>NC_064842.1:22515000-23140000 GCF_024166365.1 Elephas maximus indicus | reverse complement strand
CCAAAGTCCACAGAGAAACAATACCTTGGGATTCTGGAATGATTATTGCTCAGGATTATGCTACATTGTAAGCTGTGTTATATAGTTTTGTGGAAACCCTGGTGGCATAGTGGTTAAGAGCTATCACTGCCGACCTTTTGGTTCAAATCCATCAGGTGCTCCTTGGAAACTCTATGGGGCAGTTCTACTCTGTTCTATAGGGTCTCTCTGAGTCGGAATCAACTTGATGGCAATGGGTTTTATACAGTTTTGTGGGCTGGCCAGAAAGTGAAATGCTTAATAGGGACATGTATTATAACGAACAGATTGAAAAGATAACTTTTGAAATAAAAATCTATTCATAGTTGGGCACTTATCTGTATTATGTTACTGTTACTGTTTTATAATCTCTTACAAATTGTAAGTCTTTTGAAGGCAGAAATTATCTTACTTAATCCTGTTTTTGCTATTTAAATGCACTTTGTAGAAGACATCATTTCTCTAAAGAGCTGGTGTGACTTTTTATAGTGGTTCATTTTTAATAATAGTTTCTATGTTCCATCTTACTATCTCTGTTCATTTAAAAATTCTGCCATTATAGGGAAGATGCGATAATGTGAAAGCTGTGTAGTTGTTTCCAGGCCCAAAAGTGGAATACCTGGAGAATATTTATATTTTAGTTAATATTTAAAATTCACTGCATGAAGACATTTAAGGGGCTTGTTGTTGTTAGGTGCCATCGAGCTGGTTCTGAACAATTGCAGCCCTATGTACAACAGAACGAAACACAGCCCGGTCCTGGACAATCCTCACAATAGTTGTTATGCTTGAGCCCATTGTTGCAGCCACTGTGTCAATCCATCTTCCTGAGGGTCTTCCTCTCTTTCGCTGACCCTCTACTTTGCCAAGCATGATGCGCTTCTCCAGGGACTGATAGATCCCTCCTGATAACATGTCCAAAGTATGTGAGATGAAGTCTTGCCAGCCGCTTACAATGAGCATCCTAGCTATACTTCTTCCAAGGCAGATTTGTTCATTCTTTTGGCAGTCCATGGTATAGTCAATATTCCAACACCATATTTCAAAGGGGTCAATTCTTCTTCGGTCTTATTCACTGTCCAGCTTTCACATGCATATGATGTGATTGAAAACACCATGGCTTGGGCCAGGCACACGTAGACTTCAAGGTGACATCTTTGTTTTTTAACACTTTGAAGAGGTCTTTTGCAGCAGATTTGCCCAGTGCAATGCATCTTTTGATTTCTTGATTGCTGCTTCCACGTGTGTTGATTGTGAATCCAAGTGAAATCCTTGACAACTTCAATCTTTTCTCCATTTATTTAGGGCTTTAAAAAATAAAGATGTGGAAATATTTTCCAGAAACAATAATTACTGAGTGAAAAATAAAATGCAATTGGTACTAAGCTCCTTTACGTCTTAACTGACCCCTCAGACTAAGCTAACTCCTTTGGCACCCACAGCATTGTATACCTAATCCTGTTTTAGCACTTGCCACGTTATATTGAAATTACCTGAATATATGCCTTTCTCGCTGTAATGTGATGCATCCACAGGTAGGACTACACTCCACTGGTTTTCATACTCTCGATGCCTAGGTGCTATGTATAAAGCTTAACTTTCTCTTAGAGCGTCCTTCAAATGGTCTAATCTGTGGAGGTAAGACAGATTCTCCAGGCTGTGGAAAATTCCACAACCACAAGCAGTTTTACATCAGAATCCTGCTTTCTTTGCTTACCTGGCCAGGCACCTTTTGCATTAGAATCCCGTTTCCTCTGCTTGGTTTCGTCCCCCATAGCTTTGCATTAGAATCTTGCTTTCTTTGCTTGGAAGTTATATGTAAACCCCATTGTGCCTGGGTAGGATGATTACGAGTGTTGCTGATAGAACTTGTATGAACTCCCTACTTGTAAACCCCTTAGAAGTAACTTTTCCCCTAGTCATTGAGGAGCAGTCTTGGTGGCAGCGCTCTGACTGACTTCTTTCCTTGTGCAATGAAATAAGGGTGCTTTTCTGCCTTCCCACCTTGGTTTCCCATTTACTAGCCGACAAGAGTCATGCTGAGCAAGAACACAGGGTTTCCACTCCATAACAGAGAAAAGTCTTTGTGCCTCTCCTTGGCCATTAGGTTTTTCTCCTTATAATTCTCCTCCTCCTCTACTAGTGATTTCCTACAAAAGGAACATGCAGTAGCCAGCAGTGTGATGCAATTCACACAAGTTTAATGTTTCTGCTACCCAGTAGATGCCCAAATGAGCTCAGAGGGAAAGGGATGAAGGAAAAGACTAGTTTTCCTCAAATGGCTTGTTCCTCTGGCAGCAGCAAATTTTCCATGGGCCCCAAGTCTGAGAGATCAGCCTCAGATCTGCCTAGTTACAGAAGGCTGCAAGACTTGAGGTCTTCATTTATGATCTTAACTTCCTTTTAGGAAAAGCAAAGGGAGATGTTACAGAGAGAATCCGTCACTTTGACTTTTGCACTGAGGCCACACTTCCTCTATGTTGCTCCCAGCCAATGCCTGAGCACAGTGGGGATTATAAAATGGGCCATTCCTCGGAGACACGGTACTTCCAATCAGTGCTTTTAGCTTGAGAATTTCCCAGTGGCTTTGCTAAACTTTTCCTAGAACTGCACTGAAGACTAAGCTAGTTCCACCCAAGCTTCCTTCTTTCCATCCTTCTTTACTTCCTTCCCTCTCTTTCTGCACTTGGGGTCATGCCAGCATCATGGTCTGACTGTCGCAGCATCCTCTGGCTTTCTCCACATTTCCTCTCACGAGTGTTTCTTGTAATTAATTTCTTGCATGTTCAATGCTATCTTGAAATATCTGAACTAAAGCATGCTTTTATAATAACAGAATTCAAATGATTCCAACATTTAACTTTTATTCTCTACCCCTGGTGGCACAGTGGTTAAGAGATCAGCTGCTAACCAAAAGGTCAGCAGTTTGAATTCACCAGCCACTCCTTGGAAACCATATGGGGCAGTTCTACTCTGTCTTTTAGGGTTGCTATGAGTCAGAATTGACTTGACAGCAATGGTTTATTATTGTTATTATACTCTTTGCTCAAACAGGTAATGCGATACTCAAATGTCATTATTAGTACTTATCGCTTAATCAAAAAGAAACACTTTCATATAAGCAATTAAAATCATTACATTTGAATACCCAAGCCATTACAAACTCACATCTTCTTTGCCAAAAAACTGTTTTCAATTCTCAATGGCCTGGTAATACTCTCTATAAACCATCATGGTGTGTACAGAAGAGGAGGTATTACTAAATTTGGGGGAAATAGTGTAGAAGCCATTCCCTCGACTCAGGAGAAAAGTGTTCCTGTGCTGTCACCATCTTTCAGCTTTACATCAACAGGGCAGGAACAATGAGCCGTAAACTAGGCTTAGCCCACTATATATGTGAGCCTAATGAGGCACAAAGAAGAAATACAAAAATTAAATGTAATACTAAGTCTTATACTCTCCAAAGGATTAGAAAGGATTAAAAATAAATTAAAAGAGTAAAGCTGTACCCTTACCTCACACCATATACAGAAATTAACTCAAAATAAATCAAAGGCATAAATGTAATTACTGAAACTATAAAACTCCTAGAAAAAAACAGGGTGGTAAGCCTTCATGATCTTGGGTTTTGCAAGAGATTTTTAGAAATAACACCAAAAACACAAGCAACAAAAGAAAAAAACAGATAAATAGGATTTCATCAAAATTAAAAGCCTTTGCACTTCAAAGGACATCATCACGAAAGTAAAAAAACAACCCACAGAAAGGAAAAAAAAATTGTAAATCATGTATCTGATAAAGGACTTATTTTCAGAATATATCAAGATCACTCACAATTCAGTAATAAAAAGACAAATAATCCAATTTAAAATGGGCAAAGGATCTGAACATACATTTCTCCGAGGAAGATACACAAAGAGCCAATAAGCACACGAAAAAATGCTTACCATCATTAGTCATCAGAGAAATGCAAATCAAAACCACAATGAGATATCACTTCACACCCGCAAAAATGATTAGATTCAAAAAGTCAGCTAATAAGACGTGTTGGTGGAGAAACCGAAACGCTCATACACTGCTCATGGGAATGTAAAATAATGCAGGCACTGTGGAAAACAATCTCGAAGTTCCTCAAATGATTAAACATAATGTTACCATGTTGTTGTTGTTAGTTGTCATGGAGTCCATTCCGATTCATGGGGACTCCATACGTACAGAGCAGAAATGCTCCTTAGAGTTTTCATGGCTGTGACCTTTCAGAAACAGATCTCCAGGCCTGTCTTCTGAGGCGATTCTAGGTAGGTTTGAACCACCAACCTTTCAGCTAGTAGTTGAGTGTTTAACTGTTTACACCACCCAGGGACTCCATAAGATCCAGCAATTCCACTCCTAGGTATATGCTGAAGAGAAACGAACACATATGTCCACACGAAAACGTGTATATGAATGCTTATAGCACCATTATTCTCAGTAGCTAAATTTTGGAAACAACTCAATTGTCCATTAACAGATGAATCGCTAACTAAATTGCGATATATCCATACAAAGGACTATGATTCAACCATTAAAAGGAATGGCGTATTGATACATGCTACTACGTGGATGAACCCTGAAAACAAAATGCTCGGTGAAAGAAGCCAGTCACAAGCCAAACCCAAATCCACTGCCCTCAAGTCAATTCTGACTCATAGCAACCCTGCAGGACAGAGCAGAAATGCCTTCTAGGGTTTTCAAGTCTGTAAATCATTACTGAAGTAGATGGCCATATCTTTCTCTCAGAGTGGCTGGTGGGTTCAATCCGCCGACCTTTCAGTTAGCAGCTGAGCACTTTAACCACTGGGCCACCACAGCTCCTCCGCCAGACACAAAGACCACTTATACGATTCCATTCATGTGAAATGTCCATAACAGGCAAATTATAGAGAGATTGTCACTGAGTGGTGTAAACCGTTAACGTGCTCAGCTGCTAATTGAAAGGTTGGAGGTTCTATTACGCCCAGGGTCAATGTGGAAGAAAGGCCTTGCGGTCTGCTTCCAAAAAAATCAGCTATTGAAAACCCTATGGAGCATAGTTGTACTCTATGTGGGCTTGCCATGAACTGAAATCGACTTGACAGCAACTTGTGTTTTGGTGGTGGTTGTTGTTTGTTTTTCCAGAGCCAAAAAGTGTATATTAGTGGTTGCTTAGGGCTGGAGGAGCCCTGGTAGCACAGTGGCTAAGAGCTCGGCTGCTAACCAAAAGTTCGGCAGTGAATCTACCAGGTGCTCCTTGGAAACCCTACGGGGCGTTGTACTTTGTCCTACAGGGTCGCTATAAGTCGGAGTCGACTCAACGGCAGTGGGTTTGGTTTTCGGCTTAGGGCTGAAGGAGATTGGGAGGCTGGCAGGTTACAGCTAAAGGATATAGGGTTTCTTTCTGAAGGTAAGAAAATGTTCTAAAGTTAACCGTGGTGATGGTTACACATTTGTGTGAAAATGCTAGAAATGACTGAATTGTAAATGAGTTAATTGTATAGTACGGAATTATCCCTACTTGTCTGTCAGTTTGTTGTGGTGTGGTGGTTTGTGTGTTGCTGTGATGTTGGAAGCTACGCCACCAGTGTTTCTAATACCAGCACAGTCACGCTCGGTTGACAGGTTTCAGTGGAGCTTCCAGACTAAGACAGACTAGGAAGAAGGATCTGGCACTTGACTGTGTGAATCACACCAATTTATGGATAACACTGAGAAGAATGGAATTCCAGAACACTTAATCATGCTCATGCAGAACTTGTATTTAGACCAAGACACAGTCGTTCAAACAAAACAAGGGGATACTACATGGTTTAAAATCAGGAAAGGTGTGTGTCAGGGTTGTATCCCTTCGCCATATATATTCAATCTGTATATTGAGCAAATAATCTGAGAAGCTGGACTGTAAGAAGAAGGATGCAGCATCAAGACTGAAGGAGGACTCATTAACAGCCTTTGATATGCAGATAACAACCTTGCTTGCTAAAAGTGAAGAGGACTTGAAGCACTTAGTGATGAAGATTAAAGGCTACAGCCTTCAGTATGGATTCTGCCTTAACATAAAGAAAACGAAAATCCTTAAAACTGGGCCAATAAGCAACATCATGATAAATGGAGAAAATACTGAAGTTGTCAAGGACTTCATTTTGCTTCGATTCCATGGGACTGCGCCCATGGAAGCAGCAGTCGAGAAATGAAATGATGTATTCCATTGGGGAAATCTGCTGCTGCAACAACAACAAAAAACTGTTGCCGTCGAGCCGATTCTGACTCATAGCGACCCCATAGGACAGAGTAGAACTGCACCGTAGAGTTTCCAAGGAGCGCCTAGTGGATTCAGATTGCCAACTTTTTGGTTAGCTGCTATAGCACTTAACCACTGCACCGCCAGGGTTTCCGCTGCTGCAAAAGACCTCTTTAAAGTGTTAAAAAGCAAAGATGTCACTATGAGGTGTAATGTGTGCCTGATTCAAGCCATAATATTTCCAACCGCCTCATATTCATGTGAAAGCTGGACAATGAACCAGAAAGACTGAAGAAGAATTGACCCCTTTGAATTATGATGTTGGAGAATAATATTGAATATACCATGGATGCCAGAAGAACAAACAAATCTGTCTTGGAAGAGGTACTGCCAGAATGCTCCTCAGAAGCAAGGATGGCGAGACTTCGTCTTACTTACTTTGTTCATGTTATCAGGAGGGACGATTCCCTGGAGAAGGGCATCATTGTAGGTAAAGTAGAGCATCAGCAAAAAAGAGGAAGACCTTCAACAAGGCAGACTGACACACTGGCTACAACGAATGGGCTCAAACGTGGCAACGATTATGAGAATGGCGCGGGACCAGACAGTGTTTCGTTCTATTGTACATAGGGTGGCTATGAGTCAGAACCAACTTGAAGGCACCTAACAATGACAACAGCATGTAAATTATATCTCAATAAAACTGTTAAAAAATAAACTCTTAGAGAATTTTATTAAGAACATAATGAACTTGCTTTTTTCATACACCCCTCTTCCTTCTCCGGCACAAACATGGAGAGAGAAGTCCACCACGAAGATACAGCCTTGCAGCCTCTTACCCGCAGGTCGTGGTGTCACTGTGACTATATTATTCTTAATATTATGTGGAGTCATTTTTCTGTTCAAACTAACTGGAAGGTATTAAATAATTGTGTTCCAAATTTTTTAATTTGTCAAATAATGCTACATCTTTTTTTTATAACATCCCAGATGTAGCTACAGAGTTAGCTATTAAACCAATGCCTGGTTTCATTGGAGCGGGGGGAACCACATCAATATCAAATAATGTTTATCAAGTATCTGAAGATGCAAAACTCTGCACTCGTCACTTAGAAATGTTTAGTAACGTGTACAAAGTTGGGAGGTGGCACGCTTGAGCGGGATGTGTGTACCACTGTTGTTGAGTCAGGAGGCCTGAATTCTGGTGCTCTGTCTCATACACTGGGAGCTCATCACCATGGGTGAGTCGCAGAACCTCTTGGGGCTGCTTCCCCCTCATCAACCAGTTATCAAGTCTGGGACACAGTATTGCTCATATCCCCCTGAGGTAAAACCTGTGGCCTTAAGAGGATTGCATGGGAAAAGCCCTCAGTCTCTGTGGTCTTTTTATGCATTCTTATGCACAAAGACTGGAGAACTGAAGTTACTGACTTAAACGTATTTTAGTGTGCTTCTGAGATCCTCAGTTTTGCGCCTTTTACAAGGAAATGGACATCACTGACAGTGTCCCATAGGCTTGTTTCCAGAGCTCTGAGTTGTCTTTGTAACGTCTCACTTACTGCATAGAGGGGTTAGAAGCAAAGAAAGCTTTATTCAGTTGGAAAATTCTTTACCTTTGTAGGACATTTTAAGATAAGTGGACTATCCAATCAGCTCCAATCTCAAAAAATGTTGTGGCTTCTTCCTTTTGTTACTGTCTTAAAATATCCTGCTAAGGTGGGATGCTCAAGAGAAAGGGCTTAACTTTTTCCCCTTTAATCACAACTTATTGCGGACAACTGTTTTAATAGATTACATTGCAATGTTGTAGGAGTTCCAGCTTGACCATAAATAAAAAGCTGATACTTCTGAGCGTTTCGGGCAGTGTTTAGGCACACTCACCAGGAGACAGAGGATTGTCCTGTAACTAGTAGAAAGCAGCTGTACAGCTGACCTTAAACAGCCAATCATGTCATCCGGAGCCCTGGTGACACAGTGGTTAAGAATTTGGCTGCTAACCAAAAGGTTGGCAGTTTGAATCCACCAGCCGCTCCCTGGAAACCCTATGGGGCAGTTCTACTCTGTCCTGTACGTTTGCTATGTGTCAAAATCGACTCGATGGCAATAGGTTCGCTTTTTTATTTTTAAATCATGTCATCCGTTTGTCAGAACAAGATCATTTTTTAACCCTGATTCTCACCATCCTCTGCTTGATTTAAAAGACACCTGCACGTATTTGATTATGTTCCAGGTGTCTAAAAAATGTAGACTGTTTCTTCCTAAAAGAATATGAATTTGGAAGAAGCAGCTATTATTATGAAGCAATAACACTGAAAATACCTCCTAACATATATGCAGATACACAGGGATAAAATGAAGGTTGACATCGTGATTTATACCTTCAAGTGGTTTACCAGAGCTCATGGAATGATTTGACAGAGTTCAGTGGAGCCACGAAAATTGTCTAAGCAAAAAAGACTGTCTGTTCCCTCCTGTTCCTAGACCTCCTTCTTCATTTCTTGGCCACACAAAACAAAATCTCCACTGTTCCCTTGAATATCTATAGTGAGGTTATGCTGCACAGATACCCACTGTCTTAGTTACCTAATGCTGCCATAACAGAAATACCACAAGTGGGTGGCTTTAAGAACAGAAATGGATTTTCTCACAGCTCTGGAGACTAAGAGTTCAAATCAGGGTCTCAGCTGTGTTGGTTCCTTCTGTGAGCCTCTCTCTTAGTTCTGGTGTCTGCCAGCGATCCTTGGTGTTCCTTGGCATCTTTCTTCTCCCTATGTGCGTCTCTGTGTCTATTTTGATCTTTTTTTTAATTCAAAAGTGATTAGGTTTAGAATCCATCCTACACTGCTAAAAACTCATTGATGTAACTAAAGAAAAACCTCCTTTCCAAAAAGATCATATCCAAAGCATCAGGGATTCAACACATATTTTGGGGGAACACAATTTAATCCATAACACCCTCACTATAGGACAAAAGGACACTCCCCATTGTGACCTCGTAGTTCTTGTTGTTAGCTGCTGTCGAGTCAGTTCCGACTCACAGAGACCCTATGCACAACAGAACGAAACACTGCCCTGCCCTGCACCATCCTTACAATCCTTACCTTGTAGAGGTAAGCTTAATTTACTTTACTGAACATTGTCCATACCGACCCTTCGAGCTGGAGACTTTCCCTAAGGTTTCGCCCGTGGAGCAGGAAAGTTATAAAGTTAATTTTGGCAGTTGCAAAACAATTTTTTTGTCACTACTTGTCAAGAAAGAATATAGAAAATTCCACTTATAACACAAAGTATCCTTTGGTCACTTGTTAATTCTAGATTGACTATGAATATATTTAAATAACTGTACCTCAGGGGATCTTACCTAGCAAAAAGGTGCCCTCTATTATCCTCCCGACTTTTCTGATGCAAAAATTAGCGATTGAACGTCTCCTCTGTGCTCAGAAATTATCTATGGCCTATACCTGTCCATGCAGAAGGTGCTCAATAAACATGCATTTAGTGGATGTGACAGAAATAAGAGGGAGGATGAATCCTTGATCTCGCTGTATTTACAGTAAAGCTAGGAAGATAATATATAAAAATAAGAATTCGTAAACTATCCCAGAACAATCTAAAATGCAGCTACCTGTGACCTGGTGATACTGGTTTAGCAAAGGGGGACAGGAGTGTGCAGTAGAACCAGCGGAGTGACAGTGAGGAATAACTTTGACTAAAATATAAAGCTTCTAACAAACAAGTGGCCAAACTGCTGTCAAGTTTCTCCGTCCTCTGTCAGGCCTTTACATGCTGGAGTTTCACAGGGTTTGTTCCCCACACCTCCTGTCTCCTCCATCGGCATTCTCTCCTTAAAAACCACTTGCCACTGAGTTAATTCAGACTCATGGTGACCCCACGTGTGTCCGAGCAGAACTTTGCTCCATAGTTTTCAGTGGCTGATTTTTCGGAAGTACGCTGCCTGGCCTTTGTACCGAGGCACCTCTAGTTGTACTGAAACCTCCAACACTTCCATTAGCAGCCGAGCACACTAACCATTTGCACCACCTAGGACTACACGTTCTCTCCTTGGGTGACAGTATCCAATTCCATGGAGCACGTACCAATGATTCTCAATATTTGGGACACAAACCTCTCCTCTGAGTGTCTGATTTGAATATTTGACTGCCTACTTGACAGCTCCATCTCAATGTCTGACAGTCCAAATGTACAATGTGTCCAAAAAAGAACTTTTAAATTCTACTGTCCTACCCATGCTTCACCAATACTCCATATATGCATTAAGAAAGCCATCGTTCACCCAGCTGCTCAGACCAAACCCTAAGAGTCATCCCTGATTCTTTATTAACCATATCCAATTCACTGGAAATCCTGTAACTTCTCAACCTCTCCACTGCCCCCACCTTTGTCTTAATCACCATCTTCTTCACTTGACTAAAGGTCACAGTCTCTTAACTGATCTCCCTGCTTCCACTTTTGCGTCCCTACTACCAACAGGCAGAGTTATCTTTTTAAAAACTTAGATCACTACACTGCTTAAAACACTCCAGTGGTTTTCCATTACTACTGGAATGAACTCCAAGCTTTCTTACTGTGGTCTATAAGACCCTGCTCGAGTAAACCATGAGCTGTTTATCATGATAGCAATTTGGTGGCTCAAAACATACACTGAAAAAAATATATAAAATAGAGTAGACTAAAATAACACATGCGGTAAGGGGAAGTATTGTTTTCTGAAGTTTTTTAGCTTTAAATACTTAGGCTACATTGTGTATTTGGTTGAAATGGAAAATACTCTTCTTAGTATGAATTGTGGTAAAAAAAAAAAAAAGCACTTTTGCAAGCCCCTGACCTACACGATCTGGATTATGCCAACCTCTCCAGCCTTTCTTCACATCACCGTCTATCTTGTTGATTGTGCTGCAGCCATGCCAACCTTCATTCTACTCCTCCATCACGCAGGCTCATCCCTGCCTCAGGACATTTGCACATACTATTCCTGCGGCTTGGAATAATTTACCCTCAGATTTTAATGTGGCTGGGTCTTTTTATTATACAGATTTGAATTCAAATATCACCTCCTAAGAGACATCCTGTCTAAAATAGCACCTTCCTTCCTATGCCTCCCCCATAGCTATCCAATAACCATGATTAAGCTTCTTCTTAGTACTGTAGCCATCTCACCTCCTTCATTTACTTATATTGTTTTTGATTGCATTTGTATCTGTATTATCTGCCTCTGTACACTGGACTGTAAACCTCCGTGAGTTCAGGGACCACGTTTGTCTAGTTTACTGCTATGTCTTCGGTGCAAAGAATAGTGTTTATCATATAATAAACAAATAAACAAAAAATCATTGCCACAGAGTCGATTCTGACTCATAGCAACCCTATAGGATAGAATATAACTGCTCCATGGGGTTTCTAAGAAGCAGCTGGTGGATTCGAACTGTCGATCTTTTGGTTAGCAGCCAAGCTGTGAACCACTACACCACCAGGGCTCCCTATCATATAATAGGTGCTTAATAAATATTTGTTGAATGAACAAAGGAAATTTTATGTGGAGAATATGTAGTTGCCCTCTGTGGAGGAACAGTAGGGGAATCTGTGGTCTCTTATTTGCAGAAGATGAAGCACTGGGATTAGTATTCAAAACTCCTCCCTTTGGCTTTGTATTCAGTCCAAGAGGCCATTTATTTCAGCACATTAAACTGTTAATTATGGGTTCTGGCTTCTCCTTTCTTTATCTGGAAAGGATAAATAGTCATTATCAAATAGTCACTTAAAAGGCTGTGATTTCTCTCAGGACAATCATTAAAATAGCACAAACGTGTACATAAATAAAAGTATTATTTAAACTTAGAGCAGACTGACAATAGATCCCTTTCACTTCTTCCCTATCATGTTACTACCTGCTTAGAAAAAGGAAAGTATATTTTCTCCCTTCCTCCCAATTTATTTTCTAGCTCATGCCAACATGCACACCACTGCCACAACCAAAATAATGTTTAGTCTATTTATAGTAATTTATTTCCAAGTCAATGAATTTTTTTCTGGCACTAATTATTGAGTAAGTATCATTTTAGAGGAAACCCTGGTGGTGTAGTGGTTAAGTGCTATGGCTGCTAACCAAAAGGTCAGCAGTTTCGAATCCACCAGGCACTCCTTGGAAACTCTACGGGGCAGTTCTACTCTGTCCTAAAGGGTCGCTATGAGTCGGAATCAACTCTACAGCAGTCGTTTGGTTTTTTATTAGACAGTATGTAAAATTTTGAAGCTATTGTAAAGAATTAGCTAAATTGCTAATTTTATATTACATGTGGAGCCCTGGTGGCGGTAGTGGTTAAGAGCTCAGCTGCTAATTAAAAGCTCAGTGGTTCAAATCCACAAGCTGATCCTTGGAAACCCTATGGGTCAGTTCTACTCTGTTCTATAGGGTTGCTATGAGTCAGAACCCCCAAACATCTGTCAGCTTGTTGTACTGTGGGGGCTTGTGTCTTGCTGTGATTCTGGAAGCTATGCCACTGGTATTCAAATATCAGCAGGGTCACCCATGGCAGACAGGTTTCAGCTGAGCTTCCAGACTAAGACAGACTAGCAATAAGGACCCAGCATTTTTTTTGTTAGTCTACTTATAAAAAGAATTAACCAGTGAAAACCTTACGAATAGCAGCAGAACATTGTCTGATATAGTGCTGGAAGATCAGCCCCCCAGGCTGGAAGGCACTCAAAAGATGACTGGGACAGAGTGGCCTCCTCAAAGCTGAATTGCTTAACGATGTAGATGGAATCCAGCTTTCGGGACCTTCATTTGCTGATGTGACACGACACAAAATGAGAAGAAATAGCTGCAAACATCCATTAACAATCAAAACCTGGAATGCATGAAGTATGGATCTAGGAAAATTGGAAATTGTCAAAAATGAAATGGAGCACGTAAACGTTTATATCCTAGGCATTAGAGAGCTGCCATGGACTGGTATTGGCCATTTTGAATTGGAAAATCATGTGGTCTACTACGCCGGGAATGACAACTTGAAGAGGAATGGTGTCGCATTCATTGTTAAAAAGAACATTTCAAGATCTATTCTGAAGTACAATGCTGTCAGTGATAGGATAATATCCATATGCCTGCAAGAAAGACCAGTTAATACCACTATTATTCAAATATGCATACCAACCACTCAGGCCAAAGACAAAGAAATTGAAGATTTTTACCAACTTCTGCAGTCTGAAATTGATCGAACATGCAATTGGGATGCATTGATAATCACTGTTGATTGGAATGTGAAAGTTGGAAACAAAGAAGAAGGATCGGCAGTCAGAAAATACAGTCTTGGTGATAGAAAGGATGCCAGAAATCACATGAAAGAATTTTATAAGATCAACAATTTCTTCATTGCAAGTACCTTTTTTCACCAACATAAACGGCAACTATACCCGTGGACCTTATCAGATGGAATACACAGGAATCAAATCAACTGCATACGTAGGAATAGAAGGTGGAAAAGGTCAATGTCATCAGTCAGAACGAGGCTAGGGGCTGACTGTGGATTTGACACATTGAACACTAATAACTGAACACCCGATGAGTTGTGGAATGACATCAAGGACATCATACATAAGGAAACCAAGAGGTCATTAAAAAGACAGGAGAGAAAGAAAAGACCAAAATGGATGTCAGAAAAGACTCTGAAACTTGATCTTGAGCGTTGAGTAGCTAAAGCAAAAGGAAAAAATAAGTAAAACAGCCGAATAGATTTCAAAGGGTGGCTCCAGAAGACAAAGTATTATGATGACATGTGCAAAGACCTGGAGATAGAAAACCAAAAGGGAAGAACACGCTCGGCATTTCACAAGCTGAAAAAACTGAACTAAAAATTCAAGCCTCGGGTTGCAATACTGAGGGATTCTACAGGGAAAATATGAAACAACGCAGGCTGCATCAATAGAAGATAGAAGGAATACACAGAGTCACTATACCAAAAAGAACTGGTTGACATTCAACCATTTCAAGACGTAGCGTATGATCAGGAAATGACGGAACTGAAGGGAGAAGTCCAAGCTGCACTGAAGGCATTGGTGAAAAACAAGGCTCCAGGAATTGACAGAATACCAAACGAGATGGTTCAACAAATGGATGCAGCCCTGGAAGTGCTCACTTGTCTATGCCAAGAAATTTGGAAGGTAGCTACGTGGCCAGCCGACTGGAAGAGATTCATATTTATGCCTATTCCCAAGAAAGATGATCCAACGAAATGTGGAAATTATCGAACAGTATCATTAATATCACATGCAAGCAAAGTTTTACTGAAGATCATTCAAAAGTGGCTGCAGCAATACATCGACAGGGAACTGCCAGGAATTCAAGCTGGATTTAGAAGAGGATGTGGAACCAGGGATATCACTGCTGATGTCAGACAGATCCTGGCTGAAAATAGAGAATACCAGAAAGATGTCTACCTGTGTTTTATTGACTCTGCTAAGGCATTCGATTGTGTGGATTGTAAGAAATTATGGATAATATTGCAAAGAATTCTGGAACGCTTAATTGTACTCATGAGGAACCTGTATATGGATCAAGAGGCAGTTGTTCAAACAAAACAAGGGGATACTGCGTGGTTTAAAGTCAGGAAAAGTGTGCGTCAGGGTTGTATCCCTTCACCATACCTATTCAATGTACATGCTGAGCAAATAATAAGAGAAGCTGGACCACATGAGGAAGAATGGGACATCCAGATCCGATGAGGGCTCATTAACAATCTGCTGGATGCAGATGACAGAACCTTGCTTATTGAAAGTGAAGAGGTCTTGAAGCACTTACTCATAAAGATCAAAGACCACAGCCTTCAGTATGGATTACACCTCAACATAAAAAAGAAAACAAAAATACTCACAACCAGACCAATAAACAATATCATGATAAAGGGAGAAAAGACTGAGGTTGTCAAGGATTTCATTTTACTTGGATTCACAATCAACGCCCATGGAAGCCGCAGTAAAGAATCAAAAGACGCATTGCCTTGGGCGAATCTGTTGCAAAAGACTTCTTTAAAGTGTTTAAAAGCAAAGATGTCACCTTGAGGACTAATGTGTGCCTGACTCAAGCCATGGCATTTTCAATCACCTCATATGCATTCAAAAGCTGGAAAATTAAGAAGGAAGATGGAAGAAGAATCGACACCTTTGAATTGTGTTGGTGGAGAATATTGAATACACCACAGACTGCCAAAGGAATGAACAAATTTCTCTTGGAAGAAGTACAACCAGAATGCTCCTTAGAAGGAAGGATGGCAAGACTACATCTCATATATTTTGGACACGTTATCAGCAGGGATCAGTCCCTGGAGAAGAACATCATGCTTAGTATAGTAGACGGTCAGCGAAAAAGAGGATGACCCTCAACAAGATGGATTGACACAGTGTCTGCAACAACGGGCTCAAGCATAACAACGATTGTGTGGTTGGCGCAGGACCAGGCAGTGTTTCGTTCTGTTGTGCATGGGGTCACTATGAATCAGAACCGACTCGACAGCACCTAACAACAACATGAGTCGGAATCTACTCGAAAGCCACGAGCTTACTTTTTGGTTTATATTACATGTACTGTATGAATATTGTTCTCTCAAAATTTTCATTGAAAGTAAAAGAAGCATAGTTCATTGAAAACAGATAGGAATAGAGAGGTTGGAGGTCAGTTATTTGGTGTTCTGGTCACAGTTCTAGTATTAACTAGCAGAAATGTTTGGAAAAGCTATTTAAATTCCTTGAGACTCAATTTTCTCATCTGTCCAGGAGGGTCAGTCTAGGTAAAAAAATTTCTATATAATAGGGGCCTACTGGTGGTGCAGTGGTTAAGTGCTTGGCTGCTAACTGAAAAGTCAGTGGTTTGAACCACCAGCTGCTCTATGGGAGAAAGATGTGCCAATCTGCTTCTGTGAAGATTACAGCCTTGGAAATTCTTTGGGGCAGTTCTACTCTGTTCTTTAGGATGATTATGAGTCGAAATTGACTCTATGGCAATGGGTATATGCCAAGCACAACTTCAAATTAATCTTCATTTAATCCTCACAAAAAACTTTATGAAGCACGTAGTGTTATTTCCCCTATCTTACATATTAGGGAAAGGTGACAGAGAGAACAAACAGCACAGACACTAAATTTCGAAGATGGTTTCAACCTAGGTAGTCTGACTCCGGGACTCACACTCTTTTCACCTTACTCTGTGATCCATGTTCTTATCCATCTCTAAAAGTGAAAATTACAAGTTGAGAATCCTTGGCTCTTATCTTATCTGCATACCTGCATGAGACAGTAAACTACTCAAGTGTAGAGACTATGTCCATCTTTGAATGGCCTGCCACAAACATCTTGGTGCCTCACATATAGTAGTTTTTCAATATGTGCTTTAAAAATGATCAGAGAGTGAGATGGATTCATGTGACAGTTTGGAGATGAACTAGATGAAATCGAAGGTTCTTTTTAACTCTGAGAGTCGATGGCTCAGGTATTGAAAACTCTTTTTAAAGGAGGTGGCTCTGTCTCCATGATATCACCTCTAACTTAACTCTTCAACCTACCAAAATATGGCTTTCGCTGGATTCATGACATTGAAACAGCTCTTGCCAAAGTCAATAACTACCTTCAAAAGACACTTCTCATCGTGATTTACTCATCTCCTGAGTTGTGGTTGTTGTTAGGTGCCATCAAGTCACTTTCAACTCACAGCGACCCTATGGACAACAGAACAAAATACTGCCTGGTCCTGCGCCATCCTCACAATCGTCATTATGCTTAAGCCCATTGTTGCAGCCTCTGTGACAACCCATCTTGTTGAGGGTCTTCTTCTTTTTCGCTGACTCTTTGCTTTACCAAGCATGATGTCCTTTCCCAGGAACTGGTCCTTCCTGATACCCTTCTTGAGTCTTCCTTATTCATTTTCCAGCTTTCACATACATATGAGGCAACTGAAAACACCTTGGCTTGGATCAGGTGCACCTCAGTCCTTAAAGTGATATCTTTGCTTTTCAACACTTTAAAGAGGTTTTTTGCAGCAGATATGCCTGATGAAATGTGTTCGTTGTTTGATTTCTTGACTGCTGTTTCCATGGGTGTTGATTGTGGATCCAAGTAAAATGAAATTCTTCACAACTTCAATCTTTTCTCTGTTTTCATGATGTTGCTCACTGGTCCAGTTGTGAGCCTTTGATATTGCTGACTACCTTCGCTTCCTTAAAGCACTCACCTCCCTTCAACTGGATGGCACAGTGTTCACCTATCTTTTCTCCCATCTGTTGGGGAGCTATGCTGAGCCTCCCCTCCCAAAACCTACAATGTTGGCATCTCCCAGAGTTCTATCATAGGCCTTTCTCTTCTCACTCTACACACCCTCCTTTGAGGATCTTGTTTGCTCTCTTGACTTTACAATATATATATTAATATTTTTAAACTGACACCTCCAACTCAGCTCTCTCTTGTGAGCTTCAGACCTGTTACAAGGGTAAAAAGTGATAGCTAAGAGTACTTAAATATAAATAGTGTGATGTATGTGTGGAGTGGGATAGTTAGTACTTGAATTATCCAAATAAGGACTCTACCCTCTGGATATGGAGTACCTAATCAGTGATCCATATGCCAAAGGTGGCTTTATAACCACTTCATATGTTATGATATAACATTAAGCCTCTTCCAGAGGGTTTAATTAGATAGTGATGTTAGAAAAAATTTTGCTTGTGAAATGAGTGATGCACACACTGTATATCTGGCTACATGAAAGAGGTATAAAGATCCCTTGGAGTCCCTTAGTGGTGCAAACAGTTAACATGCTCACAGCTGAAAGATTGGTGCTTCAAAGTCACCCAGATGTGTCTTAGAAGAAAGGCCTGGCAATCTACTTCCAAAAAATCAACCATTAAAAATGCTACGGAGCATAGCCTACTCTGACAAACATGGAGTCACCATGAGTTGGAGTCACCATGAGCCAGAGGGCAACTAGTTTTTATACATTGTAGAAATAAATATTCAAATGAGTAAATTAAAAAGTGTTGAAGCTGGATTATCAAACAGGCTGACTAGCCTCATATCTAGGACATCAGCATAACAGAACACTAAAAACATGGAGAAAAGATTTAGAAGACTTTGACAGTTGACATAAAAAAGAAACAAATCCATCACCATGAAGAAATTTGGAGCTTTGTAAACTTACTTAACTTACATTATCATTTAATATTGTTTTTATTCTGAATTACAAATGGGATTATACAATATTTTTCCTCTAGTATGAGGAGTCTCTAAAAGTCTTAATCCATCCCATATAAGTCCCAAATCAGAGACATATATAGGGTGCTACAGGAGGACAGTCAAATCAGCCTGAGGCAGGAGAGGGCAAGAGAGAGGAAAGGAGAAGGCATTTCAGAGGTCTTAAGGGACAAATTAACCAGGCGAAGGCTTGGGAAGCTGGGAGAGGTATGCAATTCCCTTGGTGGAATCCAGTTCATCACCCTGAGTTAGGTCTACCAATACTTCCGTTGGCCTAGTTCATCGTCTTTTGTCTCCTTATTGTCCATTCAAGCTGCTACGTTGAACCCTTGTTCTTTGTCCAATGCTGAATCTGTACCACCTAAAAGTCATATCTTGGAAGACAATGGTGGATTTCTCACCCTGTGTGAGACCCAGGTTCAATTCATGACCAGCGCACCTCATGTGCAGCCCACTACCCAAGAGGAGGGGCTTTGGTGTTGCTATGATGACGAGCAGGTTTCAATGGGGCTTCTACTTTGAGACAGACTAGGAAAAAAGGCCTGGTGATCTATTTCCAAAAATCAGCCAACAAAAATCCTATGAATCTTAGTTTCCTAATGCCGTCATAACAGAAATACCACATATAGGTGGTTTTAAAGAACAGAAATTTATGTTCTCACTGTTTAGAAGCCTAGGACTCTGAATTCAGGATGCTGGCTCTAGAGGAAGGCTCTCTCTATGTCAGCCCAGGGGGAAAATTCTTGTGTCACCCTTTCTAGCACCAGCACTCCTCAGTTCCTTGCCAACCTCCACCTGGCATCTATCTTCCCCGTTTATGCTTGTCTCTGTGTCAGTGTTGCTCTTTTTATGTCAGAAGCAGGGAATTGAACTCATTCTCTGCTGAGAATTTGTACTTCCATCTCAGATACACTGAATCAGGATCTACATTTTAACAAGATCCCAAGGTGATTCTTATGTATAACTTCCTGGGAATTTATTAGAAACGTAATTTCTCAGCAGAACCAGAACTAACTGGTTCAAAGCCCTGATCAGAAGTGAATTAGTTAAGACACACCCTATACTGATATGGCCTCATTAACATAACAAAGACAACCCTATTACCAAATGGGATTATATCCTCAGGGATAGGGGTTAGGATTTACAACACATATTTTTACAGGACACATTCAACCCATAACAGGATCACAATGGTCCAATCCACAACCGATCATGAGAATGACACAAGACCAGGCAGCCCTTTTTTCTGTTGTGCATGGGGTCAGCACAAGTCAGGTGCTAACTCCAACACAACTAACAACAGTAACAATAGGTATGCCCAGTGTTTTTGATTGAATTGTGTCCCCCCAAAATGTGTGTCAACTTGCGAGGCCATGATTCCCAATGTTGTGCTGTTGTCCTCCATTTTGTGATCTGATGTGATTATCTATGTGTTGGAAATCCTATTATCTATGATGTTAATGAGGCAGGATTCAATCTACAGGATCAGGTTGTATACTGAGTCAGTCTCTGTTACGGATTGAATTATGGCCCCCCAAAAATGTGTTTATCAATTGGGCTGGGCCATGATTCCTGGTATTGGGTGACTTTCCTCCTCTATGTTGTAAATCCTGCCTCTATGATGTTAATGAGGGAGGATGGGCCGCAGTTGTGTTAGTGATGCAGGACTCAACCTACAGGATTAGACTATGTCTTGAGGCAATCTCTTGAGATATAAAACACAGAAGGCAAGCAGAGAGCCAGGGGGACATCATATCACCAAGAAAGCAGCCCCGGGAGCAGAGCATGTCCTTTGGACATGGGGTCCCTGTGCCTGAAAAACTCCTCAACCAGGGGAAGGCTGGAGGACAAGGACCTTCCTCCAGAGCCGACAGAGAGAGAAAGCCTTCCCCTGGAGCCGATGCCCTGAATTTGGACTTGTAACCCACTAGACTGTGAGAAAGCAAATTTCGCTTTGTTAAAGCCATCCACTTGTGGTATTTCTGTTATAGCAGCACTAGATAACTAAGACACACATTCTCAAGTTAATTTGATTAAAACCATGGTAACAGTGACTCCTATCACCAAATACTCTGGCCACTTCCTTCTGAAGATCACCTTTTGAATTTATTCAAGTTAGGTTGACAATAAGCTGGACTGTCACCAGGCAGACACGGAAAATCTATTTGCTTGGAATCTTTGTATCTTTTGTTTTGTTTTTTTTCTATTCTTGACAATCTTTTATTTTTCCTCATGACATCCACATACATACTGCCAATCAGTAATTCTCATGCTTCTCTCTCTGAGTCTTTGTAACTTTTTTGCTGTCACCTGATTTGTTCCCTTAATCCTCTTTTCATGTCTTTTTTCCTTTATTTTATTTTTGCTCCATTTCTTAAAGCAACCCTTGCATTTCAGTATTTTAAACTTATCTCTTATTGATAATGGTTTATCTTTCTCTTTCAAATAGGCTTTAAATAATAATCTTTACTTAGGGGTATTTCTGGTTTTTTTTTTTTCTTTTTCTTGAAAGCTAGCATCCTTTTCTTGCCTTTAACAGTGCTTCTCAATTGATAACTTACTAAATTCTATTCAGAAACAATTTATTAATTCTCATTTGGACCGTTATGCTATCAGGATCTCTGAATTCAAAGTTGGAAACCTCATACATGCAAGTTCAGTTATGCCTGCTGTATATACCAAACTCTGTTTCTTTTAGTGAATATGTTTTGTTTTGAACTTAGATATTGGAGGGATCGAGGAGTGCGTATGTGTAAAACAAAACTACAGGAAAGAAAAGATCATTTGGAATTTTATTTTTTATGAAAAAGAAGTAATTACATCTGTGTATAACCCAAGCACTAGATGAATAAGACAATCTCTTTTGAGATATAAAAGAGAAAAGCGAGCAGAGAGGAGAGGGACCTCGTACCATCAAGGAAGAAGTGCTGGGAGTGACGCATATTCTTTGGACCCAGGGTCCCTGCTCTGAGAAGCTCCTAGACCAGGCGAAGATTGATGACAAGGACCTTTCCCCAGAACTGACAGAGAGAAAGCCTTGCCAGGGAGCTGATGCCCTAAATTTGGATTTCTAGGGTCCTGGACTGTGAAAGAATAAATTTCTGTTTGTTAAAGCCATCCATTTCTCTTAAAGCAGCACTAGATAACTAAGACACCTGGTTCCAAGCTCCACGCTTGGGTATAACCCAACCTTCAAGAAACACAGCCCATTTGTTCCATTCCAGTAAGGCTAGTTTGTTACAGTTTCTAGTTTTTGCTTTTCCTTCAATGATCACCTGTACTTTTCTTAGTCATTAACAATGTTCGCTTACATCACCATCTTGCAAAACCTTATTCAAAATTTATCTTCTACAGGAAGTCTTTCTCAAAAGACAGAAGCATGCATGTAAATGGTCTCCTTCTGATAAATTTCCATTAATGCATATTGTTTAGAGGTGCATATTTACAGCTATAAAAAAGAAAAAAAAAGTTGCCATTGAGTCAATAGTGACTCACAGTGACCCTATAGGACAGAGTAGAAATGCCCCATGAAGTTTCCAAAGAGCGCCTGGTAGATCTGAACTGCTGACCTTTTGGTTAGCAGTTGTAGCTCTTAACCACTACACCATCAGGGTTTCCCTGACAACCATATATCCAAAGAATATAAATATCTGAATGGCTAATCATAGCTAACGTCACTTAACCAAAACTAGCCCTGGCAACGCAACTGGTAAGTGCTCAGCTGCTAAGCAAACGGTTTATAGTTGGGACCCACACAGAGGCCCTGCAGGAGAAAAATTTGGTGACCTATTCCTGTAAAGATGGCAGCCTAGAAAACCCTATGAAGTAGTACTACTCTGTCACATGGCGTCGTTCTGAGTCGAACAGACTCAGCGGCACACAACAACAAACTTCTTAGTTGAATGAATCCCATCTCTCATTGTCTCACACTGTGCTGTCATCATCTTAAATGCCAAGCATAACAACGTCCAAAATCCCTGGGCGATGCAAACAGTTAAGTGCTTGGCCAGTAACCCAAGGTTGGGGGTTCGATCTACCCAGAGGCAACTCGGAAGAAAGGTCTGGTGATTTATTTCCCCAAAATCAGCCACTGGAAACTCTATGGTGGCAACTGTTCTATAACAACATCAACACTGTATAGTCACAAAGGGTCCTTGATGCCTCACCTAGCTTTTATTTAGCTTTATTTCCTCAAAATTTCTCTCCATTAGATTACTGGTGAAAATTTGATCAGAGTTAGGTAGGAGAGCTGCAAATTACTTAAATCTCTTGATGAAATTTAATAGTTTTGAAAATTAGAGCATTTCATGTGGGAGCAATATCAAAATAGATGACCTAAAACTAAAATTGTTTTCCCAAGAATCTGCACTTACCCAGTTGTCTCCCGAGGCTGCTAATATTTTTTCAACTCTTTCTGAAGAGAAAAATAAGCAAACACAGTTCATTTTTCCTTGGTAGCTCTTTGGCTTCCTATAAAAACTAAGGTACTATTTCAGTGTGTGTTCCTTAGAACACTGATCCTGTGAGATCCTCTAGAAAAAGACTTCTTTGGTGAAATGACTTTGGGAAACGCTACATACTGTCACCCCAATCTGGAGATATGCAATGGACACTAGCATGTTAAAGACACTATAGCACTGGAGTCAAGAGTTCAGTTTCACGTTATTAAACTCCTCAGATCCCAAGTGTATTTGAGCACAGAACATGTCTGTCCCCACTCCGCCATTATCCTATCAACACCATACCATGCAACATCAGATTGGGAAATACTCTATCTTCCCCTCCATTCAATTCATGCTTTCAGAGATACTAGTATCGTGTGGCCCAGGGCATTTATATGGACGTCATTGAGTGATGCAAAGTAGCAAATATCTTTTTTTTTTTTAATGTTTGTTGTGTTTGGTTGCAATAAACAAGTATAAATAAAACGGTTCTTTAACATTAGTTCTTTACTTGTATAAACCTAGTATTAGTTCAAAGCAGCTTGTCATATCACAGGGTTTGTGTATTGCCGTGAAGCTGAAGCTATGCCGCCAGTATTTCAAACACCAGCAGAGTCACCCGTGGGGGACAGGTTTCAGCAGAGTTTCTAGACTAAGACAGACTAGGAAAAAACGCCAGGGGATCTCCTTCTGGAAATTAGCCAGTGAAAACCCTATGGATCACAACACACTATAGCCTGATGTAGTGCTGGAAGATAAGCCCCCTAGATTGGAAGATGCTCAAAATACGCAGCGGCCACAACAATGGACTAGAGGGAACCAACTATCGGAAAGATGATACAGGACCGGGAAACATTTTATTCTCTTGTATACGAGGTTGCCGTGATTCACAGTCAACTCGATGGCAATTAACAACAACAACAACGTGAGTTACTTCAACTTTTATAACTGGAGCAGCTACTACTGGGATGCAAAAAAGCAAAAATAAGAACAGACATTTTAAGGCATGGAAACATTAGCATTGAACCATAATGCTGCAACCTCAGCAGACATTCCATTGCTGGGTTATGGAGGAACACAAAGTGTGGGTTCGATTACCACACACAATCACTTAATATTCTACTCTAAAAAAGGCAGCGAGAGTCTTGTTTTGGGTTTGGATTAGGGCCCTACCAACTGCCAGGAGAACGGCAGGCTTCCACACAGAGATTCAAAGCCGAATTACAGCTTCTCAGCTTGTGAATCCCAGGAGGCAGGTGATTGAGTCAATAGGCTCCAAAGTGGCTATTTAAAACACAGAGCTTGTTCTCATTAAAGGTGCAGGATTTATTTACTTATTTGGAAGTCATTTAAAATTTTCCGCTTTTGTCTGCCTTTCTTTTACATTGGATCCCATCTTGTTTCCAGAAGCTGCTTTGAAGTAACTAATGGGTAGAGAATTGAGAGGATTTCAACATTAGTCTTTCACTGAGTTACAGTAAAGCTGGTTAGTCTTATTGTAAGCTATTAAAAACTATTCAATATATGTTTCAATTTATGTATATGTATGTGTGTGTGTGTGTATACACTCAGATGTTGAACCACGATACCGTTTAATTTCCCTAACCATGTCCTAACACTTATCACTCCAACTAAATTTAATGTCCTTTTGCACTGGAACCATACGTTGTATCTGTTGCTATTTTTCAACACTGAGCAATTCCTTGCAATTATAATATTCATTCATTTATTCATACATTCATTCATTCATCCATCCTTTTAGAAATATTATTGAGTCTATATGTTCCAGGCACAGCTTTGGTCTTTATAATAAATGAAGTCTAACCTTTGATTGTTTTTACCTGTATTGAAGCATCATGAAGACCTTGTCAAAACACCAAGGCAAATGGTACTTGAGGGACATCAGATAAGGGACAGGCTGTGCATTTTCTGGTCAGTGCTCCTCACAAGACATCGTATCAGAATCACTTGAAATACTTATTTAAAATGCAGATTCATAGGTCCACGTCAGAATACCAGGAGATCAAGACCCAGGAATCTGCATTTTTGACCAATCCTCCAGGTGTTGCTGGGGCACCTACAATGCCATAGGATTGCCACGGATGAGAGAGGAGAAAAAGTGGCCTAGTGGATGAACTCTGGACACGTCTCCCTTCAGTGAGAGCCCTTCCACCTTTAACTCATTTATTAAGGTTCCTATATGATGTCTTCAGGAAAAAAATGGGTCCTGGTGCTAGAACTTCTTTGAAAAATCACTCCTTTCAAGTGTAACATTAGTAGAAAGACACATAAATAAGGCTCTTTACCTTAACTGGTCATTATATCTTAAATGTGGTATAATGAAGAAAGCACGGATTTTAGAATCAGCTAGATATACCTCCACCACTTATTGTGTAAGCTTGACAAGCTAATTGACCTCTGTGGGCCCTGTTTTCCTCATCTATAAAATGGGAACAATAAGGGTGGATAATAATAACACAGTTGCTCAGGTTAAAAGAATTATAAATAAAGTATCTAGCAGAGCACTTGCTTATAGCGTGTGTTCCACACATTTTAGCCCTCACCTTGCTCCAATTTGACCAGCTTTTATAAATGACTTCAGTTAAAAAGCAGCCATATAAAACTCTTTTGTGTGTTTCCTGAAATATTGTTTTTGAAAATGTGAGCCTTTCTGTTGTAAGAATAACCAAATGGTGAATTTACTTTAGAATTGGGTGCCACGATCAAGTTCATTTCTCCGTTAAAACATGATTCCATTTTATATCAATGAGAATTATTTAAACAACCATATTTCCTTTCAGTTTAAATTACCACAAAGTTTGGGTGCCAAATTAATACTTAATAACAGAAAATAGTTCACATTCTGTTCAGTTTTTTTTAATATTTTAAAGGATCGAGTCATTCATTTATTCATTCAGTAAATGGAAATCTAGGCTTGGCACAGACCATTACTGCAAGACTCCCGAGATGTTAGGGACCACTGAACTGCTTGTTCCTTAGCTCACTGTGGGAGGAAAAGAAATAGAATCTCCATACTAACTTGTTTGTGAAGGAGCCTCTGGGACCACTAACACAAATAATTAATTTGTGGGTAGAGAAAAAAGAAAAGCGGGGCCTCCCAAGACTAAAATACAGTGGGTCCTACTTTGCGTGATTTTACATTAGGAAACTTGGGTTTTCCAAAGGGCGTAACTGCTAATAAGATGTGTGAAGTTGCCAGCTGTGTGTTGTTAAGTAAGCCTCAACCTTCCCATTTCTGGTGAAATTCGCGATAGCTAGATGAAACCGAAGGAATGGTCTCTACTATGTGTCAGCATTTGATTTAGTTGTGCCCTCCTTCCTATTTCTGGTACAGCCTTCCTGGCGCTGTGTTGTGAAGGTCATTGTGTATCTTTCACTCTCTGCTAGACTGGTGGCCCCTTAGGGATAAGGATTGTGCTTCATTACTCTCTGTGTTTCATGATTTGGGCACATAGCACTGTGCTTGGCACTTAGTAGACATTCAATAATTTTTTTTTTTTTTAAAGTAGGGAGAATGTGAGGACCACTGAGAACTATTGTCTTAGTTATCTAGTACTGCTATAACAGAAATACCACAAGTGGGTGGCTTTTACAAAGAGAAGTTTATTCTCTCATGGTCTAGTAGGCTAGAAGTCCAGATTCAGGACATTGACTCCAGGGGAAAGCTATCTCTCTCTATTAGCTCTGAGGGAAGGTCCTTCTCATCAATCTTCCCTTGGTCTGGGAGCTTCTCCAAGGAGGAACCTCAAGTCCAAAGGACTCATTCTGTTCCCAGTGCTGCTTTCTTGGTGGTATGAGGTCCCCATGTTTCTCTGTTTGCTTCTCTCTTTTATATCTCAAAAGAGATTGGTTTAAGACACTACTTAATCTTATAGATCTCATCAATATAACTACCACTGACTAGATGGCAACAGGTTTGGTTTTTTTTTTAATCCATCTCATTACATGGCAGTGATGGGATTTACAACACATAAGGAAATCACATCAGGTGACAAAATGGTAGACAACTATACAATACTGGGAATCATGACCTAGCCAAGTTGACAGATATTTTTGAGGGACAATTTAATCCATGACAACTATCTTTCCAGGGCTTTGAGCAACTTTATACCTGTTTAGTGAACAGACACCTCCTGAGAAATGAGACCTTTTCTAAGAACAAAATTTACAAATAGTTTAATAATTACAGAGATAATTATATTCAGAACAATAACATTTCCTGTTTTCTACAGCTAGATTCTGGCCTAATGGTGTAGGTGCATAGGTAATCGCTCCTATTGAAATAATTTGGGCAGAGAGTAAAACTGATGGGCCAAGTAAGAGAAGATGGAATCATATAAGTAAAGGCCAACGCTTAAGATTTTTTTTTTTTAAAAAAAACGAACAATATAAAATGGGGTAGATGTGACAGCAACTCGTGTAGGACAAAAGCGGGTTTGCCGCTGTTGAACAAAAGCTCTATAGCAGCCAATAGTGGGATGAAGCTAATAAATGAAGCTAACACAGTCTTCAGCTTCATTAATTCAGTGAGTAGGTTAACATTTTTATCAGAGAAGGTGAAATTTACTCTGGGCTTTTGTGGTCCTCTCTCTCTCTATATACACATACAATTCAAATACTATTTGTAAATCTAATGATCATTTTTTAAAAAGCCTTATTGTACTAAATAATAGAAGTGAAGGAAAGCCAAACGCTGTGGATTTCCTTTAGCTTTTCTCCTTATTTTGCTCAATAACTAAGACCATAGCTAAAACACTATAAGAATTGACCATAGGTCAGGCACTATGGTTTTCTATTACATGCACTCCCTCATTTAGTACTTACAACTACCACTATTACCCTAATTCAACACTTACTACAACTACTACTACTACTTCCAACTCCTACTATTGAGGAAATAGAAGTGCAATAGAGTTAGGTGACTTGTTCAAGGTTACGAAATTCATAAACGGAACAGCTGAGTTTTAAGCCAGGCAGTGTGGCTTCAGAGCCTGCACTCTCAATCACTGTCATATGGCCTTTCCTCCAAAAGGAGCTGTAAATGGAAAAAGGAGGAAAGCAATAGACTTTAAAGTATTGGCCCCACTGCCGTTGAGTTGGTTCCAACTTATAGTGACCCTATAGGACAGAGTAGAACTGTTCCAAAGGGTATTCAAAGCTGCAATCTCTACGGAAGCAGACTGCCACATCCTTCTCCCATGGAGTAGCTAGTGGGTTCAAACTGCCGACCTTTTGGTTAGCAGCTGAGCACTTAACCACTCTGCTTCCAACACAACAACAAAAATCCATTGTCATAAAGCTAATTCTGACTCACAGTGACCGTATAGGACAGCACAGAACTATCCCATAGGGTTTCCGGCACTGTAATCTTTTTTTTTTTCTTTTATTAACTTTTATTGAGCTTCAAGTGAACGTTTACAAATCAAGTCAAACTGTCACATATAAGTTTATATACACCTTACTCCGTACTCCCACTTGCTCTCCCCCTAATGAGTCAGCCCTTCCAGTCTCTCCCGACAGTTTTGCCAGCTTCCAACTCTCTCTATCCTCCCATCCCCCCTCCAGACAGGAGATGCCAACACAGTCTCAAGTGTCCACCTGATGCAAGTAGCTCACTCTTCATCAGCATCTCTCTCCAACCCATTGTCCAGTCCCTTCCATGTCTGATAAGTTGTATTCGGGAATGGTTCCTGTCCTGGGCCAGCAGAAGGTTTGGGGACATGACCACCGGGATTCCTCTAGTCTCAGTCAGACCATTAAGTCTGGTCTTTTTGTGAGAATTTGGGGTCTGCATCCCACTGATCTCCTGCTCCCTCAGGGGTTCTCTGTTGTGCTCCCAGTCAGGGCAGTCATCGGTCGTGGCCAGGCACCAACTAGTTCTTCTGGTCTCAGGATGATGTAGGTCTCCAGTTCATGTGGCCCTTTCTGTCTCTTGGGCTCTTAGTTATCATGTGACCTCGGTGTTCTTCATTCTCCTTTGATCCAGGTGGGTTGAGACCAATTGATGCATCTTAGATGGCCGCTTGTTAGCATTTAAGACCCCAGACGCCACATTTCAAAGTGGGATGCAGAATGTTTTCATAATAGAATTATTTTGCCAATTGACTTAGAAGTCCCCTTAAACCATGGTCCCCAAACCCCCGCCCTTGCTCCGCTGACCTTTGAAGCATTCAGTTTATCCCGGTAACTTCTTTGCTTTTGGTCCAGTCCAGTTGAGCTGACCTTCCATGTATTGAGTATTGTCCTTCCCTTCACCTAAAGTAGTTCTTATCTACTAACTAATCAGTAAAAAACCCTCTCCCACCCTCCCTCCCTCCCCTCCTCGTAACCACAAAAGTATGTGTTCTTCTCAGTTTATACTATTTCTCAAGATCTTATAATAGTGGTCTTATACAATATTTGTCCTTTTGCCTCTGACTAATTTTGCTCAGCATAACGCCTTCCAGGTTCCTCCACGTTATGAAATGTTTCACAGATTCGTCACTGTTCTTTATCGATGCATAGTATTCCATTGTGTGAATATACCACAATTTATTTAACCATTCATCCGTTGATGGACACCTTGGTTGCTTCCAGCTTTTTGCTATTGTAAACAGAGCTGCAATAAACATGGGTGTGCAAATATCTGTTTGTGTGAAGGCTCTTGTATCTCTAGGGTATATTCCCAGGAGTGGGATTTCTGGGTTGTATGGTAGTTCTATTTCTGACTGTTTAAGATAACACCAGATAGATTTCCAAAGTGGTTGTACCATTTTACATTCCCACCAGCAGTGTATAAGAGTTCCAATCTCTCCGCAGCCTCTCCAACATTTATTATTTTGTGTTTTTTGGATTAATGCCAGCCTTGTTGGAGTGAGATGGAATCTCATCGTAGTTTCAATTTGCATTTCTCTAATGGCTAATGATCGAAAGCATTTTCTCATGTATCTGTTAGCTGCCTGAATATCTTCTTTAGTGAAGTGTGTGTTCATATCATTTCCCCACTTCTTGATTGGGTTGTTTGTCTTTTTGTGGTTGAGTTTTGACAGAATCATATAGATTTTAGAGATCAGGCGCTGGTCTGAGATGTCATAGCTGAAAATTCTTTCCCAGTCTGTAGGTGGTCTTTTTACTCTTTTGGTGAAGTCTTTGGATGAGCATAGGTGTTTCATTTTTAGGAGCTCCCAGTTATTGGGTTTCTCTTCATCATTTTTGGTAATGTTTTGTATTCTGTTTATGCCTTGTATTAGGGCTCCTAATGTTGTCCCTATTTTTTCTTCCATGATCTTTATCATTTTAGTCTTTATGTTTAGGTCTTTGATCCACTTGGAGTCAGTTTTTGTGCATGGTGTGAGGTATGGGTCCTGTTTCATTTTTTTGCAAATGGATATCCAGTTATGCCAGCACCATTTGTTAAAAAGACTATCTTTTCCCCAATTAACTGACACTGGGCCTTTGTCAGATATCAGCTGCTCATATGTGGATGGATTTATATCTGGGTTCTCAATTCTGTTCCATTGGTCTATGTGCCTGTTGTTGTACCAGTACCAGGCTGTTTTGACTACTGTAGCTGTATAATAGGTTCTGAAATCAGGTAGAGTGAGGCCTCCCACTTTCTTCTTCTTTTTCAGTAATGCTTTGCTTATCCGAGGCTTCTTTCCCTTACATATGAAGTTGGTGATTTGTTTCTCTATCACATTAAAAAATGACGTTGGAATTTGGATCGGAAGTGCACTGTATGTATAGATGGCTTTTGGTAGAATAGACATTTTTACTATGTTAAGTCTTCCTATCCATGAGCAAGGTATGTTTTTCCAGTTAAGTAGGTCCTTTTTAGTTTCTTGCAGTAGTACTTTGTAGTTTTCTTCGTATAGGTCTTTTACATTTTTAGTAAGATTTATTGCTAAGTATTTTATCTTCTTGGTGGCTACTGTGAATGGTATTGATTTGGTTATTTCCTCTTGGATGTTCTTTTTGTTGATGTAGAGGAATCCAAGTGATTTTTGTATGTTTATCTTATAACCTGAGACTCTGCCAAACTCTTCTATTAGTTTCAGTAGTTTTCTGGAGGATTCCTTAGGGTTTTCTGTGTATAAGATCATGTCATCTGCAAATAGAGATAATTTTACTTCCTCCTTGCCAATCCAGATGCCCTTTATTTCTTTGTCTAGCCGAATTGCTCTGGCTAGGACCTCTAGCACAATGTTGAATAAGAGCGGTGATAAAGGGCTTCCTTGTCTGGTTCCCGTTCTCAAGGGAAATGCTTTCAGGCTCTCTCCATTTAGAGTGATGTTGGCTGTTGGCTTTGTATAGATGCCCTTTATTATGTTGAGGAATTTTCCTTCAGTTCCTATTTTGGTGAGAGTTTTTATCATAAATGGGTGTTGGACTTTGTCAAATGCCTTTTCTGCATCAATTGATAAGATCATGTGGTTTTTGTCTTTTGCTTTATTTATATGGTGGATTACATTAATGGTTTTTCTAATATTAAACCAGCCTTGCATACCTGGTATAAATCCCACTTGGTCATGGTGCATTAATTTTTTGATATGATGTTGAATTGTATTGGCTAGAATTTTGTTGAGGATTTTTGCATCTACGTTCATGAGGGATATAGGTCTGTAATTTTCTTTTTTTGTGATGTCTTTACCTGGTTTTGGTATCAGGGAAATGGTGGCTTCATAGAATGAGTTAGGTAATATTCTGTCATTTTCTGTGCTTTGAAATACCTTTAGTAGTAGTGCTGTTAACTCTTCTCTGAAAGTTTGGTAGAACTCTGCAGTAAAGCCATTCGGGCCAGGGCTTTTTTTTTTGTTGGGAGTTTTTTGATTACCGTTTCAATCTCTTTTTTTGTTATAGGTCTATTTAGTTGTTCTACTTCTGATTGTGTTAGTTTAGGTAGGTAGTGATTTTCCAGGAATTCATCCATTTCTTCTAGGTTTGCAAATTTGTTAGAGTACAATTTTGCATAATAATCTGATATGATTCTTTTAATTTCAGTTGGGTCTGTTGTGATGTGGCCCATCTCGTTTCTTATTCAGGTTATTTGTTTCCTTTCCTGTATTTCTTTAGTCAGTCTGGCCAATGGTTTATCAATTTGGTTAATTTTTTCAAAGAACCAGCTTTTGGCTTTGTTAATTCTTTCAATTGTTTTTCTGTTCTCTAATTCATTTAGTTCAGCTCTAATTTTTATTATTTGTTTTCTTCTGGTGCCTGATGGATTCTTTTGTTGCTCACTTTCTATTTGTTCAAGTTGTAGAGACAGTTCTCTGATTTTGGCTCTTTCTTCTTTTTGTATGTGTGCATTTATCGATATAAACTGGCCTCTGAGCTCTGCTTTTGCTGTGTCCCAGAGGTTTTGATAGGAAGTATTTTCACTCTTGTTGCATTCTATGAATTTCCTTATTCCCTCCTTAATGTCTTCTATAACCCAGTCTTTTTTCAGGAGGGTATTGTTCAGTTTCCAAGTGTTTGATTTCTTTTCCCTAATTTTTCTGTTATTGATTTCCACTTTTATGGCCTTGTGGTCTGAGAAGATGCTTTGTAATATTTCGATGTTTTGGATTCTGCAAAGGTTTGTTTTATGACCTAACATGTGGTCTATTCTAGAGAATGTTCCATGTGCGCTAGAAAAAAAAAGTATACTTTGCAGCAGTTGGGTGGAGACTTCTGTATAAGTCAGTGAGGTCAAGTTGGTTGATTGTTATAATTAGGTCTTCCATGTCTCTATTGAGCTTCTTACTGGATGTCCTGTCCTTCTCCCAAAGTGGTGTGTTGAAGTCTCCTACTATCATTATGGAGGTGTCTATCTCACTTTTCAGTTCTGTTAAAATTTGATTTATGTATCTTGCAGCCCTGTCATTGGGTGCATAAATATTTAATATGGTTATATCTTCCTGGTCAATTGTCCCTTTTATCATTAGTTAGTGTCCTTCTTTATCCTTTGTGGTGGATTTAACTTTAAAGTCTATTTTGTCAGAAATTAATATTGCTACTCCTGCTCTTTTTTGCTTATTGTTTGCTTGATATACTTTTTTCCATCCTTTGAGTTTTAGTTTGTTTGTGTCTCTAAGTCTAAGGTGTGTCTCTTGTAGGCAGCATATAGACGGATCGTGTTTCTTTATCCAGTCTGAGACTCTCTGTCTCTTTATTGGTGCATTTAGTCCATTTACATTCAGCGTAATTATAGATAAGTATGTGTTTAGTGTTGTCATTTTGATGCCTTTTTATGTGTGTTGTTGACAATTTCAATTTTCCACTTACTTTTTTGTGCTGAGACGTTTTTCTTTGTAAATTGTGTGTTCCTCATTTTCATAGCATTTGACTTTATGTTTGCTGAGTCGTTACGTTTTTCTTGGTTTTTATTTTGAGTTATGGAGTTGTTATACCTCTTTGTGGTTACCTTAATATTTACCCCTATTTTTCTAAGTAAAAACCTAACTTGTATTGTCCTATATCGCCTTGTATCCCTCTCCATATGGCAATTCTGTGCCACCTGTATTTAGTCCCTCTTTTTGATTATTGTGATTTTTTACATATTGACTTCAATGATTCCCTGTTTTGAGCTTTTTTTTTTTTTTTTTTTAATTAATCTTAATTTGTCACTCAGGTCAACTCTTTAAATCTGTGTTTGTTGGTCAGGGTTCATAGATTGTCATGTATGTGATCGATTCACTTGTTTTTCTGAGTCTTTGTTGCAAGAGGGATCCAAGGCAGCGTCTACCTAGTCAGCCATCTTGGCCCCCCCAGTCCAATCTTTTTTTTTAATATAAGTTTTTTTGTGCTTTAAGTGAAAGTTTAGAAATCAAGTCACTCTCTCACACAAAAACCCATATACACCATGCTACACAATCCCAATTACTCTCCCCCTAATGAGACAGCCCACTCTCTCCCTCCACTCTCTCTTTTCGTGTCCATTTCTGCCAGCTTCTAACCCCCTCCACCCTTTCATCTCTCCTCCAGGCAGGAGATGCCAATGTAGTCTCAAGTGTCCACCTGATCCAAAGAGCTCAATCCTCAACAGCATCCATTTCCAACACACTGTCCAGTCCAATCCATGTCTGAAGAGTTGGCTTCGGGAATGGTTCCTGTCCTGGGGCAACAGAAGGTCTGGGAGCCATGACCACTGGGGTCCTTCTAGTCTGAGTCACACCATTAAGTCTGGTCTTATGAGACTTTGTGGTCTGCATCCCACTGCTCTCCTGCTCCCTCAGTGGTTCTCTCTTGTGTTCCCTCTCAGGGCAGTCATCGGTTGTAGCCGGGCACCATCTAGTTCTTCTGGTCTCAGGATGATGTAATCTCTGGTTCATGTAGCCCTTTCTGTCTCTTGGGCTCGTAATCACCTTGTGTCCTTGGTGTTCTTCATTCTCCTTTGATCTAGGTGGGTTGAGACCATATGATACATCTTAGATGGCTGCTTGCTAGCGTTTAAGACCCGAGACACCACTCTTCAAAGTGGGGTGCAGAATGTTTTCTTAATAGATTTTATTATGCCAATGGACTTAGATGTCCCCTGAAACCATGGTCCCCAGACCCCTGCCCCTGCTATGCTGGCCTTCAAAGCATTAGTTTATTCAGGAAACTTCTTTGCTTTTGGTTTAGTCCAACTGTGCTGACCTCCCCTGTATTGTGTGCTGCCTTTCCCTTCACCTAAAGTAGTTCTTATCTACTATCTAATTAATGAATGCCCCTCTCCCACCCTCCCTCCCTCCCCCCTCTCGTAACCACAAAAGAACGCTTTCTTCTCAGTTTAAACTATTTCTCAAGTTCTTATAATAGTGGTCTTATACAATATTTGTCCTTTTTCCTCTGACTAATTTCACTCAGCATAATGTCTTCCAGGTTCCTCCATGTTATGAAATGTTTCACAGATTCGTCACTGTTCTTTATCGATGCATAGTATTCCATTGTGTGAATATACCACAATTTATTTACCCATTCATCTGTTGATGGGCACCTTCGTTGCTTCCATCTTTTTGCTATTGTAAACAGTGCTGCAATAAACATGGGTGTGCATATATCTGTTCATGTAAAGGCTCTTATTTCTCTAGGATATATTCCAAGGAGTGGGATTGCTGGATCGTATGGTAGTTCTATTTCTAGCTTTTGAAGGAAGCGCCAAATCGATTTCCAAAGTGGTTGTACCATTTGATATTCCCACGAGCAGTGTAGAAGTGTTCCAATCTCTCTACAGCCTCTCCAACATTTATTATTTTGTGTTTTTTGGATTAATGCCAGCCTTGTGGGAGTGAGATGAAATCTCATTGTAGTTTTGATCTTCATTTCTCTAATGGCTAATGATCGTGAACATTTCCTCATATATCTGTTAGCTACCTGAATGTCTTCTTTAGTGAAATGTCTATTCATATCTTTTGCCCATTTTTTAATTGGGATATTTGTCTTTTTGCAGTTGAGCTTTTACAGTATCATGCAGATTTTAGAGATCAGACACTGACTGGAAATGTCCTAGCTAAAAACTTTTTCCCAGTCTGTAGGTGGTCTTTTTACTCTTTTGGTGAAGTCTTTGGATGAGCATAGGTGTCTGATTTTTAGGAGCTCCCAGTTATCTAGTTTTCTTCTACATTCTTTATGTTTTCTATACTGTTTATGCCATGTATAGGGTTCCTAACGTTGCCCCTATTTTTTCTTCCATGATCTTTATCATTTTAGATTTTATATTTAGGTCTTTGGTCCATTTTGAGTTAGTTTTTGTGCATGGAGTGAGGTATGGGTCTTGTTTCATTTTTTTGCAAATGGATATCCAGTTATGCCAGCACCATTTGTTAAAAAGACTGTCTTTTCCCTGTTTAACTGTTTTGGGGCCTTTGTCAAACATCAGTTGCTCATATGTGGATGGATTTATGTCTGGATTCTCAATTCTGTTCATTGGTCCATGTATCTGTTGTTGTACCAGGACCAGGCTGTTTTGACTACTGTGGCAGTATAATAGGTTCTAAAATCAGGTAAACTAAGGCCTCCCACTTTGTTCTTCTTTTTCAGGAATGCCTATTTATCTGAGGCCTCTTTCCCTTCTATATGAAGTTCGTGATTTGTTTCTCCTTTTCATTAAAGAATGTCTTTGGGATTTGGATCAGAATTGCATTAAATGTATAGATCGCTTTTGGTAAAAGAGATATTTTCACAATGTTAAGTCTTCCTATCCACGAGCAAGGTATGTTTTTCCACTTATGTAAGTCTCTTTTGGTTTCTTGCAGAAGTGTACTGTAGTTTTCTTTGTATAAGTCTTTTACATCTCTGGTAAGATTTATTCCCAAGTATTTTATCTTCTTAGTGGCCTTGATTTGGTGATTTCCTCTTCGATGTTCTTTTTGTTGGTGTAGAGGAATCCAAATGATTTTTGTGTGATTATCTTGCATCCCGAAACTCTGCTGAGCTCTTCAACTAGTTTCAGTAGTTTTCTGGAGGATTCCGTAGGGTTTTCTGTGTATAAGATCATGTCATATCCAAATAGAGATACTTTTACTTCTTCCTTGCCAATCTGGATGCCCTTTATTTCTTTATCTAGCCTAATTGCTCTGGCTAGGACTTCCATCACAATGTTGAATAAGAGTGGTGATAAAGGGCATCCTTGTCTGGTTCCCAGTCTCAGTGGGAATGTTTCCAGGCCCTCTCCATTTACGGTGATGTTGGCTGTTGGCTTTGTGTAAATGCCCTTTACTATGTTGAGGAATTTTCCTTCTATTCCTATTTTGCTGAGAGTTTTTATCATGAACGAGTGTTGAACTTTGTCAAATGCCTTTTCTGCTTCAATTGATAAAATCATGTGATTCTTGCCTTTTGTTTAATTTATGTGGTGGATTACATTAACTGTTTTTCTAATGTTGAACCATCCCTGCATACCTGCTATGAATCCCACTTGGTCATGGTGAATTATTTTTTTGATATGTTGTTGAATTCTATTGGCTAGAATTTTGTTGAGGATCTTTGCATCTACATTCATGAGGGATATAGGTCTATAATTTTCTTTTTTTGTGATGTCTTTACCTGGTTTTGGTATCAGGGAAATGGTGGCTTCATAGAATGAGTTTGGTAGTATTCCATCCTTTTCTATGCTCTGAAATACCTTTGGTAGTAGTGGTGTTAACTCTTCTCTGAAAGTTTGGTAGAACTCTGCAGTGAGGCTGTGTGGTCCAGGGCTTTTTTTTTGTTGTTGGGAGTTTTTTGATTACCTGTTCAATCTCTTCTTTTGTTATGGGTCTATTTAGTTGTTCTACCTCTGTTTTTGTTAGTTTAGGTAGGTAGTGTGTTTCTAGGAATTCGTCCTTTTCTTCTAGGTTTTCAAATTTGTTTGAGTACAGTTTTTCATAGTAATCTGATATGATTCTTTTAATTTCAGTTGGGTCTGTTGTAATATCGCCCATCTCATTTCTTTTTCAGGTTATTTGCTTCCTCTCCTGTTTTTCTTTTGTCAGTTTGGCCAATGGTTTATCAATTTTGTTGATTTTTTAAAAAAAAACTAGCTTTTGGTCTTGTTAATTCTTTCCATTGTTTTTCTGTTTTGTATTTCATTTAGTTCAGCTCTAATTTTTATTATTTGTTTTCTTCTGGTGCCTGTGGGTTTCTTTTGTTGCTCTCTTTCTGTTTGTTCAAGTTGTAGGGATAATTCTTTGATTTTGGCCCTTTCTTCTTTTTGGATGTGTGCATTTATTGACATAAATTGACCTCCGAGCACCACTTTTGCTATGTCCCAAAGGTTCTGATAGAAAGCGTTTTCATTCTCACTGGATTCTATGAATTTCTTTATTCCATCCTTAATGTCTTCTATAATCCAGTCTTTTTTGAGCAGGGTATTGTTCAGTTTCCAAGTGTTTGATTTCTTTTCCTGTTAATGATTTCCACTTTTATGGCCTTATGGTCAGAGAAGATGCTTTGTAATATTTCAATGTTTTGGATTCTGCTAAGGCTTGCTTTATGACCTAATACGTGATCTATCCTAGAGAATGTTCCATGTGCACTAGAAAAGAAAGTATACTTGGTTGCTGTTGGGTGGAGGGTTCTGTATATGCCTACAAGGTCAAGTTGGTTAATTGTGGCATTTAGATCTTCCGTGTCTTTATTAAGCATCTTTCTGGATGTCCTGTCCTTCACCGAAAGTGGTATGTGAAGTCTCGTACTATTATTGTGGAGCTGTCTATCTCACTTTTCAATTCTGATAGAGTTTGTTTTATGTATCTTGCAGCCCTGTCATTGGGTGCATGAATATTTAATATGGTTATATCTTTTTGGTGTATTGTCCCTTTAATCATTATATAGTGTCCTTCCTTATCCTTTCTGATGGATTTAACTTTAAAGTCTATTTTGTCAGAAATTAATATTGCCACTCCTGCTCTTTTTTGATTGTTGTTTGCTTGATATATTTTTTTCCAACCTTTGAGTTTTAGTTTGTTTGTGTCTCTAAGTCTGAGGTGTGTCTCTTGTAGGCAGCATATAGACGGATCCTGTTTTTTAATCCATTCTGCCACAGCACTGTAATCCTTACAGGTTTGTTTGAACCACCAACCTTTCAGTTAGCACCCAAGTGCTTAACCACTGCACCACCAGGGCTCTTTGTTGTGCCACCAGGGCTCCTTAAATATTGGCCAGAGAGAGAAAAACATTTAAAAGACAGAATGCACACTAGGATTAGGGGTGTTAGTATATATATACATACATATTTTTAAAAGCTCTTGTTCAATATCATGTTCTTCAAGTTATCAGCGGTACATGGGAGTTTTCAAGCTAGTAGTGTATTTTTGTGTAGGTAATGAATTAACAACTCTGATTTCCTGATATTCCATTTTCCCAAGATGCAATGCTGATCTACACCTAATTTAAAAAGCATTACCACATAGTGGTGGATGTCTTGAAATACTGCCAGACATCCCAGAGATATTCCAATATCTCAGAACAATTTATGCCCATAAAGAGTAACAGATGAAAATTGGCTAATAGAAATTATAAATGGAACCATTGATATATTTGTAAATCTTCATCATGTAAGTCAATAAAGGGAAAATAAAGTATTAATTAATGACAATACTAATGGGGAAGAAATTACACAACACTATCAGATCTGTTTGGGGAGTGGGAAGACTAGTAAATCACCTTTCCCACTCATTCAATTTTTTATATATAGATTTTTGGACTCTGAAATGATAAACCTTTCCTTAAGGTCATGGCTGAAATGGATGTTGAAGAAAATATGAAAATGTAGGAGAAACATACTTTAGCTTATTACTGACTTATTTCTGAAATATCAAAAAAAATGTGCTAATCAAAGTGCTTTTGATAGAAACAGGATACTGGAAAATTCCATTGATACAAGGTGAATGACAAAAGAAAAACATTCAAACAGAACCAGTATTAAGATGAACTTATATATCAAGAATGCCTTATTTTTTATTGGACAATTCATACATACATATTTCATTATTTAAGGCTTACAGCAACCCATGTTCTCACAAGTATCATTATCCTCATTTTACTGATGAGAAAACTGAGCTTCAGGTAAACTAGGTACTTTGCCCAACGGCATACACTAGTTTGGCAGGTTTCAAAGTAGGTCAGACACCAACATCTCTACCTACAATAATAAGAGGATAGCTTTCATTATTTCATTACCTGCAAGGAGATTATCAGCACCTTTGCTCCCTGACCCCGGGCTGAGGAGAGTAGGTGGCACAAATTGAGGAGGAGAGATGAGAAAGACCGTAAGGTCTTTCACAGTGAGAAGAACAAAGATTGACAAAGACAGCTGAGCTGGCCATTGTTCTGAACAATAAATTGATCAGTTGGTTGATGACAATTCGCAATTCTATTCCAGACAGCCCAGCGACCCAAATAAACCTTTGGAATTCTCCATAGCTTGACAGCAACATAAAAGGTTCCAGTCAAGAAGTCATTAGAGTCGGCCAAACAAAATCAATTCATTTATGATTTATCACTTTTAGGAGTGGGGGAATTAGAGGTTTTCTCATGTTAGTCCAGCAACTGTCTTCTGATTTCACAGCAAAGCCACTTTTAAGTTCACTTTGACTTAAAGACGACCTTGCAAAATGCTTCACCAAGCTGTGAAAACATTGTTTTTCATCCAGCCAAGAGTGTCCAGGAAGGATGCCTCTTCAGGCCTTGATTAGAGCCAAGTTGGGCCTGCAAATAAGGGGCCACACTGCAGACAAAGCTTGCCTGCTGGCAAGTGGGCATAGAAGCAAATTCAGAGGAGGTGCAGGATAGACTGGAAATGGGTGATGTTGATATTAGGCATGGAATTAGGCCAGCCACTGCATGAAAACATTATGAGCACAGCCCAAGAGAAGGCCTTATTTAAGTAACTAGTCTCCAGTAGAATGTGGATGTCTAGAGAAGAAAGTGAGAGAGAACCCCTCATGTGCCCATAACTCATAGGGGTGAATGATGGAATAAAAATGCCTATTGCTTCTCAAAAAGTTTGCCAAGACAATTGGGTTTCCATTAAAAGTAGATTTTGTAAAAGTGAATTTTTAAAAAAAGCTTGATTGTCTTGCTTATTCTAATATTTCCTAAGCATGTATTCTCTAGGTATCTTGGGGGCAAGTCATAAAGACCAAGCATATGATATTTTTTAGGGAATAAATGCAATAATTAAATCATGCAAATAATACAACGTCAAGTTTGTAAGAAATAAGTACAAAGTAAACTTATTGACTATAGGTTGTATATTGATGTTAATGGAGACTTATCAACAGAAATGAGGAATGGAAGAGCATATCAGGTATAGATTTATTATGTTAAGGCTGTACGTTAACTGTTGTTCATAAGTTAAACATTGTTGTAATTATAAGTTGTGCAATGTAATACATGTGGTAACTACTAAGAAATCACCAAGAAAAAACATTCAGGAGAAAAGAAGGAAGAAAGCAAAAAGGCTCATTATAAGGAAGCTGCCAAATGCAAACAAAAACAGAAAAATCAGAATAAAAAAAAAAAGAAAATACGCAACACTCAAAAAATAAATGGCAAAGTGACTGAGTTAGAAACTTAGTTTTCAGTAGTAATCTTAAATGTAAATGGTCTAAACACCCCATGCAAAATGCAGAGAGTTGCAGAATGGATAAGAAAACATGATCCATACTATTGATGTCTATAGGAAACACACCTTAGACTTATGAACACAAACAAACAGAAAATAAAAGGATGGAGAAAAATATTCCACACAACCAGTAAACAAAAAAGAGCGGGAGTGGCCATACTGATATCAGATAAAATAGACTTTAAATCAAAATCTACTAGAAGACATGAAGAAGGACATTACATAATAAAAGGGTCAGTCCAGTAAGAAGACACTACAATTATAAATACATACGCATCTAGCAGAAATGCTCCAAAATACATGAAACAAACACTGACTAATATAAAAAGAGAAATAGACAACTCCACAATAATAGTATGGGACTTCAACACACCACATTCAATTATAGACAGAACATCTAAAAAGAAGATTACTAAGGACATTGAGAACTTATATAAAACCATAAGCTAGTCGGACCTAATGGACATGTACAGAACTCTCTGCCCAGCATCAGAATAATATGCATTCTTCTCCAGCACACATGGATCATTTTTCAGAAGAGACCATATGCTAGGATACAAAACAAGTCTTAACAAATTGGCATTTGTTCAGTGATAGAAACATAGACCAGTGGAACAGAGCAGAGAACACAAAATTAAACCTTGCCTATCCTGAGCCCAGAAGAACTTGGTGGTGCCCAGCTACCACCACTGACAGTTCTGAACAGGATCACAATAGATGGTCCCGGATACAATGGGAGAAAAATATGGAGCATTTTCCTATTAAATGTGGAGCAATTCCTACTAAAAAAAAAAAAAATTCCAGACAAATTGGAACGATAGAGAACAGAGGACCCCCTGAGACTATCGCCCTGAGACACTCTTTAAACCTAGAACGAAGCCTACCCCGAGATCACCTTTAAGTGACATAGTAAAGTGGCACACAAAATAAAGGGTATTACCCACAAGATTGATGCTCTACTTAAAAACCATCAGTATGTGACCAAAAGGTCAACAATTACTCAAAATCAAAGATGAGAAGATAAGAGGACATGGAAACTAGAGTCCTGGGAATAGAACAAACAGAACACAACTAAAGAGAATGCTGACACATTGTGATAAATGTAACTAATGTCACTGAACAGTTACTGTGGAAGCTGTCAAATGGGAGCCTAACTTGCTGTATAGATTTTCACCCAAAACTCAATAAAATATTGTTTTAAAAAAATAATCAAAGGTTAAATCAAGAAATCTAGGATGGGTATTCAAATCTGAATCTGACTCTGATTCACTCTATGTGTATTAAATCCCATCACCAATTCTGGCCTCTGTGCTTACATTCATAAATGAACGTGGGGCCACACCACTACCCCACTAAAGAAAAAGGAAAAAAAAAGAAAGAAAGAAAAAGGAGGGAAGGAAAGAAAGGTGACTGAGGGAGAAAAGGATATATTTGCTTTGAAACTGAAGTACTATGTAAGACTTATTCTTAATTAGTATTCACCTTTGACTTACTATTTATCACTTTCAAATTTACTAGATCAAAATTTGAAGTTATTAGTTTAAGAAATGGTTAGAGCTAGAACACAGCATTTATGACATCTCTCATTACAAAGGGGACGCTAGTGGTTAAGAGCTATGGCTGCTAACCAAAAGGTCAGCAGTTGGAATCCACCAGCCACTCTTTTGGAAACCCTGTGGGGCAGTTCTACTCTGTCCTATAGGTTGCTGTGAGTCAGAATCTACTTAACAGCAATGTGTTTGGTTTTCTGGTTTCATTATAGAGTTCAAATCTAGTATGCTGATATATTCATTTTGAAAGAAATTTGATAAATACACAGCACATCTAATGAGTTAAGCTAGATACAGATAACAACAAAGGCTTTCATAAAAATATATCAGTGCTAGAAATCCCTGGAAGGCCCTGAAGTGATAAACGCAGGGGACAGTTCTGCCTTATTGGCCTGCCAGCCTTGCATGTCTCCCTTTACATGGACCATGTAACAAGGCTCAACTGCAGTCTGACCCACATGATCCTCCCTGGAGCGTGGCAAGATGGGCAGTCTTGGGAAGAGCTGTCACATGGTTGTATCTCATGAACCTCCCTAACTTGTGGGACACTCCCCATCTTGAGAAAGGTTGTCATGAGACTGTCTCCTATTCATCCACTGCCACGGTTCCAGGGAGGCAGGGGATTTTCCACCTTGCACTTCTCTGGGGACAGCTGCAGCGTAGAACTGACTTCAACTGCACAGTGTTATCTGTATCCGGCCCTTCTGGTTTTGTGTTGTCCTGCGGGAAGCCAAGGCCATGCTGTATTGCTTGTAATACCTCTGTAAGTAAAAATGCTCTGCATACTTCTGGGCTTGTTATCTCTTAACTAGTCAAATGCATGGAAATGGGACCAGCCAAGCTAGAGTCGACTCTGCTCTGCTGTTTAGGGACTACTAGGCAGCTGGATAATAGATATTCAGAAAAGATAACAAGCTTCCTCAGAAAGCAAAACAAAGAATTACCATATGAGCCAGCATTTCTACTCCTAGATACATACCCAAAGTATTGAAAGCAGAAACACAAACTTGTACACCATTGTTCATTGCACCACTATTCACAATACCCAAATGGTAGAACCAGTCTGAATGTCCATCAACAGATGGATGGATAAACAAAATGTGGTACATACATACAACGGCATATTCCTCAGTCGTAATGAAAATGAAGTTCTGATACATGCTACAACATGGACGAACCTTGAAAACCTTTATGCTGAATGAAATAAATCACACTCAAAAGAACAAATACCGTGTCATCCCACTTACCCGTATATGAAGTATCTAGAATAGGCAAACGGATAGAGATCAAAGTTTATTAGTAGTACCAGGGGAGGGAGGGAAAAGGAAAGGAGCAGTTATCGGTTAAGGGGCACTGAATGTCTGTCTGTTAAGGATGATGGCAAAACCTGGAAATGAATGGTGGTGATATTGCCACAAACTGATGAGCTTAATTAATGTCGCTAAATTGTACCTGTCAAAAATGCTGAAATGTCAATGACCTGTCATATGTATTTTTACCACAGTAGTAAGAAAAACAACAAGCATTTATTTAGGATTTTCTGTGTGTGAGGGTATAGAAGCAAATGAGGTTTGAGCGAAGTGGAAAAGTATTGTTTATAACATATAACATTTATATATAATAACATTATGTTGTTGTATCTATCAGGTCGATTCTGACTCATGGTGACCCCATGTGTGCAGAGTAGAACTGTGATCCATAGGATATTCAAGGCTGCAGCCTATCAAAAGCAGATCACCAGGCCTGTCCTCCAAGGCACCTCAGGGTGGGTTCAAACCATCAACCTTTCAGCTACCAGTCGAGTATTTAACTGCATCACCCAGGAACCATACATACAATAGGTAATAATTTATTGGCTCAGTAGGTGAAATGTTTCAGGCACGGCTTGACCCAGGTACTCAAAGATGGTTGTCAGGATTGAATTTCACTCTACTCTATGGCTCCATTCACTTCCTTGCTGACTCCACTTTCAGGCAGGTTCCACCCTTAGGTTTATACCTGCCAGCTCAGGGGCCCCTGCAGAAAAGGAGATTCTGTTTCCCCAATGGCTCTAGCAAAAGTACCAGCCATGAGCCTTTTATTTGACAAGCCTGGGTCATACCCCTTCTCTTCCCCCTTGATCCAGTGGTTGAGATGCTCTACCATACCACATGGACTAAGGGTGGGGTGAGGTCGTTGCCAAATATATCCAAGGATAAGGGGCTAAAGGGGGTAGGTGGGGTGTGTGGGCTTAATCTGGCAAAAAGTGACAGCTACAGATGGGAACTGGTGTAAGATAATACTGGCCTTAGGGTTTTGGCTGCATTGTCATTTTCAAAATCCCTTTAAGTTCTGAAAGAAACCAAAGTGCTTAGCACTGAGGGGTAGTTTTGAGTGTAACTATTTTTGAATTATTTACTGATGTTCTATGCATTTGCCCCAAGCTACAGTTAACATCCCTCTCTTGCTAAAAGGCCACCTGACCGGAAAGGTTAAGAGAAAGATGCAGTAACCTCTACTGAAAGGGTATAATGCTTATTTTTAGCATTCTGGTATTTGATCATAAATGCTTTCAGCCTGAAATGACTTCAGTGAGATTTGTACATCTGAAGGCTGCCAAAACGAGAAGGGAGGAAAGAGTCAAATATTAAAGAAAACCTTCTCGCTTTCATCCAAAAGAGGAAGATTCTTTAAAATTTTAACAAAAATGTTAGCTCTATTTTTAACTCCCTTTCTAGGTTTTTTAAGGCTTAGGCTAAGATAAAGACTACTCGGTCAGATAGCAAAAAGCTTTAACAGCCCAAAGATTTTATACTTGGAAATCATTAATTCTTTATTAACAAGTCTTAGATAAGGGGCAGGGAAGATAGTAAGCAGACCCTCCAAGTGAATATAGCCGTCAATAATCTTGTATCTTCCACAAACAGGCCCCAGACAATTTCTAAAATATAATTTGTTCCAGGGGAGAAAGGCCATAAAAAAAACGGAAAATAGCAACTCCAAAGATTAGATGGGAAACTTAGGGGGCAGTGAGTTTATGTTAATGGGGGAGGAACAACTCAGAGAAGGAGAGTGAGAATGTGTGCATAACTGGAAGAATGTAATCAATGCCACGGAATTGTACATGTAGAAACTTGAATCAGTGTATATTTTGCTGAGTATATTCTTAACAACAAAATAAAATAAAACACACGCACACATCTCGTGAAGATGTATGGGTCAGGCAAATTGTTCTTCCAGAAACTTTAAGACAACACCATCCATGGGGTGAAAATGACCAGGTGGCTAGTAACTGTTTGCATCAGGCTTCCGTCAAGCTTTGCTTTCCAAACATTTGAAATTATTAGCCCTATGCCTTTTGAAAATGGATGTCAGAAGAGACTCTGAGACTTCCTCTTGAACATAGAGTAGCCAAAGCAAACAGAAAAAATGATGAAGTAAAAGAGCTGAACAGAAGATGCATTTGAATTATGGTGCTGGCAAAAAATATTGAATGTATCACGGACTGCGAGAAGAAGGAACAAATCTGTCTTGGAAGAAGTACAGCCAAAATACTCATTAGAAGCAAGGACGGCAAGACTTCGTCTCACATACTTTGGACATGTTATCAGGATGGACCAGCCCGTGGAGAAGGGCATCATGCTTGGTAGAGTCAGTGAAAAAGAGAAAGACCCTCACTGAGATGGATGGACATATTGGCTGCAATAGGCCCAAGTATAATAATGATTGTGAGGATGGTAGCATTTTGTTCTGTTGTACATTGGTTTGCCATAAGTCAGAACTGACTCGATGACACCTAACAGGAAAAACAACATGTCTTTTGAATGTGTCTTCTAGGTTGACTCTTGGTATGCTACAGTCATCACCAAAATCTTCTCCAAATTAATTTGAAGTTGACAATTTTCATTTTTCAATGTGCAATGGCTTAAACTCAAAGCCATTGTGAGATTATACTGAATTTAGGCCAGGCAACCTGGAGGACTCCACCATGAGACCGTGAAGTAGTGGGAGAGACATCTTCCATGGAGAACGGAACTCTCCACCACCCATTACAGTCATGTCTCTGTCCAGGCAGCATGAGATGACTCCCCTCAAAATGCAAATGTGTTAATGTTTTTCTAGAACTTGATTATAGGATCTTTTTTTGGATGTTCACTGCTTATTTTAATTAAACATATTTTATAGTAGTAAAAATATACACAACAAAACATTCACCATCTCAACAATTTGTACATGTATGTATAATTCAGTGACATTGATTACATTTTTCATGTTGTGCAACCATTATCGTTATCCTTTTCCAAATCATTCCACCACCATTAACATAAACTCAGTGTCCCCTCAGCAAAAACTCCCCCTTTCCCCTTCCTTCCACCCCTGGTAACCGCTAATAAGCTTTTGTTTCTATAAAAAAAAAATTTACTTATTTCACATAAGTGTGACCATACAGTGTTTACCCTTCTGTGACTGGCTTAATTCACTCAGCATAATGTTTTCAAGGTTTATTCATGTTGTGGCATGTATCAGGACTTCATTTATCTTTACAGCTGACTAATATTCCATTGAACATATAAACATTGCACTAACCCATTTATAAGTTATCGGACATTTTGATTGTTTCCAGCTTTTGGCTGCAATGAGCATTGGTGTACAGGTTTCTGTTTGTGTTCCTGCTTTCACTTCTTCTGATAATATACCTCAGATTGGGATTTCTGGGTCATATATGGTAGATCTATGTTCAACTTTTTCAGGACCCGCCAAACTGTTTTCCACAGTGGTTGTACCATTTTACATTCCCGCCAGGAATGGATAAGGGTTCCAGTTTCACCACAGCGATGCCAACATCTGTTGTTTTCCATTTTTCGATCATTGCCATTCTAATGAGGGTGAAATGGTATCTTATTGTGGTTTTGATTTGTATCCCTCAATGGCTAATGATGTCGAGCATCTTTTCATGTGCTTTTTGGCCATTTGAATATCCTCATTGGTCAAATGTATCTTCAAGTCCTTTGCTCATTTTTTGATTGGGTTATTTGTCTTTTTGTTGTTAAGATGTAGAAGTGTTTTATATATTTAGGCTATTAAACATTTATTGGATATTTGGTTACTGAAAATTTTCTCCAAATCTGTAAGTTGTCTTTTCACTCTGTTGATAGGATTTTAATCTATGATCTTTTTAAGCTCAAAGTCTATTCTGTGGATTTTTTTTTTAATTTGGAAATATAATTTTTGATGTTTATTTCAAATTCCACTAGCCTTGCCCTATGCAGGGCTAGTCCTCCTTCTTTCACAAACACATATTACTCTATTAGTTTCAGGTTCTGTTTCTCAGGTTGAGCCCCTTCTAAGACATCCTTCACTTTTCTCCATATTTCTCTTTTTTATTGATGAGTCTTTCCCTGACTCTCCCAGCACTCCTTGATCTCTTCCCTCTGCTCTGAACTCCCACAGACACCAACAAGTCAATATTTAACAATATGCTGCCTTCCATTTCTCCCTAATTATTTCAAATGTGAAACTCACTTTTGGAATTTTATCAAAATACCTATTGTTTTGGTATTTCACTCCAAGCAATCTCTGAACAGACAATATGAAACTAGCTATACAGATTCTCACTGCATATTTAGGTTAGGATAATTATTAAAGTTCAAATTCTCAGTAGTATTCATGACAGAGGTGAGAATTTATTAGTTATTCAAATAATAATCTGACCTAAAATTCCATTAAAGTGATCCTTGGGCTTAATTCAATGACCATCCTTTTAGACAGCCTGAGTGTATAGCTTCCATTGAAACAAAGAGCACTTTGTCTTTGATCTCTGCTGCACCTAATGGTCCACTGAGTTCTGTTTACATCCCAATAATTCTTTGCACATTAGGCTCTTTTATATGAAAATCAGTCACTAAGCAATAAACAACGGGGAAAATTTTGCTGAGAAAGGAACTCTGCTGCCTCAAATAAAAGGGTATAACTTTCAAAATTGTTATTTTTGTTCACTTGGGTAGAACCTGACATTGTGTCAATAATTCTTCAAATCTTCAGCTAAGAGAGGTCATGGCTGAAGTTCATGCCACATGAGAAGCCAGGGAAAAAAACAGAAACCAACCTGATAATATTCTTTCTCTGACTCTCCCTGATCCAAACAATCCCTCTTGAAGCTACTGTTCTCCTTTCTCAGCAACTGAATTAGCTAAGAATAATAACTTTGCACATGATTTCCGTAAGAAAATGTTTCAAGAGACGAAATTTAAGAATAAACAACTACCTAAAATATTCCTTCTTAACAAGATGCAGTGAAGATGAGTTAGGACAGAATCACATATTCAGAGAAAGATCAACTGTTTCACTGGAAACAAGCTAGGCAATCATCCACTGGTAGAAATCTGACCCCAAGAACAAAGGATAAATAAAAGACATAAAAATGGCTAATTGCAACATAACTATGCACTGGGAAAATCAATAATAAGAATGTCTCAGATTGTGGTATTTGGGAGAGAAATGAGGGTCTTGCGGCTGTTGAAATCTGGATATGTCAAAAATAAGTCCAGGATTCCGGATGTTCTGTCTTTCCTCCATCCCTCTGTCACTCAGGGTCATTAGAAGGGGAAAGGAAGAGGGAGAGAAGGGAAACAGGAAGAGTGGTTCATTGCATTTTGGGTTGTTGATGGGTTCTCTCTAAGCCACAATTGACCAGGCATGTGTATAGAAGCACAGTTCATTCTTTAGCCCTCTAGTTGTTGTTCTCTGTGTTTGCTGTTTTTCAGGAGCCACATTTATTCCTTCTACCCCACTGTTCTCTTTGGCATAGATCTGCACCTCACCTCATTTGACTGCTCATACCTGCTAGATGAACATGCCATTTTCTCACTGGTTAAGACACCAATTCATTATGATGAACTGATGTTTGTAAAGTAATCAAGACTCAAAAAAATTTTAAATAAATAAAAGTCACTGCGATTACTACCTATGTCACCTTACTCTCGGAAGCCTCCTCCTGGACTGGTTTCTCTGGAAAGAATGGGGCATTTTCTCTGAGCTCAGTGCTGAACGAAACAGCTGCGATAAAGAATTTATTTTATGTCATCAGATTACGCTGTTACTCGGAGTGTAAAGAACCAGAAGCACAGACCATAGAAATTTTATATGTGTGTGTCTAAACCATAAAAAAAACCTAAACCTATGGCTATCAAGTCAACTGTGATTCATAGCGACCCTATAGAACAGAGTAGAACTGCTCCATAGGGTTTCCAAGGAGCAGATGGTGGATTTGAACTTCTGACCTTTGGGTTAGCAGCTGAGCTCTTAACCACTTTGACACCAGGGCTCCATGTGTCTGTGTGTGTAAATGTGTTGCTGACAAATCGATTTTGACCCATGGTGACCCTATGTGTGTCAGAGTAGAACTGTGCTCCATAAGGTTCTCAGTGGCTGTAATCTTACACGAGTAGATTGCCAGACCTCCTTTCTTCCATGGCACCTCTGGGTGGATTGGAATTGCCAATCTTCTGGTTAGGGGCTAAGCACAAACCATTTGCCCTAACCCAGGGATATATATATATATACATATACCAAAAAAAAAAAAAACAAACTCGCCATTGAGTCGATTCCAACTCATAGTGACCCTAAAGGACAGAGCAGAACTGCCCCATAGGGTTTCTAAAGAGCGTTTGGTAGATTCGAACTGCTGACCTTTTGGTTAGCAGTAGCTCTTAACCACTACACCACCACGGTTTCCATGTATATATATGGGTGTTAAATTAAACTAGATTCAAATGTTAGCTTCACTGCTTGGTAACAGTGTCACCTGGGGCAAGTTATTTAACATCTCTCATTTTTCATTTTCTTATCTTTAAAATAAGGGCACTAATATATTCCTTGGAGCATTAAAGAAAACAATACCTCTAAAAAGTTAATATTTACTGAGTGCCTAGTACATTGGGAGCACACAATAAATACTAGTTGTTAACAATCGCTGTTATGGCCAAAACACATGCATATTCATACAGGCATCAGAGCAAGCGTAGTCATTTAAAATAGAGAGCTCTGGTTTGCAACTTGAGAAATAGGACTAAAATGCAGGTCTCTTTACCACTAGTACTCTTTCATTCTTCCAGACAGGCTTTGAGGGACACTTACATTTGAATATGGAAGTGTCCAAGGTTCTGAAAATTAACTTTAAATAGTTAAACTTAAATTGAGAGATTTGAGGGCTCTGTTTTTTTTTTTTTAGAAGGAATTTGGAAACCGCGTTCAATTTCCTGATTCATCATCCGAGACCCATCTAAGCTAGTAATAGATAGCCAAGCAGAGCTGCCATCTTTCTGGAGCTCCCCGCTGAGACAAAAACATCTTGGAGATGCCAACCAAGCAAATACTGAGGCTGCGCGCTCTCTCCACTGCCGATGAATTGTGAAGTGAAATTTGTCATGGGTGCACCTGAAGCCTGGGGACGCCAGCCATCAGATGAGAACTCACTCACATGAACTAAGCGTCTCTGATGGGCAAGGCACTGAGTGAGCGCTACAGAGGATGCAAAGAGAAATGAGAGATACTCCTCGTTCTCCAGGTTCTCACAGCCTCTGATAAGAGCCATGTCACACGTCTATCCAGGACAAAATGTCAGCTAAAATACATTTCATGAAGAAGAATGAACTGCTAGGAAAATCCAAAGAAAGAAATGATTAATGCAGGCTGGCCTGGGGGAGGGAGTGGCATGGGAGAAAGGCTAGGGGATGAGGCAGTTCTCTCTCTGAGAATCACTGGGTGGCTTACATTTGGAGCCCTATTACATACGTTCAAAGAGAGAGAGAAATAAGAAGGTAAAACCACGTGGCGTCATCAGGATAAAAGGGCAGCACAAGACGGTTGATTATACACTCACCTTGAAAATGTTGTGCACTAATGTGTTATTTTACAAAAACATCCAGACTAGCAATTCAGTTATCAACGCTTATTCACTCTTGAGGGTAATGAAGACTTTAGTGTCATACTAAGTAAATGACTAAATGTAGGGTTAATTTTGGTTTCCTCCCAAAAGAAAGCAATGTTAATGTATTAATTCAAAGAAAGAAAGCCCCCCTTTAATGGGCTTTTCTTTAGTAACCTATAATTTCTAGGGTTTTTTAAAAAATTCACCAATGAAGAAATTGAGCCTTTCAGATCTGTTGCTGTAAAAGTCAACACTTGGGAGAAACAATTTCCACAGAAGATTACTACAAAATGAAACTTTAATATGCCTGCACCCTTTAAATCTCCTAAAATAAATTTGCAAGATTGCCTCTGACTTTCACTAGGTTATTCTTTAAGGAACAGTCCAGAAGGCATAACCTACTGAGTATTGACATCATAATAATAAAGAAATTACTTAAGAAAGTCAAAATGCAATTTACACAAGAAAAAAAAATCAATATCAACGTAGATAAAGTATTAAAAGAGCGATTGAAAAGACTTTTATCTCCTTAGAAGATTTTGATTTGCTAAGTATTGTGAGGAATAAAAGATAGGGTACATTAAAGAGTGTTGGAGGCTATAAGGCACCTTGAGGATGTGGGGAATGGTCATTATTTAATGAAAATAACACTTAAATTCAACAAATGCTTTTTGAGCATCTACTAAGTAAACTATTGAGCCAGATGCTACAGTGAACCCAGCATAAATAACTGCTTGGCCCTGACACAGATTGTCTAGTAGGGGAAAGAATGTACAAATCTGGGCCTAATCCAGGCCTCAGAGGTGGTAATAAAAGTAATTATAATAATGGTAATAACTATAATAATGTTTCCACTTACTGCTCACTTTTGATGTGCCAGACACAGTTAGAAATACTGAACTGCCCAGTGACATCAACACGAAAAACTAAGGATAAAGCCCAAATATTGTTTGTCTTGTTCATCTTTTGTGTCTGTATTATTCATCAGTTATCTAAACCCTTTTAGAAGAGTTTCATTTTTTTATTTATTGTGCTTTAAGTGAAAGTTTACCAATTAAGTCTGTGTCTCATACAAAAACTTATACACACCTTGCTATGTACTCCTAGCTGCTCTCCCTTCATGAGACAGCACACTCTTCCTCTCCAGCCTGTATTACCCCTGTCCATTCAGCCAGCTCCTGTCCCCTTCTACCTTCTCACCTCTCCTTCAGACAGGAGCTGCCCACATACTTCAGCCAAGAAGCTCACTCCTCACCAGTATCATTTTCGGTCTTTCAGTCCAGTCCAGACCCTGTCTGAAGAGTTGGCTTCGGGAATGGTTCCAGTTTGGGGCTAACAAAGGGCTCAGGGACCATGACCTCCGGGGTCCCTCTAGTCTCAGTCAGACCATTAAGTCTGGTCTTTTTACGAGAACAGTTTTATTTTTAATACACACCAAGTGACAAGTTCTATCTTTTATCTACTTCTTAGTTGCCATCAAGTCTGCCTCGAACTCATGGTGACCCGGTGCAAAACAACAAAACACTGACCAATCCTGAGCCGTCCCGTCCCCAGGAAGCGCTGTAGATCAGACCATGGTAATCCAGGTGGCTCTCACGGGCTGATTTTTGGAAGTGGATCACCAGGCCTTTCTGACTAGTCTGTCTCAGTCTGGAAGCTCTGCTGAAATCTGTTCGGCATCATAGCAACACACAAGCCTCCACTGACAGACAGGTGGTGATTGTGCACAAAGTGCATTGGCTGGGAATCAAACCCCGGTCTCCCGCACAAAAAGCAAGAATTCTACCACCAAACCACCAGTGCTCCCTTACCCTTTTATGTCCAAAAGCTGCCTTTTCAAGGGATGCCCCTTTACTGACCCTTTTCAAGCTCTGTTAAATCTGCTCTAAGATTTGATAAAACATGCCATGAAACAGTCCTAATTCTGAGGAGCCATGCATGGTTTTGAACACGGGTTGGACAGTTTTCAGGAGTCTGTGGGTGGTACAAACGGTTAAGCACTCAACTACTAGCTGGAAGGTTGGTGGTACAAACCCACCCAGAGGCATCTCAGAAGACAGTCCTGGTAGTCTGCTTCTGGAAAGTCACAACCTTGGAAACCCTATGGGGTAGTTCTACTCTGCACACATGGGGTCGCCACGAGTCACAAATGACTGGACGGCAACTAACAACAACAACTAACAACAACAACAACGGACGGTTTTCTATCTCTGCCCAATTTCCTTCCAAAGTACACTCAAAATCTTACTCAAGACTTTACGTGATCTTGTTGATCAAAGGAACACACTGCACAGGTTCTTCAGGGACTAGACTATTGGTGACCCTCTGGTCTCTTTCAAAGGTCTTCTCTATCAGTGCTAAACCTGTCATCCCTGAACTCAACTTTGAGTTAAAAAAACAAAAAACCAAACCTGTTGCCATAGAGTCGATTCCAACTCATAGCGACCCTATACTCATAGCGACCCTATAGGACAGAGTAGAACTGCCCCATAGGGTTTCCAAGGAGCACCCAGTGGATTCGAACTGCTGAACTTTTGGTTAGCAGCTGTAGCACTTAACCACTACGCCACCAGGGTTTCCTAAAGGATATCCCAGCTTCTTTTTTTTCATTCCCCCACTTGACCTACTGACTTTGCGTTACTTGTCATAAATGCATTAGAGCAAAACTTGTGAGAGTCGGAAACTGTGTAAGGCAGAAGCCTGTCAGAGAAGGAAAACTCAAATATTTTCCACTAAAATGAGTGATACAAAACTAGTAAGACTGCACCCTGCCAAAGGTGGAAAACTTGCAAGACCTGGAAAAACAAGGCAGCCTCATCGAGTTCTGGCTCTCACAGGTTTCACCCTACTTTCTATGTGGTAAAATTGGGTCTTTCATGACAACTTTCTGGATCTTCATATATCCTGTGTTCTTTTCTTTGAATTTTTTTTTTCTTGGCTTGGATTATCACTTTTTAGTAGGATTTGGCATCATCTGTAAATCTGAGGATCCAGAAGCCCACAAAGACAAAAACTTAAATGCTAAGCAAGATAAAACTCAGCACCAGCTGGGATTCCCCAGACTGCCAGAGCGTTGTTTGCTTATGTTGTGCAGTATGTTTTCTGACTTGTCTATTGTTTCTTAACCAAGCCAGAACAGTCTCCACACTTCCATGTAGAAATGTATTAAAGGAAGGTGAAATATTAGTGAGACTCAACATTTCTTCACGGAATCTTGGCTATGTGCTTGTACATTCACCCCGCATTTAACTATAGATCTCATCAAATTCCCAGGTAGGGATAATAGTACTAGAAGCTCATCACATGTTTCTTGGAATCTTTTCCAGAGAGTCCCTTAAGGATGGAAATCTAGTATTCTGCAGGCACAATGATACATGTCTCAGTAAATTATGTGTTTTGGTCCACTGTTAATGACTTACTCTTGAGTTGTGTTCATAATCTTACCTAGACCAATCCATTTCCAAAGGTTTATTTACAGCTTGACGGTCACATAGGAATACATTGATTTAGCTGTGTGTGAATGATTCTCTCCTCTGCTGAGAACATCCCAGACAGAAGCCATGATGCTCTGACTAAAGAAGAGTGTTGAGGGAACCATTTCAGAAAATCAGCACAGGCAGTGGTCAAAAGTCTTATTTGTAGACTTTCACAGGCACTTTTACGTAATTGAACAGAATTTTCCCTCTCTAGAGCAAAATTATTTGTAGGACAAAGAGTCCAGCCAAGTTTGAGAATAAATCTGTTTGCCTGAGTTACTTGCACAAAAAGAACTCAAGGACATTACTGCAATTCACATAATAATTCAGTGGAGGCCTCAGAAGTGTCTAATATTTTGCTTCCCCCCTCCAAAACCATCTCCAATCCCAAAAGTATTCACTTAAAATATCACATAGCAAATTCAAATGTTCAGAAAGCACCTTTGTCTACAGTTACCCTGAAAAAGAAAACAGCTCCAGGGCCTAGTTTGTATGGCTACAAAGGAAGCTACAGCTAAAATCAATGCATTTGGGTTTTTCTGAATTTGAACTTTTTTTAACATTCTGATAAAAATGAGATAAGAGTTTGTTTTGCATCTTTGTCATATTGAAGTTGATCCAGCCCAATTTTAAAATAAAAAATTTCCCTATAAATAAAATGAAAGCCCAATGAAAGCCCAACCTTGTCATGTCCCAGTAGTAGTTAGCTATTGGAAAAAGAACTATCTAGAACATAAACAAGAGAGTCCAGGAAGTTGGGATCAGAAATCTGTACCATTTCTAAGCACTTCATGGTGCCATTTTACAGTAAGTGACAATTAGAAGGCGGTATAGAATCTTCATCGCAAAGGAAATTTCAATATCTACTTAAAGGGTATCCCAGCTTCTTTTTTCATTGCCCCACTTGACCGACTGACTGCACAGACACTACCTGCCAGCTGCGAGGGAATGCGCGCTGTGTCACTCAGCTCCGTGAAAGAGGAAGAATCGAGAAAACGACAAAAACAAGAAAAGGATCCGCCTTTTTCAAATGTTCACATCTCTTGCAGATTTAGTGAACGCTTCTTGTTTTTTCCAAGAATTTATTTTTTCACAATTGAACTTTAAGAACTGCCAATGTTTTGGGGAATTTTTTCTTTCTTATTTGTGGCTCATAAGTTTTCTCTTTGCATCCTTGAAGTTTCTTTGAGATATTATAAACCCAAAATATTACAAGTATAATTTCTGAAAAGTGTTCTGGAATTGTTTTCAGAAGCAATTTATTTCTTCCTAAATTTTTGTAGAGCCTGTTACAGTCATGCCTATGATAGATGAAAAAAATTTTACAGTAACATGCCAGTTACAGAAAGGAGCACCTTAGAATTTCAGAAGCATCTTTGAATTACCTAGATAATCTTACAAACCAAAAACCAAACCCATTGCCATCAAGTCAATTCCAACTTATAACAACCCTATAGGACAGAGGAGAACTGCTGCATGGGGTTTCGAAGGCTGTAAATCTTTATGGAAGCAGATTACCACATCTTTCTCCCATGGAGCAGCTGGTAGGTTCAAACCTCTGACTTTTCAGTTAGCAGTTGAGCACTTAACCATTGTGCCACCAGGGCTCCTAGATAATCTTATAGGCACCACAAAAAATATTCCACATTACTTACTCTTATCATCCTTAAATTGACTCCAAATATGATCAGAGTTAAGTCACATAAGGCACCTTGGAATTTGTTTTCAAAAACATTTGGATGTGTAATATGCACCTAGTAAAACTTGTATTTGCCTAGTCCATATTTATGAAACTTTCTCCTTTTTTCTTTTACTCATGTAGCCACCCATATGACAAGTTTAAGCCTACATTGATTGTGTCTTTGTTACACTGATAAATATTCATAAAACTCTTAAGGACAAGAACAGGCATATTCAAATTCTTTATAAATATACCACCTTATTACTTTTAAAGGCAACTTGATATTTTAAACTCACACATACTTCTCAGTCACTATATATATGACTAAAAATAGCAAGTCATAATGGAGGAATATATACCCTGTTGGAAAACCAATATAATTATGGGTAATTATTTCCTATTCAGAAATGCAAAATGTAACAATTCTTATTTCTATGCAAGTGGAGTAGGTCGATATATATGACTAATTAGGGCTTTTTGTTATCAAATTTGCTAGAGAAATAATAGAAGCACGATGAGAAACAAATGGCTGGAATGGACTCTAGAGAATTAAAGATGCCTTCTGAACTCTAAGATTTGAGGCCAGTCTCACCCACTCAACATAAGGACTATTAGACAACTCTTCTGACCACACATTTTGCTCTTGCTAATTGGTGGCAAGTCATTTGTATGACAGCATTATTAAAAGTGACCAATTCATCTCTTTCATGCTGATCATATTATTATGAATATGGTTATTTGGATAGAAAACAGAGTTTCTGTTTTCATACTTTGAGAACTTATGGAGTATATTTTAGTGTTGTGACCAATGAAGAATGAAATTAAGTTCCAAAAAAAGAGTGGCCTAGAGTCATTTTCTTAATTAGCAACATGTCTGTGATGGAGAACTTTCCCAAGCTAATAAAAGATAAAAGACAGAAAAACAGAAGCACAAGAATGTCTGGCTAGAACTCCTCACTAAATCTGACTATTTCCTTCCCTCTTTTATAATGCTTGGTGACCTGAAAAAGGCACCTGCCTTTTGGACTCCTGAGAATTAATTCAGTAAGTTCAATCTTCAAACATGTTCAATCTTCAAACTGCCAACAGGCAGTACTACAGACTTTTATGATCTCAGTGGGCTACTTCACATGCATGGCCAAATTCAAGTTTGATGAAGACCTACACCATTTACGAAGAACTGAGAAGAGAGTTCTGGTTTACTTCCTGGTGTGGCTTACACTGGAGACACAGTAAGCGACGAGTCAATCCACTGGAGGAAACAGAATTCACCCAATAGGCGGAGCCTTATTTTCATCATGATCTAGAATAATAGCATTATTCTATGCCCAGAATAGGAGAACATCCAGATAATCTCAAAAATCTTGGCATGTCATACCAGTAAACACGTTCCATTTCAGCTAGGTTAATTTGGAAGCGTTGGGGTGGTGGTGGTGGATATTTCTAGAGATATTATATAAAGTTTGGCCAAACATTGGTTTTAAGCTTACATATTATGATAGCTTCTCCCTCCCACTCTTTTAGAGTGCACAGGTCATGCCTATTTTAAACAAAGCAGATCAGAGAAGAGCTTGGACTTCATGTACTAGCTAGATTGTTCTCTTTCTCAAGACTCAAATAAAGCAATTGGAATCCTTATCCACTGAGATCTAGATCTCAAAACGCAGCACAATGTGATTCCTGATCACTTTCTCAGTCTTTGTGATTCACCTGAACATCTCTCCTATAATCTGCCTCATCTGCTGCTTCAAACCAAATAACACTGGTGACCAGGATCTAAGAACAAGCACGTGTGAAATCGTGACTCTGCTTACCCTTAAGTGTTTCTGTTCCATAACCGGTCCTCTTATTTTCCTATCTACCTTATTTTTTCTTAAACTCCATGACCCTGTCTTGGGCCAGGCCTTCACGTATGTCTAGGCTACTGTCACAGCCTCCATTCTTGTCTCCATCCTCCACAAACTGATATGTGTTCTCTACATTTTTCTCCCTCGAGAAATCTGTTTTAAAAAATTGGTAATGCCATTTCTCTGCTTAAATTTTGTCCAATTTTCACTTCTTTTTTCAGGATAAAATGCTAACTCCTTAACAACTCCTTAACATGTAATCCATCTCCTGCCTTCCTCTCTAGAGTCTTCTTCCCATATTCTCCAAACACCTCTTCTTTGTGCCAAGGTCATTCTGCATTTTTTAAATTTTTTGAGCTCACCATGCTCTTTTACGTCTTTGAGTTTTTGGACAAGTGATTTGCTTTTGTCTGGCTAATTCTGACTCACCCTTTACAGCTAAGGTCAGACTTCACTTTCTCCAAGAAAATTCTCTTGGAGCTTGAGTTAGATTCTACACACTCCTGCAGCACTCTGGTTACTTCTATCATGAGATTATCTCACTTATTTGTCTATCTCCTCACTAGACAGTGATCTTCTCAAGGACAGAGTCCATGTCTTATTTCTCTCTATATGCAGGCTTGGCAAAATGCTCTAAGCACAGCAGCCACTCAAGGCCTATTCAATACATTATTAACAAAATAGGATTCCACAGGACTCAAGGTAGAGGCAGCTCCAGATACTCAGCTCAAAGAAAGAGAAAGGAATGAATGTCTATGTTCCTGTCCATGCAATTCATACGATGAATAAAAATAATCTCATAAATTCCAGACAATTTTTTATTCACTTAAGTGTGACTTAAAGGGCAAATAAAATAAAATTAAAAATAAATCAAAGATTAACAAGAACTGTTTTTAAAAGTTCAAATAATCTACATATGTTGACAAAGCCATACACTCATAGTAATGTAACTACTTTCCTAATTCATATGGCTGTGTGTATTTCCTCAAAAAGTTGCAATTATTATTCACCCATCTAATAAGTATTTAATGAGAACCTCCTCCCACATTAGACACTGTTTTTCGTGAGGGGGTTACCAAAATGAGCTCATGAAAACTTCTTGTAGTTTACATTATACTCTGGAAGATAGACATTAATCAAATACTATTCCTAATAAGTTCATAATTATCAAATAGAATAACAAAGAAAGGAAAGTGGTTTATATAAGAAGAGAAACAGGCCGAAACTTAAGGTGAGTGGGTCTAAATTGGGCAAAGGAAGTGTGGGGAAAAGCATTCCAGACAGAAGAACACATGGTGGAAAGTCCCTATGGCAAGAAGGAGCATGGTCAATTGTTGTTAGATTACACTGAGTTGGTCCTCAACTCATGTCGACCCCGTGCACAATGGATTCAGGCTGTTGTCATCCATAGCGTTTTCACAGGCTGATGTTTGAAAGTAGATTGCAAGGCCTTTCTTCCTAGCCCATCTTAGCCTGGAAGCTCCACTAAAACTTATTCAGTATCATAGCAACACACAAGCTTCCAATGACAGAAGCGTGGTAGCTGCTCATGAGGTACACTGACCGGGAATCAAACCAAGGTCTCCCACATGGAAGGCGAGAATTCTACCACTGAACCACCAATGCCTCGTGTCACAGTAAATTACAGGAAATAAAAAGAGGTCTCTGTGGCTAGACCAAGAGAGCAAGAGGGAGAGCAGTATGAGATGAGATCTGAAAGGCAGGCAAGGACTGAAGCATGTGTCTGCTTAGAGGCCTTGCTAAGGATCTTGGTCTTAATCCTAAAGAAAGAGGACTTTAACGGATCAGAGTTGCAACTTGAAAATACCACTGTGGCTGCCCCATGGAGAAAGAGAGGATGAGGTCCAGAGTGGATGGGGAGACCAGTTAGGAGTCGATGAAATAGTTAAAGTGAGAGAAGATGACAGCTTGGATTAGAGTAATATAAGGAGAATAAAAAGCCAGTGGATTTCTGTGGCTACTTAGACGAAAAAATTGACAGGACTTGTTGATGGAATACACAAGGGAAGAGGGGGCTACAGAAAGGGAGGACAAGGTGACTGCAGCATTACTAGCATGGGACATTCAAGTGGAAATACTGTAGGAAGGTGAATACCCTGGAGTTCAGAAAAAAGGTCTGGCCTAGAGTTATACCTTTGGGAGGGTGCCCAAAGTTTGTAAGTAAAACCATGAGTATTGATGGCATTGCCTAGGGAAAGAATATAGAGTGAAATTTCCTCTAAAATTGTATCGCTCTAGTAACTTGTGAATCGTCTCATTTATCATGTTAACTTCTTGTATCAATCCATTCTCCTCTACATTTTCCCCTTCACTGCATTCTTTGAAGGTTAGCATGTTGAAAGGAAATCTGGGAACCATCAGGCCCAATCTCGAAATTTTAAAGACAAAGATGAAGTGGTTTGCCCAAGGACGTGCAGCAACTTAGAGCTAGAACTGAGGCCAAAGCTCACATTTTTTTGACAGGTACTCTAAAGGGTTTCCAACTGGAGAGAATACACTGGGAGAGGAAAGTATGAATCAAAGTACCCAGAATCCCACAGATTGTGACATGCATTGATTTGTCAAGATGAAACACACAGGCATAGCAAAGGACTATACCCATGGTGTCAATCCACAGTGGTGGGGAGAAAGGGGATGGGTTCTGAATTGGACCAACCTTGGTTTAAATATTAATAACTTGTACAAAATTGGGCAAAACACTTGAACTCTCTGATCCTCCATTTCCTTCCCTATGAAATGAGCTACATAATAACTACCTTGAAGCATAGTAAGAAATACAACTAATGTATTTCAAGCCACTAACCATATAGTTGGTTCCCTAAATTATTAATATTCTCTCCAAAGTTAAAAAAATTATAGATGTCATCAAAATAACAAACTCCTCATTGTAAAGAAGATTAAACGCTACCACAAAAAAAAATCCCAAGCGATGATTCAAACCCATTTGGAACATTAAAATACTGAAGAAGTAATTATTTCTCTCACAGGGACTTAAAATCGATTCATTATATGTTATAATGCACTTAAAGTCTCTAAACCATCTACAATTGTGCATCAACAACAGTCTATGCCCAAATAATGTTCAGTATTATCAGAATGTCATATATTTCCTAGAAATAAAGCACCAAAAAAAACCCTATTTTAATATCTTGTTGTTAAACAACTGAAAATCTATCTTGCCAGTCTTAATTCATTCAAATACGCATGTAACCAGGTTAAATGGTACAGCGGCAAAAGACTATCAGAGATGGACGAAATAGCCTGAAAAATGTAAAATTAATCATTTCCTCTTTTATTCACCTACTTTTGTGTTCCATCTGGATTTGGATCTTTATTCTGATAGCATTCAGTGTTCAAATACAAAGAATTTTCAGCTGATATGAATGTCATAGTTTGTTTTACCAAAGATTTTCTGGTGGGCGGATGAATATACATTGTAAGCTACAGGATATGAATTCTAGTGAAATAGCTCTTCGTGCAGGAATAAGACTTATGGGATTCATTCAGAGGAGGTCCTCAACAAAACCTGCAAATGTTATATTTTTAGCTTCATAGTTAGTTTTTTCCAATTTGAAGATACAATTGTGTAAAAATTGCACGAGCGCTTTTACGAAACTATCATGCAGTAATATTTGAACTTCACCTTTCATTTTATCTTGTGATGGAGAGCTTCAGTTCAGAGCCAAGACGTAGCCCCACTTAATGGTGAGAATTCTGAGCAAGAGGACTCCCTGACAAAGAGCAGATACTTTTCAGGCACTTCGCAGGCACTTCTCAGATGCTTCTTCGGGATTTATTCCTTCTCTGCCTCCCAAATATAATTTGAGGCAATTGACAAAATGAATACTCTTCCGTTTCTCTTTCACACAAACATGCACACACATATAATTTAAAACAACAACAACAGTAAAAGACAGACAAAAACTCAATTAGGAGGAAAAAGGAAGGTAGATAATGTCAGTGATGAAGCAGGCAAGATCGAAAAAATACAAATGAAATTAAATTTAGCAACAAGCTTCCTGGCAACTACATACAAAGGAATAGGAAAATACAGGTTATGTGCTTCTTATTTGGAAAAAAAAAAGGAAAAAAAAAAAGCAAATTTCTCTTTAGATACAGTATTTCCTTAGCATTTTATTGTAGAATACATTTATTTCATGGACGGTCCTCTCTTAAGGAACTTAGACAGCATGAAGTAAGTATCTTTGACTCTAACTTTGCAAAAGTTTACAAAATAGTATGCAAATAACGATACATCAGCCTACTCTAAAGGTTTTCATACCCTTATAACAAATTCTAGCGAAGGTATTTCTTTGGGGAATGAAGTACATGAAATTCAAATTGTTAGTGGACAGTCACATTAATAAAGTTCTGCTCCCATAGCTGATTCTTTTTTTCTTTTTTACCCGTACTAACAGAATTGAAGGAGCCCTGTTGGTGCAATGGTTAAGATCTGGCTGCTAACCGGAAGGTCAAGTCAAACTCACCAGTCTCTCTGCAGTAGAAAAGACCTGGTGACCAGCTCCCATAAAGTTTACAGCCTTGGAAACCCTATGGGGCAGTTCTACTCTGTCCTGTAGGGTGGCTGTGGGTCGGAATCCACTCGATGGCAATAGGTTTGGTTTTTTTGGTTTAAGAGAACTCACCTCAGACCATCACACCAGTTGAAGATTTAGTGCTTACATAATTGTAGTCTATTTCCCTACTAAAGTTAAAGGAATAACCCTTAAAACCCCCAGGATATAGTGACAGCTTGATTAACGTTTATCGAATTAAATAAAAAACTTGAAGGAAAATACAGTTAGCATGCCTCTAAGACTACCAAAAAAACCCCAAACCCACTGCCTTCAAATTGATTCCAACTCATAGACTCCCTAAATGACAAAGCAGAACTGCCCCGTAGGGTTTCCAAGGCTGTAAATCTTTAGGGAAGCAGACTGCCACATGCTTCTCCCACGAAGCGGCTGATAGGGTCGACCCGCCAACCTTTTGATTAGCAGCCGAGTGCTTTTAATGACTGCCAGCACTTTTAAAGACTGCTGGCTGCCTTTACGCCAGTTCTATGGTTTTTATCCATCCCATTCTTAATGAATTAGAATATCTGCAGTTAGGGTTTGGAAATCTGTATTCCTAAGGACCACCTCCCCCCAGTGAATCTCTCTCAGCCAGTCTCCAGGTCAGCATTTGGTCCAACCCAATGTGTGAGTTTACCTTTTACAATATTTTTATGTGTGTATATATATATCATGCAGCCATAAAGACTTTGTGTCCGATATGAGTGCCTTCTGTACCTCACTCAGGAAGATAAATTTTTAAAAATATTGGTGTGGGAAAAGTTTGAATAGGAAAGGGAAGGAAAAAACATAGCAAAACAAAAAGTAAATGTTTGTATGGTGGAGCCATGGAGGAGATGAGGAAACTCAAGGGAAGTTCATGCAGGTTGTGGGGCTGTACACTTCAGGACTGAGACAAGGGCTGCAAAGCCACCAGGAACCCAGCAGTCTCTGCCTTATCATTTCTGCTTCTCTTTGCTCTGTTTCATTTTTCTCAATCTGCAGGCAGACTTCCTTTGCTTCTCTCTGCAGACGGTCATTACACATGGCCCAGGTTTACATCACCTCAGTGTCAGACACACACACTCAGCTGAGGCTCTGTGAAACTCAACAAAACCCAGGGGAGAGGGATCTGATGGGTCTAGCTCTAGTCACTGTTCACCATTGATCTCATCCACCAACCCTTGGTCACAAACGACCTACAGGATTGCCTAAGCTACCTCTGGAGTGGGGGAAGCAGTTCTGGGGTGGGGGGGGGTGTGATTGTATACATTCAAGGACATGGTTTAAGAGATTGGAGTGGAGAGTTTACCCAAAGATTTTTTTCCTTTGGTTATTGGAGCCATAGAAACTAGGAGCCTAAAAAAAAAAACTCAAAAACAAGTGTTGGACATTTAGCTGGAGAAAAAACATTTATGGGGGAAAAAACTATTAATAGATATATTATCTGTGTAATAGGATTCTTAGACAGGATTCTGGACCTCAGATGTTGTTGGAGGATAATGGGGAGGGGTAGAATTGCATCCTCCTTCTCTCAACACAGCTCTTTGCACTTGAGATAGAGGTAGACATTACTTGGCCTCCATGACATATATTTACCTTTGAAGCATGGCTGCTTCCTGGTAGAGCTGAGTGGTGCTAATTCCTTCACCTAGCTGTTGACAGTTAGGTGTAAAGGGACTAGATTCTTCTTCCTAAATCCTCATCCTTCCCACAGCAAAACAAATAAAAATAAAATCAAAATCACAGACCTAAATGTTAAACACAAAACAATACAACTTCTAGAAGATAACAGAGAAGAAAACCTAGATGACTGGTTTTGGCACTGAGTCTTTAGACACACCAAAAGCATGATACATAAAAGAAAAAATGGAAAGTTAGACTTCATTAAAATCAAAAACTTCTGCTCTGCAAAAGACACTGTTAAGAGAATAAAAAGACAAGCTACAGACTGGGAGAAAATATTTGCATAACACATATCTGATAAATAACTTGTAACCAAGACATACAAAGAACTCTTAAAACTCAACAATAAGAAAATAAACAACCCAATGACAAATTGGGGAAAAGATCTGAATAGACACCATGCCAAAGAAGAGACATAGATGGCAAATCAGCATATGGAAAGAAACTCAACATCATATAAAAAAAAAAACCCACTGCTGTTGAGTCGATTCTGACTCATAGAGACCCTATAGGACAGAGTTGAACTGCCCCATGGAGTTTCCAAGGAGCGTCTGGTGGATTCGAACTGCCAACCTTTTTGGTTAGCAGCCATAACACTTAACCACTACACCACCAGGGTTTCCCAACATCATATGTCATTGGGTAATTGCAAATTAAAACAGCAATGACATACCACTACATACCTATTAGAATGGTTAAAATGCAAAACACTGACACCAAGCGCTGGCAAGGATGTGGAGCAACAGGAGCTCTGATTCACTGCTGGTGGGAATGCGAAATGGTACCGCCATTTTGGAAGAGTGGGGCAGTTTCTTACAAAGCTAAACATTGACTTACTATATACTATATAAGCCAGCAATTGTGTTTCTAGGTATTTACTGAAATGAGTTGAAAACATGTGCCCATACAAAACCCTGCACGTGAAAAGTTTGTTTATAGGACCTTTACTCATAGTTAACGGAAATTGGAAATAATCAAGATGTCCTTCAACAGATGAATGAACAAAGAAACTGAGGTACCCCATACAATGTAATATTATTCAGCAATAAAAATAAATGAGGTATCAAGCTACAAAAAGGCACGGAGGAATGTTAAATGCATATCGCTTCAGTAGGGATTACACCTCAACATAAAGAAAAAATCCTCACAACTGGACCAATAAGCAACATCATGATAAATGAAAAAAAAAGATTGAAGTTGTCAAGGATTTCATTTTACTTGGATCCACAATAACACCTATGGAAGCAGCAGTCAAGAAATCAAAAGATGCATTGTACTGGGCAAATCTGCTGCCAAAGACCTCTTTAAAGTGTTGAAAAGCAAAAATGTCACCTTGAGGACTAAGGTGTGCCTAAGCCAAGCCCTGGTGTTTTCAATCCCTGCATATGCATGTGAAAGCTGGACAATGAATAAGAAAGGCCAAAGAAGAACCGACACCTTTGAGTTGTGGTGTTGGAGAAGAATACTAAAATACCATGGACTGCCAAAGGGTCAATATGAATCGGAATCAACTCGACGGCACTGGGTTGCCAAAAGAACGAAGAAATCTTTCTTGAAAGAAGTACAACCAGGATGCTCCTTAGAAGCAAGGATGGCAAGAGCATGTCTCATATACTTTGGATATGTTTTCAGGAAGGATCAGTTCCTAGAGAAGGGCATCATGCTTGGTAAAGCAGAAGGTGAGGGAAAAAGAGGAAGACCCTAAATCTGATGGATTGACACAGTGGCTGCAACAATGGGCTCAAACATAGCAAAGATTGTGAGGATGATGCAGGACCAGGTGGCATTTTGTTCTGTCGTACATACGGTGGTTATGAGTCAGAACCAACCTGACAGCACCTAACAACAATAAGGTGAAAAAAGCCAGTCTGAAAGAGCTGCATCCTGTATGATCCCAACTACATAGTATTCTTAAAAAAGCAAAACTATAGAAACGGTAAAAAGATCTGCGGTTGCAAGAGGTAAAAGGGGAGTGGGGAGGAGTGAATAGGTGAAGCACAGACATTTTAAGAGCAGTGAACTAGTGTAATGGCAGACACATTACATTATACAACTGTCAAAAGCCAGAGAACTGTCAACACAAAGAGAGGACCCTAACTGTAAGCTATGGGCTTCAGGTAATAATAATGGATTAAAGTCAGTTCCTCAATTACAAGAAATGTACAGCATTAATGCAAGACGTTAATAATAGGAGAAATTGTAAATGGGGTTGGGGTGTACGAGAATTATCTATACTTTCTGTGTAATTTTTCCAAAAACAAAAGTACTCTACAAATAAAGTGTATTATTAAAAAAAAATAAGTCCATTAGATGGACTGGGTGGTCTTCATTGAGGCCAGATTGCAGAAAGGACGATCAGACCCCTTGAAAATGTTGCAATGTGAGAAGAGAAAGGAACTGCATAAGCATCTTGGCCTCAGCTCCCAGAGCCCTGGGGAGAACCCAGGAACCCAGTCCAGCCCAGCTGCCCTGCTTCTGAGGGCTTACTTCAGGGCAGTACGTCTTAAAAGTTACTGTTAAAATTGAGGGTCTCATTCAATACATCTAGGTTGGGGGCCAGGTACCACATTTCTAATAAGTTTCCAGGTGATGATACAACTGGCCCATGAACCACAAAGTTTTGCTTTTTGAAAAATATCATATTCAGGTAGTCCCTGACTTATGACAGGGTTCCTTTCTGACAACTCTGATGTAAGTCGGTTCTGACATAAGTAGAAAACCTCATTTTTTGGGGGGGGCGGGGGGAAGGATTTCATTATTATTGCCTTTTATTACCAGTATCTTTATAAAGCCAATATTTATTTGTCTATGGGGGTTGGAAACATTACATGTAAACTTATAGATATATTTTAAGACATACATACATAAATAAAAATACATACATCCTTTAAAAAAAAATTAAAAAACAGACAGTTGTAAGTGCGGTCCGTCGTAACTTGAATACGTTAAGTTGGGGGCTAACCCAAGTTGGAATCATACAGTAGGCAGCTCGTTCAGACTGCCTTCTTTCAGCTTTATGCATTTATGATTCCTATTATGTTGTTTTGTAGCCTGACAGCTCATTAACAAGGCTTCAGGGAACATATGTGGGTAAACTGAAAGAGCTAGATGAACAATTGCGATCCTTTTCCTCTCATGGAACAGGCCATAGTAAGGATAGACTCCCCACAACTATCATACTACCTTCCTCTCACACATCACAGACTTTTCATCACAGCTGGTTTCTGGTTCTACCAAAGGTTAATAAAGTCACCAGACCCCTGTTTCATCAGTAGCTCTATAGGAGAAGGTGAGGCAGGCTCAGGAAGAAGAGGTAGAAGGAGAAGAAGCCAGGAGAGGAAGCGGCAGGTAGCAAGATAGGTCACAAAAGGACGCAAGAATTAATGTTCCCCAGGCACCATCAGAAATATCTGGGAAAGGGAATTCCTAAAAAGGACTGAAAATCCTGTAAGAAAAGTGGAAGGAACTTAAGGCCATTACAGTTTAGATATACGTAGTAATACAATGAGGCTGATGAACACTAGACATACCAGTTAAACCTATAGAAAACCATCCAACTGAACTTATAAAGCAGAGAGCTCCTGAAGTACTTCTAGAGAACAAAGAATAAAAACTGCAAACATTAATATGAAAAATGCCATCAATTTTTTTTTGAACAATTGATTGTGTTTTAGGTGAAAGTTTACACAGCAAATTAGTTTCCCACTCAACAATTCATACATAAATTGTTCCTTGACATTGGTTGCTGTCCCTACAGCGTGTCAGCACTCTCCCCATTTCCACCCTGCCTTCCCCAGGTCCATCCCTCCATTTTCCCTGCCTGTCCTTGCCTACTTATCTTTGTTTTTGGGTAAGTGTTGCCTGTGTGGTCTCCTATAGTTGATTGTTCTAAGGAGCACATTCCTCATGGGTGTTAATGTTTATTTTATAACCCAATCTATTATTTGGCTGAAAGGTGACCTCTAAGAGTGGTTTCAGTTCCAGGTTAAAAAAGTATCTTAGGGAGACAGTCTTGGGGGTTCCCCTAGTCTCTACCACCCCAGTAAGTCTAGTCTTTTTTATGAATTTGAGTTCTGTTCTACACATTTTACATATTTTAACCAGGACCTTCTATTGTGTCCCTAGTCACAGCAGTCATTAGCAGTAGCTGGGCACCATGTAGTTCTTGTGGTCTCAGACTAGAGGAGGCTGTGGTTCATGGGGGCTAATTTGAGTCTTTGGTTCCCTTCACTCTCCTTTGCTCCAGACAGGAAAAGGCCAACAGTTTTATCTTAGATAGCTGCTCGAAAGCTTTTAAGACCCCAGACACTACTCACCAAATTAGGATGTTGAACACTATCTTTATGAACTATGTTATGCCAGTTGATCTAGATGTCCCCCGAGACTATGGTCCTTAACCGTCAAACTCAGTAACTCAATCCCACAAGGTGTTTGGATATGTCTAAGAAGTTTCCATAACTGTGCCTTCTATGTGCTCTATTATATATACCAGTATATATATAGCACATATGATTATGTACATACAAATGCCCACAACTATAGTTATATATGCACACACATGTACTCCCATCCGCCCTCCCACATCTATACAGCATACATATCTACCTATGTAACCACTCACAACTTTTTGGCTGTTATTGCTGTTGTTGCAGAATTGTATATGTTATAGCATTTAATGCAGTTGTCCTTTATTCTTGTGTAACTCTCAGTGTCTCCATTTATTTACCTTTGTCACTTTGTACAGACTACCCCCATATTGTGTATCGCCCTTCCCTTCACCAGAATTAATGTGTCTACTATCTAGTATTTTTCCCTCCCCCTCCCTCTCACCCTTGGTAACCATCAAAGAACATTGCTTTCTGTGTGTAAAAACTTGAGTTTTTATAAAAGTGGATCATACAATATTTGTCCTTTTGTGATTGACTTATTTTACTCAGTATAATGTCTTCCAGATTCACCCATGTTATGTTTTTCTGATGCATCATTATTCTTTATTGTTGCATAGTATTCCACTACATGTATGCACCACTTTCAGTTTATTCATTCATATGACAATGGACACTTAGGTTGTTTCCATCTTTTTTCCTAATGTGAATAATGCTGCAGTGAACATGAGTGTGCATATATCTATTCAAGTCACTGCTCTAATTTCCCTAGGATATATACCTAGAAGTGGGATTGCTAGATCATAGGTATTTCTATTTTTAGCTTTTTGAGGCCGTGTCATATCATTTTCCATAGTGCTTGTACCATTTTACAATTCCACCAGCAATACATAAGGGTCCCAAACTCCACACAACCTTGTCAGCATTTGCTGTTTTCACTTTTTTGATCATTGCCATTTTTGCAGGGGTCAGGTGGTATCTCATTGTAGTTTTGATTGCATCTCTCTAATGGCTAATGATTGAGAGCATCTCTTCATGTATTTGTTAGCTGCCTGAATGTCTTCCTTGCTGACATTCAGCAAGTGTTTTGTCATGTCTTTTATCCATTTTTTGACTGGAATATTTGTCTTTTTGTTGTTGAAATGTTGAAGTTTTCTATATATTTTAGAGATAAGATCCTTGTCAGATATGTCATTGCCAAACATTTTTTTCCCAGTTTGTAGGTTCTCTTTTTAATCTTTGGTAAAGTCTTTTGATGAGTATTTAATTTTTAGGAGGACCCAGTTATCTAGTTGATCTTCTGTTGTTCGTGCATTTTTAGTTATGTCTGATAGTATATTTATACCATAAATTAAGAACCCTAACTTTGTCCCTATGTTATTTTCTAGGAATTTTATAGTTTCAATTTAACATTTAGGTCTTTGATACATTTTCAATCAGTTTGTATATAGTGTGAGTAGGGATCCTGTTTCATTCTTCTGCAAATGTATATCCAGTTTTGCCAGCAACATTTGTTAAAGAGATTCTCTCTTCCCCATTGAATGGGCTTCAGCCTTTGCTGAAGATCAGCTGTCCATAGCCGGATGGATTTACTTCTGGGATCTCAATTCTGTTCCATTGGTCTATGTGTCTATCATACCAGTAACAGGCTCTTTTGATTACTGTGGCTGTATAGTAAGTTCTGATATTGAGAAGTGTGAGGTCTCCTAGTTTGTTCTCCTTCTTCAGTAATTCTTTAGCTATTTGGGGCCTCTTTCCTTTCCTTTCCTTATAGAGATTAGTTTTTTCCATTTCATTAAAAAATGTTGTTGGGATTTGCTTTAGGACTGCATATAGGTCTTTTTTTGGTTTTTTGCAGCAGTCTTTTGTAGAATTCCTTGTATAAGTCTCTTACGTCCCTGGTTAGATTTATTCCTAGGTATTAGGGGCTATTGTAAATGGTATTGTTTTCTTGATTTCCTTTTCTGAGTTCTCCTTGTAGAACTCAGGAATTTGTTTTGTCCTGATTTTTTGTTTTGGTTTGTTTTGATATATCAGGGCAGGCAGGGCAGGCATGCTCTGGTGATTGCTCGTCTGGTGTGGGGCAGCTGAGGGTGGGTTGGGTAGGCATGGGTAACCACCTGTTATTGGTCCAGTGGCACAGGGGCGTGTGATGGAGCTCACCAGATAGGTGGGGGCAGTGAGCAGGTTGGGTGTGGTGGGTGAAAAGGAGGGCAGGCATGCTTGGTGCCAGGTGGGCAGGGTGGTAGGGGGTACAGTAGGTGACCAGAAGCACAGCAAGGCTTAGGTCTGTCTGATCATACTTTTGCCCTTAGCTGTACCTAGGCCATGCCCCCAGCATGCCCCAAGGCCCACAGCTGGGGCCTTCATGGTCTCAGGGAGACAGAACATAAATTTATAACTTATTGGTATTCATTTCCTCTAGTTTCTCTAGCTATTTCCAAATAAACCTATGAATTTCCCTATTTCGGATAATGATTCTTTTATTTCTCAGTCAGTGCATCAAAGCAGAACAGGCAACCATCTGGGTCATATTCTCCTTTATCCTCCATACTCAGGTATTCACCAATCCTCATGCTTTTTCCTTTGTATTCCTTCAGCCCCTGGATACCAGAACCTTGGCACCCAAACTATTACTGCAAGAGTCTTATGACTACCACCATGATGATACCCATTACCCATTGCCATCATGTCGATTCCAACTCATAGCAACCCTAGGACAGAGTAGAACTGCTCCATAGGGATTCCAAGCCTATAATCTTTATGGAAGCAAACCACCACATATTTCTCCCTTGGAGCTGCTACAGGGTTTGAACTGCCAACCTTTCAGTTAGTAGACAAGTGCTTAAACTTCACCACCAGGGCTCCCACCATGATAATAGCCTTCCTTAATGCCAACTCATTCTGAACACTTTTTTTTTTATTGTGCTCCAAGTGAAAGTTTACAAATCAAGTCAGTGTCTCATACAAAAATTTATATACACCTTGCCATGTACTTCTAGTTGCTCTCCCCCTAATGAAACAGCACACTCCTCCTCTCCGCCCTATATTCCTCATGTCCATTCGACCAGCTCCTGCCCGCCTCGGCCTTCTCGTCTCCCCTCCAGACAGGAGCCGCACACAGTCTCATGTGTCTCCTTAAGCCGAGAAGCTCACTCCTCACCGGCATCATTTTCTGTCTTATAGTCCAGTCCAATCCCAGTCTGAAGAGTTGGATCCTGAACACTTTGATCATAACATTCTCTGCAAAAATTTTAAATGTCTCCATATCTCCCCATATATGAAATCTAAATTCTTCTGGTGGCTTTCAAAGACCTTTGTTATCTGACCTACCTCTATCTAGTCCACCTCATTTCCTTCAATGTCCTGTCTACCCCTCCTCTTCTCTGTAGTTCATCAAGTCCCAGCTCTGCATGCTCAGCAGGGGGTGCCCATGGTCTCAGGCTGATATAACTCCTCCCGGTCCTTCACACTCAGCTCATTTCTTAAGGAACCATTTCCTGGCTCCTTACTGATTCCTTCACCCTCCTAGCTCCCATATATATTCTATATAGCGTTATCTCATACATTTTCAATCTAGTTTTGTATTGTTTGCTGTTATTTCACATTTGTTCATTATGTTTTTGCCACTAACTGTATGCTCCCTTAGAGTAGAGCCAGGGTTTTATTTGTTTTGTTTTGTTATTTTATGATTACTTCAAGCCTTTTTTCAAGCATCTACCATGATGATGAACATGGCATTGGTAATTTATAAGTAAATAATTAGCTACTGATTAATGAGTTAGAGAGAGAGTTTCAACAGTGGATGCCTGGAATAGATCTTAAACAGTTAAATAAAAGGTGTGGGAGAAAACAGAGGTACACTGACAGCAGACTTACCAGAGAAGACACTAGGTATCTTGGAAAGAAAGCTTTTGACCGTACGAATAGGAATTCCATTTTTTTCATCTTGCATGCGTGCTATGACGTCTTCCATCTAAACAACAATAATAATATAATTAAAACCTTTTAAAAGTTGGATTATTTTGAGATAAATAAGTTTCACCTGCTAGTTTTGCCCAACTAAGAATAATGACATATCTTTGTCTTGGTAGAGTTTGTCACATTAACATTTTCAGTTTGGTTAACAGGAGAGGGAGGAAACACAAGAAAAATGGCCATTTCGGGGTCCATTAAGCTACTAATAGGAATTTTGTGCTGTGAATATTGCCTCTACCCTGGTTGCATGTTCTTTGTTTATAAAGCCTGAAATGAAAGGGTTTATTTTTGAGGTTGTCAGAGACCAATGTCATAGCAAAATTTACACTTCGCTAATGTTATCCTGACTGAACTTAGCGAAAACAACAACAAAAAAATAGAAGCCTTAAAGACATTTGCTTGGAATTCCTCTTGAAGCAATAGAGTTTCTATGGTTTGATTTAATGTTAAATTTCTAAAACCTTTCTAAAAATACAGGACTGATTGCCAGCAGCTGTTGTTTTTCCTGCCTGGGCACTTCACTCAGGTAGAGTATGAAACACACACACACACACACACACACACACACACACAATGAATATGACACACAGCCTCGTGTTCATTTAGTAGTGGATTCACTGTATCTATCTGTCTGTATCTATCTTATTGGTACACTCCCTTTTGTTTTTGAAAAAGTTCCACAGTTTTAAAGGACTGAGCTTCACAAAGTCTAATGTGGAATTTAGTTCTGAACGTCATTCATTCAAACTATACCTTATATTTATCTCACACGCTGCTTATAAACCACCCTCACACAGAGACACCTACACACTCATATACTCACATACATTCAAACGTACACACACACACACACTCAAAATCCGTTCATTCATTTATGCACTCTACAAATATTTACTGACCACCTACTCTACATCAGACTTACCACTGGACATTATGGATATGAAAATGAGCATAGCATTGTTCCTGCCCTCAAAAAATTCACAGTCAATAGTGAAAACAATGACGAAATCTGAATAAGGTCTGTGGTTTAGTTAACAGTGTTGTACCAATGTCAATAAATTACCCTATGGCTATATAAGATGTCAGCATCAGAGAACTCTGAGTAAACGGTGTGTGAGAATTTTCTGTACTAGTTCTGCAACTTCTCTCAGTAAGTGTAAAATTATTTCAAAATGAAAAGTTATAAAAATTCACAGGGTAAATTTCCTATCGATGACTTACCAAATTTCCAACAACCCAGTTTCAGAACGATTTTCACCTAAGAAATCTTATTTACTTGGATGAGTTCTACCAGATTTATTAATATGAGAAAATAAACTGGGGATGTGGAAAGAATGGATTTTAAAATCAGGTCTGTATTTGATGCTCGGCTCTTTTAATTATCACCCATGTTACTTTGAGCAAGTGAGGTAACCTCTCTAAGGCTCAGTTTTCTCATCTGTAAAATGGTGATAATAATACTTATAATCCCTTTCAAAGTGTTCTTCTTAGGGTTGAGGTAAGCTAGGGTGAGGTACAGGATTTGAAGATAAAATGGTACACGTAGAGTTAACAATATACATATATGAAGTTTGTTGTTAGTTTCCGTTGACCCCATGGTCATGGTGACCCCACGCACTACAGAAAAATGTTTTCCAATCCTGCACCATCTTCACAATCATTGGTACGCTTGAGTCCATTGTTGTGGCCACTGTGTATCTGGAGTGCCTTCAACCTACAGGGTTCGTCTTCCAGCACTGCATCAGACTACATTCTGTTACGGTTCATAGGGTTTTCATTGGCTAATTTTTAGAAGAAGATCGCCAAGTCTTTCTTCCTAGTCTGTCTTAGCCTGGACACTCTGCTGAAACCTATCCATCATGGGTGACCCTAGTAATATTTGAAATACCACTGGCATAGCTTCCAGCATCATAGCAACAAACAAGCCACTACAGTACAACAAACTGTAAGACAGGGGGTGGATATAAAAAGTAAAAAAAAAAAAGTACCACGCCATAAATAATGGATTCAAATGCCCGTGCAGACTCCTGGAATTTCTTTTCACCTGGAGGGAGCACCGTTAGCCTGATTTTCCTGGTATCTTTCTGCCTCCTAACTGACTCTACTCCAGGAGAACTGGGCTGACTTAGCTACTAGAAGGGTTGGGAATGAGACATTGGTCTGCAGGACTCACCTCTTCTCTCTCGGCAGCGAGAAAGGTAGTTCGGAACTGGGATTCAGTATTGAAGCTTACTTGGTTATACACTCATTAATAGTAATAGTTTTATCAGCAATCAAGGTGATATTGTGGCCACCCCCCGCCGCCTTCCCTTTTTCAATTTGTTCAAATATAGATAAGAAAGAGATGCTTTTTATTGGGCCCCCAATAGGTCTTGACATTATCCACTTACCCCACTTCTTTTTATTTAATAATCTCATCCAAGTGTAGAAATACATACACAGATACACTCTTATGAATTTTTATTTGGTTACTGTTTGTCCTTTCCCTCACCTGACACAATGTTCAGACATGAGGAATAAGCTGCTTTGCCCTACCGAGTATCAGCCTCTAAGCCCTTGTATTATCTACTTAAGGGTTTAAACCAGGCCGGATTAGATGGACACAGAAACCTCTTGGACTGACACTTTAAGCACCTCAGCACCCAGGTACAAGGCGCCGGTTACTCCGGGTAGGGGCTGAATTCAAGTGCGCAGCTGTGAACACAGGTTTCCTCTGCAAAGTCACGTCGCCTCTCAGTTTATCGGACTAGGAGCCTAGAAACCAGCAATGAGAATTTCTAAGGTGACCTCTATGGTTGTATTTCAAAAATCTTTAACTGTTCTAACCCATAATCTCCAGAAAAGAAAAAAAAAAGTTAAAATTCTTGTAAAAATAGGAGTTTGTTCAGACAATAATAGTTACATGAAAATGTGAACAGGGAAACGCATTTAACTGTTTTGATCTTTATTGAGATGTAGTTTATCCAAGAACTTAAAATGAGCAAAAAAAGAAGGAAATAGATAAATAAAATAAAACCTAATCTCCAACCCCCCATCAAAAAACCCTGCTTTCTAAAAGCTAAAATTGGTCACAAAGACCACCTATAAAAACACATCCATCTTATCCCCTGAAGTTCCCCTAAGCATCCTATGAGTTGATTTTTATATTAAGTGTGGTTTTAACACATTTATTATCTGTTTCCCAATATTAATTTTTTCTTCTACTTAAATTAAAAAGTTGCTGTCAAGTTGATTCCAATTCATGATGACTCCATGTGTGTCAGAGTAGAAATGTGCTCTATAGGGTGTAATCTTCAGACAATACAAATCTTATAAAAGGAGTCCCTGGGAGGCACAAACATTAAGTGCTCATCTACTAGCTGAGAGGTTGGTGGTTTGAACCCACCCAAAGGCACCTCAGAAGACAGCCCTGGTGACCTGCTTCCAAAAGCTCACAGCATTGAAAACCATATGGAGCAGTTTTACTCTGTACACATGGGATCGCCATAAGTTGGAACTGGACTTGACAGCAACTAATGACAACAATCCTACAGAAGTAGATCACCAAGCCTTTCTTCTGCTGGATGGATTCAAACTGCCAACCTTCCAGTTAATGACCAACCTCATACTGGCTATACTATCCAGGGGCCTTTTAGCAATAGTAAATTGGATGAGAAGGGAAATCCTAACAGTCGGCAAACTAAAGGAGCAAGCCAGATAGTAACAGGGATGAGAAGAACTACACAAAGTCACAGCAGTAAGTATTAAAACTCTTTGGAACGTTTCAGTTTAAGACCATCTTCAGTTTAGATACTTCAAGCATCTCAAAAGCAGATATATACGAGAAAAGTCAAAAAGTATTGCCACTAGGGTTCCAGACATGCATGGTTTTATCTCAAATAAAATGTGTTTAAAATAAGTCTCTGCTATCAGTGGATGGCTACAGGTAAGTTCTCTCAGTAAGATGCTTGTCTCAGCCTCGTTAGGGTTCCTTCAAAAAAAAAAAAGGGATACTAAGGAAAAAAATGATTTTGAGGTCAGGGCTAATACCAAATTTTTAACAAACCTCAAATGGACATCTTCCCAAATCACTGAAGCTTTGCAACAAGTTTATGGGAATGCTGCCCCACCTAAAACAACTGTTTTTAGGTGGATCAAGCATTTTAAGGAAGGTCAGGAAGACCTCAAACATGAGCTAAGAGAGGAAAGACTGTTCAGAAGGCTATGGTGACTGTTTTGGGGGACTCCAAAGGGGTAATCTTCATAAATTTTTTTTTACAGGACACAGAACAATCACAAGCGCTTACTATGAAGAAGTTTTAAGAAAACGGAAAACTGCACTGGTGAGAAAAAGGCCAGAAAAGTTGCACTCAGGGTTTTTTTTTTTTTTCCATCACAGCAATGTACCTGATCATTCTTCAAGGGTAGCAAGGGCTGCCTTAAGAGAATTTCATTAGGAAACCTATATCATCCACCCTACAGCCCTGATCTTGCCCCTTCAGTCTTCTTTTTGTTCCCTAAACTCACAGAACATTTAAAAGGAACACAATTTGAGTTCCTCGAGGCTGCTCAAACTGCCAGAGTGTAGACAGAATTCTTCAGGGAAGGGTTAAAGAGATGGAAACACCACCTTCAGAAGTGTACAGACCTAGATGGAGGATATATCAGAAAAAAATAGCTTCACATTTTGATAGTTTTGTTTAATAAAGGTTTCTGTGATTTTGCAGCAATATTTTTGACTTACCTTCATATATATACATACACATACATATATAGGGAGTATATATAACAGATTTATAAATGTGTGTATATATCTATATATATATTCATATGGAAGCCATTGAGTTATGAAGGGTTAGACTGTGTTTTCACTCTCTGCCTGTTTAGGCAGGTGAGGGAAATGATAAGCATAGGATAACAAAACACTAGACTATAGACGGGAAACCTGGACGTGCCTTGGGACTGTGAGGTTCTCTCTGGAGCTTATTTTCTTTGCCCTTAAAATAAGAGATTAGAAGCAAGTGATGCGTAACATTTCTTCTACCTACAAAATTATTGAAGTCCATGGAAATAATCATCAGTGTTCAATTGGGTAAACTTCACTTACTTAAGTCAAAGAGCCAATTCCCTGCCAGATACAAATAGATGAGCCTAATAAACTAAACACTGCCTTCTTACAAATATATTTGTTTCTAACTGTCAGCATAGTGTCATTTCAATGAAAACAGTGGCGTACTTAAGAGAATGCATTTGGGCCAGACAGAGCTGAGTTTGAATCCTGGCTGTCCCACTTACAGGTTGTATAAACAGGTGAGCTACTTTATCACTCTAAGACCCAGTTTTCTCATCTGTAAAGTGGAGATAATAACAATAGCACACATTTATGACAGGTGAAGATTAAAGAAGCAATGCTAATTAACTGCTTAGCACAATGCCATCACCATCAACAACATAATTTTTTCCCCTCATCACTATATTACGGAGCCACAAGCTCTTTCTTTGGGTGTTTACAATTCAACTGACAAAGACAGCAGTGGTCAATTGCCAAATATATACCAAAACAAAAAAACCAAACCTGTGGCTGTTGAGTCAATTCCGACTCATAGACGCCCTATAGGACAGAGTAGAACTGCCCCATAGGGTTTGAACTGCTAATCTTTTGGTTAGCAGCCATAGCTCTTAGCCACTACACTACCAGGGCTCCAAATATATACTTTTTATTAAATATATACTAGAAGCAATAAATGGTTAATCAGGAAGTAGACATAGATACCTATTCACAAGCTCTATTTTTTTTTTTTATAAGACTGTACTGTGTTGGCCTTTTTAAGACTCCATTAGGAGAAGTGTCAGGAAGAATATTTGTGCATATAAGCAAGAACTATGTAAACTATTAGAGAAGCTGGACTATACAAGGAAGAATGCTGTATCAGGATTGGAGGAAGACTCATTTACAGCCTGCAATATGCAGATGACACAACCTTACTTGCAGAAAGGGAAGAGCACTTGAAGCACTTACCGAGGAAGATCAAAGACTACCGCCTTCAGTATGGATTACACCTCAACATACAGAAAACAAAAATCCTCACAAGTGGACCAGTAAGCAGCATCATGATAAATGGAGAAAAGACTGAAGTTGACAAGGACTTCATTTTACCTGCATCCACAGTCAATGTCCAAGCAGCAGTCAAGAAATCAAATGACATACTACAATGGGCAAATCTGCTACAAAAGACCTCTTTAAAGTGTTAAAAAGCAAAGACCTCCCTTTTAGGACTAAGGTGTGCCTGGCCCAAGCCATGGTATTTTCAGTCACCTCATATGCATGGGAAAGTTGGACAAGGAAACAGGAAGACCGGAGAAAAATTGATGCTTTTGAATTACAGTGTTCGTGAAGAATATACCATGGACTGCAAGAAGAATGAACAAATCTGTCTTGGAAGAAGTACAGCCAGAATGCTCCTTAGAAGCAAGGATGGCGAGACTTCCCCTCAAGTACTTTGGGCGTGTTATCAGAAGGCATGAGTCCCTGGAGAAGGACATCATTCTTGGTAAAGTAGAGGGTCAGCAAAAAAGAGGATGACCCTCAATGAGATGGACTGATACCGTGGCTGCAACAATGGGCTCAAACACAGCAAGGATTATGAAGATGGTGCAGGACCGGGCAGTATTTCGTTCTGTTGTCCACGGGGTAGCTATGAGTCAGAACCAACTTGATGGCACCTGACAACAACAACAATGTAAACTATGAAAAAACTACAGCTAGTCCCCTATTTATGACATATTCGAGTTACAAGCAGAACTTACGACTGTCTTTTTTTTTGTATATTTATCGTTAGTAATATGTATTACATACAATATTGTAGCACGTAATTTGCTGATGTTAGCATTCTCATGCCAACCTCAAAGACAAATACAGATCCAATTTATAAATACACCAATAATAAAAGGCAATACTAATGAAAACTAAAAAAAGATTTATTTGAATTACATCAGAACGGATTTATGATTGTGGGAAGGAACCCTGTCATAGGTCAGGACTATTTACATTTAGAAGAAGGGAAAAGAGACAACATACATTTCTGACAAAAGGAAAAAATGTCTTGTTATCACATTATCTTGATGAATTTGCCTTTAGAAATTCTTTGGGAGAAAAAAACTGAATGGAATACTCTTTGCAAAACTAATCCTCTATGCAAATTAATTCACTATGCAAAATAGTCTTGAGAATCTCTATGAATCAACTGATTCAAAACTTTTTTATGCTTCTATTGCAAAACCATTTGCATTTTAGTTTCTAGCCTAATTACCTGTTTTCCCTTAGATGTGAATGAACATCTTAAGGAAGAAATCTCACCTTATTAATCTTGTATTGCTAATATATAAATTGCCTGCTACATAATGGAGGTTCCAAAAGAAAAAAAGACTTACGAATTTTTGTTAAGGGCACGTTTGGTTTTTCTGAGAGACCCAAAGCAAAAATAAAAATTAAATTAATTTACGATTTGGTCTTGAGATGCTTTTTTTAAATTTTATTTTATCTAGCTAGCATTCAGCACAAAGATACACTAGCAGAGCAGAAACAGTGGGACAAAGGAGCTCAGTATAGTGTAGTTTAAAACATTTTTTCTTTCTGTTCCATTTAATGCAAGAACTCTTCCGGCTGTTGATCAGAGGAACTTCTTCCCTGAAAACACGCGGGTAAATCAGAGGCGGTTTCAGAGGCTGTCTTCTTGCTGGTCTTTGTGCCGCTCACAGTCACTGTCACGTGGACGCTCTCAAGATGAAAGGTGCTATTGAACTCCAATACGCCACTCTTTTTCCAGGAATTCATAATTAGCCTTTCCTTCAGAACAGTTTAGATGTCACTTCAATGCCTGTGATGATTTCAAATCCTGCTCTGGCTTACCAGTCCCATCCTCACCCTTTGCAAAGTGATAGAGGTACTGCTTCTTTGAAGAATTACTAATTATTCAAGAGGGGCCTCTCCCCACCAGACCAGAGACTTCCATCATTTCCACTTCCCTAATGTTCTAAACAATGAAGAGAGTTTAATTAAATTTACTTGTAGCTCTCTTTGCCAGAACTTTATCACAATATCATTACCATTGATCTCATTAAGCCAACAGCTTTACAGAAACACCCTAACTGTAGGTGAAACACTTGTACAAGGAAAGCTAAAATAGTTTGTATGGTGCAGTTCTGAAAGAGAAATGAGTCAATCAAAATTTCAAAGGACGTTTTCCAACTTTGCGTTGTAACTCACCATTAATTACAGCCTTTGGAGATATAAATGAGAGACTACATGGGCGTACTGACTGGGCTTTTTTCTATGTGCACACACTCACAAATCATTGCGTGGACCATCATTTTAAGTGCTAGCTACGAAAATGACCATTAAAGAGCTGCTTGGATTTCACAAGGCAATTAGGTGGTGACAGGTATTACAAAATTTGAATCTACCTATAAGTCTTTTTCCTTCAGAAGGCCTTTCTAAGGAAGAAAATGATTTGCACTTCCGAATTCAGTTCAGTCGGAAAAGCCATGATGACAAAGCAGAACTAACCTTTAATGAAAATTAAATAACAATAATGAGATTAAAATTTGCAACCAAAACTGTTTTCTGCTGCCATAATTCAATTAAAGCTGTTTCTAATTGATACGCTTGTCCCCATGGTACAATTGATGGCAGTCAATATGTTAACTTACTACACTGAAGCCAAGCGGGAATAAATGAGTGAGGAAGAAACACAGTGAAATCCCCTGTGAGGGCTGGAACTCGACGGGACTGCCTTGTTTTTCCAGGTCTCACAAGTTTTCTGCCTTTACAGGGTGTAGTTTTCCTTTTCTGACAGGTTTCCACCTTGTACAGACTCTGGCTTTCACAGGTTTTATTGTATTACTCTTGAAAAAGCTGTCATTTTCAATAATAATTATGACTAAAAAAACACGAACAAGTAAAGTCTACAAAAAGAAAAAAAAACAAACTCCTTGACCTCAAGCCAATTCGGACTCATAGCATCTCTATACAACAGACTACAACTGCCCCATAGGGTTTCCAAGGAGCAGCTGGTGGGTTTGAACTGCTGATCTTTTTGGTTAGCAGGGGTAGATCACCAGGCTTTTCTTCCAAGATGCCTCTGGGTGTACTCAAACCATCAATCTTTTGGCTGTCACCCATTTTTGGGCACCACCCAGGGACTCTAGTTTTTGTACATCCTGCTTGATATTCACTCTCAAATGGACTCCTTAGCTCTTGCTTGTACCCACATCAGTCTACCCAATTGACTACTGTGGGACAAAGGACTAGGTTTGGCCTTTCATCTCTGGTTTCTAAAAATAGCCCAAGCTATTAAGGTGCCTTTTATTTTTCTAAAACAGCTAAGCAAGACTTAAATATGTGCAAGTGAACTGGGAGTCCCCAACTCATTACCTTGGCAACAGGTCTCCTGAAGGGTGGTGGCATGACGAGGCCTCAGAACAAGCCACTACTCCCCCACTATCTGAGGCCTTATGTTTGTCTGTGTAGGGGGGTCATGTAGGTTTTGGTGTATAAAAATGGCTGGGGGAGGGACCTTAGATTCTCTGTCAATGATGTCAGGTGGAAGCATGCATAGAAGAGTTCTCTGGCTCCAAGAAAACAGCTTCAAGAAGCCAGGGGGACTGGCTTGTCATGAAACTGTCCTGTTAAGTGTCCCCTCAGCTATGGTGCTAGATGGAGCAAGTGTAGCTGAAGTTGTCAGCCCACCTAACTAAGTCTACCTGCCCTGGTGGGAGGAGATCTGCAGAAGATAGAACCCCCCCCCCCATAAGTCCCTAACCTACGAAGTCTCTGGATATTTCACCTCTCATTAAAAATTCTCATTGACCTGACTTGATCCATCAATTAACATTAAGTTGAATGACCATTCAAATTTCTCCACATTATGACCCAAAGCTGCCATTTTAGCCTTGTATTTCTAGCCTCATGCTCCAAACATGCTCAGCAATTGCTATGGCTCAATTGCTCACCATCTCACATTCTGCTCCTTCTGCCAGTTGTGTCTTTTCCTTTTCCATCTCTGCCTGTGGAAATCCAATTATACTTCTAGGGTCATTTCAGATTTTTCTTTCTTATTTAAGTATTTACTTTCTTCAGTCTTTTCCTTCTCATATCTCTCATCCCAGCTGAATATAATCATAGCCATTTTTGAACCCCTATAGAATGTTTGTCTTAGTTATCTAGTGCTGCTATAACAGAAATACCACAAGTGGATGGCTTTAACAAGGAGTTTACTTTCTCACAGTAAAGGAGACTAAAAGTCCAAATTCAGGGTGTCACCTCCAAGGGGAGGCTTTCTCTTCTTGTCAGCCTTCTCATCAATCTTTCCCCAGACTAGGAGTGTCTCTGCACAGGGACTCTGGTTCCAAAAGATGCGCTCTGCTCTGGGCACTGCTTTCTTGGTTGTACGAGGTCCCCCTGTCTCTCTGCTCACATCTTTCTCTCATATCTCAAGAGATTGTCTCAAGACACAAATCCAATCTTATAGACTGAGTCCTGCCTCACCAACACAACTGCCGCCCATCCTTCCTCATTAATATCATAGAGACAGGACTCAAAACACACAGGAAAATCACACAATACCTGGAATCATGGCCCAGCCAAACCAATACACACATTTTTGGGGAGACATAATTCAATCCATGACAACGTTATTTGTAGTTCTCTTTTGATATTTATCCTAACCTTAAAATATGATTTATGTAAATGTTATTTCTATACTTATTTATCATTCCATTTAGATTATCAAGGCCTTGATGATGAAATCTGTTCTATTTTGCTATTCTTTCATCATCTAACATGTTTACTAAAAGAAATATTTAATGAAATTTTATTGAAAATAAATGTGAATTTGACACAAAATAAAACAGAAGTTCAATAAAAACCATTGGAAGTCAAGGTAACGAGGCAGCAAGCAGCAGTATTATGAAATCTGAGTAAGAACAAGTAAACTGAGGCACTTGACTAAAGCAAATACGGCCACTTTAGAGTTTAGGACCCTACTCCATCTTGCCTTTTCTTTAATATATGCAAACCTCTGACTTATTTTTAAAGCCTGTAACTAAATGTAAACTAAAGAAAGTTTTCTCCTTTTAAGCTGAGAGAATAATAATAAACTGTTTCCCAGGAGCTATCAAGACCCTTCCTGAAACAATGTCTCAGGAAGGAGGCCTTGATGCTGACTCTTATCTAGGTCTCCTAGGCAACTGCTGACAAGAAAAATTTCACTTAAGCAAGCTGCATCTAAGAGAGAAATGTCCTGCAACTTCCTCCCCTCCTAGCCCTCACTTCCAGTAAACCTGCATTGTATAAATCCAAGTTTGTAATGTCCAATCAAAATAGTACACCTCAAGTTCTTTGTTTTTATTCTTTAAAAGGTCTCCAAAGCTTTGAAAAAAAAACCATTCTGTAAAATCAGACGTTTTCCCCAGTCCGGACTGTTATTGAATATTTAATAAATCTCCTTGCTTTACTTTAACAGAGAAAGCGTTTATTACTCTTTGAGAGATACAGAGAGGAAAACATGAGCTTCATGAACGGCATTTGAATTTAATCTTCAGGAAAGGACTATAGAACAAAGTGGTGGCAATGGAAACTACAGTATAAGTGCACTTAGGAGGCCATGATGAGCAGCGAAGTAGATTCAACCAGCCAAGGCCACAATTTAGAGAATTGATTTTTCTCAGTCATTGCTTTCCGCAGCTTGCCTGAGCTATCAGGTATTAAAAAAAAAAAAACCAAACCTGTTGATGTCAAGTCGATTCCAACTCATAGTCACCCTACAAGTCAGAGTAGAACTGCCATACGGTTTCTAAAGAGTAGCTGGTGGATTTGAACTGCTGGCCTTTTGGTTAACAGCCAAATGCTTAACCACAGTGCCACTAAGACCTGTTGCCGTTGAGTCGCTTTTGACTAATAGCAACCTACAGTGCCGCCAGGGCTCCCTGTTAAGCACAGACCAAACCAAACTCGTTGCCTTTGAGTCGATTCCAACTCATAGCAGCCCTACAGGACAAAGTAGAACTTCCACATGGGGTCTCCAATGAGCACCTGGTGGATTTGAACTGCCTAGCTTTTCGTTAGCAGCCAAACTCTTAACCACTACACCACCAGGGTTATAAAAAAAAAAAAAAATAGAAGTCCTTAAACCTACAACTTCAGCCAGCCTAGTTGTGAAGTCAATTTTAACTAACCTCATACTATATCAGGTGCTCTACCCCTCCACCCAGAAAGAGTCCAGAATAAATCTCATCTTAAAATCAGTATTACATAATCTGGAATGGGCTCTTTGGCCCCCAAAGCTCTTTGATGTTTCCTATTTTTTGCCTAGTTTAATGATAAACCATTGTCCTCTTTTGCCTTCTGATTTTTTCCTAGAGCTTTTAAAGACATAGTTCTGCTCTTAATCAAAATCAATGTAATCCAGGTAACCAACTACCTACTCCTTGTTGAGCCCTCTCTTAGGAATCCTGTTTCCCAATTTTGAGACTCCACTTCAATTTAGAACCCCGTTCTAAAAGACCACCACCCATTTAACTCTAAGTGCTGAAACTGCAATTCTGGACACATTTAAAAGAGAGTTTCAGGGTTTACTTATTATGGTGAGGAAAGAGTATAAAACAAAACAAAACAAAAAACCCAAATCTATTGCTTTTGAGTTGATTCCGACTCCCAGTGACCCCAGAGGGTTTCCAAGGAGTGGCTGTTGGATTCGAACTGTCAACCTTTTGGTTAGCAGTCAACCACTTAACCACTGTGCCACCAGGGTTAACACCAATTAATATAAATAATATAATTCAATTGTTGTAATTTTGCAGCAATATGACCTCATATTGGCCACTTACTAAATCAATTTCAAAAAACAATGTCAAGAGGATCAACTACTAGAATGGTGGAGTGAGGAGTGTGGTGGATCTTCTTCCCAACAAAGCAACCATTTAACCAGAGAATATTTTAAGAAAAAATCATTTAAAGTGCTTAGAAATTGTCCCTAAGGGCATAGCACTAACAAAGAAAGATTTGCTCAAAAAAAAATTTACTGAAAGATTGGAGGCGGGGCCAAGATGGCTGACTAGGTAGAAGCTACCTCGGATCCCTCTTGCAACAAAGACTTGGAAAAACAAGTAAATCGATCACATACATGACAATCTACGAACCCTGACCATCAAACACAGATCTAAAGAGTTGACCTGAGTGACAGAGACTGAGAATGAACAACCACGGTGAAGCAGCAACTGTTTTTGGAGCCTGGAGCCAGGGTCCCAGTCAGGAAACCTTGGCGCCGGGCATTGGACTGGGAGCAGGGGAGCTGAGCAGGGCATCCTGAGACAGCGCAAACATGGGATGCAGCCCTAGCCCCCAGAAGTGACCTCAGGGCAAGCCTAGCCAGTGCACGAAGGCAGCGCGGTGACGTGGCTGACAGGAGGAGAAGTCACCGGGAGTGCGCCGTCCCAGCCGGGGAACCTTGGTGCTGGGCTTTGGACTGGGAGCGGAGGAACTAACCACGGCTTCTGAGACAGCACAAGCATGGGACGCGGGCCTGACCCTCTGGGGCAATCTCTACCCAGCCAGCGCACACAGTCGACGCGCCCCCCGGGAATCTCAGATAAAACAGTCATCCCAAGCAAGATAAGTAACTTTGTCTATATTCAGGGTGCTACTCTCTCCTATTTGTCTGAACCCTCCCCTCCCCTTCCCAGGCGGCTTCATTAACATTGGAATTTCCTGAGCCAGAAAGTAAACTGCTCTGCGGTTTTTCTTTCTTTCTTTTTTTTTTGTCTTTTCCTAACCCATTCTCCCAGCCTGAGAGAAGCAGCTACAAAAAACCCAGGGGGCAAAAATCCTTCCTTAATTGGACTAAAAACACAGAACCAGCTCCAGCCAAGCATATGTGATCCACGGTCTTGGGCTTTCATTCCTACAGGCAACAAGGTGGCTTTTATAATACAAAGGCATTTCTGATAGGGATCTGACTGTAAATGATTTAGCGGATTACTGGAAAGACAAGTTTCCCAGGTCCGATACCTCTGCGTATTCAACAGAGCCCTCACTGACCCACAATAGGGAACTGAGGGCTGAAGCTCCCCCCAGACCACCTAGCCTCCTGCCATAGGGGTCTAAGGAGGGTGACACCCACCAATCTGTAGAGGTACTTGCAGTGGGAGCCTAAGGTACAGCTGCAGAGCCCACCCACCAAAGTGCTTTAGGAATAGAGACACACCTACCTCACTGGGACTTGGGGGAAGCCTGTCAGCATCCTGACACCCCTGGAGTGTGAACCCCTGATGCTAATAGAATCTGGTGCACACAACTATCACCACTACTTCTCTAGGTGGAGAGGTGACAGTCTGCACCACACACTTGATGACCCAAAATCAGATTCTACTCAAGAATAGTGAATGGACACTTAGGCTTATTTATCTGGTAACAGCCCAAACCAGCTGGTAATAGGACATAAGTGAGTCAAGGGCTACAACAATCAAGACAGCACAATCTAGTAGCCCATCTATGTATATTGAAAGAAAACAAAACAAGATAAGACTCAGTGAGCAAATACAGAAAAAATCACAACAATATCTTAGTGATGGCTTGGAGAGAGCAGTCGATAAAAAACCACATAAAGAAGCAGACCATGATTTCTTCTAAAAAACTCCCCAAACTAAAGAATCAAAATCTTTCCTAAATGAAGATACAATCCTGGAATTGCCAGATGCAGAATATAAAAAACTAATTTCCAGAATGCTTCAAGACATCAGGGATGACCTCAGAAATGAAATAAGGCAATCTACAGAAAAAGCCAAGGAACACACTGATAAAGCAGTTGAAGAACTCAAAAAGATTATTCAAGAACATAGTGGAAAAATTAATAAGTTGCAAGAATCCATAGAGAGACAGCATTCAGAAATCCAAAAGATTAACAATAAAATTACAGAATTAGAGAACGCAATAGGAAGTCAGAGGAGCAGACTTGAGCAATTGGAATGCAAGATGGGAAATCTGGAGGAACAGGGAATTAACACCAATATAGCTGGAAAAAAATCAGATAAAAGAATTAAAAAAAATGAAGAAACCCTAAGAATCATGTGGGACTCTATCAAGAAGAATAACTTGCATGTGATTGGAGTCCCAGAACAGGGAGGGATAACAGAAAACACAGAGAGAAGAGTTGAAGATCTGTTGGCAGAAAACTTCCCTGATACCATGAAAGATGAAAGAATATCGATCCAAGATGCTCATCGAACCCCATTTAAGATTGATCCAAAAAGAAAATCACCAACACATATTATCATCAAACCTGCCAAAACCAAAGATAAAGAGAAAAGTTTAAAAGCAGCCAGGGATAAAAGAAAGGTCTCCTACAACGGAGAATCAATAAGAATAAGTTCAGACTACTCAGCAGAAACTATGCAGTCAAGAAGGCAATGGGATGACATACAAAGAGCACTGAAGGAGAAAAATTGCCAGCCAAGGATCATATATCCAGCAAAACTCTCTCTAAAATATGAAGGCGAAATTAAAACATTTACAGACAAACACAAGCTTAGAGAATTTGCAAAAACCAAACCAAAGCTGCAAGAAATACTAAAGGAAATTGGTCAGAAAACCAATAACATCAGATACCCACACAACACAAGGTCACAAAACAGAACATCCTGATCACAAAGAAAAATCAAGATTAATTTTAAAAAGAAAAAAAAACGTTCAAAATAAGGCATCATTGAAGTCAATACGTAAAAGATCACAATAATCAAAAAGACGGACTAAATACAGGTGGCATAGAACTGCCATACGGAGAGGGATACAAGGCGATATAGGACAATACAAGTTAGGTTTTTACTTAGAAAAATAGGGGTAAATAATAAGGTAACCACAAAGAGGTATAACAACTCCATAACTCAAAATAAAAACCAAGAAAAACATAACGACTCAGCAAACATAAAGTCAAATACTATGAAAATGAGGAACAGACAATTTACAAAGAAAAACATCTCAGCACAAAAAAGTAAGTGGAAAAATGAAATTGTCAACAGCACACATAAAAAGGCATCAAAATGACAGCACTAAACACATAAAAAACACATACTTATCTATAATTACACTGAATGTAAATGGACTAAACGCGCCAATAAAGAGACAGACAGTCTCAGGCTGGATAAAGAAACACAATCCGTCTATATGCTGCCTACAAGAGACACACATTAGACTTAGAGACACAAACAAACTAAAACTCAAAGGATGGAAAAAAATATATCAAGCAAACAATAAGCAAAAAAGAGCAGGAGTAGCAATATTAATTTCTGACAAAATAGACTTTAAAGTTAAATCCACCACAAAGGATAAAGAAGGACACTACATAATGATTAAAGGGACAATTGGCCACGAAGATATAACCATATTAAATATTTATGCACCCAATGACAGGGCTGCAAGATACATAAAACAAACTTTATCAGAACTGAAAAGTGAGATAGACACCTCCACAATTATAGGAGACTTCAACACACCACTTTCGGAGAAGGACAGAACACCCAGTAAGAAGCTCAATAGAGACACGGAAGACCTAATTACTACAATCAACCAACTTGACCTCATTGACTTATACAGAACACTCCACCCAACTGCTGCAAAGTATACTTTTTTTTCTAGCGCACATGGAACATTCTCCAGAATAGACCACATATCAGGTCATGAAAACAAACATTTGCAGAATCCAAAACATCAAAATATTACAAAGCATCTTCTCAGACCACAAGGCCATAAAAGTGGAAATAACAGAAAAATTAGGGAAAAGAAATCAAACACTTGGAAACTGAACAATACCCTCCTGAAAAACGACTGGGTTATAGAAGACATTAAGGAGGGAATAAGGAAATTCATAGAATGAAACGAGAATGAAAACACTTCCTATCAAAACCTCTGGGACACAGCAAAAGCAGTGCTCAGAGGCCAATTTATATCGATAAATGCACACATACAAAAAGAAGGAAGAGCCAAAATCAGAGAACTGTCCCGACAACTTGAACAAATAGAAAGTGAGCAACAAAAGAACCCATCAGGCACCAGAAGAAAACAAATAATAAAAATTAGAGCTGAACTAAATGAATTAGAGAACAGAAAAACAATTGAAAGAATTAACAAAGCCAAAAGCTGCTTCTTTGAAAAAATTAACAAAATTGATAAACCATTGGCCAGACTGACTAAAGAAATACAGGAAAGGAAACAAATAACCTGAATAAGAAACGAGATGGGCCACATCACAACAGACCCAACTGAAATTAAAAGAATCATATCAGAATATTATGAAAAATTGTATTCTAACAAATTTGCAAACCTTGAAAAAATGGATGAATTCCTAGAAAAACACTACCTACCTAAACTAACACAATCAGGAGTAGAACAACTAAATAGACCCATAACAAAAAAAGAGACTGAAACGGTAATCAAAAAACTCCCCCCCAAAAAAGTCCTGGCCCGGACGGCTTTACTGCAGAGTTCTACCAAACTTTCAGAGAAGAGTTAACACCACTGCTACGAAAGGTATTTCAAAGCATAGAAAATGACGGGATACTACCTAACTCATTCTATGAAGCCACCATTTCCCTGATACCAAAACCAGGTAAAGACATCACAAAAAAAGAAAATTATAGACCTATATCCCTCATGAACATAGATGCAAAAATCCTCAACAAAATTCTAGCCAATAGAATTCAACACCATATCAAAAAAATAATCCACCATGACCAAGTGGGATTTATACCAGGTATGCAAGGCTGGTTTAATATTAGAAAAACCATTAATGTAATCCACCATATAAATAAAGCAAAAGACAAAAACCACATGATCTTATCAATTGATGCAGAAAAGGCATTTGACAAAATCCAACACCCATTCATGATAAAAACTCTCACCAAAATAGGAACTGAAGGAAAATTCCTCAACATAATAAAGGGCATCTATACAAAGCCAACAGCCAACATCACTCTAAATGGAGAGAGCCTGAAAGCATTTCCCTTGAGAACGGGAACCAGACAAGGATGCCCTTTATCACCGCTCTTATTCAACATTGTGCTAGAGGTCCTAGCCAGAGCAATTCGGCTAGACAAAGAAATAAACGGTATCCGGATTGGCAAGGAGGAAGTCAAATTATCTCTATTTGCAGATGACATGATCTTATACACAGAAAACCCCAAGGAATCCTCCAGAAAACTACTGAAACTAATAGAAGAGTTTGGCAGAGTCTCAGGTTATAAGATAAACATACAAAAATCACTTGGATTCCTCTACATCAACAAAAAGAACATCCAAGAGGAAATCACCAAATCAATACCATTCACAGTAGCCACCAAGAAGATAAAATACTTAGGAACAAATCTTACCAAAGATGTAAAAGACCTATACGAAGAAAACTACAAAGTACTACTGCAAGAAACTAAAAAGGACCTACTTAACTGGAAAAACATACCTTCCTCATGGATAGGAAGACTTAACATAGTAAAAATGTCTATTCTACCAAAAGCCATCTATACATACAATGCACTTCCGATCCAAATTCCAATGACATTTTTTAATATGATGGAGAAACAAATCACCAACTTCATATGGAAGGGAAAAAAGCCTCGGATAAGTAAACCATTACTGAAAAAGAAGAAGAAAGTGGGAGGCCTCACTCTACCTGATTTTAGAACATACTATACAGCCACAGTAGCCCAAACAGCCTGGTACTGGTACAACAACAGGCACATAGACCAGTGGAACAGAATTGAGAACCCAGATATAAATCATCCACATATGAGCAGCTGATATTTGACAAAGGCCCAGTGTCAGTTAATTGGGGAAAAGATAGTCTTTTTAACAAATGGTGCTGGCATAACTGGATATCCATTTGCAAAAAAATGAAACAGGACCCATACCTCACACCATGCACAAAAACTAACTCCAAGTGGATCAAAGACCTAAACATAAAGACTGAAACAATAAAGATCATGGAAGAAAAAATAGGGACAACCTTAGGAGCCCTAAGACAAGGCATAAACAGAATACAAAACATTACCAAAAATGATGAAGAGAAACCAGATAACTGGGAGCTCCTAAAAATCAAACACCTATGCTCATCTAAAGACTTCACCAAAAAAGTAAAAAGACCACCTACAGATTGAGAAAGAATTTTCAGTTATGACATCTCCGACCAGTGCCTGATCTTTGAAATCTATATGATTCTGTCAAAACTCAACCACAAAAAGACAAACAACCCAATCAAGAAGTGGGCAAAGGATATGAACACACACTTTACTAAAGAAGATATTCAGGCAGCTAACAGATACATGAGAAAATGCTCTCGATCATTAGCCATTAGAGAAATGCAAATTGAAACTACGATGAGATTCCATCTCACTCCAACAAGGCTGGCATTAATCCAAAAAACACAAAATAATAGATGTTGGAGAGTCTGTGGAGAGATTGGAACTCTTATACACTGCTGGTGGGAATGTAAAATGGTACAACCACTTTGGAAATCTATCTGGCGTTTTCTTAAAAAGTTAGAAATAGAAGTACCATACAACCCAGAAATCCCACTCCTTGGAATAAACCCTAGAGAAATAAGAGCCTTCACACAAACAGATATATGCACACCCATGTTTATTGCAGCTCTATTTACAATAGCAAAAAGCTGGAAGCAACCAAGGTGTCGATTAACGGATGAATGGTTAAATAAATTGTGGTGTACTCACACAATGGCATACTACGCATCGATAAAGAACATTGACGAATCTGTGAAACATTTCATAACATGGAGGAACCTGAAAGGCATTATGCTGAGTGAAATTAGTCAGAGGCAAAAGGACAAATATTGTATAAGATCACTATTATAAGATCTTGAGAAATAGTATAAACTGAGAAGAACACATACTTTTGTGGTTATGAGGCGGGGAGGGAGGGAGGGTGGGAGAGGGTTATTTACTGATTAGTTAGTAGATAAGAACTATTTTAGGTGAAGGGAAGGACAATACTCAATACATGGAAGGTCAGCTCAAATGGACTGGACCAAAAGCAAATAAGTTTCCGGGATAAACTGAATGCTTCAAAGGTCAGTGGAGCAAGGGCGGGGGTTGGGGGCCTATGGCTTAAGGGGACTTCTAAATCAATTGGCAAAATAATACTTTTATGAAAACATTCTGCATCCCACTTTGAAATGTGGCGTCTGGGGTCTTAAATGCTAACAAGCGGCCATCTAGATGCATCAATTGGTCTCAACCCACCTGGATCAAAGGAGAATGAAGAACAAGAACACCAAGGTCACATGACAACTATGAGCCCAAGAGACAGAAAGGGCCACATGAACCAGAGACTTACATCATCCTGAGACCAGAAGAACTAGGTGGTGCCTGGCCACAACTGATGACTGCCCTGACAGGGAGCACAACAGAGAGCCCCTGAGGGAGCAGGAGATCAGTGGGATGCAGACCCCAAATTCTCATAAAAAGACCAGACTTAATGGTCTGACTGAGACTAGAGGAATCCCGGTGGTCATGTCCCCAAACCTTCTGCTGGCCCAGGACAGGAACCATTCCCGAATACAACTTATCAGACATGGAAGGGACTGGACAATGGGTTGGAGAGAGATGCTGATGAAGTGTGAGCTACTTGCATCAGGTGGACACTTGAGACTGTATTGGCATCTGCTGTCTGCAGGGGAGATAGGAAGGTAGAGAGGGTTAGAAACTGGCAAAATTGTCATGAAAGGATAGACTGGAAGGGCTGACTCATTAGGGGGAGAGTAAGTCAGAGTATGGAGTAAGGTGTATATAAGCTTATATGTGACAGACTGACTTGATTTGTAAACGTTTACTTAAAGCTCAATAAAAATTATTAAAAAAAAGATTTACTAAAAGAATCTGTGGCATTTGTGGCGTGCCCTGCTCTCTCCCTCCTAACCTCAGGTCCAACTTACAAAAACTATCCCGGGCTATCTACTCCAGTTGGATGTGATCAAGAAGGTAGGGCTCTCTCTTCCACTAACCCCTTGTGTCATGGACTGAACCGTGTCCCCCCAAAATACCTGTCAACTTGGCTAAGTCATGATTTCCAGTATTGTATGATTGTCTACCATTTTGTCATCTGATGTGTCATCTGATGTGATTTCCCTATGTGTTGTAAATTCTATCGCTATGATGTCAATGAGATGGATTAGTGGCAGTTATATTGATGAGATCTAAAAGATTAGCATCTCAAGCCAAACTCTTTCGGGATATAAAAGACAGAAGCAGGCAGAGGGACATGGTGGCCTCATACTACCAAGAAAGCAGTGCTGGAAGCAGAGCATGTCCTGTGGACCCGGGGTTCCTGTGCAGAGTAACTCCCAGTCCAGGGAAAGACTGATGAGAAGGATCTTCCTCCAGAGCCAACAGAGAGAGAAAGTCTTCCCCTGGAGCTGATACCAAAAACCAAAAACAAACCTGTTGCCGTTAAGTCAATTCTGACTCACAGCGACCTGTAGGACAGAGTCGAACTCCCCCATAGAGTTTCCAAGGAGTGCCTGGTGGATTTGAACTGCTGACCTTTTGGCTAGCAGCTGTAGCTGTTAACCACTACGCCACCAGGGTTTACCCTGGGGCTGCTGAATGCCCTGAATTTGGACTTCTAGCCTACTAGTCCGTGAGAAAATAAATTTCTTTTCATTAAAGCCATCCACTTGTGGTATTTCTGTTATAGCAGCACTAGATGACTAAGACACCTGGTAAAGACTACCAGTTCACCTGGGGAGGCACCGGACACTAGTGGTTCTTATACTGTCTAGCGCCAAGTTGCTGAAGTTCTATGTCTGGCATAGACAGGATCCTTTCTCCACCCAGTCTCCATTCATAAGACACAGAGTATTCTTGGCTCTATCCCTCCCACCCAGCTGCCTTATAGGGCATAGGTTCCACTCTTGGAGGCAAGCCAAGAGGACCAGGTCTACCACCCCCTTCTGTCTGCTTATAGATCATGTATGTCACACCAGAAGAGTGGGCACTGCCCCTCAGTGGTACAGAAGCCTGCCCAGGAAGGAAGCAGGCCATAAGAAGGAAGAGTGCTGCAACTCTGCCTGAGATGGTTGACTTTAGTAAGAACAGAAACTGGAGAATTCCATGCCTAAGGCTGCAGTAGAAAATTACGCATACCTTGGTGGTGGGAATTTACGAGGTCACTCATCTATTCAAGATACCAGTAAAAACAAGTAAAAGATCAAAACAAGTAGAAGTTTAACAGAGAGAACTAGGGTATCAGACAGCCAAGAAGAGTCCTCCTGGGATTACAGTCAACTCTGGAGGGCAGAAAAGTCTGTGTAAGTGCTAGGCCGCATCCATAGAGGAGGAGTTAGAACAGGGCATACAGCAAACTCGAAAATTTTCCCCAAGCCATATATAGATCCATTAACAAATGGAATAAGTTTCCCTGGCTCTAGGAGCTTAAGCACAACCTCTGACCAAAAATGGGCTCAACAATAAACTACTCTGATCCAGAGGCAATGCTTAGGAAGCCGGGTCAAAAAATAAAATTATGTGCATCTCTGGAAGTTTGGAAGATTGTGTATGCCAAAGTTGCATCCTTTCAAAAATGATCAGAAAAGAAAATCTAAGCTACCTGTACCTGGCTAAACGTGTGATAAAAATGTAAACTCTTTGAATTATGGAATCGATATCCAAGCCATACACACATCCAGTGTTGAAGGGTAAATATAGAATTGTGGTTCTTATATTGTCTAGCCCTTGGACCAGTAAGTGGCTTATGCTGACCCAGGGTGATCCCTAGGTATACAGGCTAAAAAATAAAAACAAGAAAAACAAAATCTGAGCAGCGATAACAGAGACTGCACACTGCAGAGGAAATACAGACTTCAGAGAGTTAATTCAGCCAAGTCACTAAATAAATAAACTTATGGGGCATTAGTTTCCAGAGTTGTTACAATATATTATCTAAAATATGCAATCTTCAACAAAGTATGAGACATGAAAAATAAATAGAAAAAAAAAGTAGATCCATACACAGTAAAAAAAAAAAAATCATTAGAAATTCCTTCTGAAAGAGAACAGATGTTGGACTTAAAGATTTCAAAGCAGCCATTATAAATATGTTCAAAGAAGTAAAAGAAACGACTAAATAATTATAAGATGGCATGATGACAATACTTCATCAAGTAGAGAATAATAATAAACCTAAACCCATTGCTGACAAAGTAGAGGGGCTCTACAGGGTTTCCAAGGCTGAATTCTTTACGAAAGCAGACTGCCACATCTTTCTCCCATGGAGAGGCTGGTGGGTTCAAACCGCCAACCTTTGGCAACTGAGCGCTTAACCACTGCCCCACTAGGGCTCCTTAGAATAACAATAAAGATATAGACAACATAAAAAAGAATCATAGAAAAATTATGAAGTTGAAAATCACAATAACTAAAACAAAATATGAATTAGAGAGGTTCAACAATATATTTGAGCTGGCAGAAGAAAGTATCAGTGTAATTGAAGATAAATCAACAGAGACCATGCATTCTAAAGAACAGAGAGAAAAAGATAATGAAAAAATTAACAGGGTCTCAGAAAATATGGGTACCATTAAGTGTACTAACATACATGTAATGTGACTATCAAAAAGACAGGAGAAAGGGCAAGAGAAAAATATTCAAAGAAACAATGGCTGAAAACTTCACAAAAAATATTAATCTACACATCCAAGAAATTCAGTGAACTCCAAACAGGATATATAGAAAGATACCTACTCTGAGACACATCATAGCCAAAATGTAGAAAGCCAAAGGTTTTTCTTTGAAAATTTTGAAAGCAGTAAGAAAACAATGATTCATTATATACAAGAGACCCCCCCAATGAGATTAACAGCTGACTTCTCATCAGAAACAATGGAGGCCAGAAAGCAGTGGGACAATATATATTCAAAGTGCTTAAAATAAAAAAAACTATCAACCAATAATCTTATCTCCAGCAAAACTCTGTCAATAATGCAGACAACATAACACATTACCAAATAAACAAAAAGTAGCAGAGTTACCTTACAAGAAGTACTAAAGGAAGTTATTCAGGCTGAAAGCAAGTGACACCAGACAGTGATCAAACACACACACACACACACACACACACACACAACAAAAACAAAAAATAACAACAAAAAAAGCAATGAATGCCATTGAAGGTAATATGTAGGTAAGTATGAGAGTATAATTGAAGAGTTTTCCTCTTAATTAATTTAAAAAGCAATACCATAAAACAATATTAATATAATTATATTGGTGGACTGATAACATACAGAAATGTAATATATCTGATGATAATATCACAAAGGAAGTGAGTAGAAACAAAGCAATGTTTGAATAAGGAAATGACATCAGTTGGTAATTTAAATCTACAGTTAGAAATAAAGAGCATCAGAAAGGGTAAATGAAAAGGTTAATGTAACAACTATAAATGAATACTTGCTCCATAGGATTTCCAGGGAATGGCTGGTGGATTCGAACTGTTGACCTTTTGGTTAGCGGCTAAACTCTTAACCACTGTGCCACCAGGGCTCCTTAAAAAAAAAAAAAAAAAAAACCCAAACCCACTGCCGTCAAGCTGATTCTGACTCATAGTGACCCTATAGGACAGAGTAGAACTGCCAACCTCTTGGTTAGCAGCTGTAGCACTTAACCACTATGCCGCTAGGGTTTCCCCAGGGCTCCTCAGGGAGAGTTATTGATAGCGGAATGATTCATAAAAGGATAATGAGAATGGTTGCACAACTTAAGAATGTTATCAGTATTATCAAAATATACATATAAAAATTGTTAAGATGTAATGTTTTGTTATGTATATTTTCACAGTAGAAGAGAAATTATTAAAGGAATTAAAATCTTATACTAGAAAATACCCACTTAGTGCAAAAGAAAAGGCTAAAGAAGGAACAGAGGAACAACAAAACCATGAGATATATAGAAAATAAAAAGCAAAATGGTAGATGTATATTCAACTATGTCAATAATAACATTAAATGTAAATGGATTAAACAATCCAATAAAGAGACAGATATTGTCGGACTGGATTAAAAAACAAACAACAGCAAAAACAACAATAAAAACAAGATCCAACTGTGGTTTCTACAGTAGACACACATTAGATTCAAAGATGCAAAAGGCTGAAAATAAAATTATGAAAAAGATATGCAGTGCAAAAAGCAAACATAACATAATGTAGTGATTCTGCTAATAACAGACAAAATTGACTTTAAAACAAAAAAAGTTATAAGAGATAAAGAAGGACATTTCATAATGATTGTCTTAGTCATCTAGTACTGCTATAATAGAAATGCCACAAGTGGATGGCTTTAACAAAGAGAAATTTATTCTCTCACAGTCTAGTAGGTAACAAGTCCAAATTCAGGGTCTCAGCTCCAGGGGACGGATTTCTCTCTCTGTCGGCTCTGGAGAAACGTCCTTGTCACCCATCTTGCCATGGTCAAGGAGCTTCTCGGGCACAGTGACCCCAGGTCCAAAGGATGTGCTCTACTGCCGGCACTGCTTTCTTGGTGGTATGAGGTCCCCCAACTCTCTGCTTGCTTCCCTTTCCTTTTACCTCTTAAGAGATAAAAAGTGATACAGGTCACACTCCAGAGGAACTCCCTTTACACTGAATTAGGGATGTGACTTGGTAAGGGTGTTACAATCCCACCCTAATGCTCTTTAACATAAAATTACAATCACAAAATGTAGGACAGCCACAGAATACTGGGAATCATGGCCTAACCAAGTTGACACACACATTTTTGGGGGGACATAATTCAATCCACGACAATAACAAAAGGGTAAATCCATCAAGGCGATAGAATAATTACAAACATATTTGCACATAAAAACAGAGGCCCAAAACACATGAAGTAAAAACTGACAGAATGAATGAGGGAAGTAGACAATTGAGTAATAATTGTTAGTGACTGAATAGTGGATAGAACAACTACCTAGAAAATAAACAAAAGTCCGAAGACTTGAACAACACTATTAACCAAAAGATGTATCAGGAACCTATAGAACCTCCATCTAACAGCAGAATACATATTCCTCTCAAGTGCACACGGCACATTCTTTAGAAGAGACCATATGCTAGGCCATAAAACAAGAATCAATAAATTTAAAAAGACTGAGATCATACAAAGTATGTTCTCCAACCAGAGCAGAATTAATTAGAAATCAACAGAATGAAATCTGGGAACTTCATAAATGTAGAAATTAACAACACACTCCTAAATAACCAATGGATCATTGATAGTATCAAAAGAGAAATTAGAAAATGCTTGGAGTTGAATGTAAATGAAAACACAACATCTCAAAACTTATAAGATGTAGCTAAAGCAGTGTTCAGAGAGAAATGTGTAGTTGTAAACTCCTATAACAAATAAGAAAGATCTCAAACTCATGATCTGAATGTCTACCTTCAGAAGCTGGAAAAAGAAGAGTCTACTAAACCCAAATGGCAGTGGAACTGCACATGGGTACAGGGCTTCTTTGGGGGTGATAAAAATATTCCAAACTTAGATTTTGGTGATGGTTGCCCAACTTTGTGAACATACTAAAAACCATTGAGTTTTACACTTTAAATGGGTGAAAACAAAGCAAGATACCAAATAGATTGAACAATACAATCACCGTAATATATTTATTATATCTTCGCAGGCATCTCTGTTAAAATTCTGAAAGGACAAATAAAGCATTTCCAGTGGTTACTTCCAGGGCACTGGCCTAGAGGAACTGGGAGGTGAGGACTCTTATTTTTCACTTTATATACTTCTGTGCTGCTTAAATATATATTTTTTACCATGAGCATTATCTTCGTAATAACTTATTTTAAAATTTGGATTATTTCAAAATTTTCATTTTAATAAAATTAAAATCTTACTCTTTACTTCCTTTATTCAAACATTTGTAGTAACACATTTTTCCAATATCCCTGTCTTAGTTAAGTTCTCTAGATGCAAAACCAATGAGACCTATATATACAAATACATATAGAGAGATTTACTTCAAGGAAATGGCTCACTCAATTGTGGGATCTGGCAAGTCCCAAATCCATAGGTCAGGCGGCAGGCTGGAGAGCTCTGCTCGCCCCTCATGGGATTGCCCGGGTTGGCAAATACAAAATCTGCAGGTCAGGCAGCAGGCCAGGGGCTTCTGCAGGCTTACATTCCAAGATCTAGGGGTCAGGCAACAAGAAGAGCGCAGGGCTGAGAGAGAGAGCAAGCTCTGCCTGAACATCCGTTTATATACTGGAGGCAGACCACACCCCCAAGGAAATTTTCCTTTCAACTGACTGGTTGATCCCATCAGATCACATCATGAATGGTGATTATATTACATTACATTAGTAAACATTACATTGCATTACTTTACAGAACAGCAACCAGTCCAGTGGTCCAGTGTCTGCCAAACCACTGGGAATCATACCCTAGCCAAGTTTACAGGTATGTGCTACATAACATCTGTTCAGACAACATATACATCTGTGGTCCCAGAAGGTTGTAATATGGTTCAAATCCGGATCAGAGAACTGGAGGCAATGGATGTACTTTGCTAGGTACTATAGGTCCTATCTGTCTTTCACTCACTCTCCGGTCCCACATCAGCTCCCGCCTTGGGGAGGCAGGGGGAAGGGGGTCCCTGAACCCATCCACAGGTGTCTGTCCCACAGCACTCACCTCAGGCAGGGACCTTGCAGATGCTGCTGGAGCCACCAAGGGGCATGCACCTGTGAAGCTGCTGCCCTGCTCATCCTCCGGTGGTGGCGGCCACCGAGTGGTCCCCGCTGCAACGGTGGTGGGAGGAGGAGCAGGTAATGCAGCCAGGGGTGGAGGCACAGGTGGAGGAGGAAGTTGAAGGAGGGCAGGTGGGGCTTGAAGAGTTTAAAGTACATGGGAGGAGAGAGGGGAAGGGAAGGTAGGCAGTGAGGAAGGAAAGGAAGGGAGTTGGCGCTACGACCTGTGGAGGGAGACTAGACTGCGGTGGGCACTGGATGTTGCTCTGGGAAGATCGGGCAGTGACTAAGTAGGACCAGCGGTGGCAGAGCCAAAATTTTTGCACAGTCCCTTCCCACAGCGCAAGGGGTGCGGGTCCCAGGTCTGCCCGGTCATTGTCCTGTGCACCTCTCTCCTGCATATAATGTGGTATTCACACAAAGTCCAAATCACATAACGTCCTATTCCACGTACCTGTCCTGTATTTAAACCCTCTCTGCAGTTGCCAATGGCCCTCACAACTAAATTGTTTTACCCAGGAATCACTTTTTTCTCTGTCTTTTAAATTCACAGCTAATGGACTAAGCTGTTTTGTTCTTTTTTCAGTCACACCTCATTATAATCCCCTTAGATAGAGTCAATAGTCTCCTCATCAGCCCCCTCTCAGAAGGAGAGGACAGAATACCTGATGAGTGAAAGGCCTCTCTTAGGGGCTTTTTCGTGGATGTAGGTGCCTGATTTCAAAGGAGCTCTTCCCCTATTTTAGCTTCTGGGATTTACCTGAAATTCAGTATCCTGCAGGGTTTAGCAAAGATAGAGCAATCGTTCCTCTAAAATAATATTCCAAATGAATATTTAGAAAACAAAATATCTAAAGACAGTCATTTGCTTGGGTGAGAGAAAAAGGAGGAAATGCCCTGGATTCAGCAACCAGATGCCTTCAGGTCAACTCCCACTCGTGGCCAGCCCATCTGTGTCCGAGTAGGACTGTGCTCCGGACGTTTTTCAAGGCAGTGACCTTTAGCGAGTAGGTTTTCAGGCCTTTCTTTTAAGGCACCTCTGGGTAGATTCAAACTGCCGACCTTTCAGTTGGTAGCTTAACAGTTTGTGCCACCCAAGGACTCCTGGATTTAGCTAATCCCCTGATATTTTGGCAGGAAAGACCAAGGGAAGGATGTCCAGGACTCTGGGCTGAGCCTGCCATTTTCAGGTGCTTTTTCTAAAGCAAAGGGTCCCACGATACCCCCAGAGCGCACAGAAAGAAGCTTTGCAATGTTTCAGCACTTTTATTTAAATCCCAGCTTCTCTTTATAGCCATTCACGTCTCCGATGTTCATCAACTCATCCAAATTGTTTGGAAGCCATTTAAATTTCCCAACTCCTGGGTAGTTAATTATTGTATGAAGATTACCTGCTACCTGAAGTCATATTTCCTATTATTTATTTTAAAACTTGCCTAACCACGCAAGTTTAAAAGAAGCCCTGCCATGACAGGGTTTCACAATTTAGAGACAGGCACCTTGTTAATCATATTTAAAGTATTCATAAATCCATGATCCCGCCGGCCTCACCTTCCTTTCCATGAAAAGCAAGCCTGTCCTTTCTCAAAGGTCTGCATCAATCACCCCCTTCTACACTGTCTGCTCGGCCCGGCCATTTATAAAGAAAATCAGTTTGATTGCTGGAAACTGGGCACCACAAACCCATTTCCAGACACGTATGAAATAAACTCTCTCCCTACCTTCAACACCTCACACCTCTCCATGACAATGGGCAGAACAGTAATATGTATGCTCACCTCCATCCCCCTCCACATTGAGAATCAGAGAAGAAGGGACTGTACAGAGGGCTAAAAGCACCTCTCTTTGGCAGCTACATAAACTGACTAAGGACAACAGACTTAACCACTGCAGAAAGAAAGCCCTGTCACTGCAGTGTTTTGTGATTCAGAGAACGCCACATTCGCTGAAGGCTCAGAACACTTCATGATTCTACAAACACCCCACAAAGATGGAAGTTTCGTTCCTGGGAACTTTTTTAAACAAATGGTGCTTCTACCACCTTTCAGTAATTTTGCCCCTCGTTCTTTCCTTTTAAGGTAATAATTTTTCACCTGTCTTCAGACTGCTCCCTCAGGAAGAGGTTCAGCATTGTTTCCTGGGTACCTATGCTTTCAGAGATCATTGTTTTTTTTCTTTTTATTTTTTATCATAGTTTAAGAACACTCATATCTACCACTGAAAAAGGGTTGATGTCACTTATGAGATATTTTTGAATACTCTCAGGAAAATAAATATTTGTGTCAAAATTTTTAGAGGCATTAGAATCATCATTACTCAGCTTAATTACCAACAATTTAAATGACTTCAGAACCATTTGAATAAATTATGACAGAGATATAAATGATTACAAAGAAAAGATGGGATTTAAATCAAGAGGCAAAAGAAATATTCTTTTATCTGTTACGTTTAAATATATAAATCATTTACCTTATACTAGTTTCTACTATATAGAGTGTGATGGATTGAATTGTGTCCCCCAAAAATGTGTGTCAACTTGGCTAGGCCATGATTCCCAGTATTGTGTGATTTTCCACCATTTTGTCATCTGATGTGATCATCCCATGTGCTGTAAATCCTTCCTCTGATGTTAATAAAACAAGATTAGAAAGCAGTTACATTAATGAGGCAGGACTCAATCTACAAGATTAGGTTGTATCTTGAGTCAATCTCTTTCGAGGTATAAAAGAGAAAAGCAGAGCAGAGAGACAGAAGGACCTCCTACTACCAAAAATGCAAAACCAGGAGGGGATCACACATCCTTTGGACTCAAGGTCCCTGTGCTGAGAAGCTCCTAGACCAGGGGAAGACTGACGACAAGGACCTTCCTCCAGAGCTGACAGAGAGAGAAAGCCTTCCCCTGGAGCTGGTGCCCTGAATTCGGGCTTCTGGACTACTGACTGTGAGAGAATGAATTTGTTAAAGTCATTCACTGGTAGTTTTTCTGTTATTGCAGCACTAGATGACTAAGACAGAGAGTTACCAGCAGACTATAAAAGACACTCAAGTTCACCCACCTACGTATTCATGAATACCCATATTTGTGACCGGAAATGACATTAATTTACCATATGAAGTAGAACATTCATGCTTAAGTATTGAGACAGACAATGTAAATCTGAATTTTACTCCCTCCTTTCTTCTTCTTTGCCTAATGAAAAAGCTCTTATACAATCAAGCCTACCTAAGTCATATTTTTGGCTAGAGAATAAGATGGATAGCAGTATAGAAATCAACTTAATAAAAACAAACACAAGAATGTAAATGTCATGCTTCATCACTCAGTGAAATATCATGTATTTATTGTTTCTACTGATTCTGACAGGGGTTCTTAGAGCACAATCTAAAAGTTCTTCTGATAATGGCTCTCATAATAATAACATGTTTATAACATCACCTTTGGTATAATGTGGGGACAATATCAGGATCAGTGGAACAGAAAAGAGGGAGCAAAAAGACAGTAAAAAACTCCAGTGTCTAGAGACAACAGAGAATTCTACAAAGTCCAGTCCAAATGTGAAATAATGAAATGCGGCTAAGTTTAAGAGCCAGCTAAGGGGCATATTGGAGTTCCTGAGTGGTGTGGACAGTTAACCGGTTTGGCTGCTAACCAAAAGGTGGTGGCTTGAGTCCACCCAGAGGTGACTCGAAAGAAAGGCCTGGTGATCTGCTTTTGAAAAATCGGCCATTGAAAACTCTATGAAGCACAGTTGTACTCTCACACACATGGGGTCACCATGAGTCAAAATCGACTCAACGGCAACTAGAAGGGGGATATTATTAAGTGATCCTGGGGAAGTCATCCTTTTTAAGACTGTGTTTCTGTCCATTAAGAGGAGATAATGTTACTTTTCATATTCCATTAGGATCAAATGAGATGTATGTATATGAAAGTTTTATAAAACTATAAAGTATTATTATAAATATCACCCTAACCTCATGGAACATATGTCTCAGGGTCTTCTTCAGTGGAATCAAATACTGATTTCAGAAGAGAAAGCATTGATTAGTAAAGTAACCAGCAGTTAGGATAACAAGAGTCTGGTCTTTTTTGAGCTCAGAGTCGCTTTTTTGTTGTTGTTCTTACTGTCACCTTTGCCTGGTTGGAGCTAAAAAATGTAAGGTAATGTCTCCTGAGTCCAATCACAATCAGGGAGACTTCAGATGCAGACACAGTAGAGGGCGAAGACCAGAGAGGAAGAGCATTGAGTACAGAAACATAATAGGCAAGTTTTCACGCAGCATTGACCAAGGTAGGAAACGTGGCAAACTTTCTGAGTTAGGTAGACAAGATGTCTGCCTGGCAAGAGGCAGCTGGTTTATCCTGTGGTGCACTGTTTCCCAAACCAAAAGTTCCAAGAAGCTATTTCCCCACCTGCCTGGTTGAAGACCTAGAGTCTGCGCATTCACGCCAGTGTCCAGGAGACAGGCATGTGAGGTGCTTTCCAAGGACTACAGAAAAGAGACTTGTCCGTCAACTTCACGGGTTCACCTTGGTTGAACTCTTCTTTTTTAAAAATGCAAGTCATGCCCTGTCCAGCCTCCTTCCTCAGCAGAGATTCTATAGGAGAATTAAGCCCTTCAGAAAGTGATCTGAGTGATTATTTTCTCAGTTCCCTCAAGGTTGATACAGGACTAGCGGCATCCCAGATGCATGGGAGAAAAGCTAATTTGTGGCAGACAACAAATGCCTTAGGGCCGTGGGGCTTAATACTCTCAGGAAAGCTGGGTTGAGAAGGGCTCTCCTGGACAGGACCTGTCAGTGCACAGAGTGCTATTGTTGGAACCACAGGCAAAAGCCATGCTCCACTTCCCCAAAGATAAAACAGGAGGGCTTTGCTTAGCGGAGGCAAAAGGGCTAAAAATACACATTGTTAATGATGAGATATCAAGGCAGATTACTGAAATTATTTATTTTAATAATTTTGTGTGTGTGTGTGAAATGGAGGCCCAGAGATCTCTGGGATGATTTTAATACCATTTACCAGGAACGACCAAGTGGATGACCCCACAGCACCGCTACCTTATGTCTGAGTGGTGTTAAGCCTAGCTTCATCCAACCTGCAGAGTCTCAAAAGTGATACCCTAGCTATATACCTCATTAAAAAAAATTATAAACTGAAGATAAGGCAAAAGCACTTCAAAAGGACAAGAGCATAACCACGCCCCTGAGGAATATTTATCTACTCGAGATGCGTACACTAAGAATAAATACCTGTATGATGATTTGGTTATTTCCCTTCTGTGTGGTATGTTTTTCAAAAGTTTTAAACTGGTTTCTGCTGTTGCTGAGTCTGACCTTTTTCTCTGTGTGACTGATTTTGTACATTGATTTTTTTGTTTGTTTCCATTTCGGGGAATAAATATGAAGACCAAGGGAGGCATTGGGAGCAAGAGGCCAGGGCTGCAGAGAACCAAGACAGCACAACATCAGAAAACAGACAGAAGCTGGGCTAACAGGTAATCAGGACCACGTGTCAGAGTGACCTATGCTTCTCACCAACAAAGGCTTTCAAACTTTTGACAGCAACACACAGTAAGTAACATCACCTTTTGTTGTGACCCAGTACATGCCTGCATAGTCCTACATACATAAATTTAATCGACACAAAAATTTTACAAAACAAAACTTATCCTTACTATGGGTAATGAACTCTGGTATTTTCCGTTCTAATCTATTACATTAAAATAAAAATCCTTGTTACCAACTTCTCAATTGTTTCTACAGCCGACTAATGGAACACAATCCAACTCGTAGTATGCAAAACACTACTCTATCGGGTGCATTCCATGAGGAAATAAATGGATCCAAGTAGTTTCCATCCTTAAGATCCACTCAATCCAAGAGTTTAAACAAACAACAACCAAACTCCATATTCTCCTCTGGCAACCATATTATCTCATTTTATTCAAAGCCAAACCTCTTGTCATCTACAAAGAGTTGTCTAACCCAGTAGTTCTCAAACATTTTGGCCACAGGGCCCTTTTAAAAAGAGTTATTGATCAAGTAGGTTTTTATCTATTAATATTTGCCATTTTTGAAATTAAAGCTGAGAAATTTAAAATTTATATTTTAACTTATTAAAATTACATATAAATCATTAAATGCCAACATAATTTTTTACAAAAAGTAACTATATTTTTTAAAAAATAATCTGGTAGGAAGAGTGGCATTGTTCTCCATTTTTGCAAATGTCTTTAATACTTGGTTTACAAAAAGACAGCTGGATTCTCCTATATACTACTACATTCAATCTGTTGCGTTATGTCGTTACGATTCAGGAAAATCCAGGTTCACACAGAAAAAATCCATAGGGAGTCCTGGTGGTGCAGTGGTTAAAGCACTCTTGGCTGCTAACCAAAAGGTCGGCAGTTCTAATATACCAGCAGCTCCTTGGAAACCCTATGGAGCAGTTCTACTCTGGCCTACAGGGTCACTATGAGTCAGAATCAACTCAACAGCACTGGGTTTGGTTTGGTTGTTCTTTGTTAAAAATGCTTAGGTGTTTCTCCTTTGCCTTGAAGATCAAGTTCAAAGTCCTTGGCATAGTATAAGGGACCCCCCATCCCTCCTTGCCTTCCCACACTGAAGTTTTCAATCACACACACCGCTTGCATTTCCCCATGTGGGCCATCCTCATGCCTTTGAGTCTTCTCATGGGCCTGCCTACCCGGTGAAACTGCTGATCCAAGATTTTGTTAAAGTGTCAGTGGCTGTCAGGAGACTTCTCTCACATCCTTTGCTCTCTGCTTATTTCCATCATAGTATTTATCACATGATATAATTCTAGTCTACTTATCTACTCTCCTCCATTAGGCTGTGAACTTGTTAACAGCAGAATCTGTGTCTTATACAGAAAACTTTCTGCCTAGCACATAAAAAAAAATGTCCAGATTACACGTGCTGAGTTACTGAGTGGGCCAGAGGCTCCCTGAGGCTCTGCATGCCTCCTGCTCATCCCTTTATCTGGTCTCAGACATAGAAATGCCTGGGCCTAGACAAATATGAAGAGTCAACTGAATGAGAAAGGGGTCTTCCTGAGACAGTGGCAGCAGGTGAGGGGTGTGGTGTCCACAGTTCAGGAAATAGTGCATGGAAAGTTCAGAGTAGAAGTACATAAATAAGCCATGTTTGAGGTAGAGGAAGTTAGCTGGTTCACACCCCTGTTTGGACTATGGGGAAAGACTTGAGGCAAGGACACTACGCATCTCCTCAGATCACAATAGAAGGCTTTGATTCCAGGTGTAATTATGTTAACCTTCCATGAACACTTTTCTTTCAATACAACTTCACTGTGGATGGCATTCCTTCTTCCACTAAGTACCCTTGCCCAGTTCCGGGTGTTTCTCCTGAGTCTGAAGGATACCCAAAGTGTGGAACACTAGCACTTGGGGCAGTTAATAGATGATATCAGGAAAAGGGATCCTGTAGCCAAACAAGTTTGTGAAACATTGAGTGGAAAAATGTTTTGAACAGATGCCTTCATAATACAGTTTCCAGGCGTGTTCTTTTTCTGATTTGCACAAAAATTTCCAAGAGGGGGCTGTGGCGTTCAAAGCTTATAAAAAAGTGTTGCTACAGAGCCTTATTTTGAAGGGGAATTTCACGGGCATTGAAATGCTCAGCAGAACACATTTGAATGGACCCCGAAGTTTGAGTCGAAGTCAGGGTAACGAAAGAACAAGAAGAAAAAAAGAACAAAAAAAAAATTTCTGAAGCAGCAGCAACAGTAAAACTGTCATTTGAAAATTTCTCTGAGAATACAACTTCTAAATGGTGTAGTCATCCATAAGGAGTGACAAGAAGTTGGTATGGAAGCTTAGAGGGTCCACACTACTCTACGTTCTTAGTTATGACCAACTTGTAACTCTGAGGCTTAGAAAAGACGATTAAATGCTGATTCCCCTGTGTTGTTACTGCTATTTCCTAAGGGAAATTATTAAAGTTCTGTTCTGAAATCCCTTTAGGATTGTCTTTGATGAGTTGTGTTATGCAAATACAGTGCTACCATTCAATGAAAATGTTCAGCGAATTCACACTAAAGTAATTCAACCACCTGGCATTTTATTCATTCTGTTGGCTGGTTGAAGCCCTGAATAGTGAAAAATTAGATGAATATGCTATTGTTAGTTAGTACTGGTATCATCTACTTAGCATCCTTATTGTTCTTCATCATCCAAATGCCTAATGTCTACTACACATTAAGCCAAAAACCAAATCAGTTGCTGTCAAGTCTAACCCGGTCATGGACACTCCATGTGTGTCAGGGTAGAACTGTGCTCCATACGGTTTTTAGTGGTTGATTACCAGGAAGTAGATCACTAGGTCTTTCTTCCAAGGTGCCTCTGGGTGGACTCAAATCACCAACCTTTTCGTTAGCAGCTGAGCACATTAACTGTTTGCGCTACTCAGGGACATTACTACACACTGTCAAAACCAAACCCGCTGCTGTCAATTCCAACTCACAGTGACTCATAGGACAGAGTACAACTGCCCTACAGCGTTTCCGAGGCTGTAATCTTTACAAAAGCAGACTGCCACATCTTTCTCCCACAGGGCAGCTATTGGGTTCGAACCACTGACCTTTTCGTTAGAAGTCGAGTGCTTAACTACACATTGGTGGTGGTGTTATGTGCTGTTGAGTTGATTCCGACTCAGAGGGACCCCATGCACAAAACAACAAAACACTGCCTGGTCCTGTGCCATCTTCACAATCATTGCTATGGCTGAGCTCACTGTTCCAGCCACTGCATCAATCTGTCTCATTGAAGGTCTTGCTAACAAACGACTGTTGAATAAATTAATAAAGAAAAGTTGTTGTTTTTGTGCAGTCACAAAGGTTCCTGGGCTCATAAACCGTAGTGGAAATTTGAAAAAGTGTGGCATAAATCAGGAGTCTATGATGACTTACCCATGTGCCGTCCTGTTGCAACCTCCATTTCCTTACCCTCAGCCCTGGGACCTTAAATCAGGTCTGTTCAACAACTCCCTCTTCCTTATCACCTCCCCTCTGCCAACCCGCTTCCAACTTCTATCTATTCCACCTCATCATTGCCTCTCAAAATCAGTTGCTCTTTTTTGCCCAAAAAACCATTGACTTAGTTTAGACAATTATAGCTGGGCCCTGGAATGAAACCACCCTCCTCTCCATTCATCGTTCCCTCACCCTGGCAAGCATAGCTCCCTAAAAACAACCAATCAAAGGCATGGAAACGTACCTCACCTTCCTGCTTCTAAGCCTCTTTTGGCTCCCTAATGCTTACAGAGTAAACTCTAAATGCCAAAACAGATTCATACTTTCCCATGTTGTTGTTGTTAGCTGCCAGCAAGTCAGCCCCTGGCTCATGGGGACCCATGCAGGATGAGACTGAACCACTGTGATCCACTGGCTGATTTTTGGAAGTAGATCATCAGGCCTTTCTTCCTAATCTGTTTTAGTACGGAGGCCTGCTGAAATCTGTTCAGCATCATAGCAATGTGCAAGCTCCCACTGATAGACTGGTGGTGGCTGAGCATGTGGTGTGCTGGCCGGGAATCGAACCCAGGTCTCCCACATGGAAGGTGTGAATTCTACCCCTGAATGCCTGACTATGCTTGCCTGTGTCACAGCAAGTCCAAACTCAGCTCTTACACTTGTCCCCAAAAGAATGCTATGCACTCCAAGCATTTTTATTGACTACCTGGTTGCACAAAAGTTTAAGCGTTCCACTTCTAGATGAAAGGATGGCAGTTCAAACCCACCCACCACTGAGAAGACAGGCCTGATGCTCTGCTCCTAAAAGGTCACAGCCTTGAAAACCCTATGGAGCAATTCTCTGCGCACACAGGGTCGCCATGAGTCGGAATTGACATGATGGCAACTAACAACCACCACCAAGCATTTATGAGGTTTTCTAGAATTAACTTAATACTTGAGAGGACAGTAAGGAGAGGTTTACACTCCACTACACAGTCTCCTAATTTCTCTAGGTCTCTGACCCTCCTTTCTGCAGTCATCCAGATACCTCAGACACACACACACACATACACACAGATCTCATCCTTCCCCTTCCTCTGTGGAAAAACTAAAGAGTCTCCCTCTGGGCTCCTGCAGAACAACCTCCCCACACCCAGGTTTCAGTTTCTATCCCAACTAAGTTCATCAGGAATTTTCCCACAACAAAACCGGATCTGGATTTAAGAATCATTCTCATGCTGGCTGTTAAAAGAATAAAACAATCCGTTTTCCAAGCTATAATTATTTACACATATCATAAGCCAAAACCAAACATACAAGTCGACCCTGCAGGACAGAGTAGAACTGTCCCATAGGTTTCCAAGGAGTCGCTGGTAGATTCAAACTGCCAACCTTTTGGTTAGCAGCCATAGCTCTTAACCATTGCACCACCAGGGCCCCAGACACATAAAACCAAAACCAAAAACTTTGCCTTCGAGTTGACTCTGACTCATAGCGACCCTATTAGGACAGAGTGGAACTGCTTCATAGAGCTTCCAAGGAGTGCCTGCTAGATTCAAACTGCTGACGGTTTGGTTAGTAGCTGCAGTTCCTAACCACTAAACCATCAGGGTTTCCCAGACACATCATAGGTGCTTAGAAAATAATAGGGATGTAAATAATTTTGGCTCTGAGTAGATAAAGTCCTATTCACAGTGACCTGGAAGGAGCTGAGGGGAAGTCTTATACTTTCCATCTAATTTATAAAGGATTAGGGTGGGCATACATTAAATCCCTTTTACTACAAAGATCTTATTCTCTCTTAGGACCCTAAAGTGCTTTCAGACATTATCTTACTAATCCTTAGAGCTTCCCTCTAAAGTAAGGAAAAAATGTCCTTATCTCCAATTTGCAGGTGGAGCAAAAAGAGTTGTAAGAAGGTTAATGATCCACAAGGTTGCCACAGGGAACATAAGGCAGAACCACGACTGGGACCTGGAGTCCTGGGACCCCATTCTATGGTTAGAGGGCTATGTTCACTCACAAAGACTTCAAATTTTACTGCTTTTCTCTCCAAAATGCTAAAAATTAAGGTTTTCCCACTTGTACTTATTGAGAGGTAGTGTAGCTTGCTGTTGTTAATTACTGTCCAGTTGATTCCAACTCATGGTGACCCCATGTGTGGAGAGTAGAACAGTTCCAGAGGGTTTTCAGGGCTGCGGCCTGTCGAAAGCAGATGGCCAGGTCTGTCTTCTCAGACACTTCTGGGTGGGCTTCAATAGCAAACTTTTCAACTAGTAGTTGAGCACTTAACCGTTTGTGCCATCTAGGGATTCTCTCCAAAGGCCTAAAATTGGGGTTTTCCCATTTGTACTTTTTAAAATAATATTTTACTAAGTTTTTGATGAAAGTTTAACACAGCAAGTTGGTCCCCATTTGACAATTTCTGCAAAATTTTCAGTGACATTGGTTACATTCATCACAATGTTTCAACATTCTCTTTATGTCCTATTTCTAGTACTCTAGTTTCCTTGCCCCCTAATCTTCTCATCTTTGCTTTTGAGTAATCCATCTCGTTGAAGGTCTTTCACTTTTTGCTGACCCTCTACTTTATCAAGCATGATGTCCTTCTACAGGGACTGGTCCCTCCTGATAACATGTAAAAAGTACGTCAAACAAAGTCTTGCAATCCTCCTTCTTAAGGAGCATTCTGGTTGTACTTCTTCCAAGACAGATTTCTTCCCTTTTTTGGCAGTCCGTGGTATATTCAAAATTCTTCACCAACACCATAAATCAAACGTGTCGAGTCTTCATCAGTCTTTCTTATTCATTATCCAGCTTTCACATGCATAATGAGGCAACTGAAAACACCATGGCTTGGGTTAGGCGCACCTTAGTCCCAAAAGTGACATCTTTGCTTTTTAACACTTGAAAAAGGTCTTTCGCAGTCAATTTGCCCAATGCAGTACATCTCTTGGTTTCTTGACTGCTGCTTCTATGGGCATTAATTGTGGCTCCAAGTAAAATGAAATCCTTGACAACTTCAATCTTTTCTCCGTTTATCATGATGTTGCTTATTGGTCCAGTTACGAGGAATTTTGTTTTCCTTATGTTGAGGTGCAATCCATATTGAAGGCTACAGTCTTTGATCTTCATCAGTAAATGCTTCAAGTCCTCTTCACCTTCAGCAAGTAAGGTTGTGCCATCTGCATAACGAAGGTTGTTAATGAGCCTTCCACCAATCCTGATGCCCTGTTCATCTTCATATAGTCCAGCTTCTAGAATTATTTGCTCAGCACCAGGTTGAATAAGTACAGTGAAAGTACGCAACCGTGATGCACACCACTCTTGACTTTAAACCGCTCGGTATCCCCTTGTTCTATTTGAACAACTGCCTCTCAGTCTATGTACAGACTCCTCATGAGCACAGTTAAGTGTTCTGGAATTCCCATTCTTCGTAATGTTATCCATAATTTGTTACGATGCACATACAGAACATAGGGTAGTTCTATTTCCAGTTTTTTGAGAAAGTGCCATACCATTTTCCCTAGTAGCTGTACCATTTTTACACTCCTACCTGCAAGGAATAAGGGTTCTAATCTCTCCACATCCTCACCAACATACATTGTTACTTGTTTGTTTGTTTGTTTGTTTGTTTGTTTTTAATCAGTACCATTTTAGCCAGAGTAAGATGGTATCTCATTGTAGTTTTGATTTGCAGCTCTCTAATGACTAACGGGGGCCCTAGTGGTACAGTGGTTAAAGGTTTGGCTGCTAAGCAAAAGGTTGGCAGTTCAAATCCACCAGCTGCTCCTATGAGGCAGTTCTACTCTGTCCTATAGGTTCACTATGAGTTGCAATCAACTCGATGGCAACAGGTTTGGCTTTTTCGGTTTAATGCCTAAAGATTGTGAACACATTTTCATGTTTGTTGGTTGCTTGAATGTCCTCTTTGGTGAAGGTAGTGTTCATGTCCATTGCCCATTTTGTGACTGGGTTGTTTTTGTTGTTGAGTTGTTGCAGTTTTCTATAGATTTTAGAGATTAGACCCTTATTGGATAAGTCATTTCCAAACATTGTTTCCCGTCTTTAGGCTATCTATTTTACTCCTTTAACAAAGTCTTTTGATGGGCATAAGTTTTCAGTTTTTATGAGGTCCCATCTATCTGTTTTGTCTTCTTCTATTCATGCTGTTATTATGTTTGTTATGTTATTTTTACAAAAGATTATGTCTCATAGTTTTCTCCCTATGTTTTCTCCTAGAAATTTTGTGGTTTTAGGTTTAACATTTAGGTCTTTGATCCATTTTATTTTTTTGTGTATTGTGTGAGGTATGGTTCCTGTTTCATATTTTTACAGGTAGATATCCAATTTTGCCAGCACCATTTATTAAAGAGACTGTTTCTGCCTCACTGAATGGGCTTTGACTCCTTGTCAAAAATCAGTTGCCCACAGATGGCTGAGTTTAATTCTGCATTCCCCATTCTGTTCCACTAGCCTATGTGTCTATCACTGAACCAATATCAGGCTGTTTTGATTATGCTGGCTATATTGTATATTTTGATATCTGGGAGTGTGAGGCCTCCTGCTTTGTTCTTTTTCTTCAAAATTGCTTTGGCTATTCAGGGTCTCTTTCGTTTCAGTATGAAGCTGGCCATTGGTTTTTCCATTTTGGTAAAGAATGTTGTTGGGATTTGTATTGGGATAGTATTGTATCTTAAATTGTTTCTATGCCTCTATTGTTGTCATGGTGCTCTGAGATTCCAATAATTCTAATGTTAGATTTATTAATAGAATCTCAAATTTCCTTATGGGTTTGTTTGCTTTTCTTCTCTTTTCTTATTTCTATTGAGACTTTAGTTATTTTGTGCTCTAGCTCATTTATTTTATCTTCTGCCTGTTGGACTCTATTGTTGAGTGTTTTTCTTGCTTTATTCTTCAGTTCCGGTTGTTCTCTCTCTTTTTTTTTTTTTCCAATTTCCTTGTTCAGTCTCTCATTTTGCTCCTTCATTTGTTTCCTGATCTCTGCTAGTTTGTTTTCTGTGTATTTTTTGCAGTCTTTAAACATATTTATCATCACAGTCTAAAAATGATCAATTCTTTGCATTAGTCTGGCCTCCAATCAGAGAAATTTCCTCTTCTTCATATTGTGCTTTTGATCAGTCCTTCTTCTCTTGTAATTGTTTGTGTTTTACTATTTTTTGTTGAACTTGAGCCATTTTGTCATCTTTATTTTTTTAACTTCAAATTTTGTATTTCGGTTTTGTGAGAAAATTATGATTGGGTGCTCTGGTGGCGCAGGTGGCCAAGCACCTAGCTGCCAACAAAAGGCCAGGGCCTGTGCCCAACAGGCGCTCCACAGTAGAAAGATGGGCAGTCTGTCTCTGCAAAGACTCACAACCCTGGGAACCCCATGGGGCAGCTTCACTTTGCCCCACAGGGTCTCTACGAGTCAGAGTTGACCCAGTGGCAGTAGACTTGGTATCTTCTCCTGAGAACTAGTAGAGGGCACTCTTATCCTTAGGTTTTTTTCTGTGTCGATTCAGGAGTTCTGAATGCTTGATCTCTGGAATTCAATAAGCATGCATGGGATAGGGAGCTTTAGCTAGTCACAGATGCTAATGTAAGCAGTGGGCTTGACTTTCCTGTGGTGAAGTTGGGAGGCTCTCTATGTTTTTCCCTCATGGGCACCCCCAAACAGACTCTCCCACAGTGTCCTGCTGTGGGCAGGAAGGCAGCCATTTCCCTCTGTGTCACCCATTAGTCTGACGTATTCCCCTGCCCCTGCTACCCTCGCAGTTTCTCCCAATCCTAGTGCCTGTCCATCTGAGGCCTCAGAGAGATTCAACAGCACTCTGTCACAGCACCATAGTCTCGCTCCATTCCCCCCAACTGCACGACCTGCTAACTCCCACGGCCAATTTGTGCTGCTGTAAAAAATCGTGCTACAGCTTCCTGAGATTAGCTCCCTCCTGCAAGGAATGAGTACATCCAGTGTTAGTGGTTAGGTTCTCCCAGATTCTGTGCCAGCCCCACTCCTACTCTCTCCTGTTTCTGGACTCACCCTGACTCTCCAACACCTCAGCTGCCATCCGGAGTTCTGAGATCTCAGTCTGTGCTTGTTTTCATTCATTGTTCAGTGGGTTACTTGCAGGGGGAGTAAATGGGAGCATCCACTCTCTTCGCCATCTTGCTTTGTCTTCCTCCCCCATTTGTACTTATGAGAGGCAGTGTAGAAGGGGGCTCAAACAACAGGCTCCGGAGGAAGACCACTCTCTAGCTACTCTCTAACTTGGGACCTTGGTAAGGTTACTCAACACTCTGGTGCCTCAATATCAGCATATGCTGAAAGATAGGAATGGTAAATAATGGTATCTACAAAGCAGGGTTTCAGCATTATTATGAGAATGTAATGAGCTTACATTCTCTACCCCACTCCTCATACGCCTACTATAGACCTTAGGAAAGGGCCTGGTTCACAGTAAGCATTACAGAAGTGTTAGCTATAATAATTTCTTCTTTTCAGATTGTGCATTCTTTATTTAGCAACCCTGAGTTGATTTCTTGTCTGGGTGACAGCATTGCTTAACTATGGAAACTAACATTGCAGAGTCCTAAGCATATGACTAAGTCAAATATCTTATCGTTCTATTGTTCATTTTTCTTGTTTCCTTCCTTATTTTTTACAGGAATATTTCCTAAGTGTCTACTATGTGGCACAGTCCAGTATCAGATTAGGTTAAGTAATAAAGGAAAATCAACATAAATGTTAAATCAGCTGCAGAGAACAATCTCTAAAAAACATTTACACATCTAAATACATACTTCTATATACACACCGGGATCCCTGAGTGGTGAAAACAGTTAACGTGCATGGCTGCTAACCAAAAGGTTAGAGGTTTAGTCTACACAGAGGTTTAAGTCTACTACTTCTGAAAAATCAGCCATTGAAAACCCTATGGAGCACAGTTCTACTGTGTTGCACGTGAGGGTCACCACGAGTCAGGGTTGACTTGACGGCAACTGGATATACACATCTGTATAACTATTTGTAGTTAATGCTATATACATATTTCCCTCAACTTATTTTTATTTGAATTGATAAAATGAAATGAAAATTGTTTTTAAAATGACCGCCTACTGGAGATTTTTAGCCATTTCAGTATTTCTTATTTAATAGAATTCTAATTTCTTTTTGATTCAGTAGTTTGAAATGTGTTGAGACGTGCTGTATAGCCTAATATGTGGTCATTTTTTATAATTGCTCCATTTGAGCTTAAAAATTATAACCTAAATAATAGATTCCAGCTGAAAACAACAAAAGTGAGACTACGAAAGTATAAAATAGATTTGAAAGGGGAATATAGAATGATACATTACAAAGAAGTCCAGAAAATATTTCACAACATCAATAAAAAGTAAATTATGGAATACATACACATAGAATTTACATCTCTATGAAATGTTTCAAAAAATTATTCTGTATAGCAATTTCTCAGAAACTGGTTACTTAAATCTATTTCAACATGCAGAATAATGAGCAAAAAGAGGAACTTTTCAGAGGATTAGGTAAGGAATTTTGTATAAAAGGGTGGTAACACTTTTAGAATTATTTAGCCTTGGATATATTTTACATTTTCTCCTTCCATGCTGGTATGTTCTCTTGGGTAAGAAAGAAGGCAAATTAAATATACTACTTAAACAACTAAATAATTCTGTTGATGTTCCTACCCAGAAATATTAACAGGACAGCTACTATTTACATGCCAATTAGCACTGTGGAAAGGGATAATTAAATATAACTTTATAGAATTTATCAAAAATATACTTTTCTAACATTTTAAAAAAGAGTTTTCAAGACAGAAGTGATATAGAAAGAGGTGAGTGCTGTGCCCTCATCCCTGGGTGGTACAAATGGTTAGACATTCGGCTACTAACTGAAAGGTTGGTGGTTCAAACCCACCCAGAGCACCATGGAAGAAGGGCCTGGCAATTTGCTTCCATAAAAATTACAGTCAAGAAAACCCTATGGAGTTCAGTTCTATTCTTTAACACATACGGTTGCCATGAATTGGAATAGGCTCAACGGCAGCGGGTTTGTTTTGTTTTGTTTTTTTACCCTCAGTCTCCACCCTAAATGATGCTCAAATCTACTGCAAGATTTACTTGCAAAATGCCATAAATGGTCTTCTATGTTCAAGAGTACACTTAGAGGCTACTGCTAGAAGCAAAAGAAAACAAAATAGAGGACTCAAAATGCTTTAAGCAATAAAACATTGTTGGCTTGTTGGGTGGGTGGTTTTTAAATCTTACAAAAAGAGAAGTCCTGAGGTAGTGTGACTTCAGATTGCTTAAACCAGGTTCTCTCCATATTCCCATCGTACATCATCAGCATGTGACATTCACGGTCACAAGATGGCTGCAGCAGCCCCAGGCATCACATTTTCACATACCAATGTCCAAAGGCAAAAAAGGAACTATTTCTTAGTGTGCTTCCTTTAAATAGCAAAAAAGTTTCAAAGAAGACTTCCCTTTAGTCACAACAGCCAGAAACGTGTTAAGTGCTGCATCCTAAGCCAATCACTGGCAAAGGGAATAGAATCGATATGATCAACTAAAAAAGTGCAGTGGTTCTCAGATTTAAGTGTGCACAAGAATTACTTGGGGAGTTTATTAAAACCCAGATTTCTGAGCTCCACCCAGAAATCAGTAGGCCTAGGGTGAAGCCCATGAATCTGCATTTCTAACAAGCTCCCAGGTGGTGCTGACGTAGGTAGTCTTTCCAATCACACCTTGCACTGCCCTAAAGCATATGGTCATAGGAAAGACCATGAATGCCTAAATAAAATTGAGGTTATGTTAGCAGAGGGTCAGGGGACAATAACCCTTAGATGATCAACTAGTGTTCATCCTAGATCTTTTCATATTATTTTTAAATTGCTTTTGGAGAAGTATTTTGCATGAAATTAAATACGCACTGAGTTTTTTCCGGGTATTTCAGATGTGCAACTTTTTTGTTATCGTATCATCACACTATGCTATTACTAAAGCACAGAATATCGTCAGAAAGTTTCCATCACTGCTCAGCAACTGCTGCCATCAGACTGTCAACGCGACATTGTCGATGGAGCTGTTAAACTGCTCTTTGGAGTGAATATTGTTTGGCTGACTTTAAAAAGAGAGAAAATTGGGGGTGGAGGTTAAACTTTTCCAGCCCATTGAGAACCTGCTTGGTAACCACTTATACATAAAAAGTCAAAAATAATGCACTTCACTAGATGTTCCTTTAATTTGCCAGGGATTAATTTGAGAGTTAATTATCCATTTAAAATGATTAAATAATAATAATAATAAAGCACTAGGCTCTGCACTGATGCTTTTAACTGCATTATGGACCATTGTTCATTACCGTTTTTAAGAACCAGAATCATTTTAAAGGCAAAAAAATCCTGGAATGAATCTGCTATTTTGCTTGGCAACATTTGATCAAATAATTAGTGCTACAATTCCTGCAGGCAGCTTTCCATTTGCTCATGTCTGTTGGTAAGAAGGGGGAAGACAAGAAAAATGCAAGGATAAAATTCAGTAAAGACTTCATGCCGAAAAACATATATTTATTAGCCAAAAACTTTTTTTTTTTTTCCTAACTACTGAGACACCATTTTAATTTTCCTGGAATGCAGATAATTGGAGTGACCACCTAGAGCCTTGAAGAAACTGGTTTCTAAAATTTACCCTTGAGTCAAACAATGATCTTGATAAACTTTTGCCTTGGGCATTGCACTCTTTTGAAGAATTCAGTCAGTTTTGGGAAACAAGATTCCAAAGGTCAGACTGGGAGCTATGTTTAGGGTAAATATGTAATTATTTTAATTGTTCTTCAAGACAATGCTGTATGAAAATCATTCCTGACCACAAACTGTTTATCGATTCTGTTCTGGCCCTGTTTCCATGGCAATGCCAGGAAGATGGAACTTAAGAGTGTTTCGAGGTTCCCTCATCTTTAGCCCATTTTTCATTCCCTAGCTGATATGTTATCCTGATTTGCAAATCATATATTCAGCAGCCTTTGATCAATTTCTATTACTGACGTAATATGATTTTTGTTCTTACACTACCTACAGGAAATGGTGACAATAAACAGTGGAAAACATGGCGGAACTATAAAACAAAAGACCGGAATTTTTATCTGAAAGCTGTTTGACCTTGTAAATCACCTAATTTCCTTGAGCATTGCTTGTTTACTTCACCTGACCATTAAGGGTTTGGATTGGGTGGGTTTTTTGGTTTGTTTTGTTTTGTTTAATTCCTTCCAGATATTCAATCTAAAGGTGAAAACTCTGTTCCATCCATCTCTGGGGACAGGTGTTAATAGCAGCTAAATGAGAAATAATAGAAAAGTGCACCAGATGTTCCTTTAATTTGCGAATTAATTGCAAAATAAGAGAAAACAAGAGGCCAGGGTAATCTTGCTCTCAAATAAAGCAGCATTGGCTGGAACATGATAGAGATGGTGCAATTTAGGGAGCAGCATTGACTGAATTACAGAGATGTATTGATGGCTGTTTGAAGAATGATGTCTTTGTGACAATGACATGATTCATTTTTTTTTTTTTTTTGAGCAAAATATGTTTTTCTCCTTTAGGCCTCACTCTTTGTACCTTAAAAATAAAAACACCTTTCCAGAGCCACACATGAATCAAGCTGATTCTCAAATTAAACAAAACCCTGATGGCACACAGGGAAAAAGCCCAGTGGTTATCTGGGAATGCAAGGGGTATTTGAATCTCTGAACATTCACTTGAGTCTAATCACCAAAATGAGGATGTTATTTGACTCTTTCTAGAACAATGATTCTTAACCTGAAGCCTGTTATCAGAATCATCTAGAGGACTCATTAAAACACAGATTGCTGGACCTCACCTCCGAGTTTCTAAACCAGTGGGACTAGGAGAGGGGCTGAAATTTTGCCTTTATAACAATTTTCCAGGCTACGGTGACTGGTGTTGCTGGTCTGAAGATCACACTTTGAAAACTACTGTTCTAGAAGATGATGGGTAACAGTTGGGGAGGGTAAGGAAGAGACTGTTTTCACAGGTATATGGGTTCCTGGTGGCGTACTGGTTAAGATTTACTTTTTTGTAACCAAAAGGTTGGCAGTTCGAATCCACCAGGAATTCCTTGGAAACTCTGTGGGGCAGTTCTACTTTGTCCTTTAGGGTCACTATGAGTTGGAATTGACTCAATGGCAGTAGGTTTGGGTTTTTTTGGTGGGTGTTGGGTCCCTCGGTGATGCAAACAGTTAACATGCTCAGCGGCTAACTGAAAGGTTGGAGGTTCACATCCACCCAGAGTTGCCTCGGAAGAAAGGCCTGGTGACCTACTTCTGAAAAATTGGCCATTGAAAACCCTATGGAGCACAGCTCTACTCTTACACACATGGAGTTGCCATGAGTCGAAATAGACCAAATGGCAACCAGTTTTTTGGTGGGGGTAGGGGACAGAATAGAAAGATATTTAAAAAGTAAAAATGAAAGACATGTACACTGCTATGGCTCTTTCCTCTTGATATCATCGTGCCGCAACTTCCTTCTTTCCTATTCCATACCTAAGGGGTACAAACGCACAAGCCGGAGCCATCTGTGAACAACATCAATGTTACCTCACTGATCTTAAAAAAAAAAAAGGAAACAAAAAACTCTGGTTCCTTTGCTAGCTGCCCCATAATAAAACACAGAAGAAATATTTATTAACTCAACACACGGAGAATTAAAGACATTTTGTTAATGGTCTGGCTCATTATATTAGCTTGAATCATATTACACATCCTATTAAGAACCGATGGTGCTTAAAAATACAGAAAACTAAATGTGGCATCATCACCCATCCTAACTGGAAAATATAATGGATTGAACTTCATTAAAAGACAGAAAGGAGATGCAGTCTACTAGGATCCTCTCTAGGACTGTCAGAATTCACAAGCCAGGGATTCTGTTCATTCTTTCATTTATAAGAAAATCCAGTGAACACAATTTAAACTTTATAGAAAGCCTGAAGACACACACACACAAAACCCCAAACCCATTGTTATCGAGTTGAACCTGACTCATGGCGACTCCAAGTGTTACTGAGTAGAACTGTTTCATAGGGTTTTCTTGGCTGTGATCTTTATGAAAGCAGATTGCCAGGCCTTTTTTCTGCTGTGCAGCTGGGTAGGTTTGAACTGCCAACCTTTAAGTTAGCAACCCAGCATAAACCATTTGCACCACGCAGGGACAGTGTGTCCTACAGAGAGGTAATTAAAATTCAAGAGAATTTGAGAGAGCAAAATTTTTTTTCAGGTGGAAGTACATAGGAATTTTGTTAGAATGACATGTGTACTTGCTTGAATGATTCCCCCATCTCCACACACTGATTGGAGCCCAGAGACATTCATTCTTTTACCCGCGCAGTAACCATTTATTGAGCACCTACACTGCACCAGGCCTTGTGCTACAGGTGGGGAATAAAAGAATGAATATAACAGATAAGACCCTGTTCTCATGGACCTTACAATCTATCTACTATAAATAAAACCACCACCCCTGGCAAAAAGTAAGGTTTCAATCAATGTTTGTTTAAAGAATGGAATGGCCACTTACTAAATAAATATAAGTGAAGCCCTGGTGGGTCAGTGGTTAAGAGCCCTCGTGGGTCAGTGCTAACCAAAAGGTGAAAACCCATTGCCGTTGAGTCAATTCCAACTCATAGCGCCCCTGTAGGGCAGAGTGGAACTGCCCCATAGAGTTTCCAAGGAGCGCCTGGTGGATTCGAACTGCCAACCTTTTGGTTAGCAGCCAGAAATCTTAACCACTATGCCACCAGGTTTCCAAAAGGTAGGCAGTTCAAATCCACCAACCACTCCCTGGAAACCCTACAGGGCAATTCTACTCTGTGTTAGAGAGTCACTGTGAGTCAGAATCGGCTGGACTGTAGGGGGTTTGGTTTGGTGTTTTGGTCATGCGCACAAGACAACATCAGAGCTCATGGCACACATTTGTGAGATGAGAGAGGGAAAGAAGAGGCAATAATAGTTGGGCATTTGGAGCTCAATCCCTCCATGAGCATAAAAAGATTAAACAGGCCAACCTGAAGGAAACAGCATGCATCAGAGAGGGGGAGTGCCGGCTTCACACACACCTGACTTCTGTAGAACCTGGCTGCTAAAAATACCACGTCTACCATCTTGATCCAGCTAGAGCAGATTCATGGATACTTAGAGTTCCATAGTTCATCTAATTTCACAGTCTGAGCCTCCCCTTCCTTTCACTTATATTGCTTATTATCTATATCCTCCCTTTTAAAAAGTCATCTCAAAAAAGCAGAAGCAGAAGTCATGTACTTTCCAGGTACTGCTTGGAGTTCTTTTCATAAATTTTTTTTTTTTTTAATTTTAAAGCTTTAGGGGCTATTTCCATCTCTTTTAAACCATTTTGTGAATTCCCCCCAGCCCCATAATATGCTTAAAAAAAAAAAAACTCCATAATCCACATTATAGTTAAACAAATGCACCTGACATTAAACAAAGTACCAACTCCAGGACCAACTCCAGTGATACATCAACAACACTCTCCAGGACCAAGGAGAAATGAAAGAGTAAGTTAGTATAATCTTTTTATATTGTGTTGAAACTTTTCTTAACCAATAAATCTATTCTAAAGGCTGGAAATGACAGTTTCAGTTGAAAACCTAATGTCATTTGAAGATAATAAGAGCTCATCTTTTTTGTTATCATTATTTTGGTGCTTATCATGTGCCAGGTACTATTCTAATTGTGCTTAATGATTGAATGAAAGAATTTAATCTTTACCATTTTATGAAATAGGTACTATTCTTATCTCTGTTATGTTCTTGTTGTAGGTTGGTGTTGAGCCTGTTCCGTGATCCCATGCATGGCCCTAACAGTTAAGAACTGGCCAACCTTTCAGCTAGTAGGCCAGTTCTCAGCTGTTAGCACCACGCATGGGATCCCTTGGGATCCCTAAGAGCTGGAATCCACTCAACACCAACCAACAACAACAACATAACAGAGATAAGAATAAGATAAAGTTGGCAGTTAGAACCCACCCAGAGACACCTTGAAAAACAGGCCTGGGGATATGCTTCCAAAAGGTCACAGCCTTGAAAACCCTATGGCACAGTTCTATTCCGCACACATGGGGATGCTATGGACTCTGTTGTACAGTGGAGGAAATTGAAATTCAAAGCAGTTAAACAACTTACTTAACATAGAGCCAACAAGTGGTAGAGCCAAAATTTTAATCCTGGCAATCTGACAAGAGAGCCTATCTTCTTAATAACTTTATTATGCTTCTATTTTTAGCAACATTCAAAAAACCAAACTCGTTGCCATGGAGTTGATTCTGACCTACTGCAACCCTAGACGACAGAGCAGAACTGCTCCAGAGGGTTTCCAAGGAGTGGCTGGTGGATCTGAACTACCAACCTTTTGGTTAGCACCCATATCACTTAACCACTGTGCTACCAGGGTAGAATTTATACACTGTAACTTTCACCCATTGTAAGTGTACAATTCAATGATTTTGAGTAAATTTGCTGAGTTTCACAACCATATCTACTGGGGTGATGAATACCTCGCATAAGATCCCTCATGACTGTTCACAATTTATCTCCATTCCCACTCCCAGCAGGTAACTTCTGATCTGCTTTCTGTCCTTACAGATTTTCTGTTTCTGGATATTTCATATAAATGGTATCATATAGTATGTGGTCCTTTGTGTCTGGTTTCCTCGTTGTTGTTAGGTGCCATTGAGTCAGTTCCAACACACAGCGACCCTAGGTACAACAGAACAAAACACTGTCTGGTCCTGCGCCATCCTTACAATCATTGCTATGTTTGAGCCCATTGTTATAGCCACTGTAGGTATATATACCATCTGAGGTCTATACCACCTCGTTGAGAGTCTTTCTGTTTTTTGCTGACCCTCTATTTTACCAAGCATGACGTCCTTCTCCAGGGACTGGTCCCTCCTGACATGTCCAAAGTACTTAAGATGCAGTTTTATCATCCTTACTCTAAGGAGCAGTCTGGTTGTACTTCTAAGACAGATTTGTTCATTCTTCTGAAAGTCCATGGTATATTCAATATTCTTCTCCAACACTATAATTCAAAGGTATCAATTCTTCTTTTGTCTTTCTTATTCATTGTGCAGCTTTCGCATGCGTATGAGACGAGTGAAAATATCATGGCTTGGGGCAGGCACACCTTAGTTCTCAAGGTGACATTTTTGCTTTTTAACACTTTAAAGAGGTTTTTTACAGCAGATTTGATTTCTTGACTGCTGCTTCCCTGGGTGTTGATTGTGGATCCAAGTAAAATGAAATCCTTGACAATTTCCTTATTTTCTCCATTTATCATGATGTTGCTTATTGGTCCAGAATTTTTGTTTTCTTTATGTTAAAGTGTAATCTATACTGAAGGCTTTAGTCTTTGTTCTTCTGACTCATAGCGACCCTGTATGACAGAGTAGAATGGGCCTATAGGGTTTCCTAGGCTGTAACCTTTACAGGAACAGATCACCAGGTCTTTTCTTCCATGGAGGAGCTGGTGGCTTCGAATTGCCCACCTTTTGGTTAGCAGCAGAGCTCTTAACCATTGCGCCACCAGGGCTCCTTCCTTCAGGTCTGTAGGTGGTAAAAGCTTCTCGCAGTGGCTGGTTCCTTGTCCTTCTCCATTCACTGCTGGTTCCCTTAGCCTTGCCTACCTTCTGGACAGAGTACCTTTAACTCTCCTCATAGACCCCCTTTTGAGTATGTCTTTTCCTTCCTGCTGGGCCCCTGACAGGTGCGAAGGCTAAGTAACACTCCTGTTTAAACCTAAAGCCAGCACGTACGTGCACATAAACAAAAAGTTAATACTAACAATTCTTACCTTAAAGTAGTTCATTTGGACATTTGATAAAACAAGTTACCCATTTGAGTCCATTCTCTGATCTTATAGCAATTGGGGCTTCTCTTGAAGACTCATAACTCTCTTTACCTTCCTCTGTGGTCATTTTCAGTAGAAGACATCCTTAAGACCTTCACTCTGAACAATAACAACAACAACAATAACAAAGGGCTGGGGGGAGGTAGCCTTCCTGACTTTCCCTAAAGTCCTCTGAGCAGCTTTCTCTAACCCAAAGATGTACACTTACTCTAAGAGACAACGGACTTTTACAGTAAGTGTTCTCTGCCCCAGCTGGGATGAGTAACTGGTATTCTTTACCGTCTAAATTCTCTACCGATGTGGGGGCGGGGGGGGCGGGGGTGGTGAGAGGAGTCCCTGTGTGGATCAAATGGCCAGCACACTGAGCTGCTAATGGAAACATGAGAAGTTCAAGTCCACTCAGAGGTGCTTTGGAAGAAAGGCCTGGCATTCTACTTCTGAAAAATCAGTCACTAAAAACCCTATAAAGCACGGTTCTACTCTGACACACGTGGGGTTGCCAAGAGTTCGAACTGAGGGGAAGAAAGAAGTGGAGGCACAACCAAAGCCCCCCAGGAGGGGACGCCCAGGAAGGAGCAGCTATGTGGCAGTACAAATCTGCCTTGCCAGGCCACGGACAAAAGTCCCAGAATCCCCACCGGGTAACCACCTGCAAAGCTGCTCCAATGCAGATGCTCCCTGCCCCCTACTCACTGAATTGGAATCTCTGAGGGCAAGACTGGAAATGTACATTTTTGCACACCCTCAAGGAGATTATTATGCTCTCGGAAGGGTGCCCACAGGCATCTCTGAATGAAACCTTTCAGGAAAGCACAGGAAGGATGGATCTTTCAAGGAATCAAAAGACTTATTTAGCTGAAATACTGTCTTTCCAAGTTTGTTCCTGCGATGCACAAAAAAATAAGAGCATTTTTTTTTTTTCAAATGGACTGCTTCTAGAAGATGGGCTACAGAACTGGCTGTTAAAAGATTCACATTTTCATCCAAACTGACTGCCAGGTGCTGGTGCATACGCTGCTATTTCTCTGAGGTCTACACCAAACCGTTACTGCAAACACACACACTGGGCCGGTACGTACACACACACACACAAGTGAACACACACACTGTCGATACGTCCCAGCACCCTCTAGACGCTATTATGATTTACTAATGTAGAGAGGTTTAATCATGGAGGCAGCTTTGTGAATCTAACATAGAAACGCCATCTTACTTGGGAAGCCATAAATGCAACGTTTCTCTGATCAGCACCAAGGCTGGGCATTAACTCACAGGACCGCTGCTTCCAAATAGCTGGCACCCCTCAGCAGAAACCTCAACATTCCTGCCATCGTGCTCTCCTGTGCATGCCTGGATAAGTGCTGTTTATCTGGCTGTATCTGTGAGATACCCATGGAGGGATGCTAAGCTTGGTATTTGAAATATGCTGTTTCCCATGACAGCAATAAGCAAGCAGTGCAGTGCTGACACACCAGCCAGCCGATCCCAAAGCTGCCTGCTGGGCAAGGAGCCCTTTAACTATTTGGGGCTGGAGGAGAAGCATAGCAAGCATGAGCGTTTCTCCTTTTCTGCTTTCTTGTCCTCTTTTCTTCCTGGAAATCTTAACCTCCTAAAGGTCAACTGAAGACAGGAGGCACTGGAGACACAGGACGAAGGGGAATTTCATCCTTCCTTTTCTTCCTACTCTTGCTTCCCCACTCAGGCTTAGGTGTCATTTATAAGATGTTCTATGTACATACTCACTCCAGGCAGTTTGAAGGCAGAATCTCACACCAGTTAGAGTTCTAAAAAAGAGAAAGTGTCCCTACCGTCACCAGAATTCTTCAAGCAGGATTTTTGACAAGGATTATCCAAGTCTGGTTCAAGACTGGATTAGACAGCCTTCAAGATCCTCGTCTACTTTAAAATTGTATGATTCTATTATTTTATTCCCACCAGCCACTTGTCAGTTTGTCGTACTGGTGGCTTGCATGTTGCTATGATGCTGGACACGATGCCATCAGTATTTCAAATACCAACAGGGTCATCCATGGGGGAAAGGCTTCAGCGGAGCTTCCAGACTAAGACAGACCAGGAAGAAAGGTCTGATAATCTACTTCCAAAAGTTGGCCAATGAAAACCGTATGGATCACAACAGAGCACTGTTCAATACAGTGCTAGAAGACAAGCCTCTAGGTTGGAAGGCAATCAAAATATCCAGTGGCCGTAACAATGGACTTGAGCATACCAACAATTATGAAGATAGTGCTGGACCAGGTAACATTTCATTCTGTTGTACATGGGGTCACCATGAGCCCAAGCTGACTCGATGATAACTAACAGCAACATGCCGGGATTAAGTAGCAGTTCTAATAGTGATTATGGAGTCCCTGGCTGGTAAAACATTTGAGCACTTGACTACTAGCTGAAAGGTTGACGGGTCAAACCCACCCAGAGGTGCTCCGGAAGATAAGTCTGGTGTTCCGCTTTCGAAAAGTCTCAGCCTTGAAAACCCTATGGAGCAGTTCTACTCTGCACACATGGGTTCACCATGAATTGAATTCAACTCAACAGCAACTGGCAATCACGATGGTGATTATAGAGTGAAATTTGCATTTTCCCTTTAGTATTTTCCTGCCTGGAAAATTTCCTGGTATTCTTTCTGCAATTTACAGGTTGTAAGATTTTTCTCACACAGACTCTCCTCTAGGGGGAAAAACAGCAGTGTCGGAATCTCATAGTTTGGAAAGGATAAACATTTTTTATCTGTTGGCCAAAGGCAAACCAGTGAGGGTAACCACACCTTTGCTCTGTTGGGGACTGCTAAAGCTGACAGTCACTGCCTTTTCTGGGCGGCTGGAGTCCCGGAAGGGAAAGGCTGAGTGGGTTGGATGTGAAAGCAAGTACGTTCTGGGCCGAAGGACTCCCAGAAGTCACTGATGTCAGAGCAGAATAGTCACGATTGCTCCCTCACGCCTCCTCAATAAAATGTCAGTGTCAGAAGAAACACTAGCTGACCTCTGGCATGGACAAGAAATGATTTAGGGACAAGACTCCCAAACTACACTATGTGGCACAGCAGAAAAATAAGAAATTCTCTTCTTTCTCCCTGGAGGTCACCCACTGCCATTCCCAAGAAGTAAACACTTTTTCCTTTTGCCTCATTGATAGCTAAGCTTTGCCACTCTGCTTGCACATTTATTTCATACTCGGAGCATCCCTGGTGTTTATAATCACCACCTCCCAGCCTGCCACACAGAACTAATCACACATACACAGAAGATTTCATTTTCCATCAAGGGTATCCTCCAGAGAGAAATTACTCTCTGGCTAGTCAGAGAAAGCTCCAGGGATTAGCACAAAAATCAGTGGAGGTGATCAATGGATAATGGGAAGAAATTCAACGTCCCTGAATCTTTCCCTCTCCCACTCATCTGCATCTAACTGGATCGTTGCATATGCGCCGCAACTACACACTCTAATCTCAATCTGTTATAATGTCAGACCACCTCTACAGTTTGCTGGGGTCAGCAAATTTTTAACCTGGATCCTTATTTTAGAGGTAGGATTATTTTCTCAGTTTTGGATGCACGTGCTTGCCAAATGTCTTCAGAAAAGTCACGTTACCGTTCTGTCTTGGTCTTCTACCAAATGGAAAATATACTGAATTGTTTCCTTCTAGGTATTTTACAATTAAGGAAAAATAGAAAGAGGTTTGATATTGCTAGGCATAAATGATGTACACCACTCAACTGTCAGATAATGGTGTCAACACTACCTACCAGTAAATCACACAATTTCAACACGACATTTGTATCCATGGTGCCAGGAAAGTGCATCTTTAAATCATTTTGAGCATCAGTCCACAAATAACAGAATTTTGAGATTTTTTAATCTTTTTTTGCAAATTAAATAGTCCACCTAGACTTAATGTTATATTTGTAAAGAATCAACCCAGAACCTGATAAAAGACTGAAAAAAAAAATTATTTTCTCACCTCTTCTTTACTCTTCTCATTTATTAACTTGTTCATTTAACATATATTTATTGAGCGACCACTATTTTCCAGGAAATACATGAGGGATAACAGCCTGTAACTGTATATATGTGCCTGGTGACAGGACAAATCTACCTGGACCAAATGATTGTTTCCAAATGTCTACGGACTTCACTTCTGTTAAGCCAGATAGTAAAGAATAGGTTCTACTGATGACTATGGTCAATATAAATTAGAAACCCTTTTGTTTCCCTAGGAATGTCCTTCTTAACTTCTGATGAACTATGTCTCGTCATCACCTTATTCCTAGCACATAGCCCAGTGCCTGACACAAAATAGGTTCAAATAAATATTAGTTGAAATATAAGTAATGATGATAATGCTAAATGACAAACAGCCCTTCCACTGTGATGTGACCTGAGGCAAGTCACATCACCTGATGTCTTCTCATCTGTAAAATGACAGAGCTCAGTGGTTCCCAACCAGTTGGGCCAAGACTAGAGTTACTGTAAAGGTCTGAAAATCCGTACTCATTCCAAGGCTTATATAAAGAGTGAATACATGGTTTGTGTCGCATGCAAATATGGCAGTACATAATACGTTTCACATACATGTTGGTATTGTTGTGATTAACTGGTGCCATTTAAAAGCATTACTGAATTTATGCTAGCTTTTTTCATTATGTGTTTTCATAGAGAGCATATTAAAAAAAAAAACTATAATTAAGACTATTTTGAGATTTAAAAAAGACCTTTACACTCCAACAGAGACATCACTGGATTACATGATTTTTACTGTCCCTTATAGCACAAATATCTGTGACTCTAAGTTGACAAAAAACAGAAAATACTCAAGTGTTTACTTTGGCTATAGCTACAGCAATCAACCAAGCTGATGTCTGGTTTATGCCTGAAACACTTATAGGAAGAGAAATCTTGGCTGAGGGGCAGTTCCGATGGGTCTCTGAAGAGAGGGTGCTGCCACTTATATCCCCAGAGTTTGCTGAGTAAAGAATGCCTGCGTTCCTGCAATCCTGTCCACACTGACAACCCAGAGATGCGAGGAGACTCCAGCAGAAAGAAAAGGAAAGAGTACCACCAGGTGTTTAGGGAGTGAGGAAGGGGCCATAAGCAACCACCAGAGGAGAGACACCCAAATCTGTCAAGGGCGCCGTGGATGGGAAATGACCAATGAGCAGAGGGGAATGGTTGACCAGGAACCCGCAGCACCAGATGTCATAGACAGTCTACACAAAGAGCAGGCAACAGTTCCTCTCCTTCCTCCACACATAGGCTACACTTCCCTCAAGAGTGGAGTCTATTTTTTCTCCTCTTGAATTGAGGCTGGCCTTAGGGCTTGCTTTGGCCCACAGAAAGTGGCAGAAGTGACAGTGTGCCCATTCTGGACCTAGCCCTTAAGAAGTTTGGAAGCTTCCACCATGCTGTAAGGAGGCTGGTCAAGGCCACTAGAAGATGAGAAGCCAAGACTCACAGCCAGCACCAATCACCAAACCCGTGAGGGAAGCCTCAGGGGATATTCCAGCTCCACTGAGCTCCCCAGCTGAATTCAGCCAGGTGGGCGATCCCAGGTGACACCACGTGCGAGAGATGGATCTGCACAGCTGAGTCCTGTCTGAATTCCTGGCCCGAAAAATCGTGACAGATAATAAACTGTAGATGTTTTCAGCTGCTAAATTCTAGGGTGTTTTGATATGAGCCAATATATAATTGAAACCCCTACAAAGTCAGCCCAGGAGTCAAAAAGTCAACTTTAATACCTGCTAAGCAAAAGAAAAAGAATCCAACACCGGCTCACAATAGTACCAATCAGTAAAACTTGCTGCTCTTTATTGATCCTTCCTTACCACCCACTTACCGTCTCGACCCTGGAGAAGCCAGAGACAGCCTGATGACAGAGAAGTGAAACTCTAAGTGGGGAAACACAGGAAAAGCTCAACAGGCTCCCTCCACTCTTTCTTTCCTGCGATAGCAGTCGGTGTGAGCCAGAGGCGGGGGAAGGTTTACTTTAAATGAATCAAGAGGTTTACTTATTTATTTGTTACAGTGAACAGGACATAAAAATCAGTTGCTGTCGAGTCGACTCCCACCATGGAGACCCTGTGTGTGTCAGAGCAGAACTGCGCTCCACAGGGTTTTCAGTGGATTCTTCGGGAGCAGATTGCCAGGCCTTTCTTCCAAAGCACCTCTAGATGGACTCAAAACTCCAACCTTTCAGTTAGCAGCTGAGCATTTGCATCACCCGAGAACTTTAAACAGGGCATATTATTGAATTAAAAAATATTTTTTGGTAAATTTACCTAAGAATGGCTAGAAAATGTATGGACTTGCTCTAGATTAAAAAAAAAAAAACAACCAGACAGAGCAGTGTTGAACAGACAGTGGGAGAGAAAGAATAAAGCTGCTTTCTGATAATATCCTATGAACTTTGCTTGTTTGAAGTCACAGTTACATATTACAGCTAAGGCAGAATATCACACAGGTAGCATGAACAACGCTTGACCGGTAAATGCTTAAAAAAAAAGATTCATGTTTACAATGACCCCTGAATTATATTATAAATCAGTCAAAAACAACAACAAAAAAATTCATCTTATACTCAGATTTTAACATGATGTTTATTTTAGAGTACCATCATGTTTTTAATTTGTTAGTATACATACGGCATACTTAGAAACAGTCTGTTTTATTAAACCGCTTATTAATTTAGGTTAACTAAAAGTTCCTACATAGAAGCCATGCCTGATAACAGAAAAGATTTAGTTCTATATCTAAAAAAATAAAATAAAATTTCTACACAACTTAAGTGTGCACCTAGTGTGTTTCACTCCATTTTATAGATTTGTTTTCCCAATTCAGGGCATTTCAATTATCTGGACTTCAGAGGTTTCATCTGTCAGTTGGGGAGAGGGATTATCTTCTAAAACCCCTTTCATCTCTAAAAGTCTAAAATCCTTTTAATCTCTAAAAACTGAAACATTTGTGCTTGGCAAGTTTAGGGACTCCCACAGCTCACTCACTCTTTCAGCACACCTCAACTGAGCACTTACTGTGTACCTGTTCTTTATGAGATGGTAGCGACTATGCAGGGTAACTCAGATATGGTCCTGTCCTTCAAAGACATTACCAAATATTGAGAAGGAAAAAACACACCAACCAATATGTACAGTAAAGGTGCCAATGGGTCCTATCGTAAAGGATTTTCTTTTTTTGTTTCAAGCTACTGGATTTCCCAGCAACCACAAGTGGAGTAAAGACATCTGTTCCGTCTGCAGACCAGAGTAAGCTTCACGCAAGTAGTAGCATTTTTGCTGGGATTTTGAAGGATGGGTTGAACACGGACATGCAAAGACTGGGGGAGGAGCATGGAGAGAAGAGGAAGAGATTAAAGTAAAAGCAATCCCGTTGCTTTCTAGTGGATTCTGACTCATGGCAGCCCACGTGTTACAGAGTAGAACTTCCCCATAGGGTTTTCTTGTTTTAAGTCTTTATGGAAGCAGATCACCAGGCCTTTTGTCGGCGGCACCACTGGACAGGTTTGAACCACCAACCAACCGTAAGGTTGCTAAAAGGTTGCTAGCCAAGAAAAAACCATTTGTGCCGCCTGGGGATCTTTAGTAAAAGCAAGGAGGTAGGCAAAAGGGTGTGTCTGGGGAAATGGTGACTGGCGTATTTTAATAGAACATAAGTCACAATAACACTGAATAATAGGAGATTAGTCTGGTAATTTTCAAAGGCATTTTAATGCCAGAGTAAGAAATACGAGATTTATTCTGTGGACCAGCCAAGGTCATTCTAATCCTGTATTTTTCTTGTATGAACAACCCAGCCCCATAATGAAGCTAATACAAGAAAGAATACACAGTGTTTTCTGAACACTAAGTAAATGTAGGTGGCTGAGGGCTTTCTTAGCATCATAAAGAAAGTCAGTGGAGAATTCTACATATAAACAAAAGTCTCCTAACCCTTGGTTCTACTGTAAACACTAAGAAAGAGAAAAAAGCAGAACATAGACTCTGAATTATAACTAATCCAAACCAAAAACCCACTGCCATCGAGTCGATTCTGACTCACAGCGACCCTACAGACAGAGCAGAACTGCCCCACAGGGCTTCCAAGGAGTGGCTGGTGGATTCAAACTGCTGACCTTTTGGTTAGCAGCTGAGCTCTTAAGCACTGCACCACCAGGGCTCCATAAGTAATCCGGTTCATGGAAATGTATTATGGGCTACTATCTCTTTTGAATCAATCAGTGACTACTGAAGAATACTGTAATCAAGTTCAGTTTTTCCTAGTGCCTTTTTTCTTTTTAAGTTCTAACTTCAAATACAGAAGAATCGCATTTTTAAATCAATTACCAAGTCAGCTGAAGCTGTAAAGGAAATGACACTTTAAATAATTTGCTCAAATGTTTCAATTCCTCAGACATGGAGAAAAATAATGATTTCTCAAGACTGTCAGCCGTGTTGTTCTTTCCTCAATTTTCTGCTCATATTTCTCCTCCCAATGCCAGGGAGGGCTAAATGCTGTTCTGCGTGTCTACTAGGAAGACAGGCAGGATTTGGCAACAAAAAGTACATGCAAAGAATTGAGGCTTATGACACACTGACAAATGCTGTGAGGTTTCCTACTCCGGTGGCAAGCAACAAGCAACCTTTCCTACAGGTGGTAGAGAAGCCACAAGCAGAGGGACAAGTCGTCGTTCCGGGTTCATGTGAATCCTGAGTGACTTCGAGCACATCCGTCCCAACTGCAGTACTAAGCTGAACCCAGGTCCTCTTTACTCTTCACCTCTCATGGAAATGGATTCAGTGTTTGAATGTGGGCAAAAGAGGCTTAGCATCTCACCGTAGTTTGCAGCCCCCTCAGGTATGGGCTCCAGGATGCCAAAATACGTATGTTACATCTAATGAGATGACTCCGCTTCCACTGGTTTGCTTTTCTAGTTAGTGAGAAGATGCCGTATAATACGAAGTCTTCACTGAAAGAGCCAGGAAAATATCAAGTGGAATTCCTCTTAAAATAACATTGGATAACTTCATCTCAGAGGGGAACACACATTTTCATGTCGGCATCTATTGGTATTGTGAATGGAATACTAACTCCTGATGCCATGTGATCACCTCCAAAAACTTTCTCTACCTTGGGTGGTAGGTAGCCACCTTTGCAAACTGTGCCAATGGTGCCTTTCCCTTACCAACAAAGCTATTCTAGAATCCTCTAGGCAGTGGCTTCTTATTTGCCTTTATAGTTTGATGCTCGGCCTTGTAAGTAGCATTCTCACTGGTCCCAGTAAGAAATCTGATGTGGTGACCTAATGGAGAGTGAAGGAAGGAAAGTGCCAATAACAAGCTCACTGCAAGCCATGACAAAGGCACATTAGGACAGTCCAAAGCTACACAAACCATAGAGCCCCTAGGAAAAAAGAAAATGAAGAGCTGGGCACCAGTACCATGTATGTACTCTTCATAATTTCCAATCTAGTTCTGGAAAAAATGCCCCACTTTAAAAATATCATCCATTAAACACCCTATCTTTATGTCATTTAATACTTTTTTTTTTTTTAATCAGGAAATACGGGTACCCAGATAGCATCTTTTTGAATTACTATTGAAAATGGTATTATGCATTGACAACAGAGCAGTGGTACCCAATTAAAGGTTTTTTGAGATTATTCAGAAATATTGAGAATTTATGAGTAGCAATTTTTTTTAATTGCTACTTCTGGTTATTGAATGAAACTCTTTCATTCATGCCTGTTGAACATGCCCATGCTTTCAGCAACAATATACTGTGCTTTGTTCTTTTTGACTCTGCGTGGCCAGCAACATTGACGTAGTCACTGATGTTTCTGACCAAGTACTTCTGGGTCTCCACCAAGTGAGAAAATAGTAGGCGGATGCAATTTGGATCCCTAGGTTGATGAGAGGTATGTAATGCAGATAAAAATATTGATGTAACTACAAACTAACCCTGCACCACCCCACCTGGCCCCAGGGTCCCCACAAACCCCTGCTGTAGACTTGCACCCCCAGGAGGCTGGCTCCACTGGCCTGGGCTCCTGAAGGTCTGTCTGCCCGAGGGCCACGAGGACCAATCCTCACTCTCTCCAGGTCCAGGCCAATGAGCTGTGAATGGAAGAGAAGAGCCACTTCTGCCAAGCATCTTATATACGTGCTGGTGTGAGACCACCCTCTTCCTCCTACCACAGTGGTCAGCAAATGCTCCAGGTAGAAAGGATGATGGGAGTGGTGCGCTCAGCCTCCTGTGTCATGTAACACGAGTGAGGAAGAAAATTGTGTTCTAAGCCACTGAGATTTGGGGTTACTGGTCACCATACCCTAACTATCCTTATTGCCTTATGTCTTATTGCCTATCTCCTTACTGATATTTGCTGATCAGATAACTTACTAAATTTGCTTAGACTGCAACCCAGTGCATCATTTTTATTCACAAAGATCTAGGAATTGTACAATTGGAACTCAAGGTAATACATATAATATGTTTCCCATTTAATTGTTATTCAGAATAAACATCAACTGAAAATGAACAGTCATTTTGGATATGTGCATAAATTTAAAGGTGGGTTTTCTTCATTTAGTTAGACAGAAATTAGATACCTTCGTCAGGCTACTAACTGAGTGCGGGAACATCTTAGAGAGCAATGTTAGAACTGTTGACAACTGCAATGAGGGCACAAAATTTGTCTAAGTACCATGAGATCAAACTCACTGCCTTCAAGATATATATGATTCAGTTCAATTCACTTTAATATACATAATTGCTGACGGCTTAATATGAGCATCACATTTTAATGCATATAATGACGTGCTATATAATTTGGAGAGGAAGAGAGTTATAAAAAACACATGTATATATAAGCCCAGATAATTTGAGGGAAAGAAAAGGTTAGCTTTATAAAGGGCTTAGTGTTCTCTGCTGCTTCTTCGGGGGTAGCTTTCCCCCGCAAAGGGGAGTCCTGCCCCAGTCCATGTTCCCTGGGACAGGGCAGGAAGTCGGGTCTAGTTTGGGTGTTCAGCCATGGAAAGCACATTTGCCTGTAGATATAAAGCACCTCCTCCAGGGTAGCCTTCATCAGTGATAATGGTGGTAATCTTTCTGATCTCCTCCGCCTTACTGCTTTGTTCTAGGTCTCCATTTGTTCAGAATGTGGGCAGGGAAGGGGGTGTTGTCGATTGACCTCCAAACACCTCAACAGAAAGTTCTAATGAAGCCCATGATATGGAAACAGGGACAGATTACCCCATAAACAAGGTAAGCACAGGCTTAATTTTGTTTGCTTACTAATCTGGAGGGCACAATTTCATACCAAAGAAGGGGTGAAACCCCTGTGCGATTGCACACTACACATTAGTAAGCAATGCAATTAAGCCCGTGGGTACCTTGCTTACGGGTTAATCATCTTCTGAATGGAAGGGAGGAGGTGGAAAGTATTCCAGAGCACGGTACCTCTACACAAAACCAAGAACTAACATTCTCATCTGTACATATTTTAAATTCTGTAAAGCGCTTTCACCTACATGATCAGGTTTGGTAAAAAGGTATCACCGGTATTTCTCAAATAATCATTGTAAGGACCTATGCACTCTTTTAGGAAACGAGATAAACAGAGAAGGGGACAGAAAGGGTCTTGCATTTATGGGTGACATTCTAGTGGTAAAGGCTGACAAGAAACAGGCAATAAAAGTATATAAAGTACTTTCAGGTACGAATCAGTGCCATGAAAAAAAATAAAGGAGGGCAAGGGGACACAGAACATGGTGGTAGGCTCTGTGAGCAGGCTTTTTCTGGGGAAGTCTGGGAAGATGATCTGTGTGCAGAGTTCTAGGTGCCGTGAGGGAGAGTCCCAAGAAGACCCAAGGAGAGAAGAACCCCAGACAGAGGGAAGGACAAATGGACAGACCCCGAGGAAAAACTAGTTTGGCTTCCCAGGAGGCTAGTGTGGCCAGAGGGGAAGAGAAGGGATAAGTGATAATAGGGTAGCAGCAGCAGGAAAAAAAAAAAAGAAAGAAACAGGAAGAGGGCCCTAAAGTTCATGATCAGAGGCTTTAAAATGAAAGAAAAGGCCAGAGAGAGCCAGGGCAGTGCCGAGAGAGGGTGGAGAGATTAGAATACTTTTGGAAACGAATCTGCTACTGAGTGTAGGGTAGTCTATATTAATGCCAGAAGCTGGGTGGAAGCCACGCAAAGACTTCAGGTGCTGGATAGTTAGAACCTAGCCTGAGGCCCTGACTGCAGGTGCCAAAATCCAAAACCTAGTACTAAAGTAAAGTTGGGAGACCTTGGAGTCATAGTGGATGACAAGGGCAAAGAGGAGAGAGAAATGACAGACTATTCAGGGTCATACTGGCCTGATTTCATTGTCAGTGATGGCAGGGATGGGACACAAGGGCATCTCATGAATCATCACCCCAAGGGGAGATGTAGTCAAAATGATGATGACTTGCCAAAAAAAAAGGAAAGTCCAAACCTTTGTGATTTTTAATGACTGTAGCCCAGGTAAGAAACAGGAAATCCACAAATAAAGGCAATAAAAGAGAACTTTCTCACAAACTCACTAGGTAAGTTCCAAGCTTAGTCGTGAGAACAAAATAAACACTTTCAATCAAATGATACTGCAATACAATCATTTTGATGATGCCACTTTAAAAATTACAAATGGAGATTGGCATACATTAATCAGGGCCCAGTAGAAGAAAAGCCAAGAGATTTGAGAGCTGTAACAAAGCCCTGGAAAACACGCTGTCTAAAATTTATGTTCGTTTGAAGGGAAAATGCAAATGCCGTGATCTGAGCAGCACGAGTCAACCAGCCAAGCTAAGGCCAAGTCAAGCATCTTTAAAACAGATTGTTTAAGAACGTTTAAAGTAAAACTGTTTCCCCAGCCTCAACGTGAGATTTGCAGTAGCCTTCTATTTTTAAAAATGTGAAAAACAAACACAAATGAAGAAATTTGATCTTACAACTGAGCATGAGTCAAATCTAGTATTCATGTATTTTCTAGTTGTCAGGAAAAGCCAAATGGATCACCAGGCTGAGAATCAAAAAGTCTTCTTTTGGGTTCCCACTTCTTTAAGCCTCCATTATTTTTTTAGCCCTGTGACTAAATAAAAGTAAAGTGACTCTCACATGGATTGTGATGCCCAGTTGGACAATCACAGTTATCCCTTTCATCAAATTATTTTAAGTGCTATGGTCCCCAGACACCCTTTCAGCTCAGTAACGAGGTCACTCCTGAGGTTCACCCTTCAGCCAAAGATTGAACAGGTCCATGGAACAAAACAAGACTAGAGGGGCACACCAGGCCTGGGGCAAGGACTCGAAGGCAGGAGGGAACAGAAAAGCTGGTAATAGGGAACCCAGGGTTGAGAAGGGAGAGTGTTGACACATCATCGGGTTGTTAACCAGTGTCATGAAACAATGTGTGTACTAACTGTTTAATGAGAAACTAGTCTGTCTGTAAACCTTCACCTAAAGTTCAGTAAAAATAAATAAATAAATATTTTAAGTGCCAGGCACTATGCTCAGATCTATTACATATATATCGTTGGAGTCCGTGCCTTTGACATAATAGCACTCTCTCTATTTTATACAAATAGTTGTTTGCTGCTGTCAAGTTGGCTCCAATTCATGGTGACCTTATGTATAATAGAATGAAATGTTGCCCAGTCCTGTGCCATCTTCAAGATAACTGGTATGTTTGAATCTATTGTCATGGCTACTGTGTCGATCCATTCTTACTGAGGGTCTCCCTCCTTTTCGTTGGCCCTTACTTTTGCTAAATATGATATCTTTTTCTAATGATTGGTTTTTCTTGATGCTGTGACCAAAGTAAGCAAGCTAAAATCTCACTAATCTCACTTCTAAGAACATTCCTGTATTTCTTCTACGACTGATTCATTCACAGTACATTCAATATTCTTTGCCAACACCAGCTCAAATGCATCAGTTCTTCTGCTGTCTTCCTTTTGCATTATCCAACCTTTGCACAACACAAAAGGAAAACAGAAGAACGAACAAATCTGTTTTGGAAAAAAGTACAGCCAGAATGCTCCTTAGAAGCAAGAACAGCAAGACTATGTCTCACATGCTTTGGACACGTTATCAGGAGGCATCAGCCCTTGAAGCAGGACATCATGCTTGGTAAAGTAGAGGGTCAGCAAAAAAGAGGAAGACCCTCAAGGAGATGGATTGCCACAGTGGCTGCAACAATGGGCTCAAGCATAACAACAATTGTGAGGATGGTGCAGGACGGGGCAGTGTTTCATTCTGTTATACACAGGGTTGCTATGAGTAAGAAGCGACTCGACAGCACCTAACAACAACAACCTATGTGTGCAAATGAGGTGACTGAAAAGACCATAGCTTGGGTCAGACTCATCTGTGCTTTTTGCAACTTTAAATAGGTCTCTTGCAGCAGATTTGCCCAGTGAAATACGTCATCGGATTTCTGCTTCCATTGGCATTGATTGTTGATCCATGTAGGATTAAATCATTGACAACTTTAATTCTTCTTCATTAATCATGATGTTGTTATCAGTCCAGAGCTTCCCCTAGGGTCCACCAAGTTTGTCATTGGACCTGTCATTGCAGCTCAACTCTTCCCACTCCTGCTCCCTCTGCACCCCTTACACAGATGTTGGGTCCCAAGGATACTTCTTAATTAACATCCTGTACCCCAAATTCTGTCTTACAGTTGTTTCTCGGGGAAACCAAATTGCCATGCATACAGACATAAATATGTGAATGTACATATATATTAAAAAAAAAAAAAAACCCTACCAAACGCAAGCACGTTACCAGTCACTCAGCCATTACTGAACTGTACATTACTTTCATTGGTGCAACTCACATCTCTGTATCACTGGCAGTCCTGGATGAGAAGAAAAAGACAGTCAAAATGGAACTTGAAAACAAGTGCCACTCTGCCTCAGCTTAATGCCTCTTTCCACTGTTTCTACCTCTGTCTTGGTGCCCTGGCCAGTGTCAACTTCAGAAAAGGCTGAGGCTCTAATGTGTGTCATGAATGCGTACAGGAGCTAAGAGGGGAAACCTTCCAAAGTAGGCAAGGGAACCTCCCACATAGCCTTCTCTCAATGACTCACAGCATGTTCCTTGGTTTGCGCCACGTGGTAAACCAGCTGCTGTAAAAAGTACTTAGTTGCTGGTACGAGAATGATTTTCATCAACACATTAGAAAACAACTTGTTTCTGTAGAAGGGATGTTTCTCCTGCATGTAACTTAGAAGCAGATCCATGTATTCATTTCCTAGGGCTCCTGTAACAAAGCACCATAAAGTGGGAGGCTCAGAACGACAGGATTTTGTTATCTCACAATTCTGGAGACTAGAAGTCTGTCAGGTGTCAGCAGAGCCAGCTCTCTCCAAAGGCTCTAGGGGAAAGTGTCTTCTTGTCTCTCCCAGCTTCTGGAAGTCCCAGGCATTTCCTGGCTTGTAGCATAACTCCGTCTCTGCCTCTGTCTTCACCTGGCTGTCTCCTCTCTCCCTCTGTCTTTGCGCATCTTCTCCTTTTATAAGGACACCACTCATGTTGGGTTAGGACGCACCCTCCTCCAGTGGGAACCCAGGTTAACCTAACTGAATAATATCGTCAAAGACCTCATTTCCACACAAGGTCATATTCACTGGTCCAGAGGTCAGGACTCAGCATATCTTTTTGTGGACACAATTCAATCCATAACAATCCATTAGGCAGATTCAGATTCCCATTCGAGATGCAGCGCCAATCATGTCTGTCAGGCCTCAGCAAACATGGGCCCATGGGTCAAACCTAGCCTGCTACCTGTTTTCGTTTGGCCCATGAGCTAGAATGATTTTTAAATTGTTCAATGGTTGGAACAAACAAAAAGAAGAATATTTCATGATATGTGAAAATTACACAAAATTCAAATTTTGATATTCATAAACAAAGTTTTATTAGCATACAGCCATGCCCATTCGTTTACATATTGTCCATGGCTGCATTCATATTACAACAGCAGAGTAGTTGCAGCAGACACCTTATGGCCTACAAAGGCAGACATGTTACTATCAGAAAATATTTGCTGACCCCTGAGCTATGTGAGTCAGGATTCCACAGACACCCTACCACATCTGCTGATTGGTGAAAACTCCCCCAGTCATTGAGAAATCACCCCAATATGGGGATTCTTACAGACGTATGTGTTACATGCTTATGGTTGCTAGCATCTAACTTCTCACAGAACACTGAACAACTTCCAAAGAAGGACACATTGATTCAAAGACTCCCACTTTAGATTCAGACCTAAGGGCTATCTTTGTTCGTATCTTTGTAGTTCAAAGTTTCTGCATTAAAGTATGGAGCCAGGTCATAATACATGTCAAATAAATGGGATCCATACTAATGTTGGATAGGTGATGAATGCATACATCTTTTAATGTAAGCAACAGGGAAAATAGGCCACCCATAATGACACCTGGTTTTACTGTAAAGGGTATTTTGGATCTTCTGGTGGCACAGTGGCTTAAGTGCTTGGCTGCTAACAGGAAGGTCAGAGGTTTGAACCCACCAGCTGCTCCATGGGAGAAATATGTGGCAGTCTGCTTCCATAAAGATTTACAGCTTTGGAAACCCTATGGGGCAGTTCTACTCTGTCCTACAGGTTTGCTACGAGTCAGAATTGACTTAGCTGGCAGTGAGGTTTTGGTTTGGCTTTCCCAAACTAAGGTAGAAAATGTTACCCTGGACTTTTCCCTAATAGGTCCAGAATTTTAATTTATCCCTGGGATTCACTGACTTTGACACAATAGCACTTACTCTTTAGATGCCTGAAATTACATAGGCAAAGATATCAAGAGGCTTAGAAACATGAATTTCAATCCCAAAGGCCTCATTAATGATCAATTAAATTTTAAAAATTCTCGGGATTCACATGTGCACTGCAAATCATAAAAATCAATTTTGTTGCATACCTACCCATGTAGCCATCTATCTCTCTCTCCACCCATCAATTTACTATGTAATATTTCTCAAAATAGCAGCCAGAAGTTTATTCTGATTTTTCAAGATGCACAGAGCATTATAGAGTTGTAGTTCATGAAGGAATGATAAATATATATTTTTAATTTTTTATACTCCCTGTGAACACATAATCCATTTTTATTACATTGGTTGCAAGAAATCACAATATTTTATTTTTCACTTATTTGGGCTTAAAAAGCCTTTCATAATTTAATCTCACCAGATCTACCCAACATTTAGTTCTATTACCCGCATGCACGTGCCTTCCATTCTACTTCACCCACTTGGCTCACTACACACCAAAACGCTTACTCCTTCCCCTAACTTCCGGTGAGTTCACATTAACTCCACACCCTCTGCGCGTGCTGTTCGTTCTGCCCATACTCCCCTTTTCTTTCTTCCTTTACTGGCAAACTCTCACTCACCCTTCTAGATCGGCTGAAATACTGGAACTTTCCAACTGCCCTAGGTAGAGTGAGCTGTTCTTTCCATTCCTTTACCCATCCATTCATTTATTCTTTATTGAACAAATATTACACACCTACTGTATGCTGAGAGAGTGCCTCTCTGGGTGGTGTAAACGGTTAACACATTTGGCTGCTAACCAAAACGTTGGAGGTTCGAGTCTACACAGAGGCACCTCAGAAGAAAGTTCTGGAAATCGACTTCCCAAAACTCAGCCATTGAAGACCCTGTGGAGCACAGTCCTACCCTGACATACAAGGGGTTGCCATAAGTCAGTACCGACTCGACAGCAAGTGGTTTTTTTTTTTTTATTACGTAAGCAAAAATGATCAAGAAAATGAGTTATTTCTGTCTGGTTAATACAAACATATAAGTCTGACCAAAATGTTATGGGATCATAGAAGAACATGGAAGAAAAACGCCTAACTCAAGCTGGGAAGAGGTCAGTCTGGGAAATGGCTCTGAGAGGAAGCTATGTTGAGTCCAACAGTAGCATGCAATCAGACAGATGAGGGATGGAAAGGGGGAAAGGTGTTGGAAGTCAAGAAAACAATGAGTGTAAAGGCAAAGCGGGTGAGAAACTGGGGCCCCTGTAGGAAAAGGAAAGTAAATATGGCATGAAGAAAACACACTCCCAGGGCTATTTTGTCATACTTTCAATAGAGCACTTAGAATTTATATCATCATTAAATAATACGGACCTGAGATTCCTGTCCTGACTCTTCCTTTTAGAAGCTGTCAGACACAGAATATCAATCAGGAAACACTTGTGGCTAGGTGTTGTCATATAGTGGACTTCAGAAAAGTAATACTGTGTCATCCTTGCCTTTTCATCTCATAATACAGACTATGACTCAGCCTTTGGAATGTACAAAATGCCTTTCTTCTCAACAGTCCAAAGAGCTTAGGGTAAGCTCTCTCTTTATATAATTTATGTCCAATGTTGAATGACAGATATTACTCAGTCCCTCTCCCAAGTAAGAGGCCATGATTCACTCATGAACTGAAAGGTATGCAGAACAAGGTACAATGAACAGCAGTCAAGAACTGGGACATGGAACGTGTGTTTGAATTTAAAATAGTCTTGTTTAACTTTCATGTTCACAAAATTCAATGTCAGTTTTGCATATTGGCTCTTCCCATCTGTGATCAATTAGGTATACTTTTAAAATACCTGAGCTGTTTCATACTGGTAACTAGTCAACCAAATGTTAAAATGGTCATCAGTCAATTTGATATGAAAATTCGCCCCCCCCAAAAAAAATCAAACCTGTTGCTGTTGAGTTGATTTGACTCCTAGCAACCCTATAAGACAGAGTAGAACTGCCTCCACAGAGTCTCCAAGGAGCGTCTGGTGGATTGGAATGGCCGACTGTTGGGTTAGCAGCTGCAGCACTTAACCACTATGCCACCAGGACGTTATATTTTGTGGCATGGTTCCAGGTTATTAAATCTTTTAATTGGAATTTAATTTATATTTTCCTGACCCTTCCTGTCTATACCAAAACTTTTCAAAGTAGACTGTAGTGCTCATATCATTTATAACATGGTGGTTAGTAATCAGAAGGATTATGGTAAATGATGCATTTTGAATTTGGTTAGGCATGGCTTAATGGCACCCAAAACAATCTATAGAAGTGATTAAGAAAGCCTCATAAAATAAAATCCTCTTTCAAAGGAGAAAGCACATCATTGCAAGGTTGTATCTGCAAACACAGCTGTATCCAAAAAACTGAACTATAACTTTCGATGGAATTTAGCCACGAGATGGAACCACAGTTATCAATATATTCATAAGCGGCAGTCAGAAGGGTCTTGTAAGTTCTACCAATGACAAATGAACATCACTGTACTGACAGAATTCAATTCTCCATTTGGATCTGGTCAGTCTGCTTCGCCCAAATTGTGTTTCTGTGACATGATTAAAAATGTTCACACAAAATGGCATGGAATATAATAACACCAATAGTAATAAAAAAAACATTTATTGTAATGCTTATTTTAATAAACACTATGAAATTTTCTTAACATCATATTATATCTTCTCATTTAATCATAACTCTTCTGCTAAATAGGCATTATTATTATCCCTATTTTACAGATGCGAGAACTGAGACTTAAAGTTGTTAGGTTTCTTTCACACGTTCACAGCTAGTAAATACAGAAGCAGGAATTTGAACAAAAACAGCCTGATTCTGCTTATAAACCATTTTCCAGTTTATTGATAATCTTTTCTTCATTAAAATCTATCTCACGCATAGAATATAGATCTATAGTCAATACGTTGGAAAAAACTGTGTTACTTTCCAAAAACCCGTAAAAGATGCAAGTCGGGTGGCCTTGGGATTTGCCACTACAAAATCCATATGATCAGAACAGATACGTGCAAAGTCACATTAAAGAGAGACGGGCTCCCTGGCCAGGAAGGCATAGCTACTTGTGGTTTAATAGAACCAAGAGATCAGAAAGGTGGTTAATCAAAGGAAACCAGGACAACAAGGGCCCAAGTCAAGTCTTGGTAGTGGTATCCAACCCTATCAATGGAAAAGCTCAACCTATGCAGTCCTTAAACAGGTGGAGGTTTTTGTGGAGATGGGTGCATAATTCCCCTCTCTTCAAATACATGATCACCAACCAGCTTCCATTTATAATTTAGCTTCTTATGTATTTTGCAATGGCCAGAGGACACATGTTTCCAGCATCCTTACCAAGTATGTTTCTATTGTAAATTAGTAAATTCTGCTCTGCTTTAGGTAACAATTGCATGAGCTTGGATGATGCATGCCTGAGGGATAGGTTGACTCTTGGGTGTGCCAACTAATCAGGTCTCTGAGTCTTTAAGGCCCAGCCAGACCCTGGAGCACAGTGGGTTGACCTCCATGATGCCATCTTAAACAACTTTTTGGGAGACAGATGAAGGCAGCCCTGGCAACCCCAAGAGCACACCTCATGCCTCCTATTCAAAACTTGTTAAGCCAAATCAAATCAAATTGGAAGTTTCATATCTAACACCTTAGTTCAGTTATCTTAAAGGTCAACAGTTTTCACCAATTGCTTTCCTATTATATTTCTAGAGCTTTCCCAAGGCTGACCACTCTTCAAATAAAATGTCATTTTGGTCAGGTACATGCAACCCATAGATTGGATAGCAGAAAATCAAAGAATGCTGGTTCTGTTGGAAATTTAAACACGGTGGTCAATTCTAATCATAACAATCCTTCCCCTGTGCTGACCCCTGGAGCCAAGGACCAGGGAAAGATAAAAGAATGAAAAGCACAGCAGGGCCTTAACAACATTCTCAGTGGGAACCTGTCAGAAGACTGACAATCTCCAAATTCACAGTGCAGTGAGACACACCAGACACAGTGAATTTTTAAAGAAGTATTTCACAGCAAATGAACGCACACTGCTCTGGACATGCTGCACACAAAATAATGCTTGATATGCTTCATTCTTCAAGCACTTGACTTTCAAGAAATGTTTGCCTTGCTTCTGTGCAGTTAGTTTTAAGGATGGTATCTATTTGATTGCAACAACCTATTTTAAATCTTTACCGGGCTTTATCTGATTTATTCTTACCAGTATCTTCTTTTAAAAAGAGAAAAAAAATATTCATTTTCAGAGAGAAAAAAAGGGACATATGTTGAAAATAATTTAAACATCCATGGCCAAAAGAATACACTGGTACAAGATAGAAATAGTAATTAGGGTTTCAGGGGAGTAAAGAGATTATAGCAAGTGGTTTCCTGTAAGGTGGTGTGGAACACATGTAGTCAGTCACTGAATCAAACCCTTAAACAAAGGTCATATCCTAAGAATCCCTTTATTGTGGATTGAATTGTGGTCCCCCAAAATATGTGTTGAAATCATAATCCCTATACCTGAAATATGATCCCATTTGGAAATATATTTTTTTATTACATTAATGTGGTCATGGAGTCCCTGAGTAGTATAAACCATTAAGGCATCAGGCTTTTAACTGAAAGGTTGGAGGTTCCCGTCTATCCAGAGGCTTCTCAGAAGAAAGGGTTGGTGATTTACTTCTGAAAAATCCGCCACTAAAAATCCCACAGAGCACAGTTCTACTCTGACACACACGAAGTCACCAGGAGTTGGAGCCAACTCAGTGGCAACTGGTGAATGAGGTCATGCCAGAGTAGGGTGGATCCTAAACTTAATCATCTCTGAGTTCTAAAAACAGCAGAATAAACACAAGAGGCATAGACACGGGGGAGACAGATGCCACATGAGGACTCTCTAAACGCAAGGGAACTTCTGGGAACTCCCCAGCTGTTGACAAGGAATGACCGCCCCCTAGAGCCACATCCTTACTTTGGACATGCAGCCTCCCCAACTATGAGAAAACACAATTCTGTTCTTTAAAGTTACCCACTTGTGTTACTTTGTGTTACAGCAGCACTAGACAACCTTGAAATGCTTGAGCCCAAGTAATTACGCCTAGTGCTTTGCTTTCATTTTGGTGAAAATTCTTTGTTGATGGACACTCATCACATTGTTCAAGGCAAACTCTCATAAATGAAAATTTACCTGCATAACATCCAGAGACTTTAAGCCTGAGTGTCTCTGCTCTCTGTGTGATGATGCTGGTGTGTGCTCTGTTTCTCATCAGTAATTATCACAAATGATCGGGTACACATTGCTGGGAAGCTGTGAAAATTCCTTCGGGCAGAGGTCACAGACAGAAGGGACCATGAATGCCATCACAAATGACAGAGAGGCGTTTCTCCGATATGTCTGTGTACCAAATTATATATATTACTTTTGCCATAATTACCCAGGCAATTTTCATGTTGCATACATCCTGATTCAAACTGATGATTCTGAAGAAAACTAAAACAAGGCATTGATGAAGAGTGTCTTATAGGCCAGAGTCAGGTAAAACTAAAATAATGTTGGCCCAATACAATAGATACTGTTGTTGGTGGTAATGTTTTGGTTATTTGGTTATTTATTATTAGCATTATTTGTTTCTATGACACTGGAAAAGCTGTAATCTAAAAAGAAATACTTTATCATGTGTTTGACACCATGAAGAAGGAAAAATCAAAATCTACAACCTTGTTGAGGAGCCCTGGTGGTACAATGGTTAAGAGTTCGGCTGCTAGCCGATAGGTCGGTGGTTTGAACCCACCAGCCACTCCTTGAGAGGAAGATGTGGCAGACTGCTTCCATAAAGATTCATGGCCTTGGAAACCCTATGGGGCAGTTCAACACTGCCCTACAGGGTCACTACAAATCAGAATCAACTCTATGACAATGGGTTTGGGTTTTTTTTTTTTTTTTAAATAGCCTTGTTATCATATTGGAGCCTGGTGGCACAGTGGTTAAGAGCTCAGGTGCTAACCAAAAGGTTGGTAGTTTTGATCCACCAGCCGCTCCTTAGAAACTCTATAGGGCAGTTCTATTCTGTCCTATACGGCCACTATGAGTCAGAATTGAATCAATGGCAACCGGTTTTGTTGTTGTTGTTGTTATTATTATCTTGCTAAACTAGTGGCAAAGATAAGCACAAACTAAAATTTTTAAATAAGCAAAATAGTTCTATAAAAAAAGGAAAGAAAGATGAAGTAAAAGTCCAGTGGAAATCACACACTTGGCTGAGAATCACTCTGTATCACTTTTTGTCTTACCACCTCTACAACAGGTTCCTGGATGGAACAAAGGGCTTGCATTAGGCTTCTAACCTAAAGGTTGACAGTTGGAACCCACCCAGAACAAAGACCTGCCCATCTGCTTCCATATGGATCACAACCAAGAAAGCTCTATGGGGCAGTTCTACTCTGTAACACATGAGGGCGCCATGAGTCAGAATCCATTTGACCACAACAGATTTGGTTTTGGGTTTTACCCCTACAAAATCTCCTATGAGAAAGGACCAAAAAAAAAAAAAAAAAAAACTCTTTGGGTCTTTTTTTTTCTCTGTCCTGCTTTTTTGCAATAATTACCAGTAACTTCTATAATACTTTGTGCAAACCTCCATGATAGCCCGTTTAATGCTCTAATTATTGGCTTCAGTATCTGTTTTTCCCAATACACTGCGTGTGCTTAGAGGGCTCGAATTTTCTTATTAACTCTTCATATCCCATATTAGTTCTTGATACATAGCACATGTTTGCCAACATTTATTCTACATTTATGATACCCAAGAACAGGTTGAAAATTCAGTCGTCTACAGGAGGGCCACGCAAGTAACATAAATTGGTGAAAGTGAGATATAAGACAAGGAGTGGGGTGACTGAGGAGCCCGTGGCCTATCTATAGGAAGCAGCTGCTGATGGGATCTGTTGCCATGGACTGCCAGCTATATGTATCATTTAATCTTTCTAGACAAGTCAGATACCTGAATTTTTATATAAATTTCTTCATGAAAATATACTGTCTGAGCCAAATGAAAACACATCAACTACCAGATTCTGCCCATGACTACTAGTTTGCAACTGACATACGCTAAAATGTACTTAGGATTCATACATTTTAATAACGAGATTTTTTTTTTCTCCTTAGAGGTCCAAATGTAGTAAAGTACTCTCAGAGTTGCCAATAAAGTCTTAGATAATCTGAACATCACTAGAAAACATCTACCTCAAATGGCCACGATCTCAACCACAGTAATGACCTATGCCGTATATAAGCCATCAAATCGGTCAAATATCCATTCCATGATTTTCAAATCTTCAGCAGACTCTGACTCTCTCACAAGGGCTCACCATCTCATGTGTGAATTCTCTTCATTCGATGGACTTATTTTAGTGAAGAACTAGGACACCTAGCTTTTAACATGTGGGTTAGGCAAACAGTTAACCCACTCAACTGCTAACTGAAAGACTGAAGGTTCGAGTTCACCTAGAGGTGTCTTGGAAGAAAGGCCTGGCAATCTACCTCTGAAAAATTAGCCACTGGAAGCCCTACGGAGCACAGTTATACTCTAACACACATGGGGAAGCCATGAGTCAGAGTTGACTCCATAGACGCCAGTTTATGAGGTAGGTACTAAATTTGTATAAGTTTATATTTTTTAATCAGCACTCAGACCAGGATTAGAATATGTTAGATGAATAATATAAACAACTATGATTTTCCTAGCCTATGGATTTTTTTTTTTTTTTTATGGATTTAGTAATTCACTCAACAAATATATAAAAACCATACACCATATTGGGAACTCCACGCCAGGTGTTGAAAAAGACAACTCTGGCCCTGGCCCTCGCAGTACCTGTACTTGAAGGCAGTGGTTCTCAAAGGACAGCCTTTCCAGAGGCATCGATGTAAACTGAGAAACGGTTAGAAATGCAAATTCTCAGGCCCCACTTCAGAACCTCAAACCTACTACATCTGAAGCTCTGGGGCTTGGGCCCAGCAACCTGCATTTTGAGGAGTGCTCCAGGTGATTCTGAGGCAGGTGCAAGGTTCTAGAAGATAATCAGGAAAAAAAAAATCAAATAAAAAGGAAAGTAAATTTTAGAATTATGGAATGAGCCAGAATGATCCTTAGAAGCAAGGATGGCAAGACTACATCTCACATACTTTGGACATGTTATCAGGAGGGACCAGTCCCTAGAGAACGACATCATGCTTGGTAAAGTAGAGGGTCAGTGAAAAAGAGGAAGACCCTCAACGAGATGGATTGACACAGTGACTATACGAAAAGGCTCAAGCGTAACAACAATTGTGAGGATGGCACAGGACCAGGGACGTAGCTCTGATTCGGAACCGACACAAAGGCACCTAACAACAACAAATATCAGGAAGAGAACCAGAAGCCAAAATGGCGGGGGGTAGGGGGGAGCATGGTGGTACTTATTTACATACAGTGGCCAGAGAAGCCTGTCATAAGAGGTGACATTTTACCTTCAGAATTGAAAGATGAGGTGGAGTTAGTCACTAAAGGACAGGAAGAACAGCAAGAGGACAAGTGGGGAAACACTTTTTGGGGAAGCTGCATACGGCAATGACCTTGAGCAGGAAAAGAGGACAGCATATCTGAAGAACTAAAAAAGGCCCCTGTGATTGGAGCCCAGCAGATGAGAAGAGAACAGGGTAAGAGGACCCTGAAGCAGCTACTCTAGGGAAGTTCCAAGGCTGCAGCCCCAGCAGATGAGACCAGGGCCCACTTTACAAAAACACTGAGACTGCCAGAGAAGGAAACTTTAAACCATTGTCTCAGAAGGCCTCAAGGAAGTCCCCTGTAGTTGACAGAGGGTGGCATGTACAGAGTCAGAGATTTTTGATTTAAAAACTTGCTAGACAGTAGCTTTGGCTGTAGCTATTTGCAGATGGAACTGTCATGAATAAACAGATCAGGATCCTTCTAAGTTTCTCAGGGATGGTATTGCCAAAGAAACCACCCTCTCAGCCTGCAAAAGCCTTTCAATACTCAGACTCCAAGCCCTCAACTTGGATCCTCAAACTTAAACCAACTGAACAGCCCCGAGAATGACATAATTTCCAAGGTCCTCCGGTGGAAGAGGTCATGAACCGAGATGCGCTAAAAACAATCTTTTGTAAGGCAGAGCCAGGACAAGTGACAGTGCAAATGGAGTTCTTCCCAGAGGGCAGAGCCAGGGCTGGCAGGACAAGCTAAACAAAACTCCACTGCCAAGGAAGGGAATTTTTGATCACTGCTATGGAACACTGTCTGCCTGTGTTTCTTGTTCTTTTTTCTGAATGGGAGTTTTTTTTATTATGGTTTCTTGTGCCTCTGCTCCACTAAATATGGGGAGAGTTGAAGGTACATGCCAATCTTTTTGTTTATAGGTAACCAACGTAAGAGAAACAATCTAGACCTGGGAGAGAGGATATGAATGACCCAAATATCTTAGATCCAGAATAAATAGCACATTTTCCAGACTTCCTTGTGGTTTGGTAGAACCACGTGACTAAGTTCTGGCCAAGGCGCTATAACTAAAAGGGTTGCATCGTATCTTACAGGATGTCCCACAATATAAGAGACAGCTGTTATACTCTTTGACTGTCCTTGTATTTTTTTCCTCTCCTTTATACTGCTAACTATTACTACGACATTGCCTTGGACAAAGAGGGCTGGGGCCACACCATATGGCGGTGCAGTGGTGGCAGCTGTAAGGACCCTGTTGTTAGCTGGCATCAAGTCAGCCCCAGACTCCTGGTGACCCCATGCACAAGAGAACAAAATGCTGTCTGATCCTGCACCATCTTCATCATGATAATCCACAGGGTTTTCACTGACAGGCTTTCATAAGTAGATAGATCCTCAGGCCTTTCTTTCTAGACCATCTTAGTTTGAAAGCTCTGCTGAAACCTGTTCAGCATCATAACAACATGCAAGCCTCAGGGACTCCCGCATGCAAGGTGAAAATTCTACCACGGAACAACCTCTGCCTCCTGTAAAGAGCCCGGATCACTACAAACATCTTGAAATAGAGCCTTATGATTGCATGGATTAAGCTTTTTATGTGACAGAAATAAACTTCATCTGTTACTCTGGAGTTTCTGTTATTTGCAAATAACCTAATCCTAACCAATACAGGCTTCAGCCATTATAAGGAGTTTAGATTTTACTCTAAATGTACTAACAGCCCATGAGAGAGTTTCAAGCATGGATTACAAGATCTGTTTTGTATTAATTGTTCCACTCTGTGAGGAATGATGGGAGAGAGAGGTGGAAGTATAAAAACCAGAAGAAGGAAGACCTCTTAGCCCATAAGAGACATGGTGGCCCACTCGAAGATGGTGGGAATAGAAGTGGAGTGAAAGGGAACACGTTTGTGATATGTTTGGGAGACAAAATCCATAGTACTTTTTGATGGACTGGGTGAGGAGATTGAAGGAAAAGAAGAATAAAGCATTACTTATGCTTCATGGATAATACAAATAATATTTGTTGTTGTTGGGTGACATTGAGTGGGTTCTGACTCGTAGTAACCACATGTATAACACAATGAAACACTGCCCAGTCCTAAGCCATCCTCACAATCATTGCTGTCTTTAAGCTCATTGTTACAGCCACTCTATCAATCTATCTCATTGAGAGTCTTCCTCTTTTTCACTGACCCTCTACTTTACCAAGCATGATGTCCTTCTCCAGGGACTGGTCCCTCGTAATAACTTGTCCAAAGTATATGGGACAAAGTCATGGCACACTTGCTTCTGAGGAGCATTTTGGCTGTACCTTTTCCAAAACAGATTTGTTTGTTTTTCTGGCAGTCCACGGTGTATTCAATATTCTTTGCCAACACCATAATTTAAAAGCATCAATCCTTTTTTGGTCTTCCTTTCACAAGCATATGTGCCAAAGAATGGGAATTCCAGAACACTTAGTTGTGCTCATGAGGAACCTTTACACAGATCAAGAGGCAATTGCTCGGACAGAACAAGGGGATACTGATTGGTTTAAAGTCAGGAAAGTTGTTTGTCAGGGTTGTATTCTTTCACCATACCTATTCAGTCTGTATGCTGAGCAAATAATATGAGAAGCTGGACTATATGAAGGAGAATGGGGCATCAGGATTGGAGGAAGACTCATTAACAACCTGCGTTATGCAGATAACACAACTTTGCTTGCTGAAAGTGAAAAGGACTTGAAGCACTTACTAAAAAAGATCAAAGACCACAGCCTTCAATATAGATGGCACCTCGACATAAAGAAAACCACAGTCCTCACAACTGGACCAATGAGCAACATCATGATAAAGGGAGAAAAGATTGAAGTTGTCAAGGATTTCATTTTACTTAGATCCACAATCAACAGCCATGGAAGCAGCAGTCAAGAAATCAAAAGACGCATTGCTTTGGGTAAATCTGCTGCAAAGGACCTCTTTAAAGTGTTGAAGGGCAAAGATGTCACCTTGAAGACTAAGGTGAGCCTGACCCATGCCGTGGTGTTTTCAATCGCCTGCTATGCATGTGAAAGCCGGACAATGAATAAGGAAGACCAAAGAAGAATTGACGCCTTTGAATTGTGGTGTTGGTGAAGAATACTGAATATACCATGGACTGCCAAAAGAACGAACAAATCTGTGTTAGAAGAAGTACAACCAGAATGCTCCTTAGAAGCAAGGATGGCAAGACTGCGTCTTACATACTTTGGACATGTTGTCAGGAGGGATCAGTCCCTGGAAAAGGACATCATGCTTGGCAGAGTACAGGGTCAGCGGAAAAGCGGAAGACCCTCAACGAGGTGGACTGACACAGTCGCTGCAACAATGAGCTTAAGCATAACAACAATTGTAAGGATGGCTCAGGACCAGGCAGTGTTTCGTTCTGTTGTGCGTAGGGTCGCTATGAGTTGGAATTGACTTGACGGCACCTAACAACAACATGTAAAATACACTATATAAAAAAAACTATATATGTAATGTATATTTATTTTATATATAGAGAGAGCGAGCGAGCCCTGGTGGCACAGTGGTTAAGAGCTCCGCTGCTAACCAAAAGGTCAGTTCAAATCCACCCAGCCACTCCTTGGAAACCCTACAGAGCAGTTCTACCCTGTCCTATAGGGTTGCTATGAGTTGGAATCGACTTGATGGCAATCGGGTATGCGTTGCATACAGTAATACCATGTGGACAGTCTATATATATATATATATATATATATATATATATATATATATATATATATATGGAATCTTTGGATGTCAAAAGGTTGGCCTTTTTGAACCTACCCAGACACGCCCTGAAAGACAGGCCTGGCGATTTTCGTCCAAAAGGTCACAGCTTTGAAAACCCTATGGAGCAGATGTAATCTGCACACATGGGGTCACACTGAGTCAGAACAGACTCAACGGCAACAGACAACATAAAATATACATAGAAAACTCTTTTTCTCTCTTGGTCTCTTTCTCTATACATATATATGTGTGTGTGTATATATATATATGTGTATGTGTATGTATATATGTATATATTCCAGGGGTTTGGCTGCCTGGGTGTCCGCCTCACCTCTGCTTCCATCTAGGTCTCTTGGCCTGTTCACTTCAATGAGCCTGAGGTCCTATTTATAAAGTGGATTTAGTGATAGATCTTGCCTTATGCTGACTGCCTTACACTGACTCATTATGACCTCACGTGCAACACAATGAAATGTTGCCCAGTTTTGCACCATCTTCATGATCACTGGTATGCTTGAGCCCATTGTGTGTATTCTGAGTGCCATCTAATCTAGGTAGGTCATCTTCCAACACTAGGTCTATGTTAATGTGATAATGTATGTGTGTGTGCTTCTTTAGGTATTAACTGAAAACAGAAATATTGTAACTTTAACCCCAATGTATATACTTTATTGATGGCTCATGCGAGATCACTTGATAACTTATTATTAATGAAACTAAGAATTTACCCTTAAACTAAAGCAAATTTGGGTGTGGTGTATATATGTAGTTCCTTTATAAGAAGTAAATTTGTGTTCTTTCTATGCATGTTCATATGTTTGTGTGTGAGTGTGTTTATAATTGTCATCCTCAGTGCTGAAGATGGCTCTAAACCATCCTATTTCTCACATGTACCTTAGATGAGAACAGGTAGCTGCAGCAATGAAAGTATATACCCAAGTCCCAGTTGGTGTCTTCGTGGCATCCCTGATGAAATCCTATGCTGACTCTGTTGGACAGTCACCATGTGGCTCTCCTTTCACCAAGACCATCACCTATGAACATGGTGGGGTGGGTGGCTAATGGCTGCTGACTAATACATATACTAGTAGCATTCCCATATTTGGGGTTTCTGGAATTCTCTTGACATGCCAATCCTTCCTCACAAAGCGTATCAGGAACACCATTTAGATTTTCTGCACAAGGCATTCCAGTATCCACTCAGGCTTTTGCTTTCGATTAATTTCCAAAGATTTGAAATAATGATTAAACTTGATTTTCATTTATATTATTTTTTCTCCCTCCTCTCTCCCTTTATCTCTCAAATGGATAATAACTCTTTAAAATTTGAAAAATGTCATCTTAAAATGAAACCTGGATTAATCATCCCTGAATTTTATATACAGAAACACTTATCTTTTAAATATGTTTTGCGTCTAGTCAACATTGCATCATCCTGAAAAGATACACAGTAGCCTGCAAATCTCTTACACATTTATTTTTCACAGACATTTATCATAAACTTACTGTGTATATAAGGCATGGTGCCAGGGAGTATAAGGTTTATGGTTTCTGCCCTCAAGTTTACCGTGCTGTCATGGACGACACAAGCTGGCAGACTGATTATGGAATTACAGACACACCAGAGGGGCAACGGAAAGCGACTCTGCCCGTGCAGCATTGGGCGAAGGTTCACTCTATTTTGTAGCATAGACAGACCGAGGGGTGAAAATTATTTACTTCGCATCTAGACAGACTTGTCTTTGTTGGTTGCCATCGAGTGGGTTCTGACTCATGGTGAGCCCATGTACAACAGAACAAAGCATTGCCCCGCCTGCACCATCTTCACAGTCATTGGCATGTTCAAGTCTATTGTGGGACCCACTGTGTATTTTGACTGCTTTCTAATCTAAGAGACTTATCTTCCAGTACTATATCAAATAACATTCTGTTGTGATCCATATAGTTTTTACTGACGAATTTTCCGAAGTAGCTCACTGGGCCTTTCTTCCTAGTCTGTCTTAGGCTGGAGGCTCCACTGCAATCTGTTCACCATGGGTGACCCTGCTGGTATTTGAAATACCAGTGGCAGAGCTTCCAGCATCATAGCAACACACAAGCCACCACAGTACCACAGACCGAAAGGTGGGTGGTAGGTAGGTAAGCTAATATTTCTCTTCATAGGCTTGAATATGTTTTTGCTTTTAAAATATATCTCATCCAAGCCTACAGAAAACTAAAGATCAGACGCAATCATGTCACCTATTTAGGACAGTAAGGAGCCCTGTCGGCGCAGTCTTTAAAGTGCTCGGCTGCTAGCCAGAAGGTCAGCAGGTCAAACCCACCAGCTGACCCAAGGGAGAAAGATGTGGCAGTCTGCTTCCATAAAAGATTTACTACCTTGGAAACCTTACAGGGTCACTATGAGTCGGAATCCACTTCATGACAGTAGGTTTGGTTTGGTAGTTAGGATAGTGAGAAGTTACAGGTGATAGAAATAACCTAATTAAATCAGTGAAGCACTCTTGGGTCATTTCATGTAGGAGTCCCTGGCCCTGCAAACTTTAATAATTAAAAAAAAATTACAGTTTTGCAGCACACTTTGTAATAGTAGCCATGAGTCATTAAAGCAAGGTTAAATTACATTCATTAAGTTACGCTTAATAAAAGAAACACAAACCATATTTTAGAAATGTTTCTGTCAAATGAGTTATTTCTTATGTTACCTAAATAGGTGAATGCCTAGAAATTCCATTCATCAAGCATGTCATTTTCTCATAATGCTGGAAAAATCCAATGTCACCATACTAAATAAAGCATCACATTGTATTTGAATAGAGTTTTTAGTGGCCTCCAAAGTTTTTCTCATTTACTTCTAACCATAATTCCTATGAAGAAGCACTGCAACCTAACTTTGGTCATGTCAAAAACCCAGGTCGTTTGAGTCCTTTACATTTTTTTTTTCGTTTATCCATCTACGTATTCATCTGATTCATATTTATTGAAAATTAATGCGTCTAACAGCTCCATGAAGTAGTGTCAGAAAGTTTAAATGAAAACGCAAATCTACAATTATAATGTAACATGATTCAAAACTCTGTGAAGATGAGGTTTAGAGTACTAAGTGAGTCCTAGAAGATTTAACATCACTTCACAGTGAAGCATGACGTGGCATTGAGTTACACGTGGGAATACTTCGGGGGTCTCGAGGAATGGATTGATTCAGTAGCCAAACCATGAGTGATACAGGCACACGAAAAGAAGATTTCAGGTTTTTCTCTATGTTGCTCACAGAATTAGTAATTCAAACAGCTCTGCAATATTTTGTTAATCAGTTTAATACATGAAAAAAATCAGTCTAATTAAATGCATCCTGTAGACAAACGAACGGATGAACTACGTTTCCGTAAGCAGTGGGTTCTTTGACATCGTATAGACTTGCTGTTTGTGCTGTTCTTCAAATATCTTAATTAACAACTCAGGAAGAAGAGCATTACCTTCACAATTTAATAAATGGAAAACTATGGAAAAAAAAAGTTTCAATGAGCTGATTATACCTCCACCAGGAGTCAGCGTGCGCTAGAAGCTGCTTTTCCGTTGTTCCTATTGTTTATACAGTCACTCCTGGGTTGTCAAGATACTTGTTGGTTTTGTCTTCTGTTTTCTGATTCTGCAAATGCAATATATGTGGCCGTCTGGACTCCAAGGTCTTTCCTGGAATCACTGATGATGCTTTGGGATGAATGAACACATTGATGAGAAAAATGCAAGATTAAAATGATAAAGTGTAAAAGAAGTATTATGTTCATGTTTTTGAACAATTATATTTACTCAAAGAAAAAAATTGTATCTTAAAATTCAGCACCTAACAGGAATGGGTGGGTAAGCAGGTAAAAGTATGGAGTTATTAGAATTTTCTTTTAACTCGCCAACTAAAATTGGGGTGCTACTCACAGTTTAAGGCTATATGGACAGGTTCTGAACTAAAACAAAGGACAAAGGAAATCTGGTGTGTGTCTAAACTCAGCCTTGATTTTGCTGTCAGTTTATTTGCTGGTAACTTTGAAAACTTTAAATAATTGTCGCCATCTTCAAACCTTGAGAAATGAGTCATCATCTGTCTCTGTCAAGTAAAAAAGGACAAAATCAGCAGGGAAGGAAATTCATTTTCAAAGTTCAGGGAGAATGTAAACAATGGAATTTACCAGTCGCTGTCCTATTGCTTTTTGTTGTTGTTTGTTTCTCAGAATTTATAATACTCCCGTAAAGAACACAAAAGGCAAGCAATTTTAAGGATATGTGTAGCCATCAGGCCTTCTTTCTGCCAAATTTTTGCAAGAAACGGAAGCCAAGGAATTTGCCTGGCATAACTATTTCCTGGCAGAAAAGAAAGCACAGATAGCCTCTTCCAAAATTTTCCTTAGATATTATTTGCAGTCTTGGTATCTCAAATGTAGCTTCCATATTACGTTTCTTATTACAACCATAAATAATAAGAAACCTTATTATTTATTTGGAATCCCTGGTAGCGTAGTGGTTAAGTGCTACAGCTGCTAACCATAGGGTCGGCAGTTGTTACAACCATACATGAAAACCATTATTATCCTTATTTCGCAGATGTGTAAGCTGAGGCTCAGAGGTTTTAAATCACTTGCCAAAGTCACCCGTCGATAATCTCCAGGTCTAGGATTTGAACATATTCTGTGGACTCCAGATTCGCTTCCGAGGAATCTGGATACTTTGGTTGCCGGTGTCTTGGTTTTCTTTTCTGTGCAAATAAATAGACACCTGCCTTACCCAGGTCACAAATGGTTTACACTCGACTACTAACCTAATGGTTGGTGGTTTGAACCTGTCCAGCAATGCTATGGAAGAAAGGCCTAGCAATCTATTTCTGTAAAGATTACAGCCAAGAAAACCCTATGGAGCAGGGGTCACCTGAGTCAGAATCGACTCAATAACAATGGGTTTGTTTGTTGGCTTGGTACCAAGGTCATGGGATTGTTATAAATAGCAAATATGTGTTGTACATAAGTATGTTTCAGGAATTTAATAGTCAAAAGTTTTTATTTCAATGAATAGAAAGAGCATAGGTAGTTGGTCTGAGAAAACAGTGGTTATTAGGCTTTAGATTAGCTACTTCTATGGTAAAGCAAAGTTTATCAACTTTTGCCCTCTCTCACCTACACCTCCACCCTCCCACAGTCAAGCTGGAGAATCCTAAGTTATATGGTAAGAAATATATCTGTAGGACAGTGCTGGACCACAGAGGGCCACACCCCACACTGCCAGGGGACACTCAGCCATGACATTATTTGTATTTTATCCTGGACGAAGGACTAGTGAGAGACACTGTTCATGCTCCTGGGTCAGTGTTAACCTAACACCCACATGATACAGGTGTTTGACCATTCAAGGTGTGAATTATTTCCAAGTGCACTGACCTCACGTGCTCAATAGGAATTACAAGACTTGCTAACCACCCTGAGGTCTGGTGGGGGGAAACAGAAGAAAAACATGAATGTGAACAGCTCTTTTGAATGAACATGTCCAGGATTTTCCCAACATTTTTGACACTCACAAGAAATTAGTAAGACAGGGCCCAGTTTTTAGGTAGAACGAACGGTACACTTGGAGCCTTGACTGATGTAGCATGTGGAGAAAACTGAAAATCAGACATGGAAGTGCTCGGCTGCTTTAATTACACTCCACACAAGCAGTTTGGACATCTTATGACCAAAATCAGAAAACCAGGGGCAATGTCAGGAGAGCAAACCTTTACTTTGGCCAAAGTGCTATTTTATTAGAGGCTGATGCTTCCATTCCCAATACCAAGTAAGAAATTGATTTGTTCAGATCCACAGAATTAGAATGAGCTGCTATTACTGATGAGAACTCAATATATAGCCCACCCCAGGGACACTTAAATTTTTAAGAACACCATCAAATATAAAATATCTATATACCTGCTGGTACTGGCTTTCTATGAAGTATTTTGCTTAATTCTTAAAACTCTTATGTGAGGCTATTGCTAGTCTCAAGGCACCTCTGAGTGGACTCAAACTTCCAATCTTTTGGTTAGTAGCCGAGCGTGTTAGCACACGAGTCATTACCACACAGATTCAGGTGGACATCATATGACCTACATTTCCCTCAACACAGTTATTACAGAAGAAAGGTCTAATAATACACAATCTTGTTCAGTTTTTTCATTGTGCCTTAGGTGAAACTTTTTTTAGGTGAAAGTTTGCAGCTCGAGTTAATTTCTAATTCAAAAATTTATACACACAAAAAAAACGAATCTGAAAAAAAAATTATACACATGTTGTTTTGTGACATTGGTTGCAATCCCCACAATATGACAGCATACCCCTCTTTCTACCCCAGGTTCCCTGTGTCCATTCATCCAGTTCCTGTCACTTCCTGCCTTCCTATCCTGCTTTTGGACAGGAGCTGCCCATTTCGTGTCATATATTTGATCATCAGGAAAAAAAAAAAACAGAAAGCCTGTTGCCGTTGAGCCAATTCTGACTCAGAGTGACCCTAAAGGACAGAGTAGAACTGCCCCATAGGGTTTCCAAGGAGTAGCTGGGTTTTTTTTAGGTTTAGCTAGTAGTTTCGAATTGCCGACCTTTTGGTTAGCAGCCAAGCTCTTAACCACTGCACCACCATTATTTGATTAGAGTCAATCTTAAAAGGGTGTTAGTCTGATTTCCAACCAACTCCAGAAAAACATGGCATCACTTCCTGTTGACTCCAAAGAAATAATTTTCCAAGAGTTCCCACTGATCTGGTATGTTATTCGTACAATTCAGTTTTAGTGATAGGTCAGCTGGCAAACATACATTATGTCATACCCATAGGAGGTACTCTGATAGGTACTGTGAGGGAGACAGAGAAATACAACACACATTCTGCCCTTAAGGCATCCTAACACTTAGTTCGGTAGATGCCTTTCATAACATGGAAAGTTAAATAACAATCTAACATTAAAAAAGTAAGAGAACAATAAAGTGCTATGAGGTCCTATACAAATAATACCATCTGAGGTCCTATGCAATTAACACCGTTGGGTAGGTAGCCTATGGGGTAGAGAAGAATCTTTAGTGGAATTGTTGGTAAACACAGAAACTGAAAGATAAGTACAATAACATAAAGCGTGCGTGTGTGTGTCTGTGTGTGTGTGTGTGTGTGTGTCACAGGGCAGATGATTCAATAAACAAGGTAAGCATTGGACCCATGTGAAACTGTTCACTGCAGATTAGTAAGTAAAAGTTAGCCTGTACTTACCTTGCTTATTAGGTCACCTGCCCCTGTCAGGGGTTATAAATTTGAAAAGAAGTTTTGATTCTGTAGGAAGGGGCAGTGGGATTGTGAGAGGGACAGATGCCAGCCACACCTAGACGCAGAATCTTTGATGTGGTGAAATTATTCACTATGGATGATCTGGTAAGCAAGGTGAGCACTATGCTTACCCTGTCTGCTAGATAATCTGCCCCTGTAGTGTGTTTTGTTCTCCCTTAAAATAAAAATCATCAGTCCTAGGATGTCGTATGCAAAAACCCTACCTTGACACCATTGCTGGTTGCATGGCAACCACTGGGAGTGTAATGCTGAGAAATAGATCTTTAGAGAACGGCTTACACGGGGGACAGTGTTTCCACGCAGAGAATAGGGTTTCTATCTTCATAATTACTATTCTATTACAATAATAACACCTCATTGAAAAGCACAATGGCATTGTAAAAAGAGTGCTAGATCAGGAGTCAAAAGCCTTAGGCGATTCCTGACTCTGCTACCAACCTGATGAGGGCCCTTTCCATGGTCATCATTCTAAAAGGGTAGCAGAAGGTAGAGCTGGAATCTCTCTCCAGCACTGGAGTCAGACACAACTGATACTATTCGTGTGATCTTAGGCAAGTCATTCCACCTTTCTCAGCCTCATTTCCCCATCTGTGGACTGGAAGGAAGAGTAGTATCTCTGCCATAAGATGATAAGAATTAAATGAGATAAAACAGTTAAAGGAATTAGCACAGTGCCTACCAGGTAGTCAATGTTCCATAAATACTGCCTTTTACCATTATCTTATGCCTTAGCTTATAGGAGATCAAAAGCTGCTGATTGGAATGACAGGTCAGAGCTACTAGAAGGAGCCATGCTGATGATGGCAAGATGCTGCAGGAGAATACAGAAGAATGACAGGAAGAAAGTATGAGAATGCAGGGAGTGCTCTGTTCTAAGCCTGTACAGTGAATGGGAGCAGAGTGCTCTGGATCTTAACAGACCAGGAAGTACATCACAGCATCACAACCAAGGGTGTCAGGATGTTAAGAAAGGTAGGGATGTTGACCTATGAAAGGCTGGGGTAGAATTCTCAGCCTCTCTCAGCCTCATCCTAACTTGGGGACCTTGAATAACTCCCTTTACTTCTACGAACATCAGTTCCTCAACTTCAAAAATGGAGACAACAGGCAGTACACAATGTGGTTGAGAGAACTGAAAAAAATGATGCATACAAAGCATTTAGCACACCCAACTTCCAACATGTAAGTGCCATCAGTGTTAGCTGTCTGTGAATATGAACGCTTTCTAAATGACAGCTAACACTAAGTCTCAACACAGAGCTATACTTGCTGTTATTCTGACTTTGGTATTATGTTTCTGTTCTGAAAATCTATCTTCCATAGTCTTAGTTTTTCGAGGTCTTATGAACAGTTTTCTTCCCAACACAGCACCTGACATTATTCAGTTCTCATAAATATCTTTTGAAAGAAGCAATGGATGATGCATACATGCTCTGCTCTCTGTTCATTCGCTTTCATTTTGGTAACCCTCTCCTAGCACTGGGTCCCTGCCATGGCCCTTATCTAGAGTCTGAAGCCCAGACTCAGAACTGAGTCTACTGGTTGGGCCCTTCTCCCCATTAAAGATCCCCCAAATACCACTTTCCTTCCTGCTTAGATCAAGTATACCATGTCCCAGATCTTGGTCCTTGGGTTTCACTCATATACTAATTAACCTGTTAAACTACTTCTTCCAGAAATCCTATTACTAATATTTTCCTGAATCAATAATTGCAGTACAATTTGAGCGTGGCACTCGATTTCTATTATTAACATCTGCAGTAGGCTCAGGTCAGCCACTGTCAACTCTATCCCAGCAGACAAGAATAGGACCTTTCAGACCTGGCCCATCTTCTTGTAAATAACTAATTAGGCCTCACAGAAAACCAAAGTAGAATAAATTGCTCTCCATTTGTCACAGCTGTGATGACTCCTGGACTAAAGTATTCTAGGTAGGTATGTCTCATGGATAGGTGTATCAGGACTGCAATAAGTCAATCTGGTATTGAAAAGTTCCCTGGAAAAAAATCATTCTCAAGAAAGAAGGTGGCTCAAGTACAAAGCTCAAACTGCAGAATGTGATTCAATGAGTTCAAATATGTTCTCCAGCGCAGTCATCCCATATATTCCCATCTGAATCCTAGAAAAGGAGTGGGAGGGACTAGTTGGGAATCATTTGGAAAAACAGAACATAAGGAAAGGTATAGATTTCTCCCCACTTCTGTATGCCCTTGGCACACTAAGGACATCAGAGAGCCTGACAGCCTGTAAACCAAACCAAACCCATTGCAGTCAAGCCAATTCCAACTCGTAGCGACCCTAAAGGACAGAACAGAGCTGCCCCATAGGGTTTCCAAGGAGCACCTGGTAGATTTGAACTGCCAACCTTTTGGTTAGCAGCTATAGCTCTAAACCACTGTGCCACCAGGGTTTCCTGACCCCTTAGGCATCTTCAAATCACATACATGAGCATTATCAGGAAAGAGAAAGCAGTAGTTAAAAGAAGTAACTGACTGGATTATTTGCACACTCGAAGATGATTAAAGAGCCCAAGATAACTGATCAGCAAATAAGGTACTGAGCAAAGTATTCTACCAGGCACCATGACACGACAATTAGTGAGGTCATGAGCAAAGAAAAACATAAATTACCTAGCTGCTTTGTTGAAGATAGCAGGAAAACTATACTCATTTATTCATTTAAAAACTCCTCAAGGATCTGCTACAAATCAGGTTCCGTGCTAACTAATCAACAGGGAACCAGATGGTTAAATTATTCCTGGAGCACATCTCATAGAATCATCAAATATAAGTGTTTCAGGTACCATGATAGAGACATGATTGAAGAGATATGACAGCTTACTTAATTCTACTAAGGCAAAAAGCAGTCCATAGAAGTATGGCTGAGAAACTAACCTTTGAGTTAGCCATTCCTTTATCAGATATACACGATTTGCATGTATTTCAATAGACTGCTTCCTAATCTGCAGCTCACCTTCTCATTTTCTTAATGGTTTCTTTTGAAGTACGAAAACTTTTAGTTTGGATAAAGCTCATTTTATCTATTGATGGAAAAGACCACAAGCTCCATTATCTACAATAGCTTTCACTGGCATTTTTATTAGATTATTCGGGCTCTTCTCAAAACTTGTTTCCCCCAAATTCCCTTTCCAGATGATACTTCTTACCTAGCCTCAGCATATGACTACCACAATAAACTCCAAGCTGGGCGAGACAGAAACATAGGCAGATGATGGATTTTTCAATCTTTTGCATAAACTCTTTATTTGCCAAGGATTGTGACTCACTCATAGTATCCTCAGAGAAAAATTTAAGCTCTTTAATATCAAATCACGCAGACTTCCAGAATTCTGAAGAAGAATGGATTATCTAGTTTAGAGATAATTGTGGGAAATAGTTGTTTTCAAGTATAAGAAATGTAATTAAAGAGAAGAAAGGGTCCAGTATAAATTTCTGTGACTTTTTTTAAGAAAAAGAGAAGAGGCTGTGAAAGTGAGAAAAAGGGGAAAATGAGTAAATAATAAATAAGAGCTTTATTTGCTACCTCAGATCTTGGTTTGATTCAATATCTACTGAGATCCTACTGTAAATCAGGCACGCTACTGTTAACTCATTTCATTCTCCTGATAATCCCATGAGACAGATAAAACCCCCCATGCATAGATGAGGAAAATTAAGTTTGGAGTGATTAACAAGTAGTCCAAGGCATCGCTGCTAGTAAGGAGCCCTGTTGGCACAGTGGTTAAGTGATCATCTGCTAAGTGAAAAGTCAGTGGTTCAAACCCACCAGCAGCTCCGAGGGAGAAAAGACCTGGTGATATACTTCCATAAAGATTACAGCCTAGGAAACTCTAAGAGGCAGTTGTACTCCGTCATATAGAGTAGCTATGAGTTGGGATTGACTCAATGGGCACACAACAACAATGTTGCTAGTTAATGAAGAAGCTAAGACTTAAACTTAGAATCTCTAAACCCAGTCCAGTACCTTTTACAAAGAGCTAGCTTCAGGAGGGAAAGTAAATATGAGGAAACCCTGGTGGCGTAGTGGTTAAGCGCTACAGCTGCTAACCAAAAGGTCAGCAATTGGAATCCACCAGGCGCTCCTTGGAAACTGTGGTGCAGTTCTACCCTGTCCTACAGAGTCAGAATCAACTTGAAGGCAATGGGTTTGGTTTTTTCTTTTCTTTTTTTTTTTTTTTTTGAATATATAAAATTATCATTTTGGGGGGATGGTGTTGTTAGAAAAAGCATTTTCATTTATTTGGAATATCTGAAGGTTCTTTTCAGCCTCCATTTTATATGTGATAAAACTCAAATAAGGAGGAATGCCAAAGATAAACATTTTAGGCTCATTCTTATCACTCCCATTTTAGGGATGGAGTGTCTTTATAAATTAAATATCATCACTTTCTAGGGTAATCATCAGCCATTTAACAAAATGTATATTACCATTATTTATCTTACTTCACTTAAAAAAACAGGGAAACTAAAAGTTACTCCTATGACATCCTTCACCTATAAGAAATTGCTTCCTTCTATCCAGCAAAAGGAAACCCTGGTGGCGTAGTGGTTAAGTGCTATGGCTGCTAACCAAAGGTTTGGCAGTTTAAATCCGCCAGGCCCTCCTTGGAAACTCTATGGGGCAGTTCTACTGTCCTATAGGGTTGCTATGAGTCGGAATCGACTCGACGGCACTGGGTTTGGCTTTGGTTTTATCCAGCAAAAGGACTGCTTACTTTAATCCCATTATTGAACTTTGTGTTGCATCACAAGAAATGAAGTAACAAAAATGGGCTGGGCTAATTATGCTGCAATATTATCTAATGACAAAAGTACAGTTAGATTTTTATCGGACCTTCATTCTCGTCTCTTCATTTCGCTCTCACATAAAACAGGCAGGCCTTAAACTATTAAGCAGGAAGTTATTCACAAATGAATATGTTCATTTTTATAAGCAATTTACTTATTTTCATTTATAACTCAGTAGTTTTTCGAAAAGAGGTGTTTAATAAACATCAAATATGTACAAAAATGAAAAGGGAACCTCAATTATAAGGATATTTTTCTTTATAAGAAAGAGATTTTACATGGTGAAAAAAATATAATCATTAGCATTCAACTCACAGAAACTTTTAAAAAAGAATGTGTGAGCATAAGAGGTTTGTTAACCCTCTCATAAGCAACAGCAAAGCAATGGCAAGTGCTGGGCTCTGTTTTATAAAGAAACCATGTTAAAGATTATAAATCAGGGACAGGGATAAGAATCATCTCTGTGGTAGTCTCAGAAAACTGAGGAAAAGCCCTTAGACAGACACTGACTGACTTCTACAGTTTGTGACATTACTGGGTGACTCTGGGTAGTAAATTAACCACTTCGTGTATCTGTTCACTTATTAGGAAAAGGAGTAATAAGGATCCCTTCCTATCAGCGTCTCAAAGAAATCTTGTAAAAGCGCATGAGGAAATACGCACAGAAGTACTTTGAATGTTTAGAAAGAAATTGATTAGAAATTCAAACTATTAACCAGAAAAATACAAAATGTACCTACCAAACAAATTCTAATTCTCCATCTCTTATGCCTACTCCAGGATGAAAAAACAAAGCAAAAATACCCTATTATTTCTCATTTTACATTTCAAATTCAGTAAACTAACAAAGTTTTGTGATGGCTTCGGTTAGTTATCTATCCTGCCGCCAAAAGCATTTTGTGAAACCCACTTCAACATGTTCAGCATTGTGCCAGGTGCTGCGGAGGAAATGGGAAAAGTCACGTGAAAAGACATGGTTTCTGAGCTCAAGAGCCCATATTCTAACTGGGGAGGCTAAGTTAAATTCAAGGGGTTTGGTCAGCAAGCACTCATGCTGGTCAAGTTAGGTCTTTCAGTAACATGGGATTCATGAGTTTAGTTTTTTATTTCCTTACATGTTATTTATACATACATACGGACACATATACATATGCATATATGTATATATATACATATATATACACACACATATAATTGTTATCATTGAGTCGATTCCAACTTATGGACACCCATATGTGCAGAGTAGAACTGTTCCATAGGGTTTTCAACGCTGTGACCTTTCAGAAGCAGATCACCAGGCCTGTCTTCTGAGCCACCTCTGGGTGGATTTGAACCGTCAACCTGTTGGCTAGTAGTCGAGCATTTAACTGTTTACACCACCCAGACACTCCATTATTTATATATATACACACTTAGAAGAGTTTTAGGTTTATAGAAAAACTGTGCAGAAATTACAGACAGTTTCCACATACCCACCCTGACTCCTGCACACAATCTCTCCTATTGTTAACATCTTATATTAGCGTGGATTAGCGTAGTGCCTTTGTTACAACTGATGAATCAACATGGATACCTTGTTATTAATTAAAGTCCACAGGTCACATTACAGTTCACTCTCTGTGTTTTGTAGCCTATGGGTTTTGACAAATGCATAATGTTATGTGTCCACCATGACAGCATCACGCAGAATATTTTCACTGCCCTAAAAATGCCCTATGCTCCACCTATTCATACCCACCACCTGAACTCCTGGCAACTGCTGAGTTGTTTACTGTCTTGACAGTTTTACCTTTTCCATAATGTCATATAGTTGGAATCAAAGTATGTAGACTTTTTCAGACTGGCTTCTTTCACTCAACCATATGCATTTAAGATTCCTCTATGTCTCTTTGTAGCTCTTTTCTTACTATCACCAAATAATATGACAATGTATGGACATACCACAGTTTATCCATTCACCTACTGAGGAAGCTCTCATCTATGACTATTTTTATGAGAAAATTTATCATGTATAGGTATTGAATATTGTCAATTTCTTTTTCTGCATTAGCTGATGTAATCATGTGATTTTTTTCCTGATTAGCCTCTTAATATGGTGGATTACAATGATTGGTTTTCAAATATTAAACCAGTCTTTCAACCCTGGAATAAACCTCATTTGGTCATGGTGTTTATATGTTGCTGAGTTTTATTCGCTAATATTTTGTTAAAGATATATGCATCTATATTCATGATGTATACTGGTCTAGAGTTTTCTCTTTTGTATTTTCTTTGCTTAATTTTGGTATCAGGGTAATTCAGAAAATGAATTGCAAAGCATTCCCTCCTGTTTTCTGAAAGAGATTGTGTAAAATTGGTGTTAAATCTTCTTTAAAAGTTTGATATAATTCTCCAGTAAAATTACCTGGGCTTGGAAATTTCTGTTTTGGAAGATTTCTGCTTATACATTTATTTTCCTTAATGGTTAAAGGGCTATTCAAATTATCTATTTATATTTGGTTAGTTGTGATATTTTTCTCCTCAGGAATTGGTTCATCTCATCTAAACTGTGAAATTTATGTGTGTTGAGCTGGTCCTATTTGGGGGAGAGGCGACTTCTTAGCAGCCAGCAGTGATGTAAATCCCAATTTGCTATTTGGCTTTCTCTGACCCCACCCTGGTGGGGGAATGTGGGCGCCTCCTTACAGCCTTATGAGAGTAGACGTCTAGGCTCCCCACTCAGGCTTTGCTGGTGCAGGTAGGGGTGAGGCCACAGTTTTTTCTGTGGTGTTTGTCTAGAATAGAGTGGTTATTGTATAAAAGTTTCCTGCCTTGATAGAATGTCCATTTCCTGGCCTTTTGGGTAGGCTTTTCTTGTCATTTTGTTTTTGTCTGTTGGCGTTTCCAGGTTGATGGTTCTTCAGCTAAAAGTCTTGACTATACAAGAGGAAAAGAAAATCCAGGGAACTCAACCCCGTGTATGTAATGTTCAGGCTTTTTAGTTGTACTTAGCATGATAAACATTGAAAAGTATGTCTATTCCATCTCTTGGATGCAGAAGTTATCCACAGGTTTAGTTTTAAATGAATTGATAGAGACAAATTTATGGTATATTAAGCAGTAGGATCAAAACACCAGCACACCAGTCTTTACCCATAAAACTACTCCTTTCTATGACTTTCCCCGTCTCTGAATGAATCTGCTATTACCCATTAGAATAGCCAAGTAAAGGACCCAGAAGTACCAAGAGCTCAGGCATCTCCCAGGGATGAATTTAACATCAATCTCGTCTCTAGGTATCTCAGGAAACACTGAACATACATACTGACTTGAAAAATATTTTAAGCACATACTTTCCAGGTAGTCTGAAGCTAAACACAATAGAGAAAATGAAGGTACAAAAGCATAGTCCCTTCTAGTAACAGAGAAAGACATATAAAACCTGTGCATGAAAAACTACAATAAAAGGCAGGTTCTGATGAATGTCACAGAGTGGACCACACTGCTAGGACAGGACTTAACCGTGACATTTAAACATGACACAGTGTTTACACCTGGAGCCATAAATTTTTCTTTTATTATGGCTCCCTGTAACCAAATATACACAGTCAGACCTAAATCCGTTCTTATACCAATTTTGACTGAGGCTGGAAATATATCGACTGAAAAATAAGGCATTCTCCCTAAGCCCACAATTTGATGGCTAAGCCAAAAATGTTGTCTTATAACTTGCCCCCATAACCTCATTCATCACTACTGCACAAGATGATCCTGAGTAGCCCTGTGGACCTGAGCCTCAGACAGTCTCCACCACTCTCCAGTGCTGGCAGAAGAGCTTAACAGGAAATATGCTTGGGCAGATCTCCCAGAATGATAACTTCCGACATTCTGGCTCCTGAGAAACAACTAATGGGATTTCCAACCATCGTGTCCCATCTACCAAGCACTGTCAATCATTAATCACCCACATTTAGAAATAGTGTTTAGTTGCTTAATATATATTTAGTGTTTAACATGGAAAATGAAATAAATGCAAAGAGATACTATAGGTGGAGCACCAGAAGTACCTAGGGTATTCATAAACATTGAGACTCCTTTGTCTTACACCAAATGGGGACATAATCTGAAAATATGCAGAACACAAAAGAAACCCAACCAGGTGTTGCTGAATCGGTTCTGCCTCATGGGGACCCCACGTGTTGCAGAGTAGAACTGCATCCCATAGGGTTTTCATGGCTATGACCTTTTGGGGGCAGATTGCCAGGCCTTTCTTCTGAAGTATCTGTAGATGGGTTTGAATAGGCCACCTTTTGGTTAGTAGCCACATGTTTAACCTTTCGCACCCCAGGGACTCTGAAGAACACAAGCACCACTGAAAACTCAAATATATGTTAAGACTTAGGCTCTTGCTACAGAAAGTCAGAGGAGGAAAGGGACTTAAGATGGGGTCAGTAATGAAGGAGTCTATCTCTCCTATAATATGACACCTTCTTTCTTCTGAACTAATCCACTACTAATTCTCAGTCTGGGAGATGGATATTTGACACACAGGCTTTGGAACATGTGAATAAATCACACTAGGTGATACAGAAGACAGATATGACATTGCTAGAAATGATGTCTTAGAATTTCTCTTGACACCATGTCAATCCCCTGCTCCTGGATGGACATAGCAGGTCTATTTAAAGAAGACAGCAAAATATATACTGGTCTTAAATACATTTTATTTACATCATATTTTATTTGTCCTTCTGTAAACGTGATTTCTTCATTTTCTCTACCTTTTCATCATAATTTTCTCTTAGATTTTTGTTCAGCTTCCTCTGAAACCAAACAGAGGCAAAAACTACACAGATAGAACATAAAACTTCACAGTCCATATTCCACAGCTCACAGCTTCTGGGCACCAATGCACAAGAAATTAAAACGTGATTTTTTTAAATAAGTTTCTTAGGATAATATACTTTTGGGCTTAAATTATGAGTTTGAACAGTGGTGCCAAATCAAATAAAAATATGAAGAAACGTCTGATTTGTAGGTAAGTGAAGAACTCTAAGAAAAAGCTGTACTCTGACAAGTGTAATCTCTTCTCTAAGTCTAGGTTAAAAAAAAAAAAATCAAAGCCGTTGACTTTCGGAAAATGGGGAAAAATCTAACAAAACCTCAAACACAACATTTTTGCTCTTTAAAAATGAAGCAGACTTCAGCTTCTGGCAGTGGATATCACTTTGTTTTAGGCCAATTCCTTGATGAAAATAACTAGAAAAACTGAGCAAAATGTATAAAAACATACCTGTCTGAAGGCTTCACAGAGTCATTAGGGTAAAGAAGAGCTGTAGGGTCAAGATCCCTGAGAGAACGGAACCCTAGGGAGGTTTACCCTAAAGCATCAGCTGAGGAGTTCAGCAGTTAAGCTGAGTATTTAAAATTTGCACCAGGAAGGGCAAGGAAAGGTTGAGATCAGAGCCTTCCAAGGATGAACAGCCATGGAAAAAGACACAGGACTTTCTGTAGGGACCCAACAGGGCTTCACCCTGGGAGTAAGTGTAAATAGAAAATAGATCAGCCATCACAAGGATTTAAGAAAAGTTTTAGGTCTGCTCAATTCCTAAAAGAATTAAGGTGGTTGGCATCTCACCTAGCTGCTTGCCAGAAGCAAATCTAACTCTTACATGGAAAAAGAACATTCATTTAAGCCACAAAATATCTTAGAATTTTTCATCTACAATATATGACTTTCAATAAAAAATAAGCAGCATATTAAAAAGGTATGATCAAAGATATAAAATCTGACAACAATTATGAGTGGTGGTTGTACAACAAGATCAATGTAATTGATATCACCAAATTGTACACTTCAAAAATGTTGAATTTGCAAATGCTGCATTATATATATTTATATATATATTTATTTTTAACAATAAAAGAGAAAAAAAAGATTTGGTCATAGAACAAGAGAAAAAAACAAATTATAAAGACCCATGAGAAATCCAGATATTGGATTTCTAGAATAGGAATTTAAAATAATTGTGATTAAAATATTTAAATAATTAAATAACATGAAGAAATTTAGTATAGAACTAAAAACTATTTTAAAAAAACTCAATTCTAGAATTGAAATTAAAAACTTGGACAGACGTAACAGTAGACACAGAGATGAAAAAAATAAAACAGTGAAGTGAAAAAATGGGTCAGAGGAAAACATTCAGACCAAAAGAGGAAGAACAAAAAAGATAAAAAATAAGTAAAAGAGCATAAAAAATTATGGGACATGCACAATTAAAAGGGCATACATGTAATTAGGGTCCCAGCAGGAGATGGCTCCTAACCAAAAGGTCAGCAGTTCAAATCCACCAGCCGCTCCTTAGAAACCCTATGGGGCAGTTCTACCCTGTCCTATAGGGTCGCTATGAGCCAGAATCGACTTGACTGCAATGGGTAGGTACCTTATAGTAAAATTGCTGAAGATCAAAGTCAAAGAGAAAATCTTAAAAGAAGATGAAGAAAAAAGTTATATATATATATAATACACGCACACACACACATATATATATAAACTTTAAGAGAGAAACAATAAGATTGTCATCTGAGAGCTGACTTTTCAACTGAAATGATGGCAGCCAGAAGACAATAGAAAGGTATCTTCAAAGGGCTGGGAAAAAAAAGATTGCTGTTAATCTATAATTTTGTATCTGTCGAAAACTTCAAAAAAAAAAAAAGATGACAAAATAAAGATACTTTAAGACAAACTGAAACTGCACATCAGCAGATCTACACTGAGAAAAATACTCAAGGGTATTCTTCAAGAAGAAGAAAAACTATTCCAGATGACAACTGGATATACAGAAAGAAATGAAGAGTGACAGAATGGGTAAATATGTGGAAAAATCTAAATGAATACTGACTGTATAAAACAGTTACAGTTTTGCCTTGTAGAGTTTTAAATTACAGTACATTTAAATATGAATAACTGAAGTTGAAGTGCACTATAGCCCTTGCATTGAATTGGTAGTAGTAAAAATAACTTACATTAAGCTTAAATAATTCAAGGATATATTTTACAAACTAAGGTAGCCACTTATATACTGGTAAAAGTGTGTGCATCTAACCAAGAGAAATGGAAAAATAAGAAATACTCAATCCATTTAAAAGAATAAGTAAAAAGAGGAAAATATAAGAGTGAATTAACTAGAAAACAACCGATAAGGTGGTAGTTTTAAACAAAATACACCAGTAATAACAGGAACTATAAATGAACTAAATATTCCAATGAAATAACAAAGACTTTCAGGCTGGATTTAGAAAAATAATTATATGCTGCTTACGAGAGACACATCTTAAATATAAAAAAATAAAGACTGAAAGCAAAAATGTTGTTAGGTGCCATCGAGTTGGTTCTGACTCATAGCAACCCTATGTACAACAGAATGAGACACTGTCCAGTCCTGCGAAATCCTCACAATCTTTCTTATGATTGAGCCCATTGTTGCAGCCACGGTGTCAATCTACTTCGTTGAGGGTCTTCCTCTTTTTCGCTGACCCTCTACTTTACCAAGCGCGATGTCCTTCTCCAGGGACTGATACCTCCTGATGACATGTCCAAAGTATGTGAGACATGGTCTCGCCATCCTTGCTTCTAAGGCACATTCTGGCTATATTTCTTCCAACAGAGTTGTCCGTTCTTTTGGCAGTCCATGGTATATTCAGTATCTCTACCAACCCCATAATTCAAAGGCATCAATTCTTCTTTTGTCTTCCTTATTCATTCTCCAGCTTTCCCATGCACATAAGGCAGCTGAAAACATCATGGCTTGGATCAGGAGCATCCGAGTCTTCAGATACCTTTGTTTTTCAACACTTTAAAGATGTCTTTTAAAGCTGATTTGCCCAGTGAAATGCGTCTTTTGATTTCTTGACTGCAGCTTCTATGGGTGTTGATTGTGGATCCAAGTAAATTGAAATCCTTGACAACTTCAATCTTTTCTCCATTTATCATGATGTTGCTTACTGGTCCAGTTGTGAGGATTTTTGTTTTCTATATGTGGAGGTGTAATCCATACTGAAGGCTGTGGTCTTTAATCTTCATCAGTAAGTGCTTCAAGTCCTCTTTACTTTCAGCAAGCAAGGTTGTGTCATCTGCATAACGCAGGTTGTTAATGAGTCTTCCTCCAATCCTGATGCCCCCTTCTTCTTCATATATTCCAGTTTCTCAGATTACTTGCTCAGCATACAGATTGAATAGGTATGGTGAAAGGATACAACCCTGACGCACACCTTTCCTGACATTAAGCCACTCATTATTCCATTGTTCTGCTCAAACAACTGTCTCTTGATCTATGTACAGGCTCCTCATGAGCACAATTGAGTGTTCTGGAATTCCCATTCTTCGTAATGTTATCCATAATTTGTTGCCTTTGCGTAGTCAATAAAACACAGATAAACATCTTGCTGGTATTCTCTGCTTTCAGCCAGGATCCATCTGACATCAGCAATGATATCTTCTGTCTTCCTTTTTCACTGTCCAATTTGAAAATGCATATGAGGTGTCATGAATTGAATTATGTCCCCACAAAATATGTGTCAACTTGGATAGGCCACGATTCCCAGTATCATGTGGTTTGTCCTCCATCTTGTGAAAGATGTAATTTTCCTATATGTTGTAAATCCTAATCTCTGCCTGTGGTTAATAAGGCAAGATTAGATTATATTAAAGAAGATTAGGGTGAGATGTAACACCCTTACTCAAGTCACATCCCTAATCCAATGTAAAAGGATGTGGTGTGGCTTGCATCGCCTTTTATCTTACAAGAAACAAAAGGAAAGAGAAGTGAGCAGAGAGTGGGGGACCTCACACCACCAAGAAACAAGGGCCAGGAGAATAGCACGTACTTTGGACCCAGGGTCTCGTGCTGAGAATCTCCTCGACCAGGGGAAGATTGATGACAAGGGTCTTCTTCCAGAGCCAACAGAGAAAGAATGCCTTCCCCTGGAGCTGCAGCCCTGAATTTGGACTTCTAGCCTGCTAGACTGTGAGAAAATAGATTTCTCTGTTAAAGCCATTCCCTTGTGGAGTTTCTGTTATAGCAGCACTAGATGACTAAAGACACGAGGTGACTGAAAAAATCATGGCTTGGGTCATGTGCACCTTAGTCATTAAAGTGCCATCTTTGCTTTTCAGAACATTAAAGAGATCTTTTGCAGAAGATTTGCCCAATGCAATACACTGCTGGATGCCAAGCTCTAGAATGATCTTTTATGCTTTGTCCATGGGGAGGGGTGGTGGTGGATGAAATTGATATGCAGGTTCTTAAAATATATAGTACATCAAAAAATTTTTGAGTGGTACTGAACAATTTTCTTAGTGAAGAAAGGAAAAAATCATTTAGTAAAAATAATAATAAGGTAACTTTAGTATTCTTATTTCTTTCTCTTCAGAAAGCTAATAATTGTGGTGTCTGCCAATTTAGAACAGAAATGTTTAAATACAAAAGAATCCAATTTAGAGAGCTCTCTTTTAAAAGTCAGCTAGATTTATCAACAAAAGATACTATTGTCTCAACTGTCTTTTTGTTTTCTTCTTCTTCCTACCTCCTACGGAAAAAGAATGAGTATACCAAAAGAAATGTTAATGGTAGAAAACTGAAGTTTTCACTAATGTTTCAAATAGGCTTTTATAGAGCAGCAATTAAGTGAGTTATAAAACAGTACAGTTAAAGAGTATCAATAATGAAATACTCTATTTGAGGGCTTTAAATTACCCTTCTCTAAAAATTTATATTTGAATTCTTCCTATCAGAGTTGTTGAGTTTAAAATAATTTATATAAATATATATGTGTGCATGTGTACATCTACACACACTCAGACACACACATATGTATACATAAACACAAAGAATATATATCCACATAGGTACACAAAACTGAAATTATTTATTAATAGATCCATCTCTTCATCTATGGTCACAAAATTCAAAAACTCAATAATAGAATCCATAGATAAAGCCCTAAATTCGTTTCAGTCACTGTTTTCAAACTTCTATCTAATTTATAAACTAATTAGTTAACAAGAAGAAAAATCTACTAGCATTTTTAGAACCTCTTATATCGACTCCTCCCCAACCCTAGCTTTGAAGAATAGTATAAGGTATCACCTAATAAGAAGAAGAAATAAAGGACTGTGATAATTCACAGCCTGAATGAAAAGAATGGTAAGTTTTGGTGGACTTTTTACTGGTTGTCTAGTCATCTAGTGCTGCTATAACAGAAATACCACAGGTGGATGGCTTTAACAAAGAGAAATCTATTCTCTCACAGTCCAGTAGGCTAGAAGTCTGAATTCAGGGTGCCAGCTCCAGGGGAAGGCTTTCTCTCTCTGTTGGCTCTGGAGGAAGGTCCTTGTCATCAGTCTTCCCTTGGTTTGGGAACATTTCAGCACAGGAAACTCAGGTCCAAAATGACATGCTCTGCTCCCGGCACGGCTTTCTTGGTGGTATGAGGTCCCTGGCTCTCTCCTTTCTTCCCTTTCCTTTTATTGTTTGAGAGATAAAAGGTGGCACAGGCCACACCCCAGGGAAACTCCCTTTACACAGCATCAGGGATGTGGCCTGAACAAAGGTATTATTACATCCCACCCTAATCTTCTTTAACCACAGGCAGAGATTATGATTTATAACACATAGGACAATCACAAAATGAAGGACAACCACACACGGCCTAACCAAGTTGACATATATTTTGGGGGGACACAATTCAATCCATTACACTGGTGAAAAACAGTGATCATAAATAACGATTCTAAGGATGGCACAGGACCGAACGGTGTTTCGTTCTATTGTACACAGGGTCACTATGAGTCCTAGCCAACTCGGTGGCACCTAACAACAACAGCACAACAAAATAGACATGAAGCAGAAGGCAGTTCCCAAACCACTGCAAGCTTCTATTGGCAAGGAAGATGGGAGAATGACAACCAGTTCTGTCTGCTATGTGTTCTGGGTGCGTGTTCCACCTGAAGACTGAAATTCCTCCCACCAGCTGCCTGAGGTGTGTCACCATGGTTAACAATGAGCACTTTAATGGTTCTTGTGCAGTTTTCTCTGCCATTACCAAGAGGGACAGAGTTTATCATATTATCATTTCCCTGGCCACCTGTCTGTCCTTTTGGTATACAGGCCCTATATCAGAATCAGAAACAAGGCCCTAAACATCCCAAGCAACATTGCAGAAGCTGTTCAACCAATATCTTTTTTCTGTCACATCTGCCTATGTGACCTGGCATAAACAGGGGAAACAACCTTGAAACATTAAAAAAAAAAAAAAGAAATTAAGAGAGATATTGAGGTGAGACAAGAAAACTCTCATTTTAAATACATCGTCAGGTTCTGAAATAACTTGCAGAAGAGCCATGGTGGGAAATCTATGAGCATTCAGGCAGAATTCCAGCCCCTTTGAAGGCGTCAACGTGCCTTCATCAGCGCTACAACCCCAGGAGCTACCAGTACTGATCTTCCTATGAAATATAGGCTGAATGATAATAAATTTCAGTAGACTTTTTACTGATCAAACGTCTATTCTCAAAGAAAGCTAATTATTAAAATCAGTGTTAACCGAGAGAAATGTCACTAACAGCCTGCCACAGGGCGATGGCCATTGTACCGTCCACTCTGATACTTTCAGCTGTGACTTGGCATGTGGAGAATCTGCTTGAATATCAATATAATTAAGGAGATTTAGGAGTTTTAATAAACCATGAATAATAGTAGTCATAATAATGATGATAATAAAAGCAGCTAACATTTATCAAGAGTTTACCAGGTACCAAAGGAGCCCTGGTGGTACAGTGGTTAATGCACCTGGCTGCTAACCAAAAGGTTGGAAGTTTGACCAACAACCACGCCACAGGAGAAAGATGTCGCAATCTGCTTTTGTAAAGATCACAGCCTTAGACACCCTGGGCAGTGCTACTCTGTACCATACGGTCACTATGAGTCAGAATCTATTCTTCTTCAGTCTTATTCATTGTCCAGCTTTTGCATGCATATAAAAAAAAAAAAAAAAAGAAGGCAACTAAAAATATCACGGTTTGGGTCAGGTACACCTTGGTCCTCAAAGTGACATTTTTGCTTTTTAACACTTTTGAGAGGTTTTTTTTGCAGCAGATTTACCCAATGCAATAAATACATCATTTGATTTTTTGATCAGGGTCCCTAGGTGACACAAATGGTTTGTATTTGACTGTGTCATGGACTGAATTGTGTCTTCCAAAAATATGTGTCGGCTTGGTTAGGCCAAGATTCCCAGTATTGTGTGGTTGTCTTCCACTTTGTGATTGTAATTTTATTTTAAAGAGGATTAGGGTGGGATTGTAACACCACCCTTACCCAAGTCACATTCCTGATCCAATGTAAAGGGAGTTTTCCTGTGGTGTGGCCTGTACCACCTTTTATCTCTTAAGAGATAAAAAGGAAAAGGTAGAGAGCTGAGAGCGGGACCTCATACCACCAAGAAAGAGGCACTGGGACAGAGCGCGTCCTTTGGATCCGGGGCCTCTGTGCGGAGAAGCTCTTAGTCCAAGTAAAGATTGATGAGAAGGCTGACAGAGACAGAAAGCCTTCTCCTGGAGCTGACACCCGGAATTTGGACTTTTAGCCTATTTTACTGTGAAGAAATAAATTTCTGTTTGTTAAAGCCATCCAATTGTACGGTATTTCTGTTATAGCAGCACTAGATGACTAAGACAGAATTTTAACCTAAAGGTTGACCATTCGGCACTGTAGAGGGAAGTCCTGGTGATCTGCTTCCATAAAGATTACAGCCAAGAAAACCTTCCACAGCAGTAGTACTGTATAACACATGGGGTTGCCACGAGTCAGAATTGACTCAACGGCAACAGGTCTGGTTTTTTGGTTTTGGTAACACTCCTATTTATATAAAACAGTCAAATTAATTTTCTACTAAAAATTTCACCTAGAGCAATGAGAACTTTCTCAATGGAATAGTCTATGTATTCCATTAAGCTTTACTTCAGGGAGGGGATATGACAGACTGTCATGGTATACAAAGAAAACTGGACAAAGAATTAAATGGATCTCCATCATTACTCTGTCTCAGTGCCTCAGCTTCTTCATCTGGAAATTAACTGCATTTTTCCATGCAAAATTTTCCACCCAAAATCTAATATAATCACTATGTGTATGGTGACAAGTTATACAAACACAATGAATCAATATCATGATGGGTAATTAACTTATTCAGCCAATAAAAAAATACGATTATCATTATCATCGTTTCTCCAACATGTGAGATATAAAATCTTTACTATGAGAAGGCAGTTATATACAATTATTCTTTATAACAATTCCACATCAAATATCTAATATTTGCATATTGGTCATTTGGGATAATCTGTAACACCGCTGAAGTGTTTACATCCAAAGGCTGATGAGCAGGGCTGGCTTCACGGGCATGTGGCTGGTGCATTCACACAGGGGCTCCTGCTTAGAAGGGCACTGTGCTTGGTTTAACGCTCGGCTCTCAATATCTTGAAATTGTTAATAGTTTTTGGACAAGGGATCCTTCAATTTATTTTGTACATACACACACACACACAACAGTTGTCACTGAGGCAACTTCAACTCATCAACTCAGGGTGACTTCATGTGTGTTAGAGTAGAACTGTGCTCCATAGGGTTTTCAAAGGATTAGTTTTCAGAAGTAGATCACCAGGACTTTTGTCCCAGGTGCCTCTAGGTGGACTCCAGCCTCCAAACTTTTGATTAGCAGCTGAGCGTTTTAACTGTTTGCAGCACTCAGGGACTCCTATTTTGCACAAGACCTCAGAAATCATGTAGCCAATCCTTCCAGAGAAGATAAAATCTGGCTCTGAAGCTACCAGGGCCGGGAGAGTTTGAGGAAAAGTGGGCTTAAATGAGAAAGCTCATTTGCAACTGACTGCAGCACTGAAAGACCCCTGGTGGAACAGCAGTCAAGAGCTTGGCTGCTAACCAAAAGGTTGGCAGTTCAAATCCACCAGCCACTACTTGGAAACCCTACAGGGTATTCTACTCTGTCCTATAGGGTTGCTAAGATTTGAAACCCACTTAGTGGCAATGGGTTTGATGTGTCTTTTTTGGCGGCACTGAATCAGAATCTGAGAAACCCCAGATATCATTCAGACACACTCTCATTTCAGTTGAAGAAATTGAGGCCCCAGAGATTCAGGTACTTGCCCACAGCCGCCAGCTCCTCAGTGGCGTGTCCTCTGCATTCTGTCTAATGAATGACCTGCCCTGGAACATGAGTAGATATTGTTTCAGGGCTGCCCTTGTGTCCTGGGTCACAGATGTCTCCTTCATGTCCAACACCTCCTCCTACTTCCTGTTCACAGGTCTCATTATCTGGTAATTTTTTCACCTTTTCCCAAAGTCCTTGAAATCCGTCACTGAGAAGATGAGCTGATTCTTGTATCAATGTGAGTGTTATAATTTTTTTTCTTTCTATTTATCTTTAATTATTGTCTGCCAGCTGGTGGAATGTACATGAAAATAACCTTTAGACAAATCTGGGGGCCTTGCATTGATGGGATTGATTCGGAACATATTTGGGGTGCTGTGTTGTTTATCTATTAAAATGTTTCCAAAGGATGAGGACTCATTGATACAGCATGCCTTGTTTACAAGCCTGTCCTTGGGCATCAGTCACTGCAGCTCCATTACTGACTATAAATCTCACTTGTAGTGGCAAAGCATCTGCAGTGCTTTCTGCTCCAATCATTATTTTATGTTCATTGAATACAAATCAGAACGAATTCTGAATGCAAATCACCTTTCAAGTTATCTGATTCGGGCTGTTGGAATTCAAGTAAAAATGAGTCACATATGATGGGAGATGAAAGTCAACCATGGGACTGGAAACGAAAATTAAAATTGAAGTCTGTATAAGAATTAGTTTCCTACCCCGCCTCCCTCTCGCACTCACAGGCTTCTCAACTGTCAGGAATTTACTCCCCCAGTAAAAATATCAGAGGGCACTTCTCTAAAAAGATGAACTAATTGTCTTGGGTGAACAAAGGAAATTCATTGGACACGACACTGCAGAGCAAGGACCTCTACATTTTGGCATTTATGAATTCTCCTGACAAATTTTTACAGACTTTCCACTCAGCCCTTTTTTGCCAGTTTTTTAAGTGTAAATGAACAACTATCATCAGACATTGAAGGAAATAAACAATTAGCCTAGGATGTCTGTCGAAAGACTTAGAGTTGTTCCAGAAGAGAGAAGAGGAAGAGGAGGACTACGAGGAGGAAACCAGAAAAGAACTATCCAAGTAAATTTCCCAGAGTGGAAAGACAAATGTACTTACATTAGAAACGGTATATCAATTACCTAGCAAATTGACCAAAAACTATCTCATGCCTAAATACATAGTGGCAATATTTTGAATTCTCAGAATAAAGGGAAGAACTTATAAGCTTACACAGACAGAGACAGAGAAATGGGTTACCTAATAGGAAAGAGAATCAGGTTGTCATCAGACTTCTCATCAGCAGCACTGGGTTACTGCTCGTGCAGTAATGCACGCAAAATTGAAAGAAAGAGTGCTTTAACCTAGAATCCTATATCAATCCATATCAAACATGAATTTACAAACAGAATAATTTCAGACTAAAAATTTACTCCTTGTGACTCTGTCTTAGAAAGTTACCTGAGGCTGCACTTTATTAAATGAGGGAGTAAACAATTCCCACTCTCATACACAAGACAAAGTAAACATGAATCTAACAAAGAACAAGTCTGACCCAGGAAGGGAGTTAAGGAGGTGCATCTGAAGAATACTGAACACACCACGGACTGCCAGAAGAACGAATAAATCTATCTTGGGAGAAGTGCAGCCAGAATGTTCCACAGAGCAAGGATGGCAAGACTTCATCACACTTACTTTGGACATGTTATCAGAAGGGACCAGTCTCTGGAGAAGGAAGGACATCATGCTTGGCAAAGTGGAGGGTCAGTGCAAAAGAGGAAGACCCTCAATGAGATAGACAGACACGGTGGCCGCAACAATAGGCTCAAATATAGCAACGATTGTGAGGATGACACAGGACCAAGCAGTATTTTGTTCTATTGTACATAGGGTCACTATGAGTCAGAACCAACACAACTGCACCTAACAACAACAACCTAAGACAGCTGGCCATGAGACCTAAAGAGTTATCAAGGCAGACTGTCACAGGAATATGGATGGCCCAAAAGAAAAATATCTGCTAAAAGATGAAATTATCTTAAGATTGTACTGACAATGAAAAACAAAAGTAAATCTAATATAAAATACAGGAAAACAAAGAAATGTCCAAAATGTAATAATGATATACTTAATTGAAGCAGTAGAACAAACCAATACACTCAAGCATAAACGAATCATACCTACTGTGTTATAAACTATACAATACAGTGTAACCAACTTAGATGTAAACATTCCATTGAGTTTAAACAATTCAGGAAAATAATCTTTATATTTATCTACATACTAACAATATCCTCTGCCTTTCTAAATTGGTGGCACAGATGGCTAAGCACTGGACTATTAACCAAAATGTTGGTGGTTCAAACCCACGCAGAGACACCTTGGAAGTAAGCCTTGTTGATCTGTTTCAGAAAGGTTCAGCCTTGAAAATTTTATGGAATGAATTTCTACTCTGCACACATAAGATTGCCTTGAGTCGGAAACAACTAGACAGCAACTAACATCATTTCCCTTTGCCTGAAAAACTCTACTTCAGCATTTCTAGTACTGTGTATCTGTCAGCAACAAATTCTCTCAGTTTGAGTTTATCGGAAAATGGCTTTATTTTGCCTTCATTTAAAATAAATATCTTTTTGTAGCAAAGAATTCTAGATTGACAGGTTTTGTGTTTTTTTTTGCAGAACTATGAAGATATTATTCCATTATATTCTGGCCTCAGTTGTTTCCAATGGCATGTCAGCTATCTTAAACAATACTATTTACATTCAATATGTAACGTTTCCTTTGTCTCAGGATGACGTTTAGATTTTCTCTTAACCTTTGGGCTTCAACATATGTGCCTAGCTATCGTTTTATTTATACTCATAAACTGACGTTCTTGGATTTGTGGATTACTGTTTTATATCAATTTGAAAATTTTTCAGCCAAAGTTTCTTCAACTATTTTTTCTTCTTCATTTTCTCTCTTCCTCTGTCAAGGAGTAAAATTAAAAGTATATTTGTGGCCATCTAAGATACTCCACTGGTCTCACCACTTTGGGAGCAAGGAAGAATGACCAAAACTGAACACACAAGGGAAAGATTAGTCCAAAGGACTAATGGACCACATCTACCACAGCCTCCACCAGACTGAGTCCAGTACAGCTAGATGGTGCCCGGCTACCACCACTGACTGCTCTGACAGAAATCACAACAGAGGGTCCCATACAGAGCTGGAGAAAAATGTAGAATAAAATTCTAACTCACAAAAAAAGGCCAGACTTAGCGGCCTGACACAGACTGGAGAAACCCGGAGAGTATGGCCCCTGGACACCCTTTTAGCTCAGCAATGAAGTCACTCCTGAGGTTCACTCTTCAGCCAAAGATTAGACAGGCCCATAAAACAAAACAAGACTAAAGGGGCACACCAGCCCAGCAACAAGAACTAGAAAGCAGGAGGGGACAGGAAAGCTGGTAATAGGGAACCCAAGGTTGAGAAGGGAGACTGTTAACATGTCGTGTGGTAGTTAACCAATGTCATAAAACAATATGTGTATTAACTGTTTAATGAGAAACTAGTTTGTTCTGTGAACCTTCATCTAAAGTAAACAACAACAAAATTATTAAATCACCTGATATTCTCCTTCAGATAACTGTGGATCTCATCTTTTTTAAAAATCTTTTTTTGGTCTTTATGCTTCATTTTGGATAATTTCTATTGATTTGTTGTCAAATGCATTGTTTTTTTTTTTCCATATGCCCAGCATGCTGTTAATTCTACCCAATGTATTTTTATTTCAGCTATCGTACTTTTCAGTTCTCAGAATTTTTTCTGGTCTATTTTTTACATTTTTCTTATTTTTTTCCTGAAATTTTTCTTTTCTTTGTCTACTATATCCATCTTTTCCTACAGGCTCTTTACATACTTATGGTTGTTGCTGTTGTTCTTAGGTGCTGTTGTGTCAGTTCCTACTCATAGCAAACCTATACATAACAGGACGAAATACTACCCAGTTCTGCCCCATCCTCACAATTGTTGCTGTGCTTGTGCAACCACTGTGTCAATCCATTTCACTGAGGTCTTCCTCTTTTTCGCTGACCCTCTTTTTACCAAACATGATGTCCTTCTCCAGGGACTGATCCATCCTGACAACATGTCCAAAGTATGTAAGACGCAGTCTCGCCATCCTTGCTTCTAAGGAGCATTCTGGCTACACTTCTTACAAGACAGACTTGTTCATTCTTTTGGCAGTCCATGGTATATTCAATATTCTTCTCCAACACCACAATTCAAAAGTGTCAATTCTTTGGTTTTCCTTACTCATTGTTCAGCTTTCACATGCATGTGAGGTCACTGAAAACATCATGGCTTGGGTCGGGCGCATCTTAGTCCTCAAGGTGACATCTTTGCTTTTCAACACTTGAAAGAGGTCTTTTGCAGCAGATTTGCCCAGTGCAATGCATTGTTTGATTTTCTGACTGCCGCTTCCATGGGTGTTGATTGTGGATCCAAGAAAAATGAAATCCTTGACAACTTCAATATTTTCCCCATTTATCATGACATTGCTTATTGGTCCAGTTGTGTGGATTTGGGTTTTCTTTATGTTGAGGTGTAAACCATACTGAAGGCTGTGGTCTTTGATCGTCATTAGTAAGTGCTTCAAGTCCTCTTCACTTTCAACAAGCAAGGTCGTGTCATCTGCATAACGTAGGTTGTTAGTTTTCCTCCAATCCTTATGCCACATTCTTCTTGATATAGTCCAGCTTCTTAGATTATTTGCTCAGCATACAGGCTGAATAAGTACAGTGAAAGGATACAACCCTGATGCACACCTTTCCTGACTTTAAACCATGCAGTATCCCCTTGTTATGTTGAAACAGCTGCCTCTTGATCCATGCACAGATTCCTCACAAGCACAATTAAGTGTTCTAGAATTCCCTTTCTCCACAATCTTATCCATAATTTGTTATGATCCACACAATTGAATGCCTTTGCAGAGTCAATAAAACACAGGTAAACATCTTTCTGGTACTCTCTGCTTTCAGCCAGGATCCATCTGACATCAGCAATGATATATCCCTGGTTCCATGTCCTCTTCTAAATCCGGCTTGAATTTCTGGCAGTTTACTGTCAATATACTGCTGCAGCCACTTTTGAATGATCTTCAGCAAAATTTTGCTTGCATGTGATATTAAAGATATTGTTTGATAATTTCCACATTCAGTTGGATCACCTTCATTGCAAATGCGCATAAATATGGATCTTTCAGTCAGCTGGCCAGGTAGCTGTCTTCAAATTTTTTTGCATAGACAAGTGAGCACTTCCAGCGCTGCATCTGTTTGTTGAAACATCTTAATTGGTATTTCCTCAATTCCTGGAGCCTTGTTTTTTGCCAATGTCTTCAGTGCAGCTTGGACTTCTCCTTTCAGTACCATAGGCTTCTGATCATATGTTACCTCTTGAAATGGTTGAATGTCGACCAGTTCTTTTTGGTACAGTGAATCTGTATTCCTTCCATCTTGTTTTGATGCTTCCTGCATTGTTTAATATTTTCCCCAAAGAATTCTTCACTATTGCAACTCGAGGCTTGAATTTCTCTTCAGTTCTTTCAGCTTGAGAAGTGTTGAGTGTTTGTTTTTCTATCTCCAGGTCTTTGCACATATCATCATAATACTTGGTCTTCTTGAGCCACCCTTTGAAATCTTCTGTTCAGCTCTTTTACTTCATCATTTTTTCCTTTTGCTTTAGTTACTCAAAGTTCAAGAGCAAGTTTCAGAGTCTCTTCTGGTATTCATTTAGGTCTTTTCTTTCTCTCCTGTCTTTTTAATGAACTCTTGCTTTCTTGATGTATGATGTCCTTGATGTGATTCCACAACTCACCTGGTCTTTAGTCATTAGTGTTCAATGTATCAAATCTCTTCTTGAGATGGGATATACTTGAGTCAGATATTCAGGTGGGATATACTCAAGGTCATACTTTGGCTCTCACGGACTTGTTCTAATTTTCTTCAATTTCAACTTGAACTTGCATATGAGTAACTGATGTCTGATCCACAGTCAGCCCCTGACCTTGTTCTGACTGATGATATTGAGCTTTTCCATCATCTTTTTCCACAGATGTAGTTGATCTGATTCCTGTGTATTCCATCTGGTGAGGTCCATGTGTATAGTCACCATGTATGTTGGTGAAAAAAAGTATCTGCAATGAAGAAATCATTGGTCTTACAAAATTCAATCATGCGATTTCTAGCATCATTTCTATCATCAAGGCTGTATTTTCCAACTACGGATCCTTCTTCTTTGTTTCCAACTTCTGCATTCAAATCACCAGTAATTATCAGTGCATCCTGACTGCATGTTCGATCAATTTCAAACTGCAGAAGTTGGTAAAAATCTTCAGTTTCTTCATCTTTGGTCTTAGTGGTTGGTGTGTAAATTTGAGTAACAGTTGTCCTGACTGGTCTTCCTTGTAGGGGTATGGATATTATCCTATCACTGACAGTGTTGTACTTCAGGATAGATCTTGAAATTTTCTTCTTGATGACGAATGCAACACTGTTCCTTTTTAAGCTGTCATTCCTGGCATAGTAGACCATATGATTGTTCGATTCAAAATGACCAATACCAGGCCACTTCAGCTCATTAATGCCTAGGATATTGATCCTTATGAGTTCCATTTCATTTTCTATGATTTCCAATACTTACGGTAGTTAATTTAAATTGCTTGTCTTCCTATTCTAATTTCAGGATCACTGTGGAACTGTTTTTATTCAATCATTTTCCTCTTGACTATATCTAGTAATTTTTGATGGTATAGTGACATTGTGGGTGATCCATTGTAAAATTTTTGAATCTGTTATCTTCCTTTGATGAGTATTTATTTTTGTTTCAAGAGGCAGTTAAATTACTGCTGAATCACATTGACCATGTTGAGATCTGATTTTATGATTTACACCATTAATCTTAAGGCAAACCTCTCAGTTCAGATAAACAGAATTTACTCCTTAGGTGTGACCCTAAGTTTTCAATGGAAAGTCAAAGGCATTAGTCAACTTTCTATAACTTGAAGGGACTCAAACTTCAAACTATAGCTTAGCACCAGGAAGCAGCCAAAAATTCTGCTCAGCTCTCTCAGTCTTCCAACTGTTGCTTTGCTCTTGGGCTTTTTGGAATCCTTCTCAGCACATGTCTGACACAGACATGTGTGCAGCTCAGGGGTCAGCCAAGGTTTTGAAGACAGTTTACAGTTCCTCCTTCTGTAGGCCTCTTTTCTGATATTTTCTCCCCTCAATTTCCAGCTACTTTGGTTGTCCAGGCTCCTTTTCTAAGCTCTTTGGCTGATGGGACTTCAGTGTTCTATGCACTCGTCATGTGATTTGGGAAGTGCTCTAGAGGAAAAGTCTTAGAAATTTAGATCTTACTCAATGCCACCCCCTTCTATTAAGGGTTAAATGACTCCCAATATATGTTTGCTTTTGGTAGTCCTCAGTCCCTTGAAAAAAATTTATTTAAATGTTTTGTCCAGAGTTTATAATTGTTATTAGTATAAGGGTTAGTCTTATACAAGTTATTTTGCCACTACTGAGACCACAGTCTTTCTATTAGTTTAATTTTAACCAGGGGCTCCTAACTGAACGGTTGGCAGTTCAAACCCACCAGCTGCTCCATGGAAGAAAGGGGTGGCAGTCTGCTTCCGTAAAGATTACAGCCATGGAAACCCTATGGGACAGTTCTACTCTATCCTATAGAGTACTATGAGTCAGAATTAACTCAGTGGTAATGGGTTTAGTATCACATTGAACAAAATTATTTTTAAATAAATAAATATTGGCCAAGTGCCCCATCTCCAAATAATAATAACCAGCATTTACACTGTACCAGTTTCTTTTATAAATGCTTCATATATATTTACTATTTTAATTCTCATAACAGCCCCATGAGGTAGAGTCTCTTATTATTTTCATTTTACAAACGAGGAAATAGAGGCCGTGAAATTTCAGGTAACTTGTCCAAGTTCACAAAGTTAATAAGGAACAGAGCTGCCTTCAAGGTTCACTATTTCACCATTAGACTACCTTGCCTTTCATCCAGAAAAAGGAGATGGCTTTGCATTTCTGTTGTGTAGCTCATCTTCAAGATTTTACTGTAAACTCCATCATACAGATACCTTACCCGTGGCCTCTATTCATGAATACACATTAATACAGTAGCAAACATCGTAATCTCTTCAGCATCAGTAGCAAAATATCAAATGCCCAAGTCTCTTACCTCTCATATTAACGAGGGAAGTACTGTACCTTTAAATAACAAATAGAAAAAAAGTACACTCCAAAATGAGGCATTGTTAAAGCTTTCATCTTTCAACTCATCTATTTGTAAGGATAGATCACCATATAATCTGTAAACTTGGAAATTAAGTGTACTAATATGCAGAAAAGGAAATTCAGAAGACAAATGAACTTTATCTTCCTCACTGTTGTGTCTTTCTTCATTTTTCATGCCTTTTTACTCTTCAAATGACTTTCCTTCTCTTTTACTATATGAATCTTACCCATTTCTCAATTTTTTTTTTTTTATATATGAATCTTACCCATTTCTCAATTAAAAATTAGTATATACTAAATTGATGTTATATTTGTGCACATTGTTCCACAAGTATAACATAAATTCCTTGATAGCTAGGCTTCCTAATAAGACTTGTACATAGTAGAAATTCCATAAATACTTCCAGTTACCTGAATGCTTGAAACATGCACATAATTTAAAAACCTTTTGGCAATTGAACCTTAAGGCAAAAAAATGAAATGATAAGTTTTCGCTTAAGCAATGTTGACAAAGAATTACAAAGTTATCCCTGACTTTAGACATCCATATTAACCTGTAGTTAATTCAAATAACAAATCCAAGGTAAAGTAAGTTCATACTCTTAGAATCCTACTTTCAAAATCAGTGGAAGTAGCCTCGTGGCTCTTTATATTTGAAATAAAAACCCAGTTTCACAGAAGTATTTTTAAACTTTAATAAGACATTAGAGAATTTAACATAGCTAGGATTTTTTTTTTAGGATAGGTTTTTTTAGGATAGGTTAGATAAACATAAAACCACTTCTACCCAAAATTACTCGAAAGGAAAAACTTCAATATCCCCAAATACTATAAACACAGGTGCTCTGCATCGATTATTGGAGAATTATGCTAATTAAGACTAGTAATGGCTTATCTAATTTGAAGAGTATTAACCTCACTGACCTTGAAAAAAAAGAAAAAGAAAAAACATGACCAAGTTAATCTTATAGATTTAAAGCATACCTGATTAGATGATGATTTACTATAAATAAGTAAGCTTTTGAATACTGTTCAGAGTCACTCTCAATCCAGCTGGCTTTTAGAAAAAGTATCTACCAACTAAAACATGACCCTGTTAACACTGGCCATATTGGTGGGAATGGAGATGCAGTTTTCTGAGGAAAGCACCACACTGCTAAAGAAATGTAGTAGATATGTTATTTTGGACTGCCCAGAATCTATTCTTTCTTCCACCAACTACATCTAGATGTGTTTAGGTAATTTCCTTTCCTTTATTCTCCATCCATGTGATTAGACATGCCCACCCGACCTTCACTCTGGCCACATGACTCAAGCATGGCCAACTGGCCTCCTGGTCAATGTAAGAGATTTAGGATCGAGTTTATGGCCTATATAAGTTCAAAGAGACACATTCTGGAAATCTGAGTGGAACAATTCAGAAGGAGAAGCTTTCTTTTCACTGAGATAGTTGGTGGAATATAAACTAAAAAGTGGCAGTGGTCATCTTACCATCTCTTGGAGAGAGCCCACCTAAGAATGAAATCAACACTGAGAAACACAGAACAGAGTCCAAACAATTTCATTTAAATTGAATTCAGCATGTCTGATAGATATACCTGAACTTCTCAGTTATTTGAACCACTTACCAAAACCAAAAAAACCTGTTGCCATACAGTCGATTCCAACTCATAGCGACCCTAGAGAGGACAGAGCAGAACTGCCCCATGGGGTTTCCAAGGAGTGGCTGGTGGATTCGAACTGCCAACATCTGGTTAACAGCCGAGCTCTTAACCACTGTGCCACCAGGACTCCATTTGAACCACTTAACTATTGTTAATTCCCCTTAAGACACTTCCAGTTGGAAAAACTAAGAGTCCACAGTAATACAGGAAGTAAGAGTCCAAAGGCAGATTTGTATGGTGACCCTGTCAAACCAATTCACTCCATTGGCAAGACTTCTCATTAATTAAAACCCTGATTTCAAAGGGCCCATAATGGGATCAGCAAGATATCCAACAGAGACTGAAAATCCACTGTGTCAATAAAAGCCTCTTAAACGCACTTTTTAAAACTTCCTGATTACCTTCTCAAATGGCTCACTGGCAAAAATCAAGGTTCCAATTAAACCTAAAGGGCTTTCCAATTGCACACTTGGCACCAATTATTAATTTAACTATGTATGTGTTAAGCCTTTGCTAATTACACTTCCCTCAGATTAGAGCCATTCAGATCAGGTCATTCAACATCATTTCAACTTGATATAAGGGGCTTTTCCCCACTAACACTGAAAATGGTAAAGAACTGTCTACTACAGGACAAGCTTTCAGATGTTTTTTCAATTTTGTAAGCTCTAAAACTCAGAAGCAGAGCTAACCATTTAGCCAGTGTATTTCTATTTTCTGAAGCATCAATGAAGGGAAGGAGAATCAAATTATCTGGTGAAATAAAAAATGTATATATGTGTGTGTGCAGAGCATGTGTGTGTACAAGTGTGTGTGTGTGAATGACACTGTTCCTCACCCTCAATTATGATACTATATGAAAAGAAAGGGCACAAATGTGTTTCCTGCAAAGGAACCTCAAATACCCTTTTCGCCCTCTCTACCTCACCAAGATAGAACCTTTGGTTTAAGGAAAATTGAATTTCAAATGTGGAATTTACTCTCAGTGAGTTTCACCAAAAATAGGAACCTTATATTATAATCCATAAAATACATGCCAAACTGAGCCCCCAGTAAATGTTAAGATCACTCCTAACCCACTGGGAAGATAAGTGTATTCCAATAGCATACCTTACAAGTATGGTAGCATGCAGGGCCCAGAGGAGAACATCTCTGTAAGGTCACCTACACACTCGGGCTCATAAGACACACTTGGCATGAGTCTCACTTGAAGAGATGTTTCTCAAGCTTTAGCTTGGAGGGCTTGTTAGAACACAGGTTGCTGTACTCATCCCTGAGTTTCTGATTCAGTAGACCTGACGTAGGGCCCCAGAACTGACATTTTTAACAAGTTCCTTGGGGACGCTGCTGCTGCTGGTCCAGGGAACCACACTTTGAGAACCACTGACTTAGAAGGTACAGAACAGGAGACACAGATTGCCAGCAGGGAGCCATCGAGCGTTCCTCTGCCAGAGATAGTCCTGGCAGCAGTTTACTCGTTGTTAAGGACAACAAATCTCACATCTGGCAGGTGTGTGAGGCAGCCAGGCTTAGAAGCCACCTGCCTCACATCTCCTGAAATAACTCCACAAACGTAGCTTCCCGGGACTCCACAAGAGACTCTGAGTCACAGGATGGGAAGGCCAAAGCTATGGCTTCCTATCAGATATTTACAGGTCTACCAGCCCAGATGTAGTAGCAATCAGGCCCCATTAAGGGTCATTTTTTACAATACTGCCTAGTGACAAAATTGACCTATACCATCTCTATATATTCCCAGAAAAACAGCCAGAAAGATAAGTAAAGGCCAAATTTTCATGCAGAAGGGGAAAAAAATGTGTTGCTAACCCTTTTCCCACTACATACATGTCTTTATTTACATTGTTGTTGTTAGGTGTCTTGAGTCGTTTCCAACTCATAGTGACCCCATGTACAACAGAACGAAACGCTGCCCAGTCCTGCGCCATTCTCACAATCGTTCCTACGTTTGAGCATAAAAATTAGATTATGTCAAGAAACTTCCTCAAATTTTCATTCTTGGTTTAGCTAAATCTCAAAGCCACCAGTTAGAACAATCATGCCAATAAAGGCAGTAGATGGTCTCCTTTGGGCTTCCTCATAAAAAATCACCTTTATCTGTTGCAAGTGATACCACAAGACGCCACCAATCTCTAACCTAATGTATACATAAGAAGTAAATTTCTACTCCAGCTCTTCTGTCATCTAATTTTTTCTTCCCTGCTGCTGTTTACTGCAAAAGACTTTAGAAAAAAATCTATTTAAATAAATATTCAAACTGGTTACCCCAGATTTAAACAGATTCTTCTAATGAGAAAAATTTTTAAAAGAAACAACTCTCAGCCTTAAGAAGTAATTCTTAGCCCAGTCACATTGACCTAGGGATCTTCTGTAAAATACCAATTCCTGAGCCATACTGCTAGACCGATTAAATTAAAATCTCCGGGGATAGGGTCTGGGCACTGAATGTTTCTCAAGCCACCCAGGTGTTTCTAATGTGCAGCCAGGTTTAAGAACCACTGAAAGTATTTCTGAGGAGAAAAAAAAAATTATTTTTCTTTCCTCTCATTATCTCTCTCTCTCGTTTAAGTAGCAAAGGGGGCAAATGCTTCTGAAAAATTAGGGCAAAAGGAAATAAGATACTGGGAAAGATACCCCAAGTTTTAATTTTGTATGGTGTTTATAGTTTATTATAGACCCTCCTGGGTTATCAGAAGAACTGTGCTAAATTTGTGGGAGGCCGGCGCTCCTTGGAAACTCTATGGGGCAGTTCTACTCTGTCCTATAGGGTCGCTATGAGTCAGATTCGACTCGACGGCACTGGGTAGACTGACTACAGCGGTAGCTGTTGTCTCTTTACAAGTATATTAAGAATTCAGGTTTTACTACATAAATGAAATGGGCCAGAACTGAAAAAAAAAAAAAAAACTATAAAGATAAGTAAGGTTCACATGTGAGTAAAAAAGAAGAAATAAGCACATAAGCCTCCTCCAGTTAATAAGGGCTAAGCTTTATTTCTCCACTTCTTAAACGCAGGTGTGGCATTAACAGGATGCTTACCAATCCATCTCCACTCTTTCCGGACACATAGCTAAGCTATGTTCCCTGGTTTCCCTAGTCATTGAGGGAGCCATGTGACTGAGTTCCAGCCAAGAGACTCTGGGTAGACATCACACATGAGGTCGCCATGCACTGGAATCAAGGACAGCAACTGGTCTTAATAAAGGCCACATCTAGGCCTGGTAAATGAAAACTACTCATACCTGACTTACTGGGATAAGCTGTAATAATCAGAAGAAGGCAGAGACATAAAACGGAAAATGCCTGGGTTCCTGTGTTGGAAGGTCTCCTGTCAACCAGGAATATTCACAGTGAACTTGGAGTGAATGAGAAATAAACTTTCATCCTGTTGAGCTACTGAGATTTGTGGGCTTGTTTGTTATAGCTGCTAGCATTACTTTGTGGTTGTTGTGTGCCATTGAGTTGATTCCGACTCATAGCGACCCTATGAGACAGAGTAGAACTGCCCTCACAGGGTTTCCTAAGATGAAATCTTTACCGGAGCAGATTGCTAGGTCCTTTCTCCTGCAGAGCGGTTAGTGGGTTTGAACCACCAACCTTTTAGTTAGCAGCTGAGCACTTAACCACTGTGCCACCAGGGCTCCTTCTAGCATTACTTACTCTGACTAATACAGCAGATGTTGAATTCGATGGCATTTAAGCTCCATTTAATCTATACATTCTACAGCAGTGGTTTTAAAATTTAGCTGAGCATTAAGATAATCTAAGAGTTAAAAAAAAAAAAAAATACTGGTGCCTAGTCTTCACCCCCGGAAATGATGATTTCATTGGTTTTTGGAGTCCAGCCTGGGCCTAGAATTTCTAAGTGCTCCCCATCCATGTGACTGTAATATGTAGATATGATTCAGAACTGCTACTCTACAGGAGGAAGGAGAACAGATTTAAAAATTAATACATAAGAGAAACCGAGGGTGTTCTCTTGACTAAAAGCTTAATATGAATTACGTGTGATGTGCCTGCACCCAAATGAAAGTTCTGGAGCTATATTATTGCTACCGTTGTTACTAATAGTGCCAGGAAGATTATGTCCAATACCTCAGTAAATCCTTGCAACCAAACTTCTTCATAAATATTAAATATTATTACTCCCACATTTCAGAGGAGAAAACTGACACTCAAACTGAGAGGTTAGGTAGCTCTTTCAAGGTCACACAGTAAGAGGTAAAGCTAGGATTTGACCATGGGTCTGACTAGGCCCACTGTCCATGCTCTGAACCCTAAGTGATAACACCTACCCTTAACCTAAATAATATGTCCTGATTGAGACAGATAAGAATCTCACTGTGCACACAGCAGTCAGACTCTTGGAGAACTGCATTCGACTCCCAGCACTCTAGTTTAAAGGCAGTGAAGGTAACACTGTGTTCAGAGTAGGGGCTAGGTAGGTGGAAAGATGGGCAAGTAGGTCCTATAAAAAAATAGATGAAAAAAATTTGGAAGGCTAATCCCCCTAAAAAAAGAGGCAAAATTAGTGGAGAGAAAGCATGACTGGGAAAATTGGGGAAAAGGGAACATGACAGGGCCCTCAAATACTGTAGTGGTTGTCACGTGAAAGAAGAATTAGTTTATTTGACACAGCTCCAGAGGATTAAATCAAGATCATAAATCAGATGTTGCAAAAAAAGAAAGTTCTGCTTGATAAAAGGAAGGCCTTCCAACAGTTGGAGCTGTTCTAAAAAGAACAGTAGGGTTGCTGGGAGAGTTTCATGACAAAAAGTATTTTGTATTAATAAAAGCATATACAAAGGCTGGATATTTCCATTTCTGTTATTATATTTGTGAGTGTCCCATCCATTGAAACAGTCAGGTAGTTACAGAAAGCGTGGTTCTGCCCCAGGTGGGAATGAGATCATTTAGGCCCATTCCTATCCTAAGGGTTTGTCTCTACATATCTTGTGTTTCCAAGACAACATAAAGCCCTTACTCTATATAGTAGTACATGGTCTCTAAAGCCATTTGAAGGGTATGCAGTCTCTTGCTTCCCATCACTAACGTAAGAGAAAATTTACAGCAATAATTTGGTCAGTTTTGGCTTGCTGCAGAGTAAGTATGAGGCTGACTCTGGAATATTCACCTTATTTGGCTATGTTTTGTTGTTGTAGTTGTTGCCATTAGTTGACAACGACTCAGCTCTGACTCATGGTAACCCCATTTATAACAGAATGAAATGTTGCCCAGTCCTGCACCATCTTCATGATTGTTGGTATGTTTGAGCCCACTGTTGCAGCCATTATGTCAGCCCATCTCAGCCCTCTACTTTATCAAACATGATGTCCTTCTCCAGTAATCAGTTGCTCCTGATGACTCATCCAAAGTTAGTGAGTCAAAATCTCAGACAATATTCTGTGATCCATAGGGTCTTTGTTGGCTAATTTTTGAAGGCAGGTCACCAGGCCTTTCTTCCTACTCTTAGTCTGGAAGCTCCACTAAAAGCTATCTACCGTGGGTGACCGTGTTGGTGTTTGAAATACCAGTGACACAGCTTTCAGCATCACAGAAACACGTAGGCCAGCACAGTGCAACAAACTGACAGACTGGTAGTAGTATCTGTTCATAAAAATCGCACAATATACGCAATGGGTAAAGTATTCCCTGAGGGAGAACAGAGACCTACGTCTCTTCTTCTTATCACCTACCAGTTATCTTCCCATTTAGTAAGTTGAGTCTGTACTTATCTCATCATCTCCATGGTAAGCTCTTCCAAACAGGCACCATGACAGTTTTGGATTCTCAACAGGGTATAGCATAGTGATTGGGACTTCTGCATGGGTTTGACAGAAGTTTGATTTGGAAATGACCTAGACCTAAAGAAGCTGTTTGTAGTCCTGCACTCAAGTATAGTGAGGAAATGAGGAAAATGTGCAATTTAGGAAAAATACATTTTTAGATAGATCTCTGTATTAAGGGAAGAGTGAAATAATTGGGCTTAAATTACCTAAATAATTCATGTAATTCACCAAAAAGGTACATATAACCAATATATCAATTGTCTTGAAGCATAATTACCTGAATTCATTGCTGATATCATAATAACTTTAACAAATCTTCTAATTCTATGCTCAGCTTCTTCTCTCATAAAATGGACAAGACACTACCTCCATGAGGGCAGGGAGGATGCCTGTCACACTCACTGGTATACCCCCAGCACATGGCTCATACCACCCGCTCCACAAATACTGGATGATGAAAGGATGGATAAACAAACAGGTAGGCTTTAGATGTGAAATGTTTGATGTGCCTTTTAAAGACAGACTCTAGGCCTTTGGGTACCTATGATATTTCTCCCGAGTTACTCTTTGAACATATGACTTACTTAGCATCTTAAAGTTCATGTTGACAGAGAGGGTGAAAGTATGAGTACTTTCTCGAGCTCAGTTATTTCTGACTTGTTATGTATTGATGTCAACAGTGCTAACAGTCCAGCCTGAGCTAGATATAAACAGGAGTTGTATGCCAACTTTCAATTGCAGTTTCCATGTTAAGTTGTCTCTGTTTTGCTGCCACTAAGAAAAGACTGCCATTTAGCGGCGGTGAGAGTAAGGAAAAGTCGATCCATTGGTACTAAACATCTGAGACTTCCTCAGAGCGCTGGTGCAGTAAGTAAGCATTTGGCTGCTAACCAAGAGGTTGGCAGTTCGAATTCACCAGGCTCTCCTTGGAAACCCTATGGGGCAGTTCTACTCTGTCCTATAGGGTCACTATGAGTCGGAATCGACTCAACAGCAATGGGTTTTAGGGTTTTGTTTTGTTTTGTTTCCCCAGAGAACGTGACCTTTGCAAAACCACTCAAAACTCAGGCTGGGAGCCAAGGGACAGTTTGTACCCAATCAGTGTGGAACCGTTTCATCTAGAAGAGCAGTTCCGTGGCTAAATATCAAACCAAGAATGATAGAGGAGAGAGCACCCCAAGTCCCTTAAAATTCCCTAAAATGCTCATTTGTAAAAGAAGAGAATGGCTTTAGCCAAATGAAGAAGTACCCTCAGGAAATCCATCTCCTTCTCTAGGTGAGAAACATAAAATGTTTTGTTGGAATATCAAATGCTCATTAAAAATGTATGAAATAATAAGCTTCCTCCTATCACAGTCTGCATCCCTTGGTTGGTGAGGAGGCTGGAGGAAGGCTAGCATTCTTGTCTATGAGTACCTGCTTCTGCCATGCTTGGGCAAGTCTCAGAGTCTGGCTGCTAGGATGATTAAATCATCTATCTTAATCCAAACAGTTGTGATGTCTTCCCATTCTTCATGCATACGGTAAACTTCGCTGAGCACCTATCAGTATCCAGCCGTGCATGCATGGGGCCATAGTGAGGTAGTCAGGCCACCCCTGTGTTCTTGAAGCATAACTGAAAGCAGAGGCGAAAGATAATCAACAATGAATTATTCAATGATTTATTAAATTAAATTATGACAAGTGCTATGAAGAAGAAACATAAAGTATTAGGAATTTATAGAATAGGAAATCTGACCTAGTTACTTCCACGAGGATAAGGATAAGAAGGAACTGACCAGAGAAAGCCATCATCGTCTTGCTGGAAATAAAAAATAACAATCTTCAAAACTCTTTACACTAATGATTTTATTCTGTGTGAAGGGTGCTTTTGTTTTTCTTTCAATTCTAAGATTTGTTATCTTTTAGGAACCACAACATATTATTTACCCAGATGACTTCATCGACAATTTCCTGGTCTTTTTATGTTACTACGTGGGCCTTTAAATGCATGAGAGTTTGTGGCTTTTGCTTTCAGAAGGCAGACCGGGATCCAAGTGCTGCAGTAATTATGAGCTGACAGTACAAAGGCTGGCTCTCCTGAGGAATTTCCAGGACATTAAAATTCACTTACATCAGTTGGGGAAACGTTTTCTAAGGAGGATTCAATACATCAAGATAAAACCCGTATGTACAGGATATATTCATGTACACACATCTAGTGAGAGAATAAGTGAGCTGTAAGGACCCTGGGAACCTTCTGCCCTGAACTTCTCATACCTCCAATGAGGGGCTGCTCAAAGAGGTTAAAGAGATTGCTCAGGTCTCCCAACCAGCAAGTGACAATGGCTAAGGGCACTGCATGTTGAATGAAACGTGAAAAAATCCATCTGCAGGTAAAATAAAGCCTGTCTCAAAATAATATTCCAACAAAAATTATCAATAGAGGGAGAAGGTAAGATCCATTAGGTAGCCCGTAATTAGATTGGAGCTCTAGAACCTAGGGTAGAATCTTCCTTTGACTTTATTATGAAAAAGACAAGATTTGGGGTCAATAAAAGGTATATGTTAATTGAAAGGTATAAGCAACTCCAGAGCTTTAACAAGCAATAGTAGTTTGATTAACAGGGTACCCTGAGGGAATAGTTATTTGGCTTGGAATCTTTATTACCATAGTTGAAATACCAATGTTCATTATTAACATTAACATCTATTTAATGTTGTAGCAAAGTGTGTTTTCCAAAGAAGGTCACAGCAATATCTCCCACTGCACAGGCTCTTCTACAGTGTGCCCTCGCCATTCCCCCAAGTGGCGAAGTCTCATGTGTGTCCCCCCCGCCCTTAAATCTGGCTGCTTTAGGGCTTGCTTGGAGTTAACAGAATGTTATGGAAGTGATACTGAGTGACTTCTGAGGCTATGTCATAAAGGCCATGTAGCTTCTACTCGGTTCTTTTGGGACACTTCCTCTGAAGGAGCCCTCCATCATGGAAGAAGTCAGAAAGATGCCATACTGGAAAGGCCACACGCTGACGCTCCAGCTGATAGTCCCAGGTAAGTCCAGCCTCCCATGAATCCCTGCCAAGCAGCCAAAATATGTGAATGAAGAAACCACTTTAGAAGTGGATCCTCACCAACCTCACACCATTTGTGTGTTTCCAGTTGAGTCCCCAGACATCAGCCACTCCCACTGTTTCCGGTCTAAATTCCTGACCCACAGAAACTGTAAGCATAATAAAATAATGCAAATATAAATAAAAACCACTAGGTTTAGTGGGGTTTCTTACACAGAAATAAATTACTGGAAGAATGTTATATTTTTTTCTATAAAAGTTATCAAGGGCATTAGGCCTTTTGCACAGATGAAAAACCCAAGATACAGAGAGATTAAGTCAGCAGGAGTATTGAATCATAAATAGAACCATAAAATTACATCAATCAAAAGATCATATGAAGTAATTTCGAGGGCACTGAGACCCAGGGAAAAATGACTTGAATCAAGATACACAGTTAATAAAGATAGATCCCGGGAAAAAATAGATTTCCTGAAGAGTCCAGGGATCCAGAGTTCGTTCCAAGATATTAGAACAAGTATAATAATAAAAAGATCACAGACTTTGGAATCAGACCTAGGCTGATAAAACTCTAATCGCTCTTTGCCTTGGTGTCTTTATTTTTAAAACAGGAGGAATACAGAGAAAGGACATTAGAGGAAAAAGTAGATGAAAGCTGTATATATAATCTACAGTTTGATAGAAGTGTACCAACATTAATTTCCTGGTTTTGATCACTGACCTGTGACTATATAAGATGTTAGTATTTGGGGAAATTGAGTCTGGGATAAATGGAAATCATCTGTATTATTTTTGCAACTTTTTGTAAGTCTAAAAGTAGATCAAAATAACAATGAAAGAAAGGAAAAAAAAGAAAAAGGAAGAGCAATACCCATCTTGTAGGGTTTTAAAGATTTAAATAAAATTGTTGTTGTTGGTAGCTGCCATTGAATTGGCCCCTGACTCATGGTGACCCCATGCACAGTGAAACAGAATATTGCCCAGTCCTGCGCCATCTCCATGGTTGGTTGTGGGTTGGAACACTGTGATCCGTAGAGTTTTCACTAGCTAATATTTGGGAGATGACCAGGCCTTTCTTCTTAGCTCAGCTTAGTCTGAAAGCTCTGCTGAAACCTGTTCAGCAACACAGCAACATGCAGGCTTCCACTGACAGGTAGTGGCTGTGCACTGAGGTGCACTGGCTGGGAATTGAACCCCGGTCTCCCGCATGGGAGGCAAGAATTCTACCACTGGACCACCATTTCAGTGGCTGGTATACAGAAAGTATTCAAATACAATTTCCCTTTGCGATCCTCACCTGGATGCACTGATAAAGCCAGAGCAGATGGTCCACTGACTTCTAGCTCAGGCCTTGCTCTCTGAAGACGAGTCCTCAGGTACTGTAGTTACAGTCAAGCACATTGCAGCCAGAATTTTTCTGAGAAAATTGACCTGAGGAAGCAGACAATGGGAAACCTCCCACAGTAGTGAAATCTCTAACCCTCTTCTCTGACCTTTGAATCCTTGGCAACCACAAGCTGCATTTTAGCCTAGAATCCTCATGCACACAGCTTCCATGTCTACTCGCTCTCATTTAGAGGTTAGACTAACCTCCGTGCTACAGTCACCCGATGCCATCTGTCCGTGGCCAGCAGCTTGCTGAAAGCTCTCTGAAACTGTCTTCCGAAGCTAACTGAGCCGCTCTAAATATTTGAAGAGACAGAAATGGGACTGCAGCAGGGAAGGTTTAATAAAATATTTAAAGAGCTTTTTTCTAGAGTAGCGGGCCACTTCCTTCTTCCCCCTTCCTCGGGGAAACATGCATCCTAACCGTTTATCATCAGGATTGAACCTCACTGGTCTGGGAACACTGCCATGTCATAACGGTGAGCGTGAAGGAGAAATTTCCGGGAGATCATCAGAACCATTTTAAAATAATTTGGCCAATCCAAATCTTGAAATCCTGGGAACATCCATAAAACTTACCTATGAAGAATACCAATGGGCTTGGCCTCCCGCGTTGAAACCAAAGGGATTGTTTTAAAATACATTTTTATGGACCTATAACAGGAAACAGATACCCTCTAAAGTTCAGTATGAAGGGCTGCCACTCAATACTCAGAATTTTGGCAACAAAATTGTCAAGAAAACCAATAACCTCTGTCAATCCATATTCAAGTTTCTTTTTACTGTACTAAAAAAAAAAAATACTAGACTGTCTAATATTAGACTGACATTCTATCTGAAATTGTTGCCTTATCATTCTTAGAACTTCCTACTTAATACAAATGCATATAGTAAACAAATCCAACTAATATGAGGCGTCTTAGTTACCTAGTGCTGCCATCACAGAAATACCAAAAGTGGGTGCTTTTAAAGAACAGACTTTTTTTTTTCTCATATACTTCTGGAGGCTAAAAGTCTAAATCAGGGTCCTGGCTGTGTCAATTTCATTCTTGTAAGGAGTACCAGGGGTTTCTCAGTTCCTTGGCTTGTAGCTGATCCTCACATGGCGTCTGTCTTCCCCATGTGTGTCTCTGTGTCTGTTAAGCTCTTTTTGTAACTTTGAAGTGATTAGATTTAGAATCCACCCTCCTTGGGTATGGAAACCCTGGTGGCATAGTGGTTAAGAGATACGGCTGCTTACCAAAAGGTTGGCAGTTCAAATCCCCCAGGCACTCCTTGGAAACTCTCTGGGGCAGTTCTACTCTGTCCTACAGGGTCGCTATGAGTCAGAATCAACTGATGGCAATGGGTTTGGTTTTTTGTTTTCTACTTGGTTATGACCAAATTAACATAACAGAGAAAATTCTATTTCCAAACAGGATCATATTTACAAGTATAACCCACTAACCCACTGCCGTCGAGTCGATTCGGACTCATAGAGACCTGCTCTGTCCTATCCGCTCTGTACCTGCTCTGTCCTATCCACTCTGTCCTATCGAGTCTCTATGAGTCCAAATCGACTCGACGGAAGTGGGTTAGAGACCTGCTCTGTCCTATCCGCTCTGTCCTATCGGGTCTCTATGAGTCGGAATCGACTCAACAGCAGTGGGTTAGTGGGTTATACTTGTAAATACGATCCTGTTTGGGAACAGAACTTTTCTGGAAACACCAAACCAAAAAAAAAAAAAAAAAAAACACTCAAACCTGTTGCTATTGAGTCGATTCCAATTCATGCTGATGTATTACAGAGTAGAACTGAGTTCCATAGGGTTTTCTTGGCTGTAATCTTAATAGAAGCTGACCACCAGGCCTTTCTTATGAGATACTGCTGGGTAGGTTCAAATCAACCAGCTTTAGGTCAAGAGTTGAGCGCAAATCACTTGAGCAACCCAGGAACTTTCTAGAAACACCAGGCCCATAAAAAATAGGCCCATCTTTGAACCTTAAAGTTCTGTGCTCTGAGTGGGCAACAAGCATGAATAACCCTGTGCTCTGCACAATGCCTGAGCGTTTTCTGAATCCTAAAATTAAATCATGTTCAGTAAGCATAGGGTCAAATACGGTTTGCTTTATTCTGATTCCCTGGAAATTAGTTATTCTTGGGTTTATATAGAAATCTCTCAATCTGAATGATACATAACTAGAAATCTCTAACTACGCTAGATAAATTAAGGTCGTTTATGTAAGCATTATCTATTCCTGCTCATTTTTACTTTTTATATTCTGGGAGAAATTATTCTCTCTCTTCTTTCATTCTTTAATCACTTTATTACTTATGAAATGAGATCAGATCTTATTGTCTCCGGAAGAGGTCAATAACTCTTGTTATTGTTAGTTGCTGTCGAATTGGCTCGAACTCATGGCACACTTACATACAACAGAAGGGAATAACTCTGAGGGCCTGCATTTCTTGGTCTGTACTATAAGCAGTCACTTGATCAGGCTGAGCAGGCTTGTCCCCACCTATCACCCAGGGTCAGCATAAAGCAAACTGGAGTACTCGAAAGACATTAAGAGGAAGATACTTCATATTTATAAAGACATTATCCTAATAAATGAATTTTTCATTAGAACCCAAGGAGGCACTATTAATTTTGATCAAATAGCCTGTTATGCTTTGTAGTCTTAAAAGGGAAACACGAAATAGATACTCTTTTGCTTTGTAAAATGCAAAAATTCTGAAAGATTCCTCTCTGGCAGGCCTTGGGGGCATTTATGTCATCCTCCTGTCCAGAAGTCAGAGTATATTTTTATATTTTATGATGTGCTCCTCTCCTGGCTCTTCTTGTTTGGTGGTAATGAGGTCTCTCTCCTCTCTGCTGGACTCTCTCTTTTATATCTCAAAAAAGACTGACTCAAGATACAAACTAATCCTGTAGATTTGAGTCCTATCTCATTAACAGAACTGCCTCTAATCCTGCCTCATTAACATCATAGAGGTTAGGATTTACAACACATAGGACAACCATATCAGATCACAAAATGGACAACCACACAACTGGGAATCATGGCCTAGCCAAGTTGAGACACATTCTGGGGGACACAATTCAACACATAACAGACATCTTCTTCCAATATAAGGCAGTTTTGTCTACACCAAAAACCTGTTGTTCAGTGTAGCCACCTTCATCAATTATCTTAGTTAGATCTTCTGGATAACTTGCTGCAGGTTCTACATCAGCACGTGCTGCTTCATCTTGCACTTTTATCTTATGGATGGAGACAGCTTATTTCCTTAAACCTCATGATACAACCTCTGCTAATTTTGAACTTTTCTTCTGCAGCTGCCTCACTTCTCTCAGCCTTCACAGAATTGAAGAAAGTTAGTGTTTGCTCTGGATTAGACGTTGGCTTAAAGTAATGTGGTGGCTGGTATGATCTATCCAGATCACTAAAACTTTCTCCAGCAAGGCTATTTCACTTTCTTATCATTCCTGTGTTCACTGAGGTAGCACTTTTCATTCCCTTCAAGAACTTTTCCTATGCATTCATAACTTGGCTAATTTTTTGGAACAAGAAGCCTAGCTTTTGGGCTGTCTTGGTTTCAAACATGCCTTCCTCACTAAGCTTAATTATTTCTAGCTTTTGATTTAAAGTGAGAGATGTGTGACCCTTCCTTTCATGTGAACACTTAGAGGCCATTGTACGGTTGTTAATTGGCCTAATTTCAATATTGTCATGTCTCAGGGAGTAGGGAAGCCTGAGGAGAGAGAGAAAGATGAGGAAGAGCCAGTCAGTGGAGTAGTCAGAACACACACATTTATCGATGAAATTCGCTGTCTTAACGTGGGTGGGGTTCATGGTGCCTCAAAACAATTACAACAGTAACATCAAGGATCACTGATCACAGATCACCATAACAGATATAATAATAATGAAAAAGTTTGAAATACTATGAGAATTACCAAAGTGTGACACATACACACAAAGTGAGCATGTTCTGTTGGAAAAACGGCGCCACAGACTTGCTCATCGCAGGGTTGCCACAAATCTTCAAAGTGTAAAAAAAGCAATATCCTCGAAGCAAAATCAAATGAGGTATGCCTGTATTTGCAAGTAAATCAAGCAGCTGGACTATATGAAGAAGAATGAAGCATCAGGATTGGAGGAAGACTCATTAAAAACATGAGATATGCAGGTGGCACAACCCTACTTAACGCAAGTGAAGACAACTTGAAGCACTTACTGATGAAGACAAAAGGCTACAGCCCTCAGTATGGAATACGCTTGAACATAATGAAAATAAAATCCTTACAACTGTACCAATCAGCAACATCATGATGAAGAAGCTGAAGTTGTCAAGGATTTCATTCTTCTTGGATCAATAATCAATGCCCATGGAAGCAGCAGTCAAGAAATCAAATGACAACATTGCATTGGGTAAATCTCAGGCAAAGGACCTCTTCAAAGTTATAAAAATCAAAGGTGTTACTCTGATGATTAAGGTGTGCCTGAACCAAGCCTAGATATTTTCAATATCTCATATGTGTGTGAAAGCTTGACAATGAAAAAGGAAGATGAAGAAGAATTGATGCATTTGAATTGTGGTGTTGGTGAAGAATACTGAACACATCATGGACTGTCAGAAGAATGAACAAATATGTCTTGGAGGAAATACAGCCAGAATTCTCCTTAGAAGTGAGGGTGGTGAGACATCATCTTGTTTTCTTTGGAAACATGTGTTATCAGGAGGGACTAATCTATGGAGAAAGACATCATGCTTAATAAGCAGAGGGTCAGTGAAAATGAGGGAGACCCTAAGTGAGATAGATTGACACAGTGGCTGCAACAATGGGCTCAAACATAGCAATGATTGTGAGGATGGCACAGAACCAAGCAACATTTTGTTCTGCTATACAGAAGGTCAATCAATGGCACCTAGCAACAACAAATGACTAATGACATTGAGCATCTTTTCATGCACTTATTGGTCATTAGTATATCTTCTTTGGAGAAAGGACTATTCAAGTCCTTTGCCCACTGTTAAATTGTCTTTTTGTTACTGAGTTGTTCTTTATATATTCTGTTTATTAAACCCTTATCAGATATATAGTTTCCAAATATCTTCTCCCATCTTGTAGAGGTTGTTGATAAAGTCCTCTGATGTACAAAAGCTGTTTTTATTTTGAAGAAGTCCAATTCATCTATTTTTTTTTCTTTTTTTGCTTCTGCTTCTGGTGTTATATCTAAGAATCAATTGTCAAAAATATGGTCTTGAAACATTATCCCCATATTTCGTTATTAGAGTTTTATGGTTTTAGTACTAATATTTAGGTCTTTGATCAATTTTGAGTCAATTTTCATATATGGTGTGAGGTATGCATCCAACTTCATTCTTTTTTGTGTGGAGATCCAGTTTACCCAGCACTATTTATTGAAGAGACTATTCTTCCTCATTGAATGGACTTGGCACCCTTACTGAAAATCACTTGATTATGGATGTATGAGTTTATTTCTGGATTCTCAATTCTATTCCATTGGTTCATAAGTCTATATTTATATACTGTACAATTTTAATATATATTTTAGGTATATAATTTGGCCTTAAGAGGCCTCTCAGATTTTTTAATCAAATTCCTATTCTACTTCATTCATCATGACATTAATAAGCTGTTTGTTTTTTGATGTAGCAGAAAAAGGCAAATTCATTTAATGATCCCATGGATATTCAAGAGACAGAAGCCTGTAATTGAATATAATAATAGATCTCACAAAATCTTAGAACTGGCAGTGACAATAGGGTTCAAGTATTTAAACAATTTGATTATACAGATAAAAAAGCTGAGTTTCAGAGGGGTGACATGATTAACTCCAGGTCACACAAATATTCAATGTCAGAGCAGATGTCAGAACTCAGATAATCTGGCTTCCAATTTGGTATTTTTTGTATCAGATAGGGTCCTTTTGGGTATAAGAAAAAAACTAGCTAACATAAGCAAAAATGGAAATATTTTTAGAATTCGGGGAATTTACATGATGGAAGGCTTGGAACAGGCAGGAACTAGGCAGCTCCAGAAGGTTCCCATGGCTCCGTGGCAATAACTACTACAAGGCTAATGCCGATGTGGCCAATGGAATGGATGAATAAATGCCAGCAATGTTTACTGCCCTTTGTCGTTCTGACTGAGCAAAACTTTTTTTTTTTTTTGCCTTCAATGGCCACTCCTCTCCCTCCTTATTCCTTGAAAGTTGAATCTGCTGTCTAGGATAGTGGCTCCAAATACAAGGTATCCATTTCCTCAATTTCCCTTGGCCCAGTATAGGGAAATAAAACATAAGGGGAAGTCTGCAGAAGGTACCCTGGGGAGTATTTTCCTCCCTGATGGACAGAAGGAGGAGAAACAGAGGGGGAAATGAAGGAGGAAGAGTAGGATAAGGAAGAAGAGGAGAAGTGAGAGTGAGAAGGGAGGAAGAGGGAGAGGGAAAAAGAATTTTCTGGCTTCCCTGGTTCCCCTTCACTCTCTGTTTTATACACTATTGTGTGAATATATGAAATCTGGAGTTAGGGAGGAATCCCTGTGTGGCATAAATCGTTAAGTCCTGAACTATTAACTGAAAGGTTGGCAGTTCGAACCCACTCAGAGGTGCCTTGCAAGAAAAGCCTGACAATCTGCTTCCAAAAGGTCACAGCCTTGAAAAGTCTATGCACCACAGTTCTACTTTGCACACGTGGGGTCGCCATGAGTCAGAACCAACTCAATGGCAACTAGTTTAGTTTTAGGGTTTGGAGTTACGGAAGCCATCTTGTGACCATGAGATGACAAACTCAACAATGAAAAGCCACTCCTTTGAGGATAGCTAATCAGAAAGTTATAAAGCCCTGAAGTCCTCTGATTTTACTGAACAAACGATCCCCTCCTTCCCCAAGTGCCTCCCTCCAGACCTCTTGCTATATGTGATAATATATCTATTGCTTAAACCACTGAAAGCTGGCCTGTCTCCTGCTTGCAGCCACAAAGCATCTTTATAGAGAGCTCAGGATTCTAAGCCAGTGGACAGAGGGTCTGACTGGCCAAGTTTGGATTTTGCACCTGCGTCTGGGTGGAAGAGGCAGTGAGAGGAATGAGCCAGTGGAAGGAACCTGAAAGACCCTCCAGCTTTATTGGTTTGAAGCCAAGTACCTTGATTTGCTTTTCTCCTGAGGTGCTGTTGGGAAGGAGGAAAGGAGGCTGAGCAGCCGAAACAACAAATGTTCCAAAGATAATTATATCGTATCTTGCCGACACTTTTGAAACATAATTAAATAACTTAATTCATGACTATCTTAAATTGGCTAGTGCATGAATGTGCACATACAAAAGCTGAAAAAGGAGACCAGAGTCACCTTGTATTTTCATCTGGAAATTAATAAAAAGTGAAATGTACTTGGGAAGATCATATTATATAATATGCAATTTCCCAATTCAGGGTTTTTATTTTTCTTAGTGTTTGGAGCTAGCCATGAAGCAAATTTATGAGATATTGAATGACCCATTTAAACCTCCCAAAGATGCTAATCTTTTTTGTTAACACCTTGTAGTTTGACCGTAAGTAAGGACTCCCTTCACAAGTATTGTATGATGTTTATTTCTTGATTTGCAGAGATCGGCTGCTAATCAAAAGGTCAGCAGTTCAAATCCACCAGGTGCTCCTTGGAAACTCCATGGGGCAGTTCTACCCTGTCCTATAGGGTCACTATGAGTTGGAATCGACTCAACAGCAATAGGGTTGGGGTGCCATCAACCCACCATCTGGGACCAGCTACTTGAAATCAGAAGATCTTATCACCAGAAGAAAGTTATGGATTTCAAAACTGGAAACTTTACCAACTAAAGTGATAAAATAAATATAAAGTCCACAATATCAAAGCTGCTGCAGTAGGTTCTTTATCTTCTGAAACCATGCACTATCAAAACAGACAGACCTCAATGGCAATTTTATGACATATACATTTACCCAAAGAATTTTAATAAATACCATTTTCTCTTACGGCAAATTTACTAACTCCCTCTCTAATCCATTCCACTAAATACACTGAATTATCTAAGAAGAAACAACACAAGAAAATAAAATTAATTTCATAAAGTGAATTTATGTATATGTAATACCTAGGAATATTAAAGATGGAAAGATACAGAGATTATGAGACACTAAAGAGCCTGATGAATGATGGATATATTTTTTTGAGATTTGGTGTAATACATTTTTTTTAAAAATCTTCCTTCCCCATCCAATTGGCCATTATGTCTTTAAATATCTCAGAATCTCTCTAACTCTTAATCTTCACTGCCACTCTACTGGTTCCAAGCCATTAACCTCTCTTGCCCTAATCTAGATGACTGCGTCTACTGACCTGCCTCCATTCAGGATGTTCTCCACCCAGCAGTCAATCAGAATTATCTTCGCAATTTGCATATCGGATTGTGTCCCTCCTCCTTCAATACCTTTTCCCAGTAGCCTTTCAAGATAAAGTCCAAGCATTTCACTTGCCTTTTTGTGGTTCCCCATAATCTGACTGTCTCTTACCGTCATGTGCTCACCTTGTAACTTATGCTCCAGTCAATGGAACTATCTACAACCTCCCAAACATGCCATGGTCTGTGTGTCTCTTTCTCTTTTGACTTGCCACTCCTTTTGCTAGGGAGAAGCTTCTCTCTCTTCTGAGTCTAAAACAGTGCTCATCAAAGAGTGGTTCCCAGAGCAGCAGCATCAGTAAGGGAAACTTTTCAGAAATACAAATCCTCTGCCCTAGCCCAGACCTAATGAGTCAGAAATTCTAGAGGTGGGGCCCAGCAATCTATAAATAAGTATATCTTACACTTCCATTTGTTGTCTTGTATCCTAGAAAAGATAGAAAACGTTTAAAGAACTTGTACGGCATCAATTATTACACAGTTTGCCCTTTTAGCATATATGCGACAAAAGTGAAGACCGTAAGGTCCCTTTCTCCAGCTACAAAAGAAGTGGCTTATGGAGAGTAAATGAATAGTAAGCAAGGGCCCCATGATTGGAGGAGTCAGAAAAACATCACAGAAACAGACATTCTTACTGTCTCAAGTGTCCTGGGAGGTCACATTGGCCAATCTCATCATTTCACAGAGGATGAACATAGGCCCAGAAAGGTGAAAACGGCTGACTCAGTGTCAGGGAAAAACTGCAACTAAAGTGTTACAGACTGCTGAGTCATCTAATGGCCACTGACACCAGGAAAATGCCTGGATGGACACCTGGGGAGCGTGGCAAGCGTGACATGTGTTGCCCTTAAAAACTCAATTAAATGATCCTACAATTTATGTGCCCTGCCAACAGGTGAAGTGATGCCTCACTTAGAACTACATGCTTCTAACCAGTATTGGACCTAGGTAACAGAAAAGTCTGATGCAGCAGCTCTTGACCACTACGCCACCAGGATCTCCAATGCAGCTAGAGAGTTTGTTGAATATAAAAAAATAGTCACTAATATTACATAGAGATGGTGCAGAACCAGGCAGCGTTTCCTTCTGTTGTACATAGGGTCGCTATGAGTCAGAACCAACTCGACAGAGCCTATCAACAACATGTATATGTACCACACATTTAGAAGTAACACAAATCATTACTTGTAGGAAAACAAAACTTATTATATTCAAACTAGATTGCTGCTCCTAAGGTAGTAACCGTGCACCTGCTAAATATGTGTGTGTATTACTAATCATAATGACATTAAAAATACAGATAAGATGTTATTATTTGGGAGCAAAAATAATAGTAAACAAATTACTCCCATGCTCCCTGAGCCATGTCTGCTCTTCTAAGAACTCGGGCTGGCCTCTTGGGCTTCAAGAAAGTTGATGTCAACATGCCTTCATGTTCCTTCCAAACTCGGGCTGGCCTCTTGGGCTTCAAGAAAGTTGATGTCAACATGCCTTCATGTTCCTTCCGACAGCTTCGTCATTGCTTCTTCTTCATCCCAGGTAATCCATTTGCCCTCTGCAGGAGGTCAGAGCTAATTAAGAGGATAGCCTCCACTTGCCATTCCAGCATGCTAATCAGCTATAAAAGTCTGTTCACTTCCCTCTGGTTCCTCTGCAATAAGACCCCCTGCTTCTCTCTAGTGATGGAGGCAGAAAGAGACTTGGGGCATCAAGACAAACTTACTTATCCAACAGGAGGAGAAACTTTCCACCAGATAATTCAAGTAAACGAAACAATCCTTCCCTGACACTCTGCCCCACTTCTGGCCTTCTGGTTCTAAGTAAGAGTTGTTGTTATTTACTTTTTATTTTTTAAATAAACACAATTAGCAATATCTTAGCAAATAAATTTGGCTCAACTTTTCCTGAGGCATAAATTGTTCGAGCTGTTTTCCATTTTCATCTCGACATTTCACAGGCTTAAGACCACGGCACATGTCTGCAGAGCTGCGCATTTTCAAAGGTGGCTGCTTTGGCCTTCACCTCTCTGCCTCCTGAGGGTGCCTGGAGATTTAACGGAACGGCAGCCAGAGCTTACCGAAGAAACTCTGTGGGTCTGGTGACCTTAACGAGCTCTCTTCACCCTTAAGGTGCACACGAGGCCTATAAGAGCCCTGCACTCCTGACTTTATTACCAATGACTCAGATACTGGGTGAAGGTACACACGTGTTCATGCCCATTCAGCAGACGCCCACAGGCCATGTTTCCATGGGGCCTATTCTGTTACATGGCTACTACCTAAGAAGCAGCAACCTAGGGTCAATGTAATCCATTTTGCGTTCCTACAAGTTATGAAATGTATACTCTTTGAAATTTCTTTCCTGAACATCTGTAAATCATTTGCTACTCTTTCATTCTCTTTTTCTTTTGTTTAATCCTCTCCCACACCCAATTTCCAAAATATCCCATTACATTGGCCTTGATTTCCTTTTATCTTGTAGAAAGTGATTTACCCATAAGCCCGCACCTAGAATCTATATTGAAGATGCAGAGCTGATGAATGTCAGCTGGATTATGTTAAACACTTTCATTAAGCATAGCTCCATTTTGACACTCCCTCCCCTTTCATAAGGCATCGAGAATTGAGGATCCACCTTTTATCATGTAGGATTTTATAAGTGATGACAAGGAGTCTACATGTTATTCTTAGTGGGAAACCACTGTAAGTTATTAGCAGGAAAATGACATGATTTGATTTTCATTTTCAAAATTATTCCTCTAGCTTCTAGGGAAGACATGAATGTAAGCAGACACCAGTTAAAAGATTACTGCAATAATCACTGGGTCACTTGGCTAAGGAAGAGAGAAACAAAAGGATTTAAAACATATTTTGGAGGTGGAACCAACAAAACTATAGTTAATGGCTTAGAAGGAGGAAAGAAAGGGAAGGTTAAGGACAAGGGATGAATCAAGGAAGGTAGCTTGATTTCTACTCGATCAAATGAGTCATTGGTTTGCCATTTAATGAGATGGTGTACAGAGGGATAGGAGAAATTGGGGAATTGGGTGAGGGAGAAAAATCAGGAGTTCTGTTTTGGCCACATTGTGTTTTAGATGCCTACTAAAGACCAAATACAAATGAATGAACACAGTCTCCTCTTTTTAGTTGAAAGACAAGAACCTGAAAACTCTGTCATACTGGAATATCCAGCAGAGAAATTTCCTACTGCAAGAAGTAAACACTTCACTTTGCCTTAGAGTCTGACTATCTTATTACTTAGAGAACATTTTCTCAGATGGACTTGAAGGTATATAAATATATAGCAGAGATTTTTCTAGGTGCACAGGTGTTAGAAGCTAAAAATAAAAAAGCATAATAACATAAAGGAGCTCTTTTGTGGTGGGCAGAGTTAAATGTCTGCAGATTGGTTCTTTTAGAACAAAATTCCCTTTCCAAGTATTTAGACTGACCTATACAGGTTTTTTGTTTTTTTTTTTATACAGGTTTGTCTGATGACACAGGTTTTTTTTTTTTTTTATACAGGTTTGTCTGATGACACAGGTTAGCCTTGTTGCTAACCAAAAAGTATGCAGTTCAAATCTACAAGCCACTCCTTGGAAACCCTATGGGGCAGTTCTACTCTGTCCTACAGGGTCTCTATGAGTCAGAATCAACTCAATGGCAACAGCTTTGGTTTTTTTTTTTTTTTTTTGGTTATACAGGTTTGTTTTTTCCTCAGAAAATGTCTGAGTGTATGTGGTGGTAGGTGTGGATAAAAACTGTGTGGGATACCTCTGAGAAGGACAAAAATTGACATCCCCGAAATAGCAAGAAGGATAGGTAGGCTACAGCTTTTGCTTGTAAGTGAAACTTGACTGGAAAAAAGAAAGGGATTTGACTCAATTTATCTGTCTTGTATTTCTAGACAATAACTCAGACTTAGAGAAGTATACTGATGCTTCAATATTGAACCAACAAATGCTTGAAATAAAGAGATGAACAGGAGATTTCAAAGGACAACTCAAGAATATAGATAAAGTATTATGATGAAATGTGCAAATACCTGGAGATAGAAAACTAAAAGAGAAAAAAACACTATTTGGCATTTCTCAAGCTGAAAGAACTGAAGAGAAAATTCAAGTCTCAAGTTTCAATACTAAAGGTTTCTATAGGTAAAAAATTGAATGACAAAGAAACAACAAAAGAAGATGGAAACAATATATAGAAATCGGTATCCAAAAAAAAATTGGTCAACATTCATCATTTCAGGAAGCAGATATGGTCAAGAACTGTTTACACTAAAGGAAAGAGTTCAAGCTGCAGTGAAGGCATTGGTGAAAAACGAAGCTCCAGGAATTGACAGAATTACAATTGGGATGTTACAACAAACAGATAGAATGATAGGAGTGCCTACTCATCTACGCCAAGAAATCCAGAAGACACCTACCTAGCCAAGCAAAAAAGAGATCCATTTTTGTGCTCATTCCAGAGAAAGGCAATCAAACAGAATGCAGAAATTATCAAACCGTATCATTAATATCACAAGCTAGCAAAATTTTGCTGAAGATAATTAAAAAACAACTGCAGCTGTACATTGACAGGACACTGTAAAAAGTTCAAGCTGGATTCTGAAGAGGACATGGAATGAGGGATAACATTGCTGATGTCACATGGATCTTGGCCAAAAGTAGAGAAAATCAGAAAGATGTTTACTTGTTTTATTGACTATGCAAAGGCATTCAACTGTGTGGATCATAACAAAATATGAATAATATTATGAAGAATGGGAATTCCAGAACACTTAATTGTGCTCATGAGGACCTGTATATGAATCAAGAGGCAGCCATTTGAACAGAACAAGGCTAAACTGCATGGTTCAGAACTGGAAAAGGTGTGTGGCAGAGTTGTATACTTAGTTAAGAGCAGCAGTAATTTTTGCATTTGTCTAGTACTTGAAGCCTTCCAAAACTGTCTTGGTTTATAAGGCACTATTTATTACTCAGATGTCTTACTCTTATCATTGTAGTTTAGCAAGACAAGAAGCCTCTGCCAAAATGTTTTACAATTTTGTCCTCACTACGGAAAAAATACAACTGTGAGGAAGAAGAATAAGAAAGGAAATTGTCTAGGGGTTAAGCACATGAAGTTTGACTGGAGTGAAGGGGGCCCTACCAGTCAAGGGGCTCTCCAGCTAGCAGAGGGCCTTGAACTTCTCAGAAGGAATACTCAGGCTCCAAAAACCTGGGTCATCCTTTTGCCACCCAAAGAGGTACATGTTTTTTCTCTGTTAAGGGCAAAGAAGTCCTCACTAGTCACAGTCACACCCAGATTTGCATTGGTGTGGCGAGCATGGCACTGCTAGCATGAACTACAATCTTTCATAGGTCAGGAAGAGGCCAGATTTTGGCCTTTGTCTTAGTCAAAGTTCTCCAGAGAAACAGAATCAGTGATACACACACACACAACACATATAAACAGAGAGAGAGAGATTCATTTCAAGGAATTGGCTCACGTGGTTGTGGAGGGCTGGCAAGCCCAGAATCTGTAGGTCAGATGAGGCTGGAGACTCCTATAAGTTTGCATCCCAAGACCCATAGGTCAGACAAGAGAAAGAGTACAGAGTAAAGATCTGCCAAAATATCTGTTTATATTCTAGAGGCAGAGCACACCCTTGAGAAACTCCTGTTTCAACTGATTGACTACATCACATTAGGTTACATTCTGGAAAGTGATTACATTAGATTGCTTTATGGAACAACAACTAGACTAGTGTTTAGCCAAACAACTGGGAACCTATAGCCTAGTCAAGCTGACACATAAAATTCACCATCACAGTCTTCTTTCTTGATGACTGTGTAAAGCAATTAGAACAAATGTTGAAAAGTGAGCTTATTATCATAAAGTGAACTCCCTTGTTTTCAGTAACTCATCATGGCACTGAGCTGACACACCACTGAACAGTACATTGTGTCTTCCCTTCCCTTTCAATACTTGAGCAACATGTTACACAAAGCCCAATGTGTATTCAGTTCATTTAGAAGCTATTTCCTAAGAAACCTTACAGAGAATTTCTGTGATATGGTGCCCTTTTCCCATGAGGAGCACAGAGTTCGAACAGAGCAGGAAAGCCTTAAGCCCATCCTCAGTTGTCTCTCCTGGGTTTTGCTAATTTTCATGACTCTCCCCATCCACACATTTACAACTATCTTCTACAAATAAATAAACTGTAAATCCTCTGAGAGTAGGCATTATGGCATTTTCACCTCCTCTAGTGAGGAGGCTGGTGTGGTGTATTCATAATGTAGGAGTAGGAAGGGGACGTTATTTTGCATAGACCTGGGGACAGAAGAGTGAATCTGCTGGGCCACCTTCACAAGCAGACTGCTCTTCTCAGCCTCACGTGTATGGTCTGCTGCCTTGCTGAGAAATTAGTACTACTCCTTCTCTGAAGATTCTAGAAACTTGGGGGAAACCTATGAATATGTAGAATCCTACATCAGAAATAAGCCTTGAAACAGAATTCTATAGTGATTACTTATTTTCTCCCTAGTCTGAATGGCAAAATATTAAACATAACTGCTAAATGATTTCTACCTGTTATCTCTATGTATATACAGTTTAACCCCAGAATTTATGAAGACAATCAATACTGTTAATAACAACTCTGGCTGAGAACTGTTATCATTTACCAGGCATATCTCTATGTAACACGCTATTAGTAAAACAGTAGTCTTCTTAAGTAGTCTCACTAAGGGACAGGTGAGAAGTGAAACCTGGAGAGCTATGAGAGTAATTTTGTTCTTGCTTGATCACCATGTTTTGTGTACTTTTTCAATGGAGCTTGATGTACGCATGACACATCCACTTTTTGTTTCTTGAGGGCTTACTCGTAGCTGCAGGTCTCTGTGACATGACCATCGCTTGGACATTCTGACAATAGGAAGGAAGATTTTAAACACCATTTGACAGAAAATATCACTCTCTGCTTGAAGAAGAAATTAAAATGGATCCCCAATTGTGAAAGAAAAAAAAAAGTAAAAATATCCCTGTGACACTCCAGTAAATACCATATGGCAAGAGAATTTCTGTCCAATGATCTCATACCCACCACTGCACCAGATGGACACACATTTTCTCTCTCCCCGCAATTCCAATTCATCGTATATGGGGTTGAGAACATGAGGGGCATGTGTATGCTGAGAACTAACCCCACTGTCTCTAACTATGAGGTCCTAAATCCTTCCCAGTATAAAACGAATGATGTATAGGCTAGAAAAAGGCACCACTTCTTTCTGTGAGAAACAGAAAAGGAGCAGTCAGAGACAAAGAGACCTCATTAACCACAGCTCCAGGAACAAGAATAACAATGTCTTAAGACGACCCAAGATAGCAGCTAAGTCAGACACACTGTGCCATCCTGCTTAAACAAAGGCCTGAGGAACTAAGTAAAACAGATACACATGACAATCCTGGAACCTGAACATCAAACGAAAGGATAAATAATTAGAATGAACACCAACTGGAAGAAGACACTGAACAAAATGGCAAATGAGGAGAGATATGGAGTGGAGATGCCCTGCCAGCCAGCCTGGCACAGTGTGACCATTGTGAGACAAAGCCAGCTGCGATGCTGTATGAGCAGCACAGGAAGGCAACTTCATGGAATTTCCACTAGGAGATAGAGAAACTGTAGACAAACCCAGAGTAAAGCAAGGTGAGCACAACATAAACCAGATTGAAGGAAGAAAACTACAGGAAAGACAGCAAGAGTTCTTCCAGAGCACGCAAGGAGCCAGGATCCAGAGACAGGACTACTCACCAGAGGTGGTCCCTGATCATTAGGGTGGGTGGTGCAAAAGGAGTAACAGTGTCAACAGGAGGTCCTCCATCTGATGGGACTCCAGCAGCCACTCCCACCTCCTCACTCACTACCCCATCTACCCGGCAACTGGCAGAGAGAGCAACCGTGATCCAAGTCACCCACCACACCCCCACCCCTGCCAGGAATTCCACCCAGAGACAAGCAGAGCATGCCCCGCACCCTGTTCACTCGCCAAATCACCCCACCCAGCTGGCATGCAGCAGCAGGTGCTCTCACACTGCCAATCACCTACCACAACCCATGCCTACCACCCCACCTACCTGGTGAGTAGCAGAGAGGGCTGCCATGCAGCTGGTCACCCACCACACTCACCCCGCCCACCACTCTGGCCACCTGGGAAGAACAGAGAGTGTTCCTGCATCCTCGGATGCCTACCACTTTCCCCTGCCGACTGTCCTGTCCACCAAGAAAGTGACAGTGGGCAGCACGCTTACACCACTGCTTACCAACCACACCTATCTCACCCACTGCCCTGCCCACATGGCGAGTGCCACCGTGTCCTCCAGAGCCACTGATGGAAGGCGGTGGCCCGCACTCGCCTAGGCCACCCTCAGCCTGATGAACACTGACGCATGCTTGCCCTACCCGCTGCTACCCCACCCACACAGTGACAAGCAGTGAGCGCTCCTATACAACCAGACAACCGATCAGCAAAGCATACCTACTCCATCTGCCCTGATATAGCAAACAAAAAAATAAGGAAAAATAAACATATAATCAATAAATAAATAGATACATACATGAAATCTTAATGCCTTGAAGACAGCAGACAATAACAAATCATATGAAAAAAAAAAACAGGATAAGATGGCTCAAACAAGTGAGAAAAACAAACGGAAATAAAACATTTCAGAGGAAGACACAATAATAGAACTACCTGAGAAGGAACTCAAAAGACATATTTAAGGTCCTCAAGATATGAAGGAAAACACAGAAAAAACCCTAGAAGAATTCAGGAAAACAATACGAGATAAAAATGACAAATTCAATAAACGATTAGAAAACATACAAAAACAATAGCTAGAAATTCAGAATATTAACAATATCAGAAATAGTTAACTCAATGGAAGGACAAAGAAGTAGAATTGAATCAAAAGAAGAAAGGGTGAGCAAAATAGAGGACAAATCCCTTGATACTAATTCATTTGAGGAACAGAGAAAAGAATGAAGAAAAATGAAGACAACCTAAGAGTTATGTGGGGCACAATCAAGACGAATAATTTCTGTGTAATAGGAATTTCAGACAAGAAAGAATAAAGAAAAGTACAGAAAGAATTTTTGAAGATATATTGGTTGAAAACTTAGCAAATATCATAAAGGACAAGAAGGTTGCCATTCAAGAAGACCAAAGAACCCCATAAAGGATAGACCACAAAAAAAATCAATAAAACATATCAAAATCAAGCTTTCCAAAACCAAAGAAAAAAGAATTCTGAAAGCAGCTCATGAAAAATGAAATATAACTCACAAAGGGGTGCCAATTAGACTAAGGGCTGATTTGTCATCAGAAGCCATGCAGACAAGAAGGCAATAGGATGACATATATAAAATCCTGAAGGTAAAGAGTTGCCAACCAAGAATCATATAACACGAAAAACTTATTGCTGTCTGTCATGAATTGAATTGTGTCCCCCAAAAATATCTGTCAACTCAGCTGGGCTATGAGTTCCAGTATTGTGTGATTGTCCACCATTTTATGTGATTTCCCTGTGTGTTATAAATCCTATCACTATGATGAAATGAGATGGATTAGTGGCAGTTAGACTGATGAAATATACAAGATTAGATTGTGTCTTAAACCAATCTCTTTGAGATATAAAAGACAGAAGTGAGCAGAGGGACATCATACCACCAAGAAAGCAGTACCAGGAGCAGAGCATGTCCGTTGGACCTGAGGTTTCTACACTGAGATACTCCCAGACCAAGTGACAACAGATGGCAAGGACCTTCCCCAAGGGCTGATAGACAGAGAAAGCCTTCCCTTGGAGTGGGCGTTCTGAATTTGGACTTGTAGCCTACTAGACTGGGAGAGAATAAATTTATCTTTGTTAAAGCCATCCACTTGTATTTCTGTTATAGCAGCACTAGATGACTAAGACAGAATTTGGTACCAAGAGTGGTGTGCTGCTCTAACGGATACCTTAAATGTGGAAGCGATTTTGCAACTGTGAATGGACTAGCAGCAGCAGAGAATTGGTGGCAGCAGAGAAGAGGCAGCTGCAGAGAACCGGCAGCAGCAGAACTGGGAGAGCAGCGCCAGACAGCACTGGAGCTGACCCGTGGAGCAAGGAAGCTGAATGCCTGTGCACAGGCTTCCTTACAGAGTGGGGTGCCTCTGGGCACTTATCAGTGGAGCTAGTCTTGCCAACCCACACAGCAAGTGAGAGCTGAGTGCCTTTGGTCAAAGTTTACTGGTGGAGTGGGGTGCCACCAGGCACTTATCAGTGGAGTTACAGAGCTTTGGAACACTTGCCCCAGCAGGGCACATGCGATCATGAGGCCCAAGGAGCCGAGAGGCCAAGAAACCAGGAAGCAGACGCTGAAGAGACAAGAACGCAGGAAGCCAAGCTGCCTCAGTCTCAAAAGGTATGGCCATGACCTCAGGGGTTTCAAAATGTGGAGCCATGGCCTCTGGTGTTTCTAAGGGTGAAGATACCACTCAGATGGACTAGGAAAATGGTGCACCTAAAGCTGAGGGAGCAGAGTTGCTGTCCCAGTGGGCCAGGAAGGTGGAGGTGAAGCCCAGGGCTGAGGGGCCTCCACTCTGAATCCGGAGAGTGTGGCCAATACCTAGAGTCTGGAGGGCAAGGCCATTGTGTAAATGGTCTCAGAGGACAGAGAATTATTTGCAAAGCCTTGAGGGCTAATGTAATGTGTTCTGCTGACTTGCTTGGTGCCTGTTACGCCTTCTTTCCCTACAATCTCTTCTATTTGTAATAGAAATGTCTAGCTCGTGCCTGTTCTGCCATTGCACCTTCAGAAGCAGATAATTTATATTCTAGATTTCACAGATGAGGTGGAATTTTTGCATTTTAGACTTGGAGTTGATTTAAGACTTTTGCTATGATATGATGTGGTGAATATGTTTTACATGCAGCAAGGATATGAAGTTGGGGGGGCCAAAGGGTGGAATGTCATGGATTGAATTGTGTCCCCCCAAAACATCTGTCAACTTAGCTGGGCCATGAGTTCCAGTATTGTGTGATTGTCTATCATTTTATGGATTTCCCTATGTGTTGTAAATCCTACCACTGTGATGAAATGAGATGGATTAGTGGCAGTTAGACTGATGAGATATTCAAGATTAGATTGTGTCTTAAACCAATCTCTTTGAGATATAAAAGAGAGAATTGAGCAGAGAGACAGGGGGACCTCATACCACCAAAAAAGTAGTGTCGGGAGCAAAGCTCGTCCTTCGGACCTGAGGTTCCTGCGCTGAAATGCTCTCAGACCAAGGGAAGACTGATGGCAAGGACCTTCCTCCAGAGCCAAGAGAAACAGAAAACCTTCACCTGGAGCCAGTGCCCTGAATTTGGACTTGTAGCCTACTAGACTTTGAGAGAATAAATTTATCTTTGTTAAAGCCATCCACTTGTGGTATTTCTGTTTTGGCAGCACTAGATGACTAAGACACCTTCTAGTCAATTCCAAATCATATTCAGCAAAATTGTCTTTCAAAAATGATGGTGAAACTAAGACATTCTCAGATAAGCAGAAATTAAGGTAATCTATAAAGACCTTTTTTTTTTTAATAAAGACCAGACCAGTCTTACAAGAAATACTAAGGGGAGTCCTTTGGTTAGAGAGCCAACGACATCGGGCAACAACCTAAGATAAAGACATCCAGAAATATCACCCAGCTAACTTGGTAAAGACTTCAGAAAAGAAAAGTAAAGCTGAAAAATTGTCTACAGGGAGCCAGAGGAGTTAAGCTGTAAATGAAGACAACTTCAAAACAAAAAGGGGGAATAAAAGATGAAGTTAGAGAACTTCCACATGGTGAGGAAGTCAAGATACTACAGGCTGTTTTAATTTTTTTGGATTAAGGTAAACTTCAGACTAAGCACAAAGAAAAGTAATAAATTTACTCACCAAAATAAAAAGAAAACCCAAAAGACTCAGTAAACACAAAAACAACAATGATAGGGAAAGAAAATCCACATACAAAAAGAACTCAGCACAATTAAGAGGAACAAAGAAACCATTACTGACGCACACAAAAAAAAAGTATAACAAAAGGAGAGCAAAGGGCACATACCTTATTGTTAATGACACTGAATGTAAATGGATTAAATGCACCAGTCCAAAGACAAAGACTGGCAGAATGTATTTAAATAAGGAAACGTGAACCATCAATATGTTGCCAGCAAAAGACACACGTTAGACACAAACACATAAACTAAAAATCAAAAAAAAAAAAAGGATAGAAAAAATATATCAAGCAAACAGTACCCAAAAAAGTTGGATAAAATAGACTAAGTCAAAATTCATTATAGGAGACAAAGGAGGGCATTGTATAACGATTAAAGGATCAATCCTTCGAGAAGATATAACAATAAAAATATTTATGCATTCAATGACAGAGCTCCAAAATACCTAAAACAGACTATAACAGAAATGAAAAGAGTAATAGACAGTCTTACAATAACAGCTGCATGCAAAAGCTGGACAATGGAGAAGGAAGACCAAAGAAGAACTGACGCCTTTGAGTTATGGTGTTGACAAAGAATATTGAATATACCATGGACTGCCAGAAGAACAAACAAATCTGTCTTGGAAGAAGTAGAGTGAGACTGCTCATTAGAAGTAAGGATGGCGAGAATTCATCTCAAGTACTTTGGACATGTTATCAGAAGGGACCAGTCCCTGGAGAACGACATCATGCTTGGTAAATTAAAGGATTAGTGAAAAAGAGGACAGATTCAGTGGCTACGACAATGGGCTCAAGCATGGCAGCAATTGTTAAGGATGGTGCAGGAGCAGGCAGTATTTCATTCTGTTGTACACAGGGTCGCTATGAGTCAGAACCGACTCAGCAGCACCTAAAAACAATAACAACAATAACAGTAGGAGACTTTAACACACCACTTTCAATGGACGTAACAACTAGAAAGAAACTCGGTAAACATACAGAAGATCTAAATAACACAATCAACCGACATAATCTCGTAAACATATAGAGAACGTAGCACCCAAGAGCAGACAGTCCACATTCTTCTCCCACATACATGGATCATTCTCCAGAACAGACCGTATCCTAGGCCACAAAAAACATCAACAATACAAAGCAGCTTCTCTTACCATAATGCTATAAAACTGGAAATCAATAACAGAAAGAGCAAGGGGAAAAAAATTAAATACATGTAAACTCAGTAACACCTTACTTAAAAACTACTGAGTCAAAGAAAAAATTAAAACGAAATTTAAAAGTTTTTAGAATCAAATATGAATGAAGACACAACATACCCAAACCTCTGGGACACAGCAAAAGTAGTGCTCAGAGGAAAATTTATTGCAATAAATGCACACATCAAAAAAGAAGATCCAAAATCAAAAACTGAACCTGACAATTTAAACAAACAGAAAAGGAACAGTGTCTTAGTTATCCAGTCCTGCCAAAACAGAAATACCATGAGTGGATGGTTTTAACAAACAAATTTATTTTATCATAGTGTAGGAGGTTAGAAGTCCAAATTCAGAATGCAGGCTCTAAGGGAAGGCTTTCTCTCTCTGTTGGCTCTGGAAAAAGGTCCTTGTCTCCTCTGCTTCAGCTTCCTGGTTCCTTGGAGACTTCCGTGTGTCTCGGCATCTAGGTCACCCAATCTCTACTCTGCTAACTTGTTTAATCTCTTCTATATCTCAAAATCAACTAGAAGTTGATTCTTTGACAGAATCAATTAAATAGACAAACCACTGGCCAAATTGACAAAAGAAAAAAATGAGAAGACAAATATAACCAAAATAAGAAATGAAATGTGCAACATTACACCAGAACCAACAAAGAAAAAAAAGGATTATTACAGAATATTATGAAAAATTCTACTGTAGCAAATTTGAAAACCTAGAAAAAATGGACAAATTTCTGGAAACACACTATCTAAACTAATACAAACAGAGGTTAAAAAAATCTCAATAGACCCATAACAAAGGAAGAAACTGAAAAAGTCATTTAAAAAAAAAACTCCCCACAAAAAAAAATCCCTAGCCCAAATGGCTTCACTGGAGAGTTCCACCAAACATTCACAGAAGAGTTGACACCAATTCTACTCAAAATATGTCAGAGCATACAGAAGGGAAGAATACTCCCTAATTCATTCTGTGAAGCCCGCGTAACTCTGATAGCAAAGCCAGGCAAAGACACCACAAAAAAAGAAAATTACAGACCATTATCCCTCATGAACGTCATTGTTGTTAGGTGCAGTCTGACTCATAGCCACCCTACGTACAACAGAATGAAACACTGCCCGGTCCTGCACCATTCTCACAATCATTCCTATGTTTGAGCCCATTGTTGCAGCTACTGTGCGTCATGCCATCTCCTTGAGGGTCTTCCTCTTTTTCGCTGACCCTCTAATTTACCAGGCATGATGTCCTTTTCCAGGGACTATTTCCTCCTGATAACACGTCCAAAGTATGTGAGACAAAGTCTCGCAATTCTTGCTTCTAAGGAGCATTCTGGCTGTACTTCTTGCAAGACAAATTTGTTCATTATTCTGGCAGTCGATGGTATAGGCAATATTTTTGCCAACACCATAATTCAAAGGAATCAATTCTTCTTCGATCTTCCTTGATAACTGTCCAGCTTTCGCATGCATATGAGGCAAATGAAAATACCATGGCCTGGGTCAGGCTCACCATAGTCCTCAAAGTGACATCTTTGCTTTTTAACAATTTAAAGAGGTTTTTTTGCAGCAGATTTGCTTCATGAATATAGAAACAAAAATTCTCAACAATATTCTAGTCAACAGAATATAACAGCATATCAAAAAAATGATACATGACAATCAGGTGGGATTCATACCAGAGATGTAAGGGTGGTTTAACATTAGAAAATCAAAGTAATTCACCACTTAAATAAAACAAAGGAAAAGAACCACATGATCATCTGAAACAATGCATAAAAGGCATTTGATAAAGTCCAAAACCCTTTCCTGATAAAAACTCTCAGCAAAATGGGAATAGAAGAGAAATCCCTTAACATAATTAAGGGCATACACAGAAAACCAACAGCCAACATTATTCTCAATGGAGAGAGATAAAGCATTCCCCTTGAGAATGGGAATCAGAAAAGGATGACCATTATCACCACTCTTATTCAATACTGCACTGGAAGTCCTAGCCGGAACAGTAAGTCAAGAAAGGGAAATAAAAAAAAAAAGGGGGGGGGGCATCCAAATTGGTAAGGAAGAAGTAAAACTACCCCTATTCACAGATGACATAATCCTATACCTAGAAAATCCCAGAGATTCCACAAGAAAGTTACTGGAAATAATGGAAGGGTTCAGCAAAGTGGCAGGGTACAACAAACATACAAAAATCAGTTGGGTTCGTCTAAAATAACAAGGTGAACTCCAAAAAGAAAATCAAGAAATCAATACTATTTACAATAGCCACTAAAATGATAAAACACCTAGAAATAAATCTAACCAGGAATGTAAAAGACTGATACAAGAAAAACTATAAAACACTAGTGCAAGAAACCTACATAAATGGAAAAACATACTACGATCATGAACTGGAAGACTTAACATTGTGAAAATGTCAATACTCACAAAGCAACCTTAGATACAATGCAATCCTGATCCAAATCCCAACAACGTTCTTTAATGAAATGGAAAAACTAATCTCTAACTTTATATAGAAAGGAAAGAGACCCTGAGTAGCTAAAGCATTGTTGAAGAAGAACAAAGTAGGAGGCCTCACACTTCCCAAACTTAGAACTTACTATATAGTCATGGTAGTCAAAACAGCCTGGTACTGGTACATCAGACAGACAAACAGGACAGAATTGAGAACCCAGAAGTAAATCCATGCAGGTATGGACAGCTGATCTTTGACACAGAGTTGAAATCTATTCAATAAGGAAGAGTAGTCTCTTTAATGAATGGTGCTCACAAACTTGGATACCCATTTGCAGAAAAATGAAACAGGATCTATACCTCACACCATACACAAAAATTAACTCAAAATGGACCAAAGACCTAAATGTTAAGCCTAAAAGTATAAAGTTCCCGGAAAATAACATAGGCACAAAGCTAGAGGTCCTAATTTATGGCATAAATACACTACCAAATGTAACTAAACATGCATAAACAACAGAAAAGAAACTAGACAACTGGGTTCTCCTAAAAGTTAAATACTTATGCTCATCAATCTACAGACTGGGAAAAAAAAATTGGCAACAACATATCTGACCAGGGTCTAATCTCTAAAATACATAGAAAACATTAACACCTCAACAACAAAAAGACAATTCAATCCAAAAATGGGCTAAGGACATGAACACATACTTCATCAGAGAAGACATTCAGATGGCCAACAAACACATGAAGAGATGCTCGCAAACATTAGCCAATAGAGAAACGCAAATGAAAACTACAATGAGATACTATCTCACTCCTGCAAAAACGGCACTCATCAAAAAAATAGAAAACAATAAACGCTGGCAATATTTTAAGGAGATTGGAACTCTAATACCCTGCTGGTGGGATTATAAAATTGTACAACCACTATGGAAAATGGTACAGCACTTCTTCAAAAAGCTTGAAATAGAAATACTGTATGATCCAGCAATCCCACTCCTAGGTATATATCCTAGAGAAATAAAAGTCATGACACAAATAAACATATACTTCATTGCAGCATTATTCACAATAGCAAAAAGATGGAAACAACCCAAGTGTCTATCAATGGATGAACAGAAAAACAAAATGTGGCACATGCATACAATGAAATACTATACAACGATAAAGAATAATGATGAGTAAAGAAACATCTTATAACATGGATCAATCTGGAGGACATCATGCTGAGTGAAATAAGTCAGTCACAAAAGGACAAATATTGTATGATACCACTTTTATAAAAAAAGTCAAGAATAGGTTTACACACAGATAATGTTCTTTGATGGTTACCAGGAATGGGAGTGGGCGGGAGAACTGGTTACTAGATAGTAGACACATGTCAGTTCTGGTGAAAGGCAATACATAATATGTGGGAAGTAAGCAACCTACAACCTACAGTTGAAGAAACATAGGCCTTGTAGATGACTGTTAAGGTCTTTTCTAACCATAATGATGTGTAATCTTAGGAACTAGTATGCTAAAGCTCTCACTATTCTTCTAAATAAGTGAATACTACCTCCCTCTATCCTGTTTGGAAACCCTGGTGGCGTAGTGGTTAAGAGCTACAGCTCCTAACCAAAAGGTTAGCAGTTCAAATCTACCAGGCGCTCCTTGGAAACTCTATGGGGCAGTTCTACTCTGTCCTATAGAGTCGCTTTGAGTCGGAATCAACTCGACAGCAGTGGCTTTGATTTTTTTTTTTTTTTTGGTTTTCTATCCTGTTTATACACTTACTATTCAGCAACTGTTTTATTTTCAGTTTATCTGGGTGGCAAATTTGAAGCCAGAGCAAGGGAAGTACCACCAGTTTGGAATCAGTTATGCCCAAATGTCTGAGGTTATAAATAAATGCATTTTGAGCTTCTCTTGGGAATGAGAACATATCTGTATTGTTTCACTTCTGAAGCCAGGTTTTGTAGAAGAGAGAATGGCATTAACCATCACCTAAAGACCTTTAAAGACCTGCCCCCAGCTCATTGACAGGTGCCTTTAGTAATAGCCTATGACTCTCACACAGTGTGGTACAGTCTGAGCCAAACAGAATTCCAGGAACTGTCTATGACAGGAAACATTAACACAAAAAGCCATTTTAAGGGCATGACGAAAAATGAGCAAGCCCTGAACGTGAAGGAAGAGAATCCACTGAAGTTATGAGTTACTCCTGGTGGTCACTTACTTGAAAGTTTCACTATTCCCTCAAAGGAGGTTCTCAACCTTCTACCATGGACCAAGGTTCCAGTGATTTTAAAACTGCTACTTGAAAAATGTATGTGTACACTACCGTAAGATTACTTTCTCATGAACACTGGAACACTTGCCAAAACAGTTAAACCAACTGAGATTGTGCAAACATGAATAAATCTATAAAATTAACATTTACAATTTTTTGAGGCTGCCCTTAACAGTCTTAGGTAATATGGGGAAGATAAAGTCTCTGCTTTCAAAATGCTTATAATCTAAGGAAAAACAGCAGGTTTTCCTCTGGGGAATTAAATTGTACCCAATGTGTTAGTAGAAACATCAATTTTTAACTCAGTAGGCCCATAGAACCCACCCACCCCCTCCGCCCTACCCCCCGTCTTTCTGTCTCTATGTGTATTGTGTTGTCTATGTTTCTATCTCTCTGTCTCTGTCTCTGTCTCTCTCGGTACTTCTGTCTCCCACCACTCACTACCCCACCCTCCCCAATGAAGACACACAAAGGAAGAAAAAGAAAAGCTATTCTGTCTTGGTTTAGAGATAAAGATCCAGAAGCACAGAGAATTGAAAAGCCTTGAAAACTTTTGGGCAGAAAGTGTTAGCTAGAATTAGAATTTGCCTTTATTTTACTATACTACTAGCTCAAAAACTTAATAAGTAGGGAGGACCCAGTTCCTTTACTATCATGGAAAATTAACTATCTATTACCGAATATAGGCAGAATGACTTAAATAGTTATTTAAAGACAATATAGGTCCTAAATAAATCTCCTAAAAATGCAGATCTCCAGAGATTCTCAGATACAGTTAAAGAAAAGCCTATACTCTCAAATAAGACTATCTCCAGTAATTCCCACACACTGGGTTGGCAAGGGGCTTATTTATTTATTTATTTATTTTCATCCCATTCATATTGATTCATGGAAGCTGGATAAGCATTCCTTTTCTTATGGAAGGATAATTAACTGCAGCGTTTCAATAATCTCAGTGAATCCCATTTCCTCCGAGGAAAAAGCCTCAATGTAGACACAAAGTAGATAAAACAAACTGACAGGGAACTTGGGTGGGAGAGAAACAAGGACACTATTCCAGAATAAAGGTCTTAGATGTTTCAGTGACAAGAAGCAATAGAGGGATTTTAGTGGTAGACAGGAGTTTCATCGAATCTCATAATTTATAATATTTAAAGCTACCGGTGACCTTTTCTGAGGCAATTCATTTACTTACGTATTTAGTGAGAGCCACATCAAGCTTTCATTACTCATGCATACATGGCATGTCTTTTACAGCACAGAACTAAGTAGATAAAATATGGAAATCATAAAATATAACACCCCTTGCCCAGGCAGACACCGCCTTTCCATAAACCATGCTACCATTAGCAAAGACCCAGGTCACCCAAGTCAGGTTTTTAACAGTCCTAACAGGGAATAGACAAGCCTCGGGAAATTGTAACTGAAACGATTTGAGCAAGAAACACTGTGAACGTCACTGAAGCCTGAATTTTAACAAGCAAAACTTCAAAGGGAAAAGAAAAAAGCTGCTAAAATGATCTTCTGTAGGGAGGCAAGATACAAGGAAAATTTTCTATATCAATGAACTTTGCCTAGCAACATAGTTAATTCACATTTCCACAGGACCATAAGGAAAGCAGACAATTACTCTAAAATCTATACCTTCATTCTTTTATTTCTACATCTAAATAAAAACAGTGCTGCTCCAGGGCAATAAGCAACGTTAACTGCCGTGAGGGACACATTACACAGGTGGAAGGCATGAGCCCCGTTTCCTTGTTTTGCTCGCCTAACAAAGGACACTTTCTCCTTCTTCACCAGCTTCTAGAATCAAATCTGAGGATTACTGCAACTTTCCTCGCATTACAAAAAGCTGATAAGCACTGTAAATATTCTGTTTAATTCTATCTGGCAAATATTTATTGAGCAGCAAAAATGTGTCAGACACTGTACTAGACACGGTGTTAATCAGGCATGGCCCTGTGCTCAAGGAGCTTACTGGCTAACAGGCCTTTACGGATGACATATAAAGGTATGACAAGTATAAGGAACAGAAAAGAAGGCACAAAGAATAAAGTTAGGAACAAATTATATACCACTAAAATACTAGTTTAACAGCGTCAACAATAGTTTCCAATGCCCAAGAGTGAAAATGTACAGGACAAAGCAGGCATCATCCAGGTCCCTGTGCCATCTCTCTCTGTCTGTGCTCATTGGTCATCAAGATATAACTCCCCATCCTACTTAACTGGCACAGTTTAAAATTGTAAAATATTAGCACTGGAATATTAAAATTAGCACTGGAACATTAGCACTGGAAGGGACTTTGTCATGTATTGAATTGTATTCCCCCAAAATATGTGTCAACTTGGTTAGGCCATGATTCTCAGTACTATGTGGGTGTCCTTCATTTTGTGATTGTAAATTTATGTTAAAGAGAATTAGGGTGGGATTGTAACATCCTTACTAAGGTCACATCCAACGTAAAGGAAGTCTCCCTGGATTGTGGCCTGTACCCCCTTTCATCTTTTAAGAGGTAAAAGGAAAGGGAAGCAAGCAGAGAATGGGAACCTCATACCACCAAGAAAGCAGGACAGGGAGCAGAGCATGTCCTTTGGACCCAGGATTCCTGCGCAGAGAAGCTCCTAGTCCAGGGAATGATTGACAACAAGGACCTTCCTGCAGAGCCAACAGAGAAAGCCTTCCCCTGGAGCTGATGCCCTAAATTTGGACTTCTAGCCTACTAAAGACTGTGAAAAATAAATGTCTCATTGTTAAAACCATCCATTTGTGGTATTTCTGTTATAGCAGCACTAGATGACTAAGACAGGCCTGTTACAGATTGAATTACATCCCCCAAGAGTGTGTGTCAGCTTGGCTAGGCTGTGATTCCTAGTATTGTGTGATTGTCCACCATTTTGCCACCTGATGTGATTTTTCTATGTGCTGTAAATCCTTCCTCTATATTGTTAATGAGGTGGGACTAGCGGCAGTTATGTTAATTAGGGAAGACTCAATCTACAAGATCAGGTTGTGTTTTGAGTTAATCTGTTTTGAGATATAAAAGAGAGCATCAAGCAGAGAGACAGGGAGGTCCCATTCCACCAAGAAACAAGAGCCAGGAGAATAGCACTTCCTTTGGACCCGGGGTCCCTGCACTGAGAAGCTCCTCAGCCAGGGAAGATTGATAACAAGGACCTTCCCCCAGAACTGACAGAGAGAGAAAGCCTTCCCCTAGAGTTGGCACCCTGAATTCGGACTTCTAGCCTCCCAGACTGCAAGAGAATAAACTTCTCTTTGCTAAAGCCATCCACTTGTGGTATTTCTGTTACAGCAGCCCTAGATAACTAAGACAGGGCCTTATAGATTACCTAGTCTTATTCCCTCATTTTAGGACCTAGGCCGAAAGGTTAAAGTATTGGTTCATAATTCCATAATTAATTTGTTGAATAGTGAAGACCAGAACATGCGCCAGTCATCTGACTGCGTCCTGTGCTCTTTCGACTGTACCACACTGTCCCCTATTCATAGGGGATTTGTTCTATACTCTCCCACATCCTCATGAAGTCCCAGTGTTTGGTTCACCAAAGGCCCTGCCTTCGCCAAGGAGCCCTCCTAGCCACCATGGCTCCATTGGTCTCACTCTTTGAGCTCCTATGACATTCACAGGCTAAGCCACATAACTGTCCTATCAAACACTCTGTTGTTCCTTGTAGGAGGCTGATCTCACAAGTACAATCCAGGTGACTTGAGAGTATGGATTGATTGCTTGGTCCTGTCTCCTCTGCTCCTGGCTTCTGTTGGGCACAGATAAGGTGGCTCCAAATACTTGTTCAGTGTTGGAATCATCATTTAATGTAACCCATCTGGTTCAGTTCCTAATGATCAGGTATATCAATAACCTTCTATAATCTGAAAAAATCATGCCTCTCTTCAAAGCGACACACCTGCTCTGTCATGGGGCAGTCAACCCAAGCAGTGATGCTTCAAAATTCAAAAGAAATTTGGCTCAGGTGTAGATAGGGCAGAAGGGTCAACTTGTGATATAGTATTTTTGTGCGTACGTGATTTGTTTGTTGGTTTTTTGGACCCACGTGTGTGCAGACCTTGGGTAAAGCACTTAATCCCACTGAATCTTGAGCTCCTCATCTCTAATATGGGGATAATATTATCTAAGTTACACGTAAATGATACTGTTATGAAGATCAAAGACAATCGTGAATGTCTAGAACAAAGCATATCAATGCTCACTTCCTCCATCTACTGCTCCCTGTCTGTCTTATTCTGCTAATTCCTTTTAAGGTGCTAGCCAACATCTGAGATGTTGGCTGAAACAGGCTTAAGGTGGGACTCCTCCCTGAGATGTTTGTATTGCAAGAGAATATTTCTAACCGAAAGTTTCCTCAAGCCTCGAATAACAGATGCTCTCATGTCAGGCAGCAGGATGGGTGTTGGGGATGGAGGGCCTTCTCCTCAAGTCATGGCAGTCCCTCAAGACATGAGCAGCAATTTTGGAGAGTCTGGGAAAGTGCATATGACTAGGACTCTGAAGCTCCGTGTTCTAGTTCCTGCTCAAGTAGCTCATTTAAAAAAATGAAGGCAATGAGCTAGATGGACATTAAATCCTTTCCAGCTTTGCAATTCCATTCTATCCCTTTATACTGGAAAAAAAGTAAAACACAAACCAGTTGCCCTCGAGTTGATTCTGACTCATGGCAATGCCATGTGTGTCAAAGCAGAACTGTTCTCCATTGGATTTTCATGGCTGTGATCTTTTGGAAGCAGATCGCCAGGCCTTTCTTCTGAGGTGCCTCTAGGTGGGTTCCAACTGCCCATCTTTTCATTAGCAGCTGAGTGCTTTACATTTTGCACCACCCAGGGACTCATACCTGAATGACAGGTGGGAAATAGGAACTCACAGCCATGACGTTCATTTTAACCAAGGAAACAAAAATATCAATTTAATGATACTAAACCCATTGCCCTCGAGTCAATTCCAAAACATAGTGATCCTAGAGGATAGAGTAGAACTGTCCCATAGGATTTCCAAGGAGTGGCTGGTGGGTTCGAACTGCTGACCTTTTGGTTAGCAGCCGACCTCTTAACCACTGCCCTACTGGAGCTGTAGAAAATGATGATGGCTAGGAAAGCAGGAAATTAAAAATGCTATTTTCCCTAATTCCTCATGGTTTGTTTGCAAGTAGCAGAACAACAGAAATTTTCTGACTGAAATTAAGATAATAAACAGGTATTGCATATATGCTATGTGGCTGGGCCAGGCAAAATAGTAATTTTTCTCAAAGAACAAGAGGAAAAACCAAATTTTTTCAAGTGAAATGAAATGATCAACACCAGGACACATTTTATATATGCTCGGAGTCTACACTTCAGACCCTTATATACAAGGTTGGAGCTCTCCTCTCCACTCTATCACTCCTTCCCCCTTGCAATGTCCTAGTAATTCACAGTGTGCCTGGCAAGAGAGAGGGAAGGAGGCCTCTCTGGATGGATCCTCAGCACCACAAAGGCTACAGGAGGGATATGTGAGTCCGTGGCTAATGCCCAAGGCTGTAATTCTTCAATTTATTTAGGGTCCCTTTTCAGCTGCTGGGGACCCAGGCATTCTACAGCTCCTCCATGGGAATTGCAAAGAACCTCACTGTCAATCAAATGAATGAATCTTTTATCTTAGGAGCATCACACCCAAGCCAGTAATATCTTCCAACAAAAAGCCTGCCAGAAGTTCATGGGCACTATCTCAAGAAGTCTCATGAGAGGGGTTATTTTATATGTCCTTAATGCACAGGCCTGTGGGAATAGAGATTCCTTTGTGGGCTTTGAAGGAACACAGCACTAAGCAAAACATAAAATCAGCTTAACTTCTGAATTAACAGTTCAGAATTGTGGCCACATTTTACATTGTTACTCTTGTTGTTCTCGGCCGCTGTTGAGTTGACCTCTGACTCATGACAATGCCGTGATGGTCCTGAACCATCATCATGATCGCTGGTGGATTCGACAGTTGTGATCCATAGAGTCTTCCATTGGCTGATCTGCAGAAGTAGATCACCAGCCATTTCGTCCTAGGCCATCTTAGTCTGGAAACACAGGTGAAGCCCGTTCACCATCATAGCAACACAAAAGCCTCCAGTGACAGATGAGTCGTAGCAATAACAGCACAATTATAAAATAATAAGATTTAAAATATGTGGAAACCAAACAATACCTCCTTGAGTCTTTATTTCCCAATTTCTAAGCAGAGATACTGCACTTCGTCCAAGAGTCATAGCTACAGGTAGCCTCCATTTTTGATGCTTCTATAAGATATAACGAACATAATCAAATATCGTAATGTATGCTCCACTTATTTAAAATAGCATCACCATCTTATAATGGGCTTGTTTCCTGCAATTCCTCTAACCTGCTTCTAGTCAACAGCCCTGTCTCTGGAAAACACACAGTGACCAACTAGAAATTTATAATTTGCATAGGAATGGCTCAAGAGAGTATTGGTATAGCACACTGGGTAAAACCAACAGAGCTAGCCCTGTCTTATTTTGTAAGAGCACAAAGTAGAGCATTATGGTCCACCTGTCAACGTTTGTCAAGTACACAATGGACAGAAGAGAACATACCGGCCTGAGCAAGGTGAGCTCCACCTTCCTTAGCCCAGGAGATGGCTTGCAGAAGCAGGTGAGCCTGTGTGGAAACCACTCATGAATTCATTCATTGCCCTGCACGTATGTACAAAGGGCCTGGTACGTGTCAACATGCTGGGCAAGCAGAATAGAATAGAATAAAATAGTCCCAAATGCCTACTGCAAATCTTGATAATGCAAACTCTAGGGGCCAGGAAGGGAAAAACAGGACTGGATTTTCCTGTATTTACGGAAAATGCAGCATGAACAAGTTAGAAGTCATAGAGCTTCATGTTAGGGATTATTGAAATAAATGCTGCCTTGGTGTTTTTAAGTAGGGAGGCAGGAAAATCATCATTCTTTCCAAATTGTAAGATCATTCTAAAGGTGTCCACATTGCATATTAGTAGCCAATGAACATGCACCATTCTGAATTTAGAGGTCTAAAGAGTTGTTTTAATATATAGCATTTATTAGCTGTCAATATTTTAGCTTGTTTTTGAGTATTTTTTTAAATATCCATAAACTATGGACAAATAATTTCCCACAAGAACGTGTCTTCTCTTTTAAATGATATTAATTCCATCTGTTGACGAAAAAAATTTTAAACTTTACAGTCACGCTTTTAAGAACTCACTTTCCAGTCATAACTAGCTGTTTGACTATGATGAGGTCATTCCATAGTCTCAGTTATCTTAGCTATGAAATTGAACTTCTCCACTTAAACAATCTTGAGGTTTCCATCAGATTATATCACTTTATAATACTAAGTAGAACAATGCAGTAGGAATGGATTGACTTTCTCCCATGACGTGGCAAGAGAAGCAAGGGTAAATGTAGTGGTTGGGGTAGAATAAGATGAAGTAGACATAAACACATAAATAGGGCCAGGGAAAGGGAAAAGTTAAAGCATACATTTGACTGTAGTTATCTAGAAGATGGTGTAGTAAATGGCATCAAGATCACTGGAAGGCACGGGGAAGGCCAAGAAAATGCACAGAGATGCAGATGCAAGGCAGCCAAGAGACATAGCAAGAGGTGGTTTCATGAGATCAACATCCACCCGCAGGAAGCAGAGTCTGGACAAGAGAGCGAGAGTTGGGGACAAGGCTCCAAGGTTTGCGTAGGATGGAAAAGAAAAGGAAGGGAGGATTTGGACAAGTTATCCAGACAAGAACTGAGGGACAGGGAGAGAAATACAAATGAGTCAATGGTACACATGGGATAAACACTTAGTGTTAGGGATAAAACAGAACTTGGATTACTCAGACGGAATCATGATGTAAAATGTCAGTAGCCAGAATACCTTGATCCTGAGCCAACTGGGTAGTTGTTGTTCTTATTAACCAAAAACAAAACCAAACCAAGTGCCCTCGAGTCAATTCCAACTCATAGCGACCCTATAGGACAGAGTAGAACTGCCCCATAGAGTTTCCAAGGAACGCATGGTGGATTTGAACTGCTGACCCTTTGGTTAGCAGCCGTAGCACTTAACCACTACTCCACCAGGGTTTCCGTTATTCTTATTACGTATCATCAAATCAGTTCTGAATTATAGTGACCCTATGTACAACAGAAGGAAACGCTGCTTGGTCCTGTACCATCCTCACAATCATTGCTATTTTGAGCCCACTGAAACCCTGGTGGCACAGTGGTTAAGTGCAAAGGCAGCTAACCAAAAGGTCAGCAGTTCGAATCCACCAGGCGCTCCTTGGAAACTCTATGGGGCCGTTCTACTCTCTCCTATAGGGTCACTATGAGTCGGAATCGACTCGGCTGCAACGGGTAACGGGTTGCAACCACTGTGTCAATTTTCTTTTTACTTGACCCTCTGCTTCACCAAGCACGATGTCCTTCTCCAGGGACTGGTCCCTCCTGATCACATGTTTAAAGTAAATGAGACAAAGTCTTGCTGTCCTCACTTCTAAGGAGCATTCTGGCCGTACTTCTTTCAAAATAGATTTGTTCATTCTTCAGGCAGTCCATAGTATATTCAACATTCTTCACCAACACCATAATTCAAAGGCATTAATTCTTCTTCGCTCTTCCTTATTCATTGCCCATCTTTCACAGGCATATGAGATGACTGAAAACATCCTGGCTTGGTCAGGCTCACCTTAGTCTTCAAGGTGACATCTTATCTTTTCAACACTTCAGAACGGTCTTTTGCAGCAGATTTGCCCAACGCAATGCATCGTTTGATTGCAGCTGCTTCCGTGGGTATTGACTGAGGTACCAGTAAAGGGAAATCCTTAACAACTTCAATATTTTCTCTGCTTATCATGATGTTACTTATTGGTTCAATTCTTACGATTTTTGTTTTCTTTATGTTGGGGTGTAATCCATGCTGAAGGCTGTAGTCTTTGATCTTCAATAGTAAGCACTACATGTACTCTTGAATCAAGCAAGGTTGTGTCATCTGCATATCGCAGGTTGTTAATCAGGCATTCTCCAATCCTGATGCTGAGTTTTTCTTCATATTGTTACCCGATTAGGGTCTGTGCCCTGGAGCAGTCAAGCCAATGAACCATATTCCAAGTCAGAAAGAGAAAGTTTATTCAGGAGATATATACATCACCGGGGACTGGCAGCAACAGAGGCTGTCTCTGTGGAGTCCCAGAGAGGAATTGTACATTACAGCTTATGTAGAATTTTTACATAGAAGTGTCTTTGTAGTCTGCAGATGGCCAAAGGAGTTTTTCATTACAAAATAGTGACAAGACTCTTTATCAGACTAGGAAGATACATGACGGACATCTCTTTATCAGGCTAAAGACATACATATCAGACACCTGGGCTCTAATCTCCATGTGGAGGGTTGAAAGTCCCGGGTCATAGGACAGAACAAAGTCATTAGCATTAGGTCAAAACAAAGTCATTAATAGAGGTATATGAAGTAGGGGGCAGGCAGAAGAAGAACTTAGAGGTTCATCATGGCATTAGTTATGTCAAGCTCTCAGTTGCCCATTTTGAAAAAGGAGAAAACATGCTGGGGAGTATAGGGGTCACGATATAGTTGTTTCCCGGGTTATCTGCTACGCATATAGACTGAATAAGTATGGTGAAAGGTTACAGCACTGAAGCACACCTTTTCTGAATTTAAACCATTCGTATCCCCTTGTTCTGTTCAGATGACTGCTTCCTGGTCTATGTACAGGTTCCACATGAGCACAATTAAGTACTCTGGAATTCCCATTCTTCAAAATGTTACCCATAACTTGTCATGATCCACATAGTCAAATGTCTTTGCATAGTTCAATAAAACACAGGTAAACATCCTTCTTGTATTCTCCTGCTTTCACCCAAGATCCATCTGACATTAGCAGTAATATTCCTTGTTTCACGTCCTCTTCTGAAATCTGGCTTGAATTTCTGGCAGTTCCCTGTCGACATACTGCTACAACCATTTTTGAACTTTCTTCAGCAAAACTTTACTTGTGTGTGATATCAATGGTATTGTTCTATAATTTCCTCATTCGATTGGATCACCTTTTTTTGGACTGAGTACATATACGAATCTCTTCCAGTCGTTTGGCCAGGTAGCTGTCTTCCAAATTTCTTGGCATAGATGAATGAGCACTTCCAGTGTTGTATGCGTTTGTTGAAACATCTCAGCTGATACTCTGTCAATTCCTGGACCCTTGTTTTCACCAATGTCTTCAGTGCAGCTTGTACTGCTTCCTTCCATACCACCAGTTCTCGATCATATGTTACCCCCTGAAATGGCTGAAAGTCGACCAGTTCTTCTTGGTACAGTGACTCTTTGTATTCCTTCCATCCTCCTTTGATGCTTCCTGTATCGTTCATTTGTTGCACACAGAATCCTTCAATACTGCATCTCAAAGCTTGAATTTTTTCTTCAGTTCTTTCACTTTTTGAGAAATCCCAAGTGTATTCTTCCCTTTTGGTTTTCTAACTTCAGATCTTTGCACCTTTCATTACAATACTGTAGTTTCCCTTCTCAAGTCACCCTATGAAATCTGTTCAACTCTTTTACTTCATCATTTCTCCCATCCCCTTTAGCTACTCAACATTCAAGAGGAAATTTTAGAGTTTCTTCTGACATCTATTTTGGTTTTTTCTTTCTTTCCTGTCTTTTTAATGATCTTTTGCTTTCATCATGTATGATGTCCTTGATGTTATCCCTCAGTTCATCTAATATTCAGTCATTATGTTCAATGTGCCAAATGTATTCTTGAGATGGCCTCTAAATTCAGGTGAGATATCCTTAAGGTCCTACTTTGGCTCTTGTGGACTTCTTTAATTTTCTTCAGCTTTAACTTGAATTTGCATACAAGTAATTGATGGTCTGTTCCACAGTCAGCCCCTGGCCTTGTTCTGACTGATGATATTGAGCTTTCCTATCGTTTCATTCCACTGATGTACTCGATTTGATTCCTGTATATTCCATCTGGCAAGGTCCACGTGGATAGCTGCGATTTATGTTGTTGAAAAAAAAGGTATTTCCAATGAGTGAGTCTTTGGTCTTGCAAAATTCTATCACGCAATTTCTGGCATCATTTCTATCACCAAGGCCAGGTTTTCCAACTACTGATCCTTCTTCTTTGTTTCCAACTCTTGCATTCCAATCACCAAACCAAAAAACCAAACTCATTGCCATCGAGTTGATTCCAACTCATAGTGACCGTATAGGACAGAGCAGAACTGCCCCATAGAGTTTCCAAGGAGCAGATGGTGGATTTGAACTGCTGACCTCTTGATGAGCAGCTGTAGCAGTTAACCACTACACCACCAGAGTTTCCTTCCAATCACCATTAATTATCAATTCATCTTGATTGCATGTTTGATCAATTTCAGATTGCAGAAGTTGGTAAAAATATTCAGTGTCTTCATCTTTGGCCTTAGTGCTTGGCGCATAAACTTGGAAATAGTTGCATTAATTGGTCTTCCTTGTAGGTGTATGGATATTATCCTATCACTGAGTGTTGTACTTCCAGATAGATCTTGACGTGCTCTTTTTGACAATGAATGTGACATCATTCCTCTTTAATTTGTCATCCCCAACATAATAGACCACAGGTTCTAATTTTCCTTGATTTATACTTCGTACATTCCATGTTCTAATTACTCACGGATGTTTGCAGCTATTTCTTCTCATTTTGAGTCATGTCATATTAGCCAACGAAAGTCCCAAAAGCTTGACTCCATCCACGTCATTAAGGCCAACTTTAAGGAGGCAACTCTTCCCCAGTGCTATTTTGAGTGCCTTCCAACCTGAGGGGCTCATCTTCCAATGCTATATCAGACAGTATTCTGCTGCTGTCCATAAGGTTTTCACTGGCCTTTTTTTTTGGGGGGGGGGGCAGGGGGGAAATAGATGGCCAGGTCCTTCTTCTTTGTCTTAGTCTGGAGGCTCCGCTGAAATCTGTCCACCGTGGGTGACACTGCTGGTATTTGAAATACTGGTGGCATAGCTTCCAGCATCACAGCAACATGTCACTGTGGCAAGACAAACTGACAGACAAGTGGTGAATCTGAGTGATAGAACAGAGCAAGTTATATTTACCTCTCTCTTTCTCCACCCTACCTTTCAAAAGACAACACAGACTGGTTCCTAGAGCCTGGAAGATGGCTGACTTGAGGAGAGCTCAGGGGAACTATGAACCATGACAAAATTCAGAATCCTCTCCTGGAGTTTCCAGAGCCTCAGAGCCACTTGCCTTTCTTCTGATCTTATCTCACTGTAATCATGTTACTGTTCTGAGAATTAGCACCAAATTTTCAAGACTGTTATTTGCTTATTTTAAAACTTTTTAGCAGCTTGTATGAATAGATCTGGTTTCATGCCAAGTCCCCATAATTTTCAAAATAATTGGAGGTGCCTCATTAAATCTGTTAGCTAAACTCCGAGGATTGGGAAATGTCAAGATTGCACACTCACTCCCTTATCTGATTTTTGAATGTGGCTTTTATCAGGATTATCTTGGCCTGTAATTGGCTAAGTGTTTGCATTCCTTTTCTATTCATTTAAAATTCTATCTAGTCTTAACACTCAGTTCCTTGAATTTTCTTAATTGGAATCAGGCCCATTTCACCTACACGTTATCTTTTTTTCAATAGATTTATTAAGGGCTTTTGTGAGGTCTTCTTGTATTCTTCTGCATTCTCCTACACTTTATAAACTAAGGTATACTTTTGAAGCATTCATTCATTCATTCGACTAATACTTATTCTAGCACATCTGTATCTGCTAAACACTGAGTAAAAGCTTTGGAAAAAGAGTGAAAAATAATTCTATTTTGAGGAATGTAAGCACTCCTGTTGGATATAAAATGTGATAGCAACTAGAGACACAATAGATAGTCCTCAATAGAATGGGAGAAAAACGTAGAATAAAACTCAAATGCTTTAAAAAAAAAGTCAGACTTATTGGACCAGTAGAGACTAGGGGAACCCCAGAGACTATCGCCCTGAGATACCCTTTAAACTTTGTACTGAAACCGCTCCCAGAGGTCACCCTTCACCTATATAACAGATTGGCTCATAAAAAAAACAATATCACCTGTGAGTACTGTGCTCCTTTAAAAAATCATCTATATGAGACCAAACACTCAACATTTACCCTAAAGCAAAGATTAGAAGGTAAGGGAGGGCAAGGAAGCTAGATTAATGGAAATGAAACAACCAGAATGGAAAGTAAACAATGTCAATGAACAACATGCATTGAAACTGTTAAATGGGAACCTAATTTGCTGTGTAAACTTCCACCAAAAACACAATAAACTATTATTTTTATTTAAAAAAAAAATGTAATAACAAATCCAAGGCAAATTTTCTTTCTTCCTCTTCCTAAAACCTCCTCAATTCTTATATCAGGGATTGTACTTAGGAAAACGGCCCCTTGCTCTCTATATGTGCAGTGACTAAGTGATAAAATCTGGAGCCTGCCTGGGTTAAAATCTGCGCTTCACTAGTCTAAATCAAGAAATCATTCGGTTTCACTTTTCTTTCCCTGGAGTTCTCCGCCACGGAGCCTCTGCCTTGTCTCCAGGTTGGACTGAGGCCTCATGAGGTCACTTGTCTGCAACTTCCCTCAGACACTCCCCAAGGTTTGGTGCCTTGCTTCCAGGGTCCCAGGTCCTTTTCTCTCAGTTTCTCCTCTTTTCCTGTATTTTCCTCAAAAAAGATGCATAGAAGAAGGTAGATTTAGGAGCTCTTGCCTGTCTGAAGTTCCTGGGTGATACAAACAGTTTGCACTCGGCTGGTAACCAAATGGCTGGTGGTTTGAACCCACCCAGCAGTGCTGCAGAAGAAAGGCCTGGCGAGCCACTTTTGTAAACATTACAGCCAAAAAAAACCCAAAGGAGCAATTCTACTCTGTAACACACGGAGTTGTCATGAGTCGGAAGTGACTCGGTTGCCACATTTTGTTTTGTCTGTTTGTCTGATGCCTCTCTAAAGGAGTCCCTGAGTGGTGAAAATGGTTAAGGCACTCAGCTTTTAACAGAAAGATTGGAGGTTCAAGTCCACCCAGAGGCATCTCAGAATAAAGGCCTGGTCATCTACTTCTGAAAAATCAGCCACCGAAAATCCTACGGAGCACAGCTCTACTCTGACACACACAGAGGGTCACCATGAGTTGGAGTTGACTTCATCACAACTGAGTTTTTTTTTTTTTTTGTCTGTCTAAAAATGTCTTGTGGTGTTGACGAAGAACAGGGATATACCATGGACTGCCAGAAGGACAAACAAATCTGTCTTGGAGGAAGTACTGTCAGAATGCTCTTTTGAAGCAAGGATGGCGAAACTTTGTCTCATTTACTTTGGACATGTTACCAGAAGGGACAATTCCTGGAGAAGGACATCATGCTTGGTAAAGTAGAGGGTCAGCAGAAAAGAGAAAGGCCCTTGACAAGATGGACTGACACAGTGGCTGCAACAGTGGGCTCAAACATAGCGATGATTGCCAGGATGGCGCAAGACTGGGCAGTATTTCATTCTGTAATACATGGAACGGACTGGATAGCACCTAACAACAACAAAAATGTCTTAATTCCACCCCTCGCCTTTCACAGATGGTTTGTTTGGCTGGGTATAGAATTCTAGTTAGAGGACTGCAACAAGATCATATAACATTTCCTTTCAGGATTCCGAAGGAATTGCTCCAATGACTCCCAGTGTACCACAGAACTGCTAAGGAGCCCGATTCTGTTCTAAGTCCTTTGGACTTATTTTTTCTCTTTTGAGTTCTAAAATTTCACAATAATCCACCCTAATTTTTTTTTTTTTTTTTTAATTGTGCTGGATACTTGGCAGGTCTTTCCATTTTTTGGTTTGGGGAATTATTCTTGTATTATTGTTTTCACTCTTTTCTTTGCCTTAATTATCTCTGTTCTCACTCTATAGAATGTCCAGTAGTCACACACAGTCCCCAGTTTTCATCTTTTCTCTCATATTATTAATTTCTTTGCCCTTTATTTTCTGGGATATTTCTTCAACGTTATTATTTACTTCTTCTAATTATTTTTAGGAGCCCTGTGGCACAGTGGAAACCCTGGTGGCACAGTGGTTAAGAGCTACGGTTGCTAACCAAAAGGTTGGCAGTTTGAATCCACCAGCTGCTCCTTAGAAACTCTATGAGACAGTTCTACTCCTGTCCTATAGGGTTGCTATGAGTCAATGGCAATGGGTTTGGTTTGGTTTTTGGTGGCACAGTGGTTAAGCATTTAGTTGCTAATCAAAAAGTTCAGTAGTTCAAACCCACCAGCCACTCTACAGCAGAAAGATGTGGTGGCCTGCTTCCGTAAAGATTACAGCCTTGGAAGCCCTTTGGGGCATTTCTACTCTGTCCTACAGGCTCACTAGGAGTCAGAATTGACCCAATGGTAAACGAGGTCTAAATGCTGCCCAGACAGATTTTCCTATCATTCTGCCTCATGCTTTCTCCATTCTGTTTGTGGTACCTGCAGCCTCTCATGGAGCGTCTCTATCGGACTCTGTGGAGTACCGCTTGCTGATTTCGGCCGGCAGTACCGTAAGTTACAGCTTTCTCTCTCCACCAAAGCAGTCTCCACAATTCCAGCCTCTTTACAGATTCCAAAAACTTGTGCACACCCCTAGTCCACTGCTGACTCCTCTCCTCTTTGCTGTTGTCCTTTGTCTCTTGTGCCTTGACTGGCTTTGATGTAGATTTTTGGAAAGAAGCTGAGATGAACCATGTGTCCAATGTACCATGTGTAATTAGAAACCTGGACCATTATTTTAAATTTATGATTCCTTGTTCAACTGTTTCCTTAGGCAAGCATATAAGGAATTCATATCTATTACTAATAATCTATTATGCTATAGATTCTGGATAACAGTGGTACTGATTTCTTTCTTCTGTTTTTGTTCTCTTTCTCTGTACCATTTTTTTCCCCTAACTCAGATCTCATGTTCCCAGGAGATTAATTTTAATCGCTTAAGGAAAATGGAAGAGTTGATGGACTCCTGGGCCTTAAAAAAAGAGGAAGAAAGAAGGAAAAACTCCTTTCCCATCCGCCTGAAAGCCGTGGCTGAACACAGTAGGAGGACTGTGGGGGTGACATAAACGGTACTCCAGAGCTATATTTTATGGGACTGTGGGTGGACACCTCCTGCTGGACACACCACAAGTGCCTAGAGGATGCCAGCAAGTAAAAATAAACGTGCATGAGGCCTGGGCTCAACCACACAATCCATTCCAGCGGAACCTCAAGCAAGACCTCCTGTGGCATCCTGTATTTGTCTCATGATAGATTCTACTAGGTGGTTGCTGTGGTAATATAATTAGCACATTATTTTCCAAAGTATTTTCCAAGAGTAATTGCCAGAAATACGCACTCAGCTTCGTGTGTCCATATGCTTCTGGTCGTATATAGAAAGGAATAAAAGGGAAGAGAATAGATTAAGTCACAAAAACTGGAAAAGACAGAACTGCAAAAGAAAAAAACTGAAAAGGAAAGAAAGGTGCTTCTGATGATGAGGGGTTGGCCTGCTACTCTTTGAACCATAAATACATTTCCTCTAGCCAATGCCATCATGTTACTTTTGCTTTTAGCTGCCAACCAGCCGGCCCCTGACGCACAGTGAACCCATAGTGACCCAATGCATAAGAGAATGAAACACCACCCAGTCCTGTGCCATTCTCATGATGGGCTATAGATTAGACCACTATGATCCGTAGGTTTTTCATGATTGATTTTCAGAAGCAGATTGCCAGGCCTTTCTTCCTAGTCCATCTTAGTCTGGAAGTGCTGTTGCAACCTGTTCAGCATCACAAGAACATGCAAACCTCCAGTGACAGATAGGTTGTGGCTGCACATGAGATGCACTGATGGGGACTCAAACCCAGGCCTCCCACATGGAAGGAAAGAATTCTACCACATACACCTACTGGTTTTTCAAAACTTAATCTATGGATTTTCAAGTAGAATTTTACATTGCTGAATAATACAAGCACAAATCTTCCAGCATTGTACATCATCCTAGTCATCTAGCGCCACAGACTATAAATGGGTTGGCAAACTTTGGACATTATGAAGCCGAATTAACTTAGCCCATTCTTCCTGAGCATCATTAGTTTTGGCAGTACATTTGTCAGTAAGCGAAATAAGTTGGATAGCACACAGGAGCAGACATATGGTTTTTTTTTTTAAATAAACACAGGGACCTTGAGTATTGTAAAATCTTAGTTAATTCACCTCACCTCCTTCGGAACTCTACTGAAGCCTCCTGCTCTCCAGGAGGCCTGCTGTGCTAACCCTGCCTGCCTCCCACTGGCTGCCTTTCTTAATGTCTGTCCTTGCTCCCGGACTCCTCCCACTCCTCCTAGATTTACAAAGATCTTCGCTGTTCACCCAGGACCCATTTCTACTGAACTCCTTCATTCCAGTGTGGTCAGGTGGGGCTAGGGACGACAGCCTACTAGCACCGTGGCCTGACTAGCACCATACTTTAAATTGAATACATGGAAAAACAGAAATGCATTCATTCATTTTATATATCTCAGGGTGTGGAAATGCCCCAGCTTTGCCTGTATGGAGAGAATGATTTGGGGTGCCATATTTTTTTCTTTTTTTTTTTTGCATTTCAAATCCTACCAGGATAAATCTTCATCCTAAGCCTACTTAAACTTTTTTTTTAACAGACAAGATTCAAGCCATACTCACAGCTTAAAAGAAAACTGAAGCAATTTTCAGTTCTAATGAGTTTGAAAAGGAGCCCTGGTGGTGCAGTGGTTAAATGCTGGACTGCTAATCAAAATGGCGGTTCGAACCCATCAGCCGCTCCATGGGAAAAACATGGCTGTCAGCTTCTGTAAAGATGACAGCCTTGGAAACCCTGATGTAGTTCTACCTGTCCTACAGGGTAGCTATGAGTCGGAATCAACTTGATGGTAATGGGTAATGAGCGTGGAAAGTATATACATAACTAAGAGATGATGAACCTGTCTTAGCTTAAAGAAAATGAACACCAATTGGGGCTCCAGTGAGTCTGCTTTTCTCTCTCTTCAGGGTTAGTTACTACCCTAAAACCAAAAACCAAACCCATTGCCATCAAGTCAGTTCCGACTCATATTGACCTTACAGTTACTACCCTAAAAAAAAGAAATACCCAGGCCCTTATATTCAGAAAGAGGTGTGAACCCTCCAACTTTGTTCTTTCTCCAGGTTCTTTTGTCTATAACAGATGCATTGAATTTCTAAATAAATTTTATTATCAGATTGTCAACTTCTTCAAGGAATAATGCTAGGATTTTGATTGGGATTGCATAAAGTATATACGTACATATCTACCCTATGCAAGAAAAGAAAACAAAAATCCTCACAGCTGGACCAACAAGCAAAACATCATGATAAATGGAGAAAACACTGAAGTTGTCAAGGATTTCATTTTACCTGGATCCACAATCAACACCCATGGAAGACGGAGTCAAGAAATCAAACAACGCATTGCATTGGGCAAATCTGCTGCAAAAGACCAGTTTTAAGTGTTAAAAAAGCAAAGATGTCACTCTAAGGACTAAGGTGCACCTGACCCAAGCCATGATGTTTTCAACCACTTCATATGCATGCAAAAGCTGGACAATGAGTAAGGAAGACAAAAGAAGAATTGATGCCTTCAAATTATGGTGTTTCAAAGAATATTGAACATACCACGGACTGCTAAAAGAACTAACGAACCTGTCTTGGAAGAAGTATAGCCAGAGCACTCCTTAGAAGTGAGGATGACAAGACTTCGCCTCGTGTACTTTGGACATGTTATCGGAGGGACCAATCCCTGACGAAAGTCATTATACTTGGTAAAGTAGAGGGTCAACGAAAAGAAAAAGACCCTCAAAAAAATGGATTGACAATGGTGGCTGCAACAATGGGCTCAAGCATAGCAACTATTGTGAGGATGGTAGGACCCAGCAGTGTTTCATTCTGTTGTACATAGAGTCTCTATGAGTCAGAACCGATTCAATGGTACCTAACAACATTCCATTTTATCTCCTGGAATGTTGTTAGGTGCCATTGAATCGGTTCCGACTCATAGAGACTCTATAATTAATTTTACATTTTTATTAATTTTAATCTTTAACCTTCAATTTATCACAATGTACCTTTAAGTAATATTATATTACTTAATGAAAAAAGAACCTCACAAGAGTAAAAATCCATTTACTTCCTTCTTTTTACTCCTTTTGTCATTCATTTTACTTCAACATATTCTATCACCCCACAATACATTGTTATTAATTTTTTTAAGTAGTAGACTGTCTTTTAAAGAAATATATGTACACAAAATAGAAAAATAAAATCATCTCATATTTACCATTTCTGTGGCTCTTTATTTCTTCCTTCAGATCCAAACATCCATTTGACATTTTCTCTCTTCAACCTCAAGAACAACGTTATAATTTCATGCAGTGCATGTGTGCTAGAGAGAAATTTTTTCAGTTTTCACCTATCTAAAATGTATTCATTTCACTTTCACATTTAAAGAATATTTTAACTGAACATAAAATTTTGGTGGTCTGTTTTATTTTTTATTTCAACACTTTCAGTATATCATTTTTTAATCTTCTGAACTCTATTCTTTCTAATAACAAATTACCTTTAATTTTTATCACTATTCTCTCTATGTATTATGTCCTTTTATTCATGTCTGTTTTAAATTTTTTTATTCTTTATCTTTAGTTGCAAAAGTTTAACTATGATATTCTTATGTGTCAAAATGCTGGGTCTTTTTTCCTTTTTCCTTCCTTTGTTTCTCTCTACCTCCCTTCCTCACTTCCAACCTTTATCCCTCCTTCCCTTCCTTCCTTCCTCTCATTTCCTCCCTACTTCCCTCCCTCCTTCCTCCCTTGATTTCTTCCTTCCTTTTGTTTTAATTCTGCTTGGGGTTTGCTGAGCTTCTCAGATTTGTGGCTGAAGTCTTTAAATGATTTTTAAAAGGTTCTCATTGATTACTTCATCAAAATTTTTTTTTTCCTCTCTCCTTTCTGGGTTTCCAATATCCTATGATTAGACCATCTGATAGTGTTCTCAGGTCTCAAGTGGCCTGTTCCATTTTTTCACTCTTTTTCTCTGTTTTACAATTTAGATAATCTCCATTCACTTATTCAAGTTCACTGGTCCTTTCCTCTGCTGTGTTCTGCCCTTTATTAAGCTCATCAAATAAATTCTTTATTTCTGATACTGTACCTTTCATTTTTAGTATAGCCATTGGCTTCATTTTTATAGTTTCTCTCTCTGTGTATTTCCCATATGTTTACATATTTTGTCCATCTTTTCCACCAGATTCTTTAATATATATATCATAAACCCCTTGCCATCGAGTCCATTCCATCTCCTAGTGACCCTACAGGACAAAGTAGAACTGCTCCATAGGGTTTCCAAGGCTGTAATCTTTACAGAACCAGACTGCCACATCTTTCTCCTATGGAGTGGCCAGTGGGTTCAAACCTTTCAGTTTACAGCTGAGAGCTTAACCACTGCATCACCAGGGCTCGATATATGTATATTTATACACGCTCATACACACACACACACACACATACACACACACACATATATATATATATAAATCCATAAACCTGTTGTGGTCAAGTCAATTCCGACTCATATCGACCCTATAGGACAGAGTACAATTCCCCCACAGGGTTTTTAAGGAGTGCCTGGTGGATTCACTCTGCTGACCTTTTGGTTAGCAGCCATAGTTCTTAACCACTACACCACCAGGGTTTCCATAAATATTTATTTATGTATATTTACATATATATACACACATACACATATCATAGACTTTTTAAAGTCTGTCAGGTAATTCTAACATCTGGGTCATCCTTTGGTCTACTTCTATGGACTATTTCCTCCCTTGACCAAGAGTCTCAGTTCCTTGTTTCTTTGCACACCTTAAGAATTTTTATTGTATTTCAGACATTGTATACAAAATTACATTAGAGACTAAAGCAAATAAAATTAGCCCTGAAGAAGAATACACTCATTCTATCAGGCCAACAGTTTATAGGCTAAATTACGCTAATCTGTAGTTGAGATGGATCTGAGCTTTGTTTAGATTTAATTAGATTCAGTTCATCACTGGCTTCAAAAGTTTGAAGACAGGATTAATGATTTCCTTTCGTCAAGACTGGAGACCCAAGCATTGACAAACCTCTGGAGATATCTTTCTGCTTTACAACCCAGCCCCCAAATTTCTAAGCTCTGGGAAATCTCTACTTTTTAGCTCACTGCCAGCATTTTATTGTTTTTGTTGTACCCTGCGGAGTCCTCTTTTTTCTCCAGTCCCATTTGTACTTTTGTGCTCCTGAAGATACTTCTCTCTGCACTACTGCAAACATTCTGTGAAGTTCCAGATTACTTTGGTGGGATTACTTATAGCTGTCCTGCCCACTCCCAGCCTTCAGAGAGCTGCTGCAGTTTACTTGATGAAGGCCTAAAATGCCTCAGCAGGATTTCTCTCATCTATATTCCTCTACTCCTAGCTTTCAGTGACCTTTTGCCTTGTACTTAAGAAAGGCCTCTCATACCTCAGTGATGATTTGCTTAGCAAACCCATTCTGATTCCATCACTTGACACTGTACTTCTGTGTACTTGGAAGAACCCTGAGAAAGAGGTGACAGATAGATGCAGATGTGCTGGGTCTGGATCTCCTTGGGATTTTCCAGCAGGGCTTTATTCCTGTTCAACCCCTGCTGAAAATTTGCATTTCTTACAAGTTCTCTGCTGATAATTTGCATTTATACCCCAGATATACTGAATCAGAATCTACATTTTAACAAGATCCCCCAAGTGGTTCTTATGTACATCTTCCTGGAACTTGTTAGCAATGCAAATTGATTATTCAAATTAACCTTGTATTGATTATCCAAATTAACTTTAGCAGAGTGGACATGTTCCTATACTGTCTGGATGGCTACATGGTTTTACCGACAGAAATTAGAAGCAAGGATAAGAAGAGTCAGTGTACTACGAGTTTACTTATTGACACTGAATACCACACGCAAGCCAGGGCTAGCTCAGTAAAACAATTTTTCAGAGCTCCCTCATCATAGGAAATAGCTGGCCTCTATTCTGGTCTAGTTGGAGGGGAACAGAGTGGATTATTTGGAAGACACTTCAGATGTGGCCACAGCCATACATTAATAGCCCCAGTCTAGCAAGAATGCTTCGACCCAGGACTGATGAGACATTGCTCAGTCCCTACTAAAAGAACAGTCTGTGCAATGAGTCACTTGCATCCATAAAAATACCTGTTAAAACAAACTCCTAACAAGATATTTGTTTAGATATTCTTAGATTTGGTCACCTTGAGACTATGCTGGCTTCCTATTGCATCCTATGGTAGTTTAAGATGTTGACTTGACTCTTTAAAACCCTGGCTGGTTAATCCAAAAAACACAAAATAATAAATGTTGGAGAGGCTGTGGAGAGATTGGAACTCTTATACACTGCTGGTGGGAATGTCAAATGGTACAATCACTTTGGAAATCGATTTGGTGCTTCCTTAAAACATTAGAAATAGAACTACCATACGATCTAGCAATCCCACTCCTTGGAATATATTCTAGAGGAATATGAGCCTTTACACAAACAGATACATGCACACCCATGTTTACTGCAGCACTGTTTGCAACAGCAAAAACATGGAAGCAACCAAGGTGTCCATCAACGGATGAATGCATAAATAAATTATGGTATATTCACACAATGGAATACTACACATAGATAAGGAACAGTGAGGAATCTGTGAAACATTTCATAACATGGAGGAACCTGGAAGGCATTATGCCGAGTGAATTTAGTCAGTTGCAAAAGGACAAATATTGTATAAGACCACTATTATAAGAACTTGAGAAATAGTTTAAACTGAGAAGAAAACAATCTTCTGTGGTTATGAGACGGGGGAGGGAGGGAGGGTGGGAAAGAGGTATTCACTAATTAGATAGTAGATAAGAACTACTTTAGGTGAAGGGAAAGACAGCACACAATACAGGGGAGGTCAGCACAATTGGACTAAACCAAAAGCAAAGAAGTTTCCTGAATAAACTGAATGCTTTGAAGGCCATTGTAGCAGGGGCACGGGTCTGGGGACCATGGTTTCAGGGGACATCTAAGTCAATTGGCATAATAAAATCTATTAACAAAACATTCTGCATCCCACTTTGAAGAGTGGTGCCTGGGGTCTTAAATGCTAGCAAGCAGCCATCTAAGATGGCTCATCAATTGGTCTCAACCCACCTGGATCAAAGGAGAATGAAGAACACCAAGGACACAAGGCGATTACGAGCCCAAGAGACAGGGCCACATGAACCAGAGACTACATCATACTGAGACCAGAAGAACTAGATGGGGCCTGGCTACAACCAATGGCTGCCCTGACAGGGAACACAACAGAGAACCCCTGAGGGAGCAGGAGAGCAGTGGGACGCAGACCCCACATTCTCATAAGACCAGGCTTAATGGTCTGCCTGAGACTGGAGGGACCCCAGTGGTCATGGCCCCCAGACCTTCTGTTGCCCCAGGACAGGAACCATTCCCGAAGCCAACTCTTCAGACATGGATTGGACTGGACAATGGGTTGGAGAGAGATGCTGGTGTGCAGGGAGCTTCTTGGATCAGGTGGACACTTGAGACTACGTTGGCATCTCCTGCCTGGAGGGGAGATGAGAGGGTGGAGGGGGTTAGAAGCTGGCGAAGAGGACACGAAAAGAGAGAGTGCAGGGAAAGAGCAGACTGTCTCATTAGGGGGAGAGTAACTGGGAGTGTGTAGCAAGGTGTATATGGGTTTTTGTGTGAGAAACTGACTTGATTTGTAAACTTTCACTTAAAGCACAATAAAAGTTATTATAAAAAAAAAAAACCTTTGCTGGTAAGAAATCTTGGCCACTCTGGAGAGTATCTTTCTCTCCCTTTTAGTGACTAAGATCTGCTGGTAGATCTTTACTAATGCCCCCCAGGTGGGAAAACAGAAGTTAAGAACAGCACTTCAAACTGGTTCTTCCTGGTTCAGTCATAGCCAGGGAAGCGAAACTGGAACAGATCCTGATTTCTGAAATTTAAACGAACAAGAACAATAACTGGAATGGGAAAAACCACTCATCAAAGCGCAGCTAGAAACTTAATCTTTCTCTTAGAAAACAACGGCAGCGTATGCAGTGCATAGCAACCAAATCTCTTGCCTGTCAGATTCTGAGCAAAGTCAGAAACAGTGGTGCCTCATTCAAAGATGGCAGCCAATCACGCAGCTTTGAATGTGTGTCATTCTCCACAGTCTTGCCAATAATCCAGTATCACACATCAAGCTCCTGAAAGGGCTCACTACACCTCTTCTACCTCTCCCATCCCAGGGCTTCGACCATTAATGTTTCTCCATTCCAGTTATCGTTTCAGATCACCCAGATTATAACAATTCAGGTCTGTTTCAGTTTTGCTTCGATGGCCATGACTGAACCAGTTCGAAGCCCTGGTTAAGGGTGAGCAGAGTGTTTATCCATAAAAGCTTGTCAGGGAATTCCCTTCTTCCAAGGATTTCACAGAGCCCTACTTGGACTACAACTGGGAGACAGTCAAACATGCCCACTCTTAACCAGTAAGGGCCCAAACACTGCCATTCTACCCGGCACTTCATATGCTACTTTTCATTCAGTTCTAACCATCACTTGTACATACATTTCTCAAAAGGTTACAGCAGTAAATGAAATCAAATCAGTAAAAGAAAGATGAATTTGTGGAGTGCAGATTTTGCAGCTGAGGCAAAAGCTACCAATAACTCAGATGGAGACTCAGTTAATGGAAGCTTTTAATAAATCTAGGTAGGTGCCTTATACAAGCTTCTGTGGGTTAAATCATAATTGAAATGTACCATGCTAATGGCTGATAGAAAGCTGATGGATTTCCATCTGAGGTATAGATGGAATCCAATTATATTTAACACCTTTCCCCCTTTAAAGCCTTTAGTCTTTTAACTCTTGTGTTGGTAGTTGGAACACAGAGGTTACAGTTAGTTTTGTCCTAAAGCACTTGGAAATGATTGATGTAAGAGAGAGACTTTAAGGTCAGCTCAGAAAGGAACAGAGCACAGAATACTCTCAGGACCTTATTTGTTCATTGCCCTAATAAACGGCAATGATTAAAATATTCTATAAATGCCTTAATCTAAACGTTATTAACTTGAGACACCTCTGCCGTTTGTACCATTCAGCTCTTGATGAAACCTGAGGGGTTACTATGATTCTATGCAACCAGTCCCAGGCAGAGAGACTTTTCTAGACAAAACAGAAAAATACAGTTCTCAAAGTAATGTAAGAAATGACTTGGAAACGCTAATTTTATTGCCAACTCTCAATTCTCTGACCTGTTTTGCTAAACGGGTTGAAGGCACAGTGCTGACGATGTGCTAAGATTTGCATACTCCCAGCATGAATCATCATAAGTATCCTCTTTTGTTGCTTCATTTTAGCTAAGTCAATGTCCAGACAATCAGTGTTCATTGAGCATGTTCTTTCATAAAAGAATTTTGAAGGAAAGCAAAAGAAAGTATGGTCCCTTTCTCCTAAGGGACTCATCATTTGCTACCTGGCCTACAAATATTCGCATCTTAAAACAGACAGCAGTGACTAAAACTGAGTAGTGATTCTAAGGGTGAATTTTCAGACTCTAGATAAAAGGAGCCCTGGTGGTACAAACAGTTAAGCAGCTGGCTGCTAATTGAAAGGTTGGCAGTTTGAACCCACCCGCAGCTCCACAAGAGAAGACCTGGTGATCTGCCTCTGTAAAGATTACAGCCGAGAAAACCTTATGGAGCAGTTGTACTATGCTGCATGGGGTCACTGTGAGTTGAAATCAACTCAACGGCACCTAACGGTAGCAGAGATTATTTTCAATAAACAAGAATATTCTTTTCAGTTCTTCTTTAACAGTTTGTGTATATAGATTAAAAAAAAGAGAGATAATTAAAAAAAAAAAAAAGAATAGAGACAGAGAGAGAAAGTAAAGAGGAGAGCGAGCCCTCCTACCCTTACCCAGAGACAACCTCTGTTATCAGTTTTCAAAAATGTATCCTGAGGTATTTTGTGCATATAAAAGCACATACATACAAAAACAGTCACCCCTTTTCCCACATAAATGGCTGCAAACTTTGCACCTTATTGTTTTTCCCTTTAAAATAGATCCTGCAAAAATTAATCTGAAAAGGCCTATATCTATTAAAGAAATTGAATTGATCATTAATAACAAAACAGAAAGCTCCAGGTCCAAATAGTTTCACTAGTGAATTCTAACAAATGTTTAAGGAAGAAATGATACCAATTCTCTACAGTCCATTCCAGAAAACAAAAGCAAAGGAAACACTTCCTAATACATTCTATGACACCAGCATTACTCTGATGGCAAAAATAATATCTCTCATGAACAGAGATGCAAAAGTTCTCAACAAAATATAGGCAAATCGAATTCAACAATGTATAAAAACAATTATGCACCATGATTAAACAGTTCCCACAGAGTCAACCCGAACTCATGGGGATCCCATGGGTGTTAGAGTAGAACTGTGCTCCAGAAGGTTTTCAATGGCTAATTTTTGGAAGTAGATCACCAAGCCTTTCTTCCAAGGCACCTCCAGGTGGACTCAAACCTCCAGCCTTTCTGTTAGCAGCCAAGTAAATTAACCATTCCCACTATGATTATGTGGGACTTATTCCAGGCATGCAAGGTTGGTTCAACCTTCAAAAATCAGCTAATGTAATTCTGTAATTCATCATACCAACAGGCTAAAGAAGAAAAGTTATATGATTATATTATATGCAGGAAAAGCATTTGACAAAATCCAACATCCATTCATGACCAAAACTCTTGCATACTAGGAATAGAGGGGAACTTTGTCAACTTGATGAAGAACAACTATGGGAAACTCACAGCTAACATCATACTTCATAGTGAGAAGCTAGATGCTTTCCCCCTAAGATTAAGAACAAGGCAAGGATATCCCCTCACCACTCGTATTCATATCATACTAAAAGTCCTAGCTAATTCAATAAGAAAAGAAAAGAAAATGTATACCAGTTGGGAAGAAAGAAGGAAAACTGTCTTTGTTGACAAATGATATGATTGCCTATGCAGAAAATACCAAGAATTGCCAAAAAAAAAAAACCCTGACTGTTTCTGCACACCTCTACTTGGCATTCAGTGCACTTATCCATCCTTCCTCATTCACACGGTTTACGGTGGCAAGTGCCTTCTGCTCCCACTGAGAATGGGTCTATGTTCCCTTTTTCTAAACTCCTCTTTTTCTGAGAGAAAATGAGAGCATCGCTCTCTTGACTTTACCAAAAAAGGAACACACACATGTAACTATTCACCTGGGCACCTCTACCAACATGTCACCTTTCCCATAGTGGGGAACTCTGCATACTTTCGTTTTAGGAGTTCCTCCCCAGTGAAGACCAAGGGAAATGTGAAAGGCAGCAATGTATTCATAACTACTTCATAATATAGCTAAACATGGAGACATACTGGAGAACCTGGGAAAGAATTAAGAAAAATATTTTATTTCCTTCAGTATCTGAGAGAGCTCAGGGAGCTCTGTGCAGGGCTCAGGAGGAAGGGCAGAGCCCAGTGAAGAACCATTTCATGCAAGGTTGTGTTGGTTCCCAGTGATTTTCTTATTCTTTTCGTAATCGTTCTTCAACGGAAGGCAAAAAGCAAATATTTTCTGTGTTGACACATTCACTGCTAAAGTTGTATGGAAAAAGTGGTTTATTATCAAATATAATAATAACTAATATTTCCTGGTACGTAGAGCCGGGGATATCATTGCTGATGTCAGAAGGATCCTGGCTAAAAGCAGAGGACACCAGAAAGATGCTTACCTGTGTTTTATTGACTATCTATAGCATTCGGCTTTGTGGATCATATAAGATTATAGATAACATTACGAAGAATTGTAATTGTGCTCATGAGGAACCTGGACATAGGCCAAAAGGCAGTCTTTCAAACAGAACAAGGCGATACTACATGGTTTAAAATCAGAAAAGGTGTGCTTCAGGGTTGTATCCTTTTACTACACTTGGTCTTCAGGGTTGTATCCTTTTACCATACTTGCTCAGTCTGCATGCTGAACAAATAATCCAAGAAGCTGGTCTAAATGAAGAAGAAAGGGACATCAGGATTGGAGCAAGACTCATTAACAACCTGCGTTATGCAGATGACACAACCTTACTTGCTAGAAGTGAAGAGAATTCGATGCACTTCCTGAGGAAGATCAAAGACCACAGTATGGATTACACCTCAACATAAAGAAATCCAAAATCCATACAACTGGGCCAGTAAATCTACACAACTGGGCCAGTAAGCAACATCATGATAAAAGGACAAAAGGTTAAAGTTGTTAAGGATTTCATTTTCCTCGGATCCACAATCAACACCCATGGAAGCAGCAGTCAAGAAATCAAATGAAGCATTGCATTGGGTAAATCTGCTACAAAGGACATCTTTAAAGCATTCAAAATTAAAGATGTCACCTTGAAGACCAAGGTGCACCTGACCCAAGCCATGGTATTTTCAATCACTCCATACACGTGCAAAAGCTGGATGATGAATAAGGAAGATGGAAGGAGAACTGATGCCTCTGAATTGTGGTGTTGTCGAAGAATATTGAATATATAATGGACTGCCAAAAAAATGAACAAATCCGTCTTGGAAGAATCACAACCAGAATGCTCCTTAGAAGCAAAGATGTCAAGGCTACGTCTCACGTGTTTTCAGGAGGCATCAGTCCCTGGAGAAGGACATCATGCTTGATAAAGCAGAGGGTGAGCGAAAAAGAAGACGACCCTCAACAAGATGGATTGGCGCAATGGCTTCAACAATGCGCTCAAGCATAACAACTATGGTGAGGATGGCGCAGGCCCAGGCAGTGTTTCATTCTGTTGTACACAGCGTCGCTGTCAGAACTGACTCCACGGCACCTACCAACAACAACAATATTATTTACTGAGCACTTGTACCTACGTCCTGGGCATTTTTAACTGAATTTCTTATTCTGACATAACTGTAGATTCACATGCAGTTTAAGAATTAATACAGAGAGATCCCATGTACTCTTTAGCCAGTTTCCCCCACTGGTAATAATTTGTAAAACTGTAGTACAATATCACAACCAAAATAATGAACACTGATTAAGTGAAGATAGAGAACTTTACCACAAGGGACTCTTATGTTGTCCTTTTATTTGTTGTTATTTTTGTTGTTAGCTGCAGTCAGATCAGCTCCGACTCCTGACAACCTTGTGCATAACAGAGCTTTGACCGGTCCTGTGCCATCTTCACCATCGTTCATCTGCTCCAGGCCATCCTTGTGCCCACTGTATATTCTGAGCATCTTCCAACCCAGCAGATCACCTTCCAGCACTCTATTGTACAATATTCTGCTGTGATCCATAGGGTTTTCACTGGCTAATTTTCAGCAGTAAATCACCAGGCCTTTCTTTCTAGTTTGTCTTGGTCTGGAAGCTCCGCTGATACCTGCCCACCACGGGTGACCCTGCTGGTATTTGAAATACTGGTGGTAAACCTTCCAGCCTCCTAGCAACACACAAGCCACCACAGAACAACAAATTGACAGGCCCTTTTATAGCCAGACACAATTCCTTCTACTCTGACCCCTACTTAACTCCTGAAAAACACTATTCTGTTCATCTCTTTAATTTTTTCATTTCAAGAATGTTATAGAAATTGAATAAACTCTGGAGACTTTTTTTATTCAAAAAAAAAATGTTTTAAATTTTTTTTTTTTTTTTGGATATAAGTATATAAAATTTTCGGACTGGCTTTTTTTCAGTCGAATTCTTTAGAGATATAATTATGCAGATCAATAGCTCATCTCTCTTTACTGCTAAGGAATATTCCATGGTATGGACATACCACAGTTTGTAACCATTCACCTACTAAAGGACATATGGGTCATATCGCATTTTGGGCTATTATCAGTAAAGCTCCTGCAAACATCTGTGCACAGGTTTTTGGATGAACGTAAGTATTCGTTTCTCGGGAATAAATGCCCAAGGAGTGCAAGTAATGGGTAGTATGGCAGTTGCATGTGTTAACTTTTTGAATAAATTGCCAAACTATTTTCCAGAGTGCTGTACCATTTTACATTTCCACCTGCAATGTGTGAGTGATCCAGAAGTCTGGATTTGCCTTTTGGCCTCTGTTGACACCAGAGATGAGAAAAGTCCCAACTTTCCTCTAGGCCCCCATTGTAGAGGGAGGGGATGTCTTGCTATTGGGGCAGGGGTGGAAGTCCAAGCTCCCAACATGATCTGCGCTGACACCATGGTGGAGGGAGTCAGAGGTTCTCATTCCAGCTCAATGCTTAGTCTTCTCTGATACCCCCCCTGGTGGCTGTTGGGGCACCCCAGGCCTGCAAGGGTAGAAATCTGGGCTTCCCCTCAGGCTTCGCTGGTGTGGGTGTGAGTGAGGATACAGCTTTCCCTCTGACGTTTGGCTGAAAACAAGTTATTGCCTAAAAGTTTCCATCTTGCTAGGCTGCCCCTTTCTTGATCCTTTGGCTAAAGACAGCAGACTCTTGTTTTTTGCTGTGCCTGTTGGCATTTCTGGGTTGCCTGTGGCCAACTTCTTCCACCTCAAGACTGGGATATATGAGGCAAAAAGAAAATCCAAAGAATTCACTACTGTGTTATTCTCACATCCCGAAATTCTTAGCCAGTCTGCCTTCTTGTCTCCTCCTTTCACAGTCCTCTTCTGTTTATTTTATTTTTTGTCCAGAGTTTTCAGTTGTGCTTTGTGGGAAAACTATTTGCTCCTTCTTCCTAGTAACAGAAGTATGTCCTAGGTATTTTACATGTATTAACTCATTTAATCTTCACAATAACCCTCTGAAGTAGAATTACTCTCATCTCCATTTTACAGATGAGGAAACTGAGTCACAGAGAGTTTAAGTAGCTTGCCTAAGATTATACTGTTAAAAGTGGCAGAGCTAGTTTTCAAATCTAAGATGTTTGGCTTCAAATCAGTGCTTTCAAACAGTACACTAAAATGCCTCTCAAATAATAAAGGCTCATGATCAAGCTCCTTGTTTATCTTGATTAGTCTCTCGGTGGAGGGCTGAACTCCTGACTCTCTTACAATAGTCTTAAGTGCCCTCAGGGGAACATAGCCCTCCAGGGTCCCCACCTCTCATCTCCACAAACCAAAACCAAATGTATAGCCCTTCAGCGCAAGAGAAAGGACTATAAAAACTGTCAATTACATCCCTTACTTTTTTATTGTGCTGAGCCAAAAAAATAACCAAACTTGTTGCCTTCAAGTCGATTCTAACTCATAAAAAAAAACTCATAGGGACCCTATATTATCGTGGTGAGTGTACATAAAATCAAAAAATCTGCCACTTCGACATTTTTTTACATGTATAATTCAGGGACATTAATCACTTTCATCATGTTGTACAAACATCACTATTCAGTTCCAAATGTTTCTATCAGCCTTAACGAAAGCTCAGTGCCCCAAGTAATAACTTCCTCTTTCCTCTTCCCTCCCAACCCTGGTAACCACTAATAGATTTTGGTCTCTATACATTTGCCTATTCTAGATGATTCATATAAGAGAGGTGATGCAGTATTTGTCCTTTTATGACTGACTTATCTCACTCAGCATAGTGTTTTCCAGGTTCATCCATGTTGGGGCATGTATCAGGACTTCATTTCTCTTTACAGCTGAGTAGTATTCCATTGCATGTATATACCACGTTTCGTTTATCCGTTCATCTGCTGAGGGAGATTTAGGTTGTTTCCACCCTTTGGCTATTGTGAATAGCACTGCAATGAACACTGATGTACAAGTATTTGTTGGTGTTCCCGCTTTCAATTATTTTGTATACACCTTACTTTTTGAAGGATCATCAAGAGAGTTCATAATAATATGAACACAATAGCTGTGAATGTAACTATAACCCATTTGTTGATCACATCTTTTTGAACTCAAAACTTTTTATTATCTCCCCATTTCTTGCTGTATCGTCTTCCAGGTAACCATTCCAAGGCTCTTGTTTCGGTCACTTCCATTCTCTCTCCCTACATCCCCAGTCATTCCCATGCCTTCCAACAAAACACCACCCTTTCCTGTTACCTTCTAGCACACCTAAGTGATGAAATCATTGAGATGGAAAGGGGCTTATGGATCATTTTACAGGTCATAAGATATAAGTGCTTCGGACAACATGGTAAAACCAAAACTGGAACACAGACTCTCCATTCAGTATACTTCCCACTGTATCACAATGACCATCTCCTTTAGTTTGAAGAAATGAGTGTGAACTTGTTCATATTATTTTATATAAAAATCACTTTTCTTTCCTCCATCCAGACCTAATTCAGAAACACCACTAGTAAGACTTCCCATTGCAAAAAAGGGAATGGGCAATGGTATCATCCCATCAGCAAACCTGACTTCAAAGACTATCTGCTTGTTCAATCACAAAGAGATTATCTCAAAGCTGCCCCACTAAGATATAGTCAGATTCAAATTCTGAGATGTTTTTCCTCCTTTCCATCTAGCCAGAACTGGGATCTTTCAGTTTCCTGAATAAGAGCCAGCCCCCTGCTGTTTGCTGCTCCCAGCCCGAGGGCTGTAATTTTCCAGAAGTCCCTTTATGCCACATTACTCACAGAAGAGCAGCCTCATTACAGTGACAACACAGTCCCATAAACATGTCACTTGCAGCCCTCTTGTTCTGTTTTGTGACCTATACCATCCTTGTAATCAGTAAGGGACACCTAGACTTCGGTGCTGATTCCCTGCAAAGACCATCCATCTGAACATACTTTTGTGAAAGCCTTACGATATACCATTCCTGTAGGTCAAGATGAAATAACCTAACTTCAAAGCTCAAAGTACTGCTGATTGCAGTATTACAAAAAAAAAAAAAAAGACATCACAAAATTATTCTAATCAATGCTGAGAAAAGCACGAAGTGTCCAGCAGCCTCCACACAAAAGGAGTGAGTGGTCACTGCCTACTAACGTAATGGATTGCAGTGAAGGTCAAACCCTTCTCTCAAAGGACAATGAGGTCATCAGTACAATACACGGCAGTTAAGGTGCTGGCTCTAGCTGTCCTGGTTTTATTTTTCTGTCATCCACAAGGTGTTCTGCTTCATGATCTGCAGCAAAGGAAGACCCCTCAATTTCACAGATACCAACTGCACACACACACACACACACACACACACACACACACAAAATAGGACTCTCCACTGTAAATATCATATGTGTTGCCAGGAGTTAAGCTCCTGCCCTGTACAAAAGCAAACAACTGTCAGTCTTGACTATATGCTGTAGCCATATTTTCTGGTAGAAAAAAAACAAGATATATGACACAGGACAAATTATTTCAAAGTGAGACTTTCCTGGAAATTCTGGGACATGGCACTGCAAATCAATTAACACATTATTTGATGTAGAAACTTATGATAAATAATGAAAATGTCCACAACATAAAAAATGTGAAGTGTTGGCAATGGAGAAGAAATGAACATTGACAGAGCACATATTTTATGCAGCCAACACTGATATTTAACTACCCATGAAGTGGGAAATATCTCCATTTTACACATGTGAAAACCAGGCTAGGAGAAGTAAAGCAAGATCACATGGCTAGTGATGACAACATTCAGGATTTGACTCCGAGTTTGTCCTACTCCAGTGCTCCTGTTCTATCCCGTGTATCTAGATCAGGCTCTGTTATGGGTTGATTTGTGCCTCTCAAAAAGATATGTTCAAGCCATAACCCCTGGTACCTGTGAAGATTACCTTATTTGCAAACAGGGTCTCTGCAGATGTGAGTCGTTAACACGAGGTTATACTGGAGTAGAATGGACCCTAATGCACTTTGACTGGTATCCTTTTAAGGAGAAGAGAAATAACAGACACAGACACACAGGGAAGAATTCCATGTGACAACAGAAGCAGAGATTAAATTGATGCATCTACAAGCCAAGGAATGCCAAGGATTGCCAAAAACCAACTTCGGGAAGTTAGGAGAGAGGCATGGCACAGGCTCTCCCTCATGGCATTCCAGAAAGAACCAATCTTGTCAACACCTTTGGACTTCTGGTCTCCAGAACAGTGAGAGAGTGAATTTGTATTGCATTAAGCTGCCCAGTTTGTGGTTCTTTGTTACAGCGGCCCTAGCACACGAACGCAGGCTCCTTTACCTCTGAGAGGGTGGGTGGCCTGCCGCCTGCTATTTTTCCAAAGAGAAGCCTTACTGGAGCATGCGAGCATCCCTATTGGAACTTGTTATGAATGTGTGGAGTGAGGGGCAGTGATCTTAAGGAAAGGCTACTTCTCGCTGATCCCAGGCACCCTAGATGTGCAGCTGCTTTGCGAAGCATCCAAGGTTGTCTATCAGCGAGAAGTAAAGAAAGTCACCAGGTCTCCCTCCATCTTCAAACTGAGGATTCCTAACAACCATAAAAGCCTATAAATGAATAAATCAATTTCTGAGAAATCCTGAAATATCTCTTCCTTGCGCTCTGCCCAAAGGCTCGAGTCAAGAGATTAAGGACTTTCAGGATAGGACCCTGGAACCTATTTTCCATGTTTGCTTAGAGGTTCTGGTCACAGAAAGCTCTCTCTACTCACCCCTTCCCTCACTCTCCTCCCCCAGCTATTCAGCAGGAAATAAGCCTTTAGTAGTGCAGTTACCACAATGCCTCCCAGTGACCACATTCTTCTCACAAGACACCCCAGAAACCAAAGCAACCTGCCTGCTTAGCGTATAAATTGATTTAGGCTCTGCAAAAGCCCACACCACTTTTTTTTTTTTTTTTTTTTGGTAGTTCATAGCTTAATACACAAAGTAGGTCATGGCACCAACTATTCTCTCCAGCGAGGGGCGCTCATCTCAGAGCAGCCCCTGTACCCTGGATAGTGAAAGGTCAGACTTTCTGGGTTATGCTTAGCACACAGGCCCTCGTAGTCTTGCTTCTGCCTCTCCACCAAGTTTCTGGATCTAATTTTCCCCTTCTCCAGCCAATTCAAACTATTTATAGGTCCCTACACATATCACCTGTCTGCTCCTGTAAAGATTTTCGGCCTTGGAAACCCTACGGAGCAGTTCTACTCTGTTATATGAGGTCATTATGAGTTAGAACCGAGTCGATGGCAATGGGTTTGGGGAAACACATCATCTACCACCGGCCTGTCAGTTTGTCATACTGATGTCCCCGGTATTTGAAATACCAGCAGGGTCACCAATGGCGGACCAGTTTCAGTGGAGCTTCTAGACTAAGACAAACTAGGAAGAAAAGCCTGGTGATCTAATTCTGAAAAGCAGCAAATGAAAACCCTGTGGATCACAACAGGACATTCATTGTCTGATATAGTGCTGGAAGATGAACTTCCTTGGTTGAAGGCACTCAAAATACACAGTGGCCACAACAGTGGACTTTAGCACATCAGTGTTCCTGAAGATAAAGCAACATTTCATTCAGTTGTACAAGGGATCACTGTAAGTTGGAGTTGATTGAACTGCGACTAAAAACAAACAACAAAACACATCACTCTTTTCCCACCTTTTGGCATAAACTGTTCCCTCTTTCTGCCCTGCAGACCTTCTCCATCTAGCAAATTCCTCTTATCCTTCAAAATTCAGACCAACTGTCCATTCATCAAGGAAACACTCCTGGACCTACAAGCTGGACTTAGTCGTCCCTCTTGGCTGTTCTTAACAGCCTGTCCATGCTTCTATCGTAGTGCTCACCACACTCCAGAGTAACAACTAACATATTTATCTGCTCCCCTCACCTCAACAATTAGATTCCTTGTAATTTGAGGATGTTTTCTCATTCAACTTTGTATTTCCAGACTCTATCACAAAGTAGTTGCTAAATTAATGCTTATTAAAAGGTACATGTAATTTACCCATTAACCAAACAAGTATGTATGGAGTAAAGACAAAGTTTATAATATCGATGGAGTGAAGTTAGTCTATTTAGCAAGCTCATCGGTTCCTGACCACTCATTCTATGTTGAGGAAGCCTTCATCACCTCACTTCCTCAGAGGCAGAAGTGATCCCCTGAGAGACTGTCAAATAATTCATTCCTGGGGGAAGGTGAGGAATGGCAGGCAGGAGGAAGCAGTGAGGGCAGGATCGTGTCTGCTGCTTCCGGAGTGAGAGGAGGAAAGACCGAGGGGGACAGGGCAGCGGAGTGTTCTCCACAGTCTCACAGAGTGCACACAGGGTGGAAGAGGAGGCTCTGGGCTCCAACATTTATTGGAACGTTGCGGAACGTCTTATCTCCCCAGGGGAGATATCATTAGAATTGGCGCAAAGGCTAAAGCAGTACCGCATTTTCCATCTCGGTATTTTCGTATTCTGGTTAACTGCATACATGCATACAAATCTCCCTTTAGGTTCGTTCTAATGCCACATGAAAAAGTAAGATTCAGATATTTGCAAATGAGAAGTTTGTTATTAAGGGAGTGCATCTATATAATAAGGGCTCACCCAGAACCACTAGAGGCAAGAAGATCCCGAGGGAAAACAGCAGTGGCTGTTGCCAAAACGTGTGATTCCGATGATTTGAAAAGTAAGTGGCATCCAATCTCCCGCTGATACGGTCCACCACCTAACAGACTGAATTTTTAAGATATAAGAAAAACTTCTCTAACAAAAGCTTACCAAAATATAACACTGCCTTGGAAAATGGATCCACCTATCTCTCTCATTCATCTCACTGTCTCAGTGTGCAAAACAAAATCATCTGTTTCAATTTTTACTCACGTCAAGTAATAAGGTCATTGGGTCCTATTCTTGTCTCAGGTCAGAATGCTTGACTGACTAATAAATAAAAGAATATACTCTCCTAGAATAACTATCAGTCTATTCAGTTGCACATAAATTGAAAAGCTCAGCATAAATGTATAAAAAGGAGGGAATAGGTGGCAAGAGGCTTTAGAATTGATTTGACCTGAATGTGGACACCAGTTTTGTGGTGGTAGTGGTTAAGAGCTCAGCTGCTAACCAAAAGGTCGGCAGTTTGAATCCACCAGCCGCTCTTTGGAAATCCTATGGGGCAGTTCTACTCTGTCCTGGAGGGTCGCTATGAGTTGGAATCGACTCTATGGCAATGGTTGTGGTTTTTTTGGTTGCAGCTGTGAGAAGCTTGGTTTCCCAACTGTAAATAGAACGACAGCAGGCACCTCATGGAAAGGCTCGATGGATTAAATAAAATGACACAAGTGAAGTATGGTGCCCAGACACAGGTACAGAGTAAGCATTTCCATTTTGTGTCCATTCACCCCATTTCCTTACCAGCTTTAAAGGGATTCTTTCAGGAAAATGACAAGGTAAACAAGGCACCTCTCTGTCCTTAAGGAACTCAGACACTGAGTGAGGCTCAGCCTGGTTGCAGGTGTCTGTGAACGCTGCCTGATTGAGGGCATTTTCTATAATTACTGCAATGATAAAATCTGTCATGAGGCAAGGTAGCAGGCAGGAGAGACAAATTAATTCCTAGCTTCCTGAATTAAAAATATATATTTATCAAGTCTAATTGGATTTGTTTTAATTAGTTATTTTTTTAAGTCATGGCTTTAGCAACTCCTTCATCAAACTGACTCTTTTACTTAGTATTAAAAAGGAAATTTTTCACCCCTAAGATGTCCCTGAAAAAGTAAACCAGCAGAGTCCTGCTCATGTCTCGCTGTGCCATGGTGAAGCCTAGCTTGGCAGATTAGCCATTTAATCTGTTCTCTTTTTCACATACACTGATTCTCCTTTTATTCATTTCTATGAGCTAAACGAGATAACGTTTTACAATGAATTACGGGTTTATAATACCTATGCTGTTAACCACAATGCCGGAAGTTCAGGTCCACCCAGAAACGCCTTGGAAGAAAGTCCTGGTGACTTTCTTTAGAAAAATCAGCCATTGAAAATCCTACGATGTAGAGTTCTGTGCTGACAGGCATGGTGTCGCCTTGAGTTGGAGTCAACTCTAGAGTAACTGGTGGTGGGGGTGGATCTAAGCACTGCTAAAAGTCATACTAAAACAAACAACAAACAAAACCTGCATGAGGGGTTTCCGGGGTGCCTGGGAGTGACAATCTATGTATTTTGTTTCTTTCAATTATTAGCCAGATTCAGTTCAAGTTAATTAATTAACGCAGCGGAGAAGTCTCATGAATTCCAATTGTCTGACTATGGAAATGGATGCTTCTTGACATGCAAAACCTTCAGGCCTTGACAGACACAAGGACAGACAGGACGAACACCGAGCAAAGATGTGGAAGAATATTTCCAGGTATCTGTTTTGAGCCCTGGTGGCGCACTGGTTTAAATGTTTGGCTGTTAACCAAAAGGTGCGCAGTTTAAATCCATCAGTGGCTCCTTCGAAACCCTATGGGGCAGCTCTACTCTGTCCTATAGAGTGGATATGAGTTGGAATTGATTCAGTGGCAAGGGGTTTTTTTAATCGGATGTCTGAATCAGAACAGTGTTTCCCAAGCTTTCATTTACATTTCAACTTGCACAATTTTTGCTGTCACCATGAACCACTTATGTAATTATTTAGTTAATTTTCTTCTTAACTCAACTTTATTAACTAAATGCTTTCAAAGTAATAATATAATTGACTTCATGGTATAAAAGAAGTAAACTAAACAGACCAAGAAAAATGGAATGCACCAGACCTCTGCCATGCTTATACCTCTGAGATCTCTGAATCTTAAAGATATATTCCACTTCAGTTCAGAAGACTGGGCAACACCTTATTGCCCTGATATCATTCAAATAGCATGCCAACCCATATCGCAAAGAAACCCTTCTCAATGACGCTCAATCTCAATGTGAAATCCCTATCTCAATGAACCCCAATTAAAAGTAACAGGCTGATCTGCTTAGCCAGAACTCTTTTGAAAGCACAGGTAATATCAGAGAATCTGGGCCCCATTCATTCAACAAATCCACCAGGCACTGTGCTTAGCACTGGGGATGCGGCAGTGAATAGGGAAACATGGTCCCTACTCAACAGGACAGACAGCAAGGTAGATAATCAGGCAGGAGGTGACCAGGAGGTGAGGGATGGCCTGAGGGAACTAAGAAATGTGAAGCCCCAGAGGAATGGCTACAAGCTGGAGATCTCAAAACTGATACGAGAGAAGAAAATACATACAAGCACATCAGAATAGCTACAACTAAAGAGACTTATTTCATTCCTTGTAAAAAATTACATTACTTTAAAGCAAACCATGCATTGTTATGTAATTTACATTCTTCTACCAATCCCTGGTCCTTCAGGACTTCTTCCAAAATTCAAATATTAGAAAGGCAGCTCTGCTTTTCTACCTGCTCTCTCCCTGGTGGCACAATGGTTAAGAGCTCGACTGCTAACCTAAAGGCTGGCAGTTCAAATCTACCAGCTCCTCCTGGGAAATCCTATGGGGCAGTTCTACTGTGTCCTACAGGGTCACTATGAGTTGGAATTGGTTCAACGGCAACGGGTTTGGGTTTTTTTTTTTTTTCCCCTCCCCCCTGCACCTTTGTTCAGGATTGAATGAGACTCAGGCTCCTAGGAAACTGCCTGCTACCTTCAGTGGGGAATGAGTGTGTGTATGTGTGTATGTGTGTGTGTGTGTGTGTGAGAGAGAGAGAGATGTATGGCGTATGAGCATGTGGGTGTGCATCGGCATGTGTGTCAGGATTAAGGAATGAGTGAGCATAACCCTAGCTATAAACAAAGAAAGGAACCAAACCCAAACCCACTGCTGTCGAGTCGATTCTGACTCATAGTGACCCTACAGAACAGAGCAGAACTGTCCCATAGGGTTTCCAAGGCTGCAAATCTTCACAGAAGCAGACTACCACATCTTTCTCCAGCAAAGCAGTTGGTGAGTTCGAACCATCGACCTTTTGGTTAGCAGCCAAGTGCTTTAGTCAGTGTGTCACCTGGGTTCCTAAGAAAGGAACAAGGAGATCTTAATATGGGTCTTGAACTTCCCATCTTCTACCAAACCTGTGAGTCTTCCCCACCTCTCTTAGTAGTAACTCCTCGGTTCCGGTTATTTGGACCAAAAAGCCTCGGGGTCATCCTTGACTTGTTGTTTTCCTTCACGTACCACATACGACATCCAATCCATCAACAAATTCTATTAGAGCTTCTCCTCTCACTATTGCCAAGGCACTGCCATCCCTTGCATGGATTATGGCAACAACCACATCCCTTTCAGTCTATTGTCCACACAGCAGCCAGAGTGATACTGCACATATGTAAATCTGATCACGTCATCCTTCTCTTCAAACTCTCCAAGGGTTTTCCACCTCCCTCACAGTAAAAGCCAAAATGTCCTTGTGGTAGTCCATTGAGTCCTATATGGCCCATTCCTACGTTCCACATTTGACCTCCTCCCATTTCCATCCCTGCCTTGGTCATTCCACTCCAGCCCCTCTGGTCTACTTGTTGTTCCCTAAGTATGCTAGGTGTCCTCCTCCTCTAGGCCTTTCTCTCTTGATGCTCTGTTTGGGCACTTTATCCCCCAGTAGCACTTTCTAACTTCCTTTAGGTCTTATATGTTAGCCTCTCAGCAAGGCCTTCCCCTGGCCACCTTATTTAATTTGCCCACTTCTCTCCTTTATCTTCCTCCACGGCACATACCAGCATCTAGCACCCTGTACATAGGACTTCTGTATAGAATTCATTGTCTCACCCCTTTAGAATGTAAACTCCATGATGAAAAGGATTTTTGTATATTAAATTCACTGCTGTATCCTCAGAATCTAGATCAGTGTGTGGTCCATAGAATGTACTCAGCAAACACTTGCGAAATGAATTTGTGGAAGGAGGGATGGTAAGAACAGGTAGTTCCTAAAGTGAATCCTCAGAAAGATAGCAGCACACTATAAAGCCCGGTCACGATGATTAGATTAAATATGGAAAGGAAACAAGAATAAAGTGCCACTGATGTGGGGAGAGGGTGTGAACTGGTGCAATGAGCCGAAGGGATATACAATCAATCATCTTTCTTTATATCTAGCTTGAATGTGGCTTTGATTCTTCAGTACTGCTGGGCGGGTTGGGGAGTGGGGTATGATCCTAAAAACCTCATTTCAGAAAATTGGGAATCCCTTAGCAAGTAAGAGTGGCCTTGTTACCAGGCGCATCACCTCCAGGTGAAAACCGAACAATATCACTGCCCAATAGTAGGGAGAAACCATGTAATAAAACTTGAGCTGTCGTGAGCGTGCAAATGGCATGGTTGAACTCTTGATGTGCAAAGAGACACGGTGTGAACTGTAGACACCATGTTGACTTCATAAACCCTCCAGAAGCAAACCAGTGGTTGTCGAGTCAATTTTAACTCATGGTGACCCCATGCGTGTCAGGGTAGAACTGTGTTCCGTAGGGTTTTCAGTGGCTGATTTTTCGAAAGTAGATCAACAGGCCTTTCTTCTGAGTGGGCTTGAACTTCTATCCTAAGGTTAGCAGCCAAATGTTTTAACCATTTGTACTACCCAGGGACTCCCATGAGCCCCTCCACCCTCATCTAATGTGAGCTTCAATAACTGGTTGATTTCAGGAGTTACATTTTTTGAATGTCCTCATCTTGACAGGTAAGTGCACAAGGGGTACTGATAATTCCTTTCTAACGAACAGGGTCAAAAAGTAAAATAAAACAAAGTAAGCGGCAGCGCGACTGACCATAAACCTACTTCAGTCGGAAGACAGGCTTCCAACAAAGTGGTGAGGGAATACCTTTAATATGTTGCAAAGTTATCGCTACTGCTAGATCTAAACCAAACACTGAAACACAGGTGTGCCATGACTATAAATGGCAAAGAATATATTGGTCTTCTTGAAAAAAAGGTCAATCTGAAACTATTTATTAAAGGGAACTCAAACAGCATAGGAAAATTTTCCAGCCCACTTGGATTCATTTTCTACTGAATCTGCTACCAGCATATTAAATTATGCCCCTCAAAGGAAAAGCTGATTGGACAGGCACCAATGGGACGTAGAAGAGGAATCACAAATGATGCAAAATTACACAAGTCCAGGATGATTAAAAAAAAAAAATCTAACACCCTGATCAGGGACTACTAGGGAAAACTGAGAGTAAATGGATAACCTAATATAATTAAGAGAGGCCATCATTCGAAGCCAAGGTAATAGCCTGCGTTAAGATCTTGAGCGGGGAAATTACATTAACCCATTGCCGTTGAGTTACATTACGCTGGAAAACATTGAAGCAAGGCCAGGTAATCCTGCCTGACCGACGTCTTCTTATTCTTTAGGTTCCAGCTTAAACGTCACCATTTCGAGGAGGCCTTTTCTATCAACCCTGACAACTAAATCAGGTTTTCCCATGCATACACTGATGGCACCTTCTAGTGTTGCTTCATAGCAACAGTTGTTACCTGCTGTCGAGTTGGTCCCCTGACTCCTGGTGACCCCGTGCACAGATGAATGAAATCCTGGGTCCTACACTATCCCCATGACAGGTTGTGAATTGGACCATTGTGATTTCACTGACTGATTTTTGGGAGTAGATCACCAGGCCTTTTTTCCTACTCCATCTTATTCTGGAATCTTCTCTGAAACTTGTTCAGCACCATAGCAACACACAAGCCTCTACTATAGATGGATGGTGGCTGTGCATGAGGGGCACCGGCTGGGAATCAAGCTAGTTCTCCTGCATGGAAAGCGAGAATGCTATCAATGAACCACCAATGCCCCACTACAGCAACAGTAGCCTCACGTGTTATCATAGAGATGTTTAGTGTGAGTGAAAACCAAAACACAACTTTAGAGAAAATTCTACAGATCCTACAGGGAACAGGCTGGAGGAAGAACCTCACAAAGACTTTTTCCCAAGTAAGCATGTACCTTTCTACATACACCAAATGTTAAGGAAACACTTGGGTGGCACCAGTCACAAGGCAAACTATGCTGTTAACTGGCAGTAGTGATACTGGTAAAGGTCAAGGTTCTTCTAAACTCTTTAGTACTCTTCATCATGTAATCTCCCAAGGAGACCACACAGTAATGGAGAAAGGTATTGTGTTTATTCCCTTCTCAATATTTTGGCTCCCTAGGGTAATCTTAGCCCCTGCATGTCGCAAACGGTTAACATGCTCGGCTGCTAACAGGAGGGTTGGAGGTTCAAGTCTGCACAGAGAAGCCTCAGAAGAAAAGCCTAGCAATCTACTTCCAAAAAATCAGCCATTGAAAACCCTGCAGAGCAGCTCTACTCTGACAAATGGGGTCACCATGAGTTAGTCAACTCAACAGCAACTGGTAGGATAACCTTCCAAAGAAGAAACATGAAGACAAATACAGTAAGGTCAACTGAGCTATGCCTGTTAAGTCTGGGGAAGCATTTGCCATCAAATAACTAAGCGAATAAAGAACAACAGGTTTCAAAACTGCATCTCCAGGGGAGCCCAGACCTGGCACGTTGATCTATGAAGACAGAAAGAATACTTCCCACCCCACTTGACTTTTAATTATATTGTGTAGAGGCTTAAATATAGGCTCAGTCCCAGAGAAAATGATAATATGTTTAAGGAGACAGACGGGCTAAGAAACCCGAGCCAATACACTTCTGAAGACTCGTGAGCCTCCTCTTCTAAACTCTGACACTCAGGGGTGCGTTACTAGCCTCTGTATTTTCCAGAAAAGTCATTGTTCCCATTATTCTCCCCTGGTGCTGCACTGACCATGCCACGAGTGTCACTTTGACGACAGATACATATCTTTTAGCCCAAAAAATACTGCCTTAGTTGCTAGAATAAATGCCGAGAACTTAGAAGAAATGTTTCCAAGGTGCGCTATGAAAAAGCCAACTATCTTGAGCAATTTCAAAGAATTTTTTGGCAAATCTCTTTTTTGAAAGCTTTGTGTATAAATCCTGTCATCAGCTTCAGCTGCTATGGCAACTGGAATATTTCGGAAATGAGTTGAAGCGAATATCCCTGCACAGCCAGCATCTTTTGCAGGAAACAGTAAAGAGACGAGATCTAATCCATCCCAAATTAAAAAATACGGCATCCACTTTCACTCCTGAAATGTACTTATGCTCATATTTGCAAATCAACAGATAGCAACTTGATACAATTAGCACAACGGAGGGGCCTTTCATTTTTTTCCTGCCCTGATCCCATGAAAGCATCACGTAGGTACTCTCCTGTTTTATTACGTCTTGTTTTTCTTTTTTTAGTTACGTCCTATGCCAAGGCCTAAATGTCCCAGTGAACACTGTGCGGTAGAATGAAAACAAGCCCATCAGTGCTCTGTTGGCTGTGACTTAACAAAAGAATCAACCACGGTTCTCATATTCCATACTGGCCAGGGAAAGAGCTCATGTTGTTCGCTGGAGCAAAGAAAACTGTGTGGAAATGAAAAGCAATGCAAGAACTCACCAATTTAATCCAACATTTAGGCCCATGCACCCTAGTTATATGAAATACCATCAAACTCAATCCACCTTTGTTAAAAAGCAACTTCTCAAACATACTGTTTAGGCTACCACATTGTGGGTCCATTTAGAGCCATTAGTGTTTGCTTCAAAATCCCAAAAGTAAGAAGTTGTGTTCTTTTTGGAGTCCTCACAAGGTTACCCCTGAACATCTAGGGATGGGGGTTAGGGGTGTGGGCGTTAACCTACCCAGAGGAACTCAGAGAGGAAGAAGCAGAGTAAGTTTATGTGGGTGCTGCCGGGCAGTGGGGAAGGGCGAAGCTCTGCTCTAAGCAAGTATGCTGGACTCTAAAGAAACCAGGAGCCTCACTAAAAAAATGTTGAATTCTTTAAAGTAACAGCAAAGGTGTTTTCAAAGTAAGCAAACTACTGTTCTTTTTTCTCTTGAAGCTCATTGATTTTACTTTTAAAATGCTTGTGATATGAAAGTGGGCCCTGGGTGTGCGAGAGGAGCCCTGGTGGCACAGTGGTTAAGTGCTCACCTGTTAACCAGAAGGTTGACAGTTCGAACCCAGCAGCTGCTCCTCTGGAGAAAGATACGGCAGCCTACTTCCATTCGTAAAGGCTACAGCCTTGGAAACTCTGTGGGGCAGTTCTGCTCTGTCCTATAGGGATGCTGTGAGTCGGAATCGAATCGACAGCAACGGGTTTGGTCGGTCCAAATTGTTAATGCACAGGGCTACAAAAGGTAGGAGGTTTGAGTTCACCCGTGAGCACCTGAAAAGAAAGGCCTGGTGATCTACTTCTGAAAATCAGTCACTGAAAACCACTCTGACACAGATGGAGTCGCCATGAGTCGGAGTCGACTCCACGGCATCTGGTTCTGTGACATTATAGCCTCTTAAAAGATTTCTACCTTCACACTTCCACTGCGGGAACAAGTTTATATTGACCCTTTGAAGAGAATCGAAGGCAATGTGTACTAGCTTTATCACTTTCAAAAGATGTTTCCAGCATCTCAACCTTTTAATATACTTTAAGTGCAGCTATCAGCACTGGTAATAAATCAGAGGGGTCAAGCAAAGAAGGAGAAAAACAGTGAGCATCCTGTGGCATCCACAAATGTCACATCCACCATTATATACAACGACATTGGTTCATGTTTGAAATTTAATCAAAAAAACATTAATTTTGAAACGTTTCAACAAAAATGTTTTTTGAGTAAACGCTATATTCCAGGCACTTGTAATACTTAAATATGCAAATATAATGCTGATTTAAATATGTAAATTAAACATAAACTATATACGTAAATTGTACAATACTTTAGAAAATTATAAGTGCTATGGATGAGGAGTGTTGGGCCACCAGGGACTTGAACAGAACGGAATATTAAATGGGGCACTATTAGGAAGGTGACATTATGCAAAGTCTTGAAGGATGTGAGAGAGTGAGCCCCGTGGTTATGTGGGAGAAGGATTCCAGGCACAGAGAACAGCCAGGGAAAGGCTCAAAGGTGGGAACAGCCTAGCACATTTAAGGAACAGCAAGGAGACCAAGAGAAGCAGGACAAAGTGAAGGGAGGAGGGTCCAGACTTTGGCTTTTACTCAGAGAGAGAGCCCCTAGGGAGTACTAGGGTCAATATAAACAATGGACTTTGCATATCGTTTGTCTGCGGTTTCACTGAACATGCTCCTCTATCACCTACAAAACGCTCAGTGGCTTGCTCAGATTCAGAATCAATGTTTCTGGACAAGAGTCCTTCATAGGTGGCAGGTGTTCTTCCATCAAGAGAAAGTGTAATGTCAGGTTCTGTTTCTTTAGATGGTAGCTACAGACTATTAATGATCATTTCAAAATGATAATATTACACATTCTATCACTTACCCTTTTTCTTATTAGTTGGAATGCACCTAGAAGAGAAATTTCCACTCCCCCACCATTTGCCAAATTAACATATTCACAGGAATACTCTGCTGGCTGTGCAGAGAAAAGACTATAGAGACAGGTGAGGAGCAGAGAGACTCGTTAGGAGGGTGTTTCGGCTCTCCGGGTGAGTGACATTGATTGCTTGGACTGCGGTGGAACATTGGAGGTGGTGAGATTCAATCAGATTTTAGATGTGTTTTGAGGCACATCCAACAAAAATTTCCAATGGATTGGAGTTAAGGTTCTTGCTACTTGCGAGTGGTCCAGGAGGACGCTAATAGTTAAAAATTTGTAATGTAGCTGAGGCAATAATTTGAGCTTTGTGTGCAATGAACCCATTGCCATTGAGTCTATTCCAACTCATAGCGACCCTACAGGACAGAATAGAACTGCCCCATAGGGTTTCCAAGGAGCAACTGGTAGATTCGACGTACTGCTAACCATTTTGTTAGCGGCTAAGCTCTTAACCACTGTGCCACTAGGGCTCCCTGTGTACTATAGCTGGGTATAAAAGCAAATTACTTACCAGGAGGGTGAGGTGGGGTAGGAGTGGAAAGAAGAACTGACCATCTAGGAGTCATATCTTAACAAAGCTCTGAGTTGTCTACTTATTAGTTAATATTCAGTGAGTTAAAAATACAGTCATTTCCTTCTGAAAGATGGTAGTGGACATTAAAGGTAACTACTGTGCAGGCATGGAAATAAAGAAAAAGTGAAGAAGTCTAAGAAAATCATGTATTTGCAAACATGAGAGGTTTGAAAAAGGTCTCAGGAATGTAGCATCAAAGATTTACTTACTGAACAGCACAGCTATTATCACACTATTTTTATCTATACTTAGGTATGTCATAAATTAAAACCCAATTACTAATTTTAGTAATTATAACCTATTGTAATCATCTTCATACAGCAAAAAACTTGCCCTATTATTTACCAACCAAATTTTACAATAAACTCCATCTGGTATATATTATTTTGAGGTTTCAAAATCATCACATTTTCTGTTTGTGAGTGGTACCAAACCCAAACCCAAACTCATTGCTATCAAGTCAATTCCGACTCACAGTAACCCTGTGGGACAGAGTGAGCTGCCCCACAGAGCTTCCAAGAAGCGCCTGGTGGATGTGAACTGCTGACCTTCTGGTTAGCAGCCATAGCTTTTAACCACTGCGCCACTAGTAGTACCACTGTCTAATTTCTCTGAAGACATTTCATGTTTTCTCAGATTCTTTTGCAAGCTTTTAACTGTATTCACTGGCTAATTTTCTTATCAAAGGTTTAATAAAATAATTTGCAAAACCCAAATGCATCCGTTCTGTATAGTTTCTCAACCCACTGACTAGTTTTCTCTAACTTTTTCATGGAAAACATGTGACTGGAGAAACAAGGCATTGATGAAAAACCGATTCACAACTCCACATAATTTTCAATCTCAGGTTTCTGTATCAAGATCTATTTCATTGATCATCCATGCTCTCACAGTCTCGAGCACAGCCACTGTTGCTAATAACCATGTCAGGTTATTAGGGGATGTTAGCAGAGAAGACATTTTTCCGTGAGACACTTAGAAAAACAGTAACTTTATAGTTGGGTGAGTCTCAAAGGTCTTCTGGTCAACCTAACTCTCTCCACTTTCTTCTTTAATATTAGAAAAAAGATGTAGACAAGTGAAGTGGCTTCCTCTAAGGTCAGGTAGCTAACCTGTGGAAATGAGGCGGGACATGGTTTAGGGGTCTTCAATCATGGAGGTCCCCGGGTAGTGAAAACAGTTTGCACTCAACTGCTAACCTAAGGTTGGCGGGTCGAACCCATCAACAGTACCACTGAAGAAAAGGCCTGGTAATCCGCCTCCATTAAGATTACAGCCAAGAAAATCCTATAGAGCAGATCTACTCTGTAACACATGGGGTCGCCATGAGTTGGAATAGACTCAACCACAGCTAATGACAATACTCACGGAATTCACATCAGAATAAAGACAGATTATTGTATTTTCAAAACATCACACTTGTGCATAGGCACACACGTGCACACACACCATGCACACACACACACACACACACACACCCATTGCTGTCAAGTCAATTGCAACTTACAGACACCCTCTAGGACAAGAGCAGAACTGCCCCATAGGGTTTCCAAGGCTGTAATCTTTAGGGAAGCAGGTTACCACGTCTTTCTCCTACAGAGCAGCTGGTGGATTTGAACTGCTGATCTTTCAGTTAGCAGCCAAGCACTTAACCATTGCGCCACAAAGGCTCTTACACACGCACAGACATGCACATACCCACCTAGACATCTAGTTTGGAGCAGAAGAGGTTACCTGGCAAAACAGACGTTATGAGACTGGTTGTTCCAGTGTCTCTTTTCACGGCACACTGACAAGGCAGCAATGCAGTCAGTCAGGGAGACAGGCTGGAAAACTGAAACAAAAGCCCTTGGCAGGCAAATCAGTGTTTGTTCACCTGTTGAATGTGTTTTGCTCGAACAGATTTTACTGAAAGATTCTACAGTGTTTCTCATGGTTTAGATATAATTTTTTCCAGCCTTATTATAAATGTAATCATAGAAAATGCTCTTATTCCCATCCAGTGTCTATTTCCAATTTACTAAATGAGTCATTTATAGCAGAATCCATGAAAACATCCAAAATACTATAAGTGGGCCCTTAAGGTGCACTCTCTCCCCTCCTTCCTAATGAACTTAAAAGTGGTAAAAGGAAAGCTTACTAAATCCATTGGCCTATTAAAAATCCTACTGTGAAGAGGAATCTAATGAAAATTAGGTGTGACCAACTGCCACCGACGATAAATAAAAATATATGTCATATAAAAATAAACAATAGACTCTTCTGAGTGCACCAATTATCTCAGTACTTTCTATGGGATAAATGCAGTAAATAGGCCTTTCAAATATATTTCTATTAACTCACCAATTGACCTCAACGGACTGTTAAAAGTGCTGTAGGTATTCATTCAAATGAACTAAAAGACAGAGATGTCCTTTAGGAAATTAAGGTGTAGGAAAGGAGAAAATAAGGTGCAAGTCATTGATCACACATTATATGACAGGGATTTTACTAGGCTGTACCGCAAACAGCTAAGCGCTGGGCTGCTGACTGAAAGATTGGCAGTTTGAACCAACCTAGGGGCACCTCGGAAGAAAGGCTTGGAGATCTGCTTCTGAAAGACCAGCCACTGGAAACCCTAAAGAGCACAGTCCTAATGCGACACACACTCGGAGTCACCATGAGTCACGATCAACTCGGCCGCAACCAGTTTCTGTTTTCTATTCATGAGTTGGGAGTCCCTGGGTGGTGTAAACGGTTAAGTGACTACTAACCACAAGGCTGGCGATTTGAACCCACCCGGAGGTGCCACGGAAGAAAGGCCTGATGGTCTATTTCCGAAAGGTCACTGCATTGTAAACCTTATAGAGCACATTTCTACTACGAGACAACTGGTAGCATTCATGAGGAATCTCAAATATAGACAGAAAAATGTCTCCACCACTGGAAAAGAAATTCAATGTGGGCAGGAGCCGTATTTGTCTTTTTCTCTACTGTCTCCCAGCACTTGGAGTGTACCCAGTCCATGTTTTTAGATGAATGACTGAATAAATGAGATGCCTTCCCAGAAGAGTGGTAGCGTATCCCCAGCCCCACAGCATCCAGTGGGTATCCTTGGAGAAGGTTTTATCTTCTCTCAGCTTCCGGGTACAGAAATAAGAGACAATAAGGAAATGTGTTCACTAAGTATTTCGGTTGTATGTTGATACTTGGCTTTTCACTCATTTCGATAATTGATTCCTTTCTTACAATTTTATGCTTAAAATGTACGTGTATGAGAATGCACGGATCTCTACCTAGTGGAAATTAGGAATAACTTTGGACACAAGGATCTTTACTCTTTTTCAAGGGCCTGTTTCAGGCACTGATACCACTTAGAAACAGTGCCATTGAGGTTGCTAGGGAGATGACAGGAGTAGGGGGTGAAAAGAGAAGACTGAGTGCTTTCTTCAGCCTGCAGCCCAAGGCACAGTGACAAGAATAGGGAAAAAGGGCCAGCCCGTCCTCCCAATACAATCTCTTACAGTCCGTTGAGGATAGAAGTAGCCATGATCTTGCACTTAGCATCAAAAAAACCAAGCCAAACCCATTGCTGCCGAGTCAATTCCGACTCACAGTGGCCCTACAGGACAGAGTACAACTGCCCCACAGGGTCTCCAAGGAGCGGCTGGTGGATTTGAACTGTTGCCCTTTTGGTTAGCAACTGAGGTCTTAACCACTATGCCACCAGCGCTCCAGTACTTAGCATAGAACCACCAAAATATCAACTTAAAAGGCAGCTACATTCTAGAGATCTCCGTTTTATTTAACTTGTCAATTGCTAAGAAACATGGCAGCAAAAACCAAGCATGATTGTATTTTCACACTGATGTGGATTAAGTACTTGGGTGAAGTATCACACTTCAGACATCTGCCCTGTGCGATGTCAGTGAGAAGTCTGAGAGAGAGACAGAGCCCACTGTCTTGTACCAGCTGGTCCATTTCCTGAGAAACTTAACAGAGGGTTATGCTCAGCTGTGAAGTACTTCCGAGGGCTTGGGCTAGACAATTCCTGAGTATTCTTTGAGGCTTCTGTCATGGCCTGAATACAAGTGTCCTTAATCTGGTAGATGTGACCATGACTTTGAGCTGCTTTTTACAGCATGCTCTCCAGACAGAGGTTCATTGATTCACACCCCAAGTCCTCACAATGAATCCACTGTGTGGACTCTCTTAGCTTAAGGCATACACAAAAGGCAGTCAATTCAGCAAGAAAAAGAAAGGAGGGTTTATCAAAGGAGAGTTAATGCAGGTGGACATTGGTGGTTCAGTGGTAGAACTCTCACCTTCCACATGGGAGACCTGGCTTCCATTCCCAGCCTGTGCACCTCATATGCAGACACCACCCATCTATCAGTGGAGGCTTGCATGTTGCTATGATGCTGAATGGAGCTTCCAGACTACAACAGACTAGGAAGAAAGGCCTGGCAATCTACTTTTGAAAATCAGCCAATGAAAACTTTATGGATCACAACAGTCCTACCCACCACTGATCATGGAGATGGTACAGGAGACTGGGCAGTATTTTCCTGCATTATGCATGCAGTTGCCGTGAGTGGGGCATGACTCAACCGTAGCTAGCAACAGCAACAGCTAATGCAGAAAATTTTTTTCAAAAGTGTCTAGAGTTTATTAAATTACATGGACTGGTCCTTATAACATCATGTCTCCTTTGCCCTGTCACCCTACAGAAGCCTCTCTAAACTGTGGACAATGATTAGCTATGTCAGAGAGGCATTAAAAAGTAAGCACGTGTACAAACTAGAGCTCAAAAGTCATTCATTTTAAGGTTCACCCTTCAGCCAAAGATTGAACAGGCCCATAAAACAAAAGGAGACTAAAGGCACACACCACCCCTGGGGCAAGAACTAGAAGGCAGGAGTGAACAGGAAAGCTGGCAATGGAGAACACTGAAGCTGAGAAGGGAGAGTGTTGACACGTCGAGGGCTTGTTAACCAAAGTCATAAAACAATATGTATACTAACTGTTTAATGAGAAACCAGTTTCTTCTATAAACCTTCATCTACAGTACAATAAAAAAAATTCATTTTATTGCATTTGTTTATCTCTTAATAACTCCTCCTGTAATACTCAAGGTGTGCTATTACTCAATAGAAAATGACAAGAATAAACAACATGAAGAGTCCAGAAAGAGACAGAAACCATCCAGTCACCTTGGTCATGCTATAACCCACTGTCATCAAAGTTCATTTACCAAAATAAATTCTTTAAGTACCATGGCATCTGGTGTTAAAACTGTGGGCATCTGGAATTTGCCATAAATATGGCAGACACAATAACTTTACCCTTTACAGCACTGCTAGAATATTACGTGTGGCAAAATTAGTATAATAAAAAAGGTCTGAGGAATATGGTTTTGTAACGCTCTACGTTACATATAAAGAATCCCTCGTTTAGGCTTACACACAATAAGAAGCCATCTTTGATGGTTACAAGGGTGGGGATGGAAAAACAGTAAATTAAAAAATTATTTAAAAAAAATCATCATCATCCCTGGTTTATTGAAAACTTAGGACAAGGATAGAGAGTGTGACATTTGATTCCCTGGCGTATGAGGCAAGGCAAAATGCCAACATTAGAATTAATCTCATATGACAACATTACACTTCACACGGGAATTGAAGTAGCACACATTCATGATGACCACGATTACCTCTGGTTGACAGCTCACTCCACAGTGCCCAGATTTAACTTAATTTAGAAGAATTAATTTGTCACACTGGCATGGGTATCCTTAGGAACTCTAGTGAGTGTGGTTGTAAAACCACAGTTGAAGTTACTTGTGAAACTATTATTAGCACTCCAGAGCATGACAAGAGCTATGTCAGCCCCAAAACGTCATTAACGCCATCCTGTGAGCAATTCTGTTACAAGTTCATGAGGGAAATTTTCAAGACAGACAACATCTTTGCTTCTTCCTGATGTCTAAAAAGCAGCTGCTTTTGTTTGCTTGTTTGGGGGTTGTTTTTTGTTTTGTTTTGTTTTTCAGTCGAACAACTAACTTTCATTACAAAGAGAACAAGAATTAATGCTTGCAGTCATTCTCTTTATGAAAAAAGGTCAAGAACTTGAGATATTGGCTGCCAGTAACAAACGCATCTTATAATTTACTCAAGTCTATCATTTACCGTTAAGTATGTTCACCTTAAGAAAGAGTGTAAATTAAAGATCTGTGTGAAGAAGGGGCGTGAGCGCATGTGTGCGTGTGTGCAAAGAGAGAAAAAGACACACAACACAAGAAGACAAGAATGTTTCCTTTTCACCAAGGTACTACCTCTACAAGTGAGAAGATTTCAGAACTCCAGACAAAATGACAGGCGACATAAAATTCCCAGGGGGCTAACTGTCTATGAGAAAAAAAAAAAAAAAATTTTTTTTTTTTTTTTTTTTGAAGGAGCTTGAAAAAGAAACCTCCCCCTTGGCCTATAAATGCTTCCCCCAAGATTTTCCTCTTTCCTACTCCATCTGTTGTTACCTGCAATTGAAGATGTCTTAATTTAGGATTACTGCTTTGCTTTTTAAAAATCACTGTTCAACAAAAAGTGTTTAGTTGGCTTTCAGAAATATTTTCCCCAACGCTCACTGGCAAGACAGTGATTCAAATAAATGAGCCATTATCTTTCCATCCCAGTGGTCCCTGGTGTCAACGTGCAGAAAGAACTGTACTTGAAGGCAAAAGGTTTGGGTTTGACTCCAGTTATGACATTTATTAGTTTTTGACTCTTGACAAGGCACTCATCCTCTCTTGGCTTTGGAGTCTTCACTTATAAAATGTCTTCCTCAACAAACAGTTATGATGATAAAGTCAAGATAATGAATATGAAAACAACAGATCACAAAGCATAACATAATTTTAAGGTATTATTATTAGACAGTCTTGGAAGAAGTACAACCAGAACACTCCTTAGAAGCCAGGATGGTGAGACTGTGTCTTACATACTTCGGACACTGTTGTCAGGAGGGATCAGTCCCTGGAGAAGGACATCATGCTTGATAAGGTACAGGGTCAGCAGAAAAGAGGAAGACCCTCAATGAGATGACTGACACAGTGGCTGCAACAACTTGCTCAAGCATAACGATTGTGAGGATGGAGCAGGACTGGGCAGTGTTTCATCCTGTGGTACAAAGGGTCACTAGGAGTCAGAGCCAACTCAATGGCACCTAACAACACCAACAATTATTAGACATTGTTCTGGTCCCTTTTGAGAACATAATCAGTTCTGCTATCACGTAACTTATGCAATCCCAAAACTCACCTACCATGTAAAATTGAGCCATAAAAACCATAGAACTTCTAGTGAAAACTGGGTAGGGACACAATTCAAAAACTCCATTTGTGACACATTAAAAAAAAAAAAACCAAGGGTAAGAAGCTAACAGAAATGTTTGCACAGTTTTACACATGTTAAATGGTTAAGAAATAATGACTACTACAATATTTATGTCTTTTCAATGTAATACATAAACTTTATCTTGACTACGACCTGAAGTTCACTTGTGGAAGTGGGAAGCTTCTGAGTTACTGGGCAGTGGTAGAAGAGGGTATATCTAAGGCCAGTTGGAAACCAATACCACCAGATGTGGACGGGTGCGGCTCGTAGAACAGCTGGTGAACTGTGAGGTCACTGGCAGATGTGTGAGAAATGAGTGTTGTGTGTATTTCCGTGTGGCTCAATTCAGCCAGTAGTTTACGAATCAAGCGGAGCTTCCTGCTCATTCTCCAGTCATTCAACAAATAGTCATTTCTCATATTTATTCATTCAGCGAGGTATTTATTGAACACCTACTATGATTCAGGCACTATTTTAAGAACTGAGGATGTTCTTAAAATAGACAAAGGTACCTGCCTTCAGGGAGCTTACTTTCTAGTGAGGGAAACAGATGACAAACAATAAACATAATAATAAATTCCATGTGATGTTAGAAAGCGATAAACGCTATGAGCAAAAGGAGCGGACAGGGTAACGGGAGTCAGGAGAATGGAGTGAAGGCATCATTAAAAGCAATATTAATTTAGGTGGTCTGGAAAGTCCTTGTTGAAAAGCAGACAATATATAACGAAAACCATATATAATATCAGGTAATCATAACTGCTAAGAAAAAAAAAATATCAGGTAATCATAAATGCTAAGAAGGCAATTATAAATATAAAATATAAGTCATGCTGCTTCAGGGTTACAGAAAATCATGACATTTTCAATCGTGCTATGGATTAACTAGACAAACATGGTTACTTTGGAAAAGACTCATTTCCTCTGCAATGGGTATAATATGCTCCGCCATTTCCTATACACAACTTTTGGACTTCTCAGAACAAATGATAATCAATTATATATTGTTACACTGTGACACTTTCACTCTGAACTCCCACAACACTTGATCTGAATTTGCACATTTATTCACTTATTCATTCAACAAACATTTATTGTTGCATTTCCTCGTTAACAGGCATGATGGACAGGCTGGGATTCACTCTTCTTTGCCTCTAAGGAGCATACAGCCTAATGGGTGACACCAAATAAACACAGTTATATCCCTCCTACCACCTAGGTAGTCACGTGTGTTTTATCATCCTGCTTGAGGATAAGGACTGTGTATTTATTTTTATCTCCTGTGTTGGCTAGCACAATGTCTCAGTATGTTGTTAGCTGCTCTCCAGTCATCCCTGACTCATGGTGACCGATGCACAATGGGAGGAAATGCTGCCTGGTCCTGCATCATGCCCACGATCAGTTGCAGATCAGACCACTGTGATCCATAGGGTTTTCATTGTCTGATTTTCAGAAGTAGTTTACCAGGTCTTTCTTCCTAGTCCATCTTAGTCTGGAAACCACTGAAACCTATTCAGCATCATCACAAAATCAAGCCTTACTATGACAGACAGGTGGTGGCTGTGCATCAGGTGCACTGGTCAGGAATCGAACCCAGGTCTCCTGCATGGAAGGAGAGAATTCTACCACTGAACCACCACTATCCCCACGTCTTAATATACACTTAATAAATACCTATCGCTAAGCTTTAAATGAATGAATATCTGCTTATATATCCTTCTTACTAGGTCTTCAATATGAAAGCATTTTCAGGAAAGCACATTTATTTTATTAAGCTTTAACAATAATACAGAATCATCAGTGAAAGTGCACTTAGTGGAGAGATGGAGAAGAGAGAATACAAACGAATATATTAACTAGAGTTCACAAAGGAGATGGAAGAGGAAATTAGATTTGAAACAGTCCTTCCACCTGGACCTCATGTCTCAAGCCTGGGTGATGGAGCTGTACCCAAAACTACCATGACAGCTTGGAATGGAGCACTGTCTTCCAGCACACTGCATGCTACATCCACTGGCCACCACCCACTAATATTGCTCAACAGGGAAGTAAGGTCAAGATGAACATCAAAGGCACTTTGATGGAAAAAGGAAGCCACAAAGGTCACCAACAACCTAGAGGATTTATGCAGTGCTAGGAGAAGCCAGTATGGACTGACTGGTGAACCCTATGGACAAGTGATTCTTAGGGCTGGGGAGAGACAGCTGGTGAAGAGATTGTAAGAGCACCACCAGTAGAAATGGCTTTCGTGTTATTGAGCAGTTATCCCGTGCAGGCACTCACAACAAACCTACGTGGCAGACATCTTATCCCTGCTACTTGTACACAAGGGAGCTGAGGTTCTGAGGGATTATGCAAACAAACACTCAGTGTCACAGATCTTATCACAGGGGAACCAGGGCGTGACTTACACTGCCCTTGATCACCTGGCTGTCTGCTTTCCCAGGGTCCTGCTCCATCTCCCAGACACCACATCAAGCCAGGGGTTCCCAGACGCAGATCTCGCCAACATTCCCTGACCTGCCATGCTCCCGCAAGGGGTCCAACAGGTGTTAATACAAATTAGTGTGCTTGGCAAGGAGGGATTTAAACAGACAATATGGTAAATACTCATGATTCATTAGTACTTTGGACACACCAATATGTGTTATAAGTCCCTGGTTTGCCAAAATTAGCCACAAAAGAAAGCCCTCTATATTTATATCTGTAAGTCATTCTGAGGTTCTCAAGCACTTTCACGTCCTAGACCACATTTAAGCCCCAAGACGTCTCATGAAATAAGCAAGGCAGAGATTGTTGTACTGTTTTACAGATGCTGGAACACGAGGCTTGGACAGGTTAAGTGAGTTGCCCACGCCCATACAGCAGAACTAGTGACTGAGCTCAGATCCATCTGACTTCTGCAAATGGAGGCGACCCAAGTGTCCTCTGGTGGTCCACTGATGGCCTGGTGGGTCCAGTTCCCATGTGGTGCCCTTTCCACCACACCACACCCTCTTAACAAGTGAGGGCAAGGAGGTGTTGCTCTCAGTTCCAGCTTGGCAGTGGTGTGCTGACAAATTTTTAACAATTGGCTCTCCAAAAAATATACGTGTATGTATAAACATAAAAAACTGTGTGTAACAAACACAAGTTCACCATAGATTTTACTGATATCAAGAATGGGCAGCACACAATTTACCAATAATAATAAAATATGCAAGACTTTTTTATTTTAAATTCTATACAGCTAATTGACTCTCACAGAATGTTATTGATTTTTACCCAACACTTGGACTATTATCTACACTCTTGAAGATCTTTCAATCTTGTAGTTAAACTGTCAACCTACAGCTGCAACTCAACCGTGAGGCGACAAATGGAATTGCATCCCCATCTGCGACTCTTTCTCCAATAAAGTTAGTTTGCAACTATCGATATGCTGATACTTTTGTTCACATTAATCAATAAGACAAAAGTGAAACAATGGAAATGAATGTCAAAACTTCACTTATTTATCAATGATGAGAGCAAACTTCTGTGTTGTTGTTGAATCAGGTATCAGTTTTCAAATACTGGAAGAACATTTTCTTATTTTTGCTTCTATTCACAATGTAACAGCTATAGAAATAGTACATTTATAAGCTTACATATGCATCATTAACATTTTCTCCATCACTTTCTGAAGTCAAGACAGTCAATAAAACAATAAATCAAGCACTGGTTTGTAGTGTTTGCCAATTTCCCTTGTATAAATACTCCCAACATAGCTGAGTTCAAACTTCCAACGTAATGGAATGGAAACAAGAGTTGGGCAGGGATGCACAGTTTATTTACAAGACATAAATAACCTCAGGAGTACAGATGACAGTAATTAGGAAGTTATGGAATTTGAGTATTTATTACCGTTTTTTAATATACAGAGTCCCTGGGTGGTGCAAACAGTTAACGTGCTCAGCTGCTAACTGAGAATCAGAAGGTTGGAGGTCTGAGTCTACCCAGAGGCACCTTGGAAAAAAGGCCTGGCAATCTACTTCTGAAAAATCAGCTACTGAAAACCCTATAGAGCAAAGTTCTTCTCTGACACACACGGGGTCACATGAGTCAGAGTCAACTTGATAACAATTGGTCTGTCCCTTTTAATATACAGTCAATTCTTGTGTTTGTGGTAGTTATGCTCTACAAAATTCTCACAAACACTGAATTACTGAATCCTGAACCAGCCTTGTACAACAGGTGACAAATTTTTCTTCATTCTGAGCATGTACATGTTCACAATTGACTGCAAAAGTGCCATGAGTATTGATTTCAGTTTTACTAATAAATTTTTTAAGGCAAATTTATAAATATGAAATCCATGACCCATGAGAATTGACTGGTATCTATTTAATGGTAAGTTTACATAATTTAACTTTAAATAATTGCTGTGTTTAACAACTAACAAGTAACCTTCCTGAGAATTTAGCAATTGGCTTTTATGAAACAGTATAAGTCCACCCCAACACACCATTGTAGCTTGGTCCCCAGGAGCAACTGGTTAGGATAATCAAAAGCCACATGGAGGAAAGGTCTGCCTCTTACTTTCTGCATGCCTCTTCTCTTGAGTCTCCCAGTGTGCCTGAGGCGAGCTAATATCAACTTTTCAGCTGAATCAAACCCTGAACTATTACCATGGAACCAATCCTTAAGATCTCACTCCAGGAACCGACAACACCAAGGAGCACGTGCCCAGCAGCCCAGGATTCTAAAGAAGGTTTAGGGACGAGAGGCCAGCAGTGGCTTCCACACACCAAAAGATAGACAAGTTTATCAAACATCATGGAACAAGAATTTCCATTGTTAACATGACAGATGCATCTCCTTGGATTATCACGGTTTCAGACATCTGTGTCTTGGCCATTCATCAATTGTTGCTGTTGGATATATTTTTAGGTTCTGAATATATCTTACAAGGACAATAATATCATCATCTCCTTTGCTGAAGCAGAAGATAACATTTGGCAGTGAATGCTGAATCATATGCCATCCCAGTTCTTCTGAGATTCCATTTCAAAGCCTTAAATATAAACTAAACTAAATCCTTTCTTACGTATCCCTCATGAAAATCATCTCCTTCCATCTTGATGCCCCTGACTCATTGTATCTTCTCAACTGAGAGTTTGAACACAATACCTGTTCCTTCAAAAACCTGTTCCTTATATAAAAAAAAATATAGACATATCCCCTATCCCCTTCCACCCAGGAGTTTATGACCAAAGAGTAACGATTCCTGACAGAAACCAGCAAATAAAAGCATTTATAAGCAATAGATTTATATTATTAAGTAAACCTTGTAATCTAAACATCAAACACTAATGGAAGTATCTCAACGTTAGTAATAAAATTATAGGCATCTATATTTCACAATGGAAACCCTGGTGGCATAGTGGTTAAGAGCTACAGCTGCTAATCAAAAGGTCAGCAGTTCAAATCAACCAGGCGCTCCTTGGAAACTCTATGGGGTAGTTCTACTCTGTCCTATAGGGTCACTATGAGTCAGAATCGACTCTATGGCAAGAGGTTTGGTTTTTGTTTATATTTCACATTAAATATAAGACTTAGTTGGAATTTATCAAACAGATAGCATCAAAGAGCTCTCCACTATGAAAAAAAAAGTTAGCTCTTTTAGAAGCTTTTAAAAGATTATATGTGCATATAGGCAGTTGCTGACGTTTATAAGGGCTTCTATCATAAAGACTTTCCATACGGGGGTTTTACACACAGCAGTGATCGACCTCTATATTACTTTTAATCATGACAAAGCAGGAATCATTTGATTATCTGCTTCATTTACAAAAAGGTTGCATCAGCTTAACCCTTTAAAAATGCATGACATTTTACCTGATGTTTAAACATGGAATTTAGAAACACATGATCAAATGAAGGCCACTGATCCATAAATTACTCCTCAAGTAAGACATTTGGGTCATGTGTGATTTTCCAAATCATTCACCAGATTGTTAAACTGACTAAGTGAACAACCTGAGCTGCAGCAGGAAACCCAGGGAGACAGGAGAGTGCCATCCATAGGCACCTCTGGATAAGACTGTACTCTGGATGCCTCTGGCAACTTTAACTTGCTGACTAATAATCTTTAATATAAAAAGCCTAGTGCCGTGCCTGACATACAGTAGGTTCTCAATAAATGTCAGCTCTCTTCTCCCTTTCTAAAATCAAAATCATTTAATGATTTAGGAGTCCCCAGGTGGTGCAAACTGTTAAGACACTCGGCTGCTATCTGAAAGGTATGGAGGTTCAAACTCACCCAGAGGCACCTCGGAAGAAATGCCTAGTGATTTACTGCAAAAAATTAGTCACTGAAAACCCTATGGAGCACAATTCTACTCTGATACACATGGGGTCACCATGAATTGGCTATTGACTCCAAGCAACTGGTTAATGATGATTTAGTATGAAAATATAAGATTTGACTTTGATTTTTTTCCCATGTTTTAATCCATGGACTGTAGATATGAAATACTGATATAAAAGAAAAAATACCAAACAAGAACTCATCAAAACATCATTGTTAATGATATCTGTTAAATGTTGGTATTGAAAAAAAAAAATCTGCAAGAAAATTTATCCAAACATTAAGGCTGGTACTGCCTTTGAGTAGAGGTGCTACAGACAATGTTTGTTTTATTTTATTTTTTCCATCTTGTCCAAATTTCCATAATGAGCATGCATTAACCTTTGCTTGAAGAAAAAAAATAACTATTTTTAATAAAGGAAAGATGGAGAGCATAATCACATCTCACTTCATTTATAAAATATCTTCCAAAATTATTACTTAATTTTTTCCTAAAACAAAGTTTCAAAAATGTTCAAAGGAAACTAACTACTTCCCCAGTTTTTTGTTTTTTTTTTCCAGCCATGCTGAAATATTTGTAGTTTCCTAAAGCATCATGCTGGAGCCCTGGTGGTGCAAAGGCTAAGAGTTCGGCTGCTAACCAAAAGGTCAGCAGTTTGAATCCACCAGCCACTCCTTGGAAACCCTACGGGGCAGTTCTACTCTCTCCTATAGGGTTGCTATGAGTGGGAACCGACTTGACGGCCATGGGTTTTCTTGGTTAAAGCATCATGCTACCTCCTGCTCTGTGCCCTTACAGGTGCTGTTCTCAGCTATCTTACATGCCCTTCTTTGCATTCTTCAAGTAACTAACTCCCAGTTATCCGTCAAAACTCAGGATCTTCTTCTGCAGAAGGCCTTTTGGCTCCCTGGTGCAACATAAAGAGCCTTCCCTGCATTCATCAACGGTAAGCAATTCTTCCATCACACTGTAATAGGTACAGGAAGTGTGTTATCCCCAAGTGACTTAGCACAGTACCTACTGAATAAAGAGATGAATGACTGGATCAGCAACTTTGACATGCTGTATCTATAATTTAAACAGTTGACCTATTTTCTTTCTCCCACTTAAGTGACTGGCTGCTTGAGTAGTGTGGTTAAATCAACAAGGTGTTCTGACACTCTAAAAAGAGTTACAGTCATTTGTATGAACTCACTCCATTAATTCAATTAATAGTATTCATTCAATAGACATTAGTTGATGGCACAGTAAGTGCCAGGTTCTGTGTTAGGCACTGGAATACGGGAAGGAGAGATGGTGTCCTTTCCCTCAACAAATCTGCAGACTAGCAGACACAGACAGGTACTACAGTTACAGTAGAGTGTGACTGAAGCGCTTTACTGAGGATACACCAACTTCTGTGGCTGTAGAGAAAAGGGGTGATACCAGGTGTGGGCACAATCCTTCTTTGTTCCAACAACGTATACAACTAAAATGCAACCATATCTACAACACAGAGCAAAATAGAGATTGGACTGGACAATTACCTGACCCATAAAATCAACGTAAACATCCAGTGGTACATAATTTGAATGGACTGAGGAAACATGCCCAAAGCACTGCCATTAGCACTGACTCACACGGGAAAGCACACTGACCTCCCTCTTTGCAGAAACCCTAGATTTGAAAAAGGAAATGTTATGAATACTTTACAAACATTTAAACCTAGTGCCAATTTATTACTACTCAAGTCCAACTCCCAGGGCCAAAATTTGGGTGGGAGGGTATAAACTTCTCCTACATTACACAACCACAGGGAGGCATTCTTTTGGGTCACATTGCTGCAGAATAACAGTCACTTAAAGAAAAAAAATCCATTACCATCTAGTCAATTCTGACTCAGAGTGACCCTATAGGACAGAGTAGAACTGCCCCATACAGTTTCCAAGGAACACCTGGTGGATTCAAACTGCCAACCTTTTGGTTAGCAGCTATAGCTCTTAAGCACTATGCCACCAGGGTTTCCAAAAGAAATAAAGTTGTCTCTATCTAAAAAAACTGGGAAGCATGAGTAGTCTTCTGTCTGCAGTTTTCTGCTTCCGGGCAATTCCGAGTCTCCAGCTGGATTCAAGCCCCATCTCCCTTCCACTCAGCCGACTACCCTGGGTCCATGCAGTTCCACATAGATGAGGCTGCATGAGTACACAGTTTTCACTTTCCAAAGGCAGAAAGAAAAATCATCATCTTAACTCAGGATCACAGGCTAGATTCTGTACCTACATCAACTTCAGTCTCTCTCAAATCTGTCTTCCTAAAACCATTACTTCAAACCATAGGACACTATCATTTCTACAGAACAACAGGAAGAAGGGAGATTGAGGTTGCTTCATTTCTGACAATTACCATGTATATCACATATTTACTGCCAACTTTAAAGAATAAGTTGTACCTAGAACTGATAACCATAACAATCCTAAATAATTTTCTCTAATCCATGTCCCACACGGGGTGTTGTTGTTCGTTGCCATTGAGTCGATCTTGACTCACGACAACCCCATGTGTGTAGAGCAGAACTGCTCCATTAGATTTTCTAGGCTGTGACCTTTTGAAAGCAGATTGCCAGGCCTGTCTTCCAAGGCACCTCTGGGTAGGCTCAAACTGCCAACCTGTTGGTTAGTAGTTGAGCACTCAACTGCATGCACCACTCAGGGACTGCTATATGCCATAAATTGTAGCCATATTAAAAAAAAAAACAGTTGCCATCATATCAGCTCCAATTCATGGTCATCCCATGTGTCAGAGTTGAGCTGTGCTCCATAGGGTTTTCAACGGCTGATTTTTCAAAAGTAGATCACCAGGCTTTCTTCCGCAGCACCTCTGGGTGAACTCAAACCTCCAACCTTTCTTCCGGTTAACAGCCAAGAGCAGTAACCATTTGCACCACCCAGGGACTCCAGAAGCCATGCTGGACTTCTTAAAACATCACTCAAAAAGGTTTCCCTGATTGAAAACATTTCATTCTCGTTCATCACTTGTGGAATAAAGTCTAATCCTCTAGTCTGTAATTCGGGATCTCCATGAGCTGGCTCCAGTCTACCGTTTTCACTAATGAGCACCACACTCCCCTTCCAAAATCTTGTGTTGTTCTCTGAGCATTCAGGAAACTGTCCTACATCCGTATCTCCTCTCTATTTTTTTCCACCGGGCTAACCTTCCTCCCATTTCACCTACTCAAACCCAAATCATTTTGCATGACTCCTATCAAAGGCCCTCCTCTATGTAATCTGCCCAGATTGTCCCGTCTGAGGGCGCTATCTCTGTCCTCCATGGTCTCACTGTTCTGGTTTATATGTGTATCACCACCTCTACTGTGTCTTACACATCTTTATAATCTCCCACAGCAGTTAGCACATAGTAGGTGTGTCTTTGTTATCTACCCAAAACCCAGTTATCTAGTGTTGCTATAATAGAAATACCACAAGTGGATGGTTTTAACACAGAGAAATTTATTCTCTCACAGTCTAGCAGGCTGCAAATCCAAATTCAGGGTGTCAGCTCCAGGGGAAGGCTTTCTCTCTCCGTCAGCTCTGGAGGAAGGTCCTTGTCATCAATCTTCCCCTGGTCGAGGAGTTTCTCAGGTGCAGGGACCCTGTGTCCAAAGGACAGGCTCTGTTCCTGGTGCTGCTTTTCTGGTGGTATGAGGTCCCCAACTCTGCTTGCTTCCCTTTCCTTTTATCTCTTGAGAGATAAAAAGTGGTGCAGGCCACAGCCCAGGGAAACTCCCTTTACGCTGGATCGGGGAGGTGACCTGAGTAAGGGTGGTATTACAATCCCACCCTAATCCTCTCAACATAAAATTACAATCACAAAATGAAGGACAACCACACGATACTGGGAATCATGGCGTAACGAAGTTGACACATATTTTTGAGGTGACACAATTCAATCTATGATAAGGCGTACAATAATAAAACTTTGAGTGACTGAATCTTTTTAAAATTGTGATTCAGAAAACCTTGGGGGATTATTTCATTTCTCCACATAATCACACAGATCCACCACCATTATTGACTCGGTTCAGATGTTGTAAGATATTGGTTGACTCTATATTCACCCTATAACCAACATCAGAAGTTGTTTTAGTGAATCAGGCTCTGATAGCAACTCATCTGCCACTTTTTTATCTGTCATATAAAGAAAACATATGAAAAACAGGTTTCTGATGTTTGATTATTCTACTCATATAAATACAAGTTAAACAGGAGTTTACTGTATCTGCCACCCTAAATTTAATTATCAGTTCTATGTGTCACCCTTAATAAGTGAACTGAACCTTGATGAAACAATATCTCAGGCTTTAAGTTTTAACCTCAGGAAACTTTAAGTCCCTTAATGGCTTAGAAGAAGGAGCCCTGCTGGTACAACTGATTAAGTTCTTGGGTGCTAACAAAAGGATAGTGGTACCTACCCAGAGGCTCCACAGAGAAAAGACCTGGCAATTTTCTCCCATAAAGATTACTGCCTAGAAAACCCTATGGGACAGTTCTACTTGTCACATCAGATCACTATGAGTCAAAATCAACGCAATGACACCTGACAACAGCCTGGAATAATAAATACTGACATGGCTACTACGGAAGATGGTAGTTTTGGAAAACCTATTAGATGTTGTAGTCAAGCATCAGTGCTATGCAGTCATACTGCCAAGAGTAGTCTCTTTTGTTAGCAAAATATTCCATAAAATTTAAAATAAAGGTATTATGATTCATGAATTCCCACATGAAGGACAAATAAAAATAGAATCACAAATATTGCTCAGACCTTGAATTTTTACGGTGTAATTTTAGAATACTCTGGAGGACAGAAATCATTTCGGTAGGGCCAAGAAATAAAATAACTTCTAAATTCTCCTGAGAGTAAGAAACACAAACGTAAATCACATCAAGATAGAAAATGAAATCCAAGGGATTTTGATTATTTGGTTTAATCATTTATATACATTTTATTCTCATACCCTTCAAACTCCCTAAACCACTCTATTTTCACTTGGAAATAAGGAGAAAAGCAATAAAGCAACCAATTCTATGACACTTTAAAATTTCTTGATAATAGATATTGTGGCTATGTTAAGTGCCAATAAATAAACCAAGTCTGATTAATCATTATGTTTTAAATACCAATAGATATTGTGATAATTTCTTTCACTTAAATAGTAGTGCAAGGCACACTTTCTAGTTCCTCTAAACTAAAGAGGTACCTGTCAGAGCCTGCCCTGCCCACAGTCCTTGCTAGATGGGCACATGAGGGTGGGGGAGGCAGGCTTAACGCTATAATCTTCTCCTCCTCCCTGACTCAATGACAACCAATGTACAGACTAGACAATGACAAACTTATGGCCCACTATTAAAAGATAAGCTAGGCAATCAATTTCCAATCTCAAAAGTACGGAATTAGAAAATCAGAAGCCTGAGCCAGTACAAGTCAATGTAATTAGGGAGCACAAAAGCTGAAGTGGAGAGTGAAGGTCAATCAGTAGAAAAAAGGCACACGAAGCAGATGCCCAGAGAGAAGCCAAGTCACCAATAAAAAAAATTAAAAAAGCCTCTGAGAGCTGTCCGAGGTCCTGACAGCTTTATAGTCCTGATTCCATTCGAGCTGCAGGTTGTAACAAAAAAATACCAGCCCCCTTACCGTTGAGGCTATTCTGACTTACAGCAATTCTATAGGACAGAGCAGAACTGCCCCACAGAGTTTACAAGGAGCGCCTGGTGGATTCAAACTGTCAACCTTTTGGTTAGCAGCTGTAGCACTTAACCACTATGCCACCAGGGTTTCCTACAACAAACTATCCTGAAATGTAACCCACGCACCAACACGAAAGAGCCATAGTGTACCAAATAATGTGAACAGATTCCAAGTCTTAATAGTAGAATTTAACCTATTCTTGATAGACCCCTATGACAAAGTGGCATAAGCAAATAGTGTAGTTTTTTGAAAGCCCAAGCTACCCGAGCCCAAAGCCCAGGTCTGTCACTTAGTACCCGTGTGGTTCTAATTAAGTTACTTCATCTCTTTGATAGCTACTTGTGTGTGTCAACTTGGCTAGGCTATGATACCAGTTATTTAATCAAACACTCATCGAGACATTTCTGTGAAGGTATTTTGTAGATGTGATGAACATTTACAGTCGGTTGACCTTAATATTAAGTAAATGAGATTACCTTTGATAATGTGGGTGTGCCTCATTCAACAGCTGAAAGTCTTAAGGGCAAAAACTGAAGTTTCCCAGAAAAGAAGAAATTCTGCCTCAAGACTTCATTATCAACTCCTGGCTGAGCTTCCAGCCTGCCAGCCTCTACTATGGATTTTGTTTTGTTTCCATTTTTTTTTTTATTGTACTTTAGATGAAGGTTTACAGAGCAAACTGGTTTCTCATTAAACAATTAATACACATACTGTTTTGTGACACTAGTTGCCAAATCACAACATGTCAACACTCTCCCCTCCTCGACCTTGGGCTCCCCATTACCAGCTTTCCTGTCCCCACCTGTCTTCTAGTCTTTGCCCCAGGGCTGGTGTGCCCATTTAGTCTTGTTTTGTTTTATGCACCTGTCTAATCTTTGGCTGAAAGATAAACCTCAGGAGTGACTTCATTACTGACTTATAAGAGTGTCTGGGGCTATAACGCTCAGGGTTTCCCCAGACTCTGTCAGACCAGTAAGTCTGGTCTGTTTTTGTTTGTTTGTTTATAAGTTAGAATTTTGCTCTACATTTTTCTCCATCTCTGTCCAGGACCTTTTATTGTGATCCCTGCCAGAGCAGTTTGTGATGGTAGCCTGGCACCATCTAGTTGTGCTGGGCTCAGTCTGATGGAGGCCCTTTAGGCTAAATTTTCCCTTGTGTCTTTAGTTTTCTTCATTCTTCCTTGCTCCCAAAGGGGTGAGACCAGTGGAGTATGTTAGATGGCTGCTCACAGGCTTTTAAGACCTCAGAGGCTACTCCCCAAGGTAGAATGTAGAACAATTTCTTTATAAGCTACATTATGCCAATTGAGCTAGATGTTCCCCAAGACCATGGTTCCCACAACCCTCAGCCCAGTAATCTGCCCCCTCAAGGAGTTTGGATGTATCTACAGAGCTTCTATGACCATGCCTTGGACAAACTATGCTGGTCCCCTATGCATTTTGGACTTACCAACCCCCACGATCACATGAGCCTATATACAGATAAGTGGTTTTCATTGTGTTTCTCTTAAGAACTCTGACTGATACACTTTGTAAGCTTCATATTTATCATCTGTAAAATAGGCATACAGGGCCTCAAAGGGTTATTATGAGAAGTAAATGAGATGATAGGTGTACAGTGTTTAGTACAAACTGCATTCAATGCTATTAGATGGTCATCATCATCATGATTATGATATTATCATTAGATGATGATGATTATGATAGCAAACAAAGATGGTCATTTTCTTTTCCACACTGGCATAATGGGTCAATATAGATAAATTAACTTTAAATTTAAACTAACTCTCTAGTTACTATTCACCATCCTGTTCACTTAAAATTGAGGTGGATTATTACAGTCAATAGGAGCCCTGATAGCATAGTGGTTAAGAGCTTAGCTGCTAATCAAGACGTCAGCAGTTCAAATCCACCAGCTGCTCCTTGAAAATATTATGGGGCAGTTTTACTCTGTCCTACAGGGTCACTATGTGTCAGAATTGACTCAACCGCAAGAGGTTTTGGGTTTTTTGGTTTATTATAGTCAATATTTTTAAAATAGAGTGGACTGCCTTGGAGATAGTTTGGAAAGGAAGGGAAATAGATATGGAGGCAGAAACCCAAACTACCTTTTGTAACATAGATTCTTCACTTGCCTTCCCACACCCACATACTGATTCTAAATCTCATATAAAACTCATGCCCTTTTTTCCACTTACTTTGGAAATACTACCATACAAGGTCTAATCACCACACACAGCGTATGATCAAGAACTGATGTTACTGAAAGAAGAAGTCAAAACTGCATTGAAGGCACTGGTGAAAAAAATAGGGTTCCAGGAATGGGAAGAAAAACAATGGAGATGTTTCAACAAACAGAATCAACACTGGAGGTGCTCACTCTTCTATGCCAAGAAATCTGAAAGACAGTAACCTGGCCAATCAACTGGAATAGATCCATTTTGTGCCATTTTGTGCCCATTTCTAAGAAAGGTGATCCAACAGAATAAAAAAATTATCAAACAATATCATTAATATCACATGCAAGTAAAATTTTGATGAATATCATTCAAAAATGGTTGCAGCAGTACATCGACATGGAACTGCCAAAAATTCAAGCCAGGTTCAGAAGGGAACACGGAATGAGAGCTATCACTGCTGATATCAGATGGATCTTGGCGGAAAGCAAAGAATACCAGAAAGATGTTTACCTGTGTTTTATTGACTATGCAAAGGCATTCAACTGTGTGGATCATAACAAATTATGGATAACATTGAGAAGAATGGGAATTCCAGAACATTTAATTGTGCTCATGAGGAACCTGTACATAGACCAAGAGGTAGTCGTTCAAACAGAACGAGGAGATGCTGCATGGCTTAAAATCAGGAAGGTGTGTGTCAGGGTTGTATCCTTTCAACATACTTATTCAATCTGTATGATGAGTAAATAATCTGAGAAACTGGACTATATGAAGAAGGACAGGGCATCGGGACTGGAGGAAGACTCATTAACTACCTGCAATATCCAGATGACACAACCTTGCTTGCCAAAAGTGAAGAGAACATGAAGCACTTACTGATGAAGATCAAAGACCACAGCCTTCAGTAGGTATTGCTCCTTAAAAAGAAGACAAAAATCCTCACAACTGAGCCAATAATCAACATCATGATAAATGAAGAAAAGATTGAAGTTGTCCAGGGTTTCATTTTACTTGGACCCACAATCAATGCCCATGGAAGCAGCAGTCAAAAAACCAACTGATGTACTGCATTGGGCAAATCTGCTGCAAAAGACTTCTTTAAGTGTTCAAAAGCAAAGGTAACACTTTGAAAACTAAGGTGCGCCTGACCCAAGCCATAGTATTTTCAATCATCTCATTTGCATGAGAAAGCTGGACAATGAATGAGGAAGACCAAAGTAGAATCAACACCTTTGAACTATGGTGTTGCTAAAGGATGCTGAATATACTACAGACTGCTAGAAGAACAAACAAATCTGTCTTGGAAGAAGTACAGCCAGAATGCTCCTTAGAAGTAAGGATGGCGAAACTTCGTCTCACGCACTTTGGACATGTTATCAGGAAGGACCAGTCCCTGAAGAAAGACATCATGCTAGGTAAAGTAGAGGGTCAGTGAAAAAGCAGAAGACCTTCAACAAGAGGGACTGACACAGTGGCAGTATCAGTGGATTCCAACATAGCACAAATCGTGAGGACGGTGCGAGACCGGGCAGTGTTTCATTCTGTTCTACATGGGGTTGCTATGAGTTGGAACCGACTCGACAGCATCAAAGAACAGCAATCACCTCTCACAGGGATTTACAAGGGCCTCATCATTGAGCCTCTTGCCTTCTCACATGGGCATCCTTTGCACTGCTGAAAAAATAATCTTTCTAGTTCATAGTCACCCCAGTTAAAGACTCTTCTATAGCATGCCACTGTCTGCTGAACATCTAAACTCCCAAAGATACTTCACAATCTGATCTCAGCTGCTAACATCATTCCCATTGTTGACTGCCAAACTTTCATGCCTTTTCCGCTCTCAATTTATTCTCTCTGGCTATTTTTCCCTGCCAAAATCCTCTTCTCATATTTCTGTCTGGGTCAGAATTTGACCCATTTCTTAAGCTTCAGCTCAAATGCTGTTTTATTTATGAAGCCTCTCTTATCCCTATACTCGGAATTAATAATGTTCTCTTCTGTGGTCACATGGTATCCTGTATTTCTATTATAATACAAAGTAATCCCTTTGTCACCCCAACTAGCAAAGGTCAGCTTTCCCAGCAGCTATTAGGTTCTTCAGGAAAATTATAAAACTTATCAAAGCACTGGTGACGCCAGTTCCCTTCCCCCTAGGATGCATGCCCAAACAGAGGTGTCTCCAGGAGCCTCATCTCCGGTTTCACTGCCAATTAGAAGCAGCTAAGGGAAAGAACAATTCCCTCAACATCCTCCCGTAGAAACCCCAGCAGTGTTATTACATCAACTCTTGAGTAAGCAGCAAAGAAACACAACTCCTAGCCTGGCTCCCTAAGAGGAGCCTCCAAAAAGAACTGGATAAACCAGAGACTGTCTTCTGAGTATAAATGACCTCTGCCTCATTTGCACACTGGCTTAATAAATAAACATAATCCTCCAGCTAGCACTCATTTCTTCCATTCTTCCTTTCTCTGTCAGAGTATTTCACCATTTGTCAGTAGGTCTGCCCACAACAGCTTCACAAAATTCCACATATATTTATTGTTTGTACCCCATATGATTCTTTTAAAATGTATTTAAGGTTTACCTAAATTATTATGTGTATAATATTTTATTTCAAAAAAAGAGTTAAGATCAATTAGAAAGATACATTTCAATGATTTCAATGATCAGGAAATCCCAAATAAGCAAAAATGAGCGTAAAAAAAGTACGGTCAAGCCACAGGTACATCTAAGTATTTAGAAAACTGCCATGTGGTTCCTTACCTGGTAGAGACAGGCCAGAGCTATGATTTCTGGACTTTCTAACGTTTGGAGGAAAGTGCAATTGATTAGCATCATTATTATTACATTATTTTGCATTTTCATCACATTTTCCACTGAATGGCAAACCCTCTCAGACAGATATAGTGCAGGGTTCTAGTTCTTGATGCTTAGTTCCGTCACTACAATAGTGACAGATAATGCAATGTATGTAACAGATAATGGATGTCCACATACTTGGCTGAATTAGGAAAATTTATGGTATAGCTTTTTCTTTTGCCTAATACGTATTATTTAAAAAGAATCCCATACTAATAGGTTTTTACTCTTCAGGGTGTTTAATTCATCTTATCCAACATGATAATACAAAAAAAAAAAAAAAGAACCAGAGCAACACACACAAGCGTTCGCTGACAGATGGGCTGTGGCTGCAGATGAGGCTTATTAGCTGAGAGTGGCTTGCATGTTGCTAGGATTCTGACAAATTTCAGTGGAGCTTCCAGACTAAGATGGACTAGGTTATCTACTTACGAAAAATCAGCCAATGAAAACCCTATGGCCCACAATGATCCAATCCGAAACCAATCACTGGGGTGGGCAAAGGACAAGGTAGCATTTTGTTCTGCTGTGCATGGGGTCACTGTGAGTTGGGACCAACTCGACAGCAGCTAACAACGGCTCTTTTACCTTTTGTTATCTACTCCAAAAAAAGTTTCCATAACTTGCATGTATCATTACTAGCAATCTGATCTCTGATAGTTAAACACTCAAGCATTCTTACTCACCTCAGCTTGGCTACTATCTCACTGCTTGTCTTAATACCTTACACTGCCTTTTCGTGAGCTCAGTTTTTTAAATCCTGGGTCTCTATGTGAACATTTCAGAAAAAGTACTCTGACCTTTTGTTAACTACCTCAAAATAAGTTTCCAGTGGGGAATCCTCTTTTGTGGAAAAACCCTGGACACAAAGTGGATGCTCAAGCAATTGGGCTAGCAAGATTTTTTTTTTCTCCAAAGCATTTATATACAGACTCACATATAAGAATCAGCAACAAATGTGAAATACAAGTCATCACCATATGCCCTCATAAACAATGTTCTCTCTCATTTTCTTTACAGGCGATGTAAAGGGCTAAAGAGAACACTTTTTCTTATGAACAGTGTGTTTCCCTTTAATAAAAGGCCTTTTCTATCTGTAAGATACAGTTGGCAACTTGTCTTTCCTCATTGATCAACATTGGGACTTTCACTTGCCCCCTAATGTTTAACTGGAACCTATATCCCCAACAAAGCTATATCTAAGGTCCACTAAAAAAAAAAAAAAAATACCGTCAAGCCAATTCCAACTCATAGAATGTTACAAATGGCATCAACAGATATGAAGGGAATTACAGAATCTAATCTCAAGATGAAACTTTTCCAAATTTCCCCAGGGGAATATAAAGATACTATCATTAGAAAAAGGAGCACTGGTGGTATAGTGGTTAAAGGGCTCAGCTGCTAACTGAAATATCTGGTGGTTTGAACCTCCCACAACTGGTCTACAGGAGAAAGATGTGGCAGTCTGCTTCTGCAAAGATTTCACCCTCAATAACCCTTTGAGGCAGCTCTACTCTGTCCTATAGGGTCACTGTAAGAACTGACTTGACAGCAATGAGTTTTGGTTTAGTATAATTGGAAAAGAGAAAAAAAAAAAAAGCATGCTCAAGAGTGAAGACAAGTATTCTGTCAATGAAGACTAGGTATACAAAGTTCACTCGGTTGCTTAAGGAGCTTACAATATTTAAATGCCTGAGGACCCAGTTATAGCTGCTTGCAGGTCTTCACAAATGGGATGTCCATTATTAACACTGAAAGGCCTGCCTCCTTTCAGCATCATCCTGCACAAAATAGCTCGCAGCAGAAGTGATGGTTATCATAATGCTGGGAGGGGCTAATCTTCCACACCGGGCTTGGTGATAACCGCATACATATGTTCCCTTTAATGTTATTTCATAATGAGCAACTGGCAGCTAAAGCATCAATAGGCACTTACAGAGCAGGTTCCCATGGTTCCCGGATTGCAGGACCACGTGGTGCTGTCCTTGGTACTATATAAAAGAAGGATGCTCCTTAACTCTAGGAATGTAAGTGAAACCCTGGAGGAAATCTGAAAAAGTTCCTCACGTGCTCCCAGTGGATGAGATGTAGACACAAACGATACATGACAGCTTATAATTAGGCTTTACAGCTGTACACCACCAATGGCTGATTAATAAGTCAATGGAAATTTGGTGACACGTTTCTAATTCAAGTGTGAGGCCCCGTGGCTCTCTCTTCTGATGTCATCTACTTCACATGGCACATGTCATAAATCTGAGAGCAAAAGGGAACATAACAGGTGATCTATCAGATTAAAAAGGCAACAAACTGGAAAGCTGAACTGAATTTAACCCATGGCCATCAAGTCGATTCTGACTCATAGCAACCCTACAGGATAGAGTAGAACTGCCCCCGTAGGGTTTCCAAGGCACAGCTGGTGGATTCAAACTGCCAGCCTTTTTTTAGTTAGCAGATGTGGCACTTAACCACTGCACCACCAGAGCTCCATAAGATGTAATTAAACAGATTTAAATATGAATCCAGCACAGAGGGTTTAAATAATCAATCACCAAAGCAGAATTTGAAGATGGTCCAGCTATGGTCCCACTCATGTGAAAAATACCTGAGCGTTCAGTTAATTGCAAGCTCAGTGCAACCTAACAGTGTAAGGAAGCTGATAAAACAAAAAGCTATGGAAAACATTCACACAACAGCAGACATGGCATCCAGTAAACAGGGGGTAAGGCTGCCACTGTACTCTACACTATCAAGCCACACCTTTGGACAAATCGCTTAAGGAAACTGTGTATTCATCCTAGACCTGAGGGCATATTCTTTCATACCACGAAGAAAAAAAAAAAAAGCCCTGTTTCTATTTGTGTGCAAGAAGCTTTTTCATTGGCTCATCTCTGATTACTTAATTTCTCCCTTCCATGATGACTGTATTAAACGTGCTTTTCTGTATTAAACGTGCTTTTCTACTCTGGATTTTCCTTAGATTTTTTTAAACTGTTTGCCTCGGCATATGTCAAAAATCCAAAAGAAAGCATTTCAAATACGCATACTAGTTTGCTGCCAACTTCAGATCCTGTCTATCAAAAATGAGAAGACTAATTTAAGAAAGAAGATACTATGTTGGCTCAAATATCCACTCACCCGTTGTGCTTTTGTTTATTGAACGGAAAGTATCACTAAGATTGCAAAACCACTGAGCTGCATTTTCAGAGACAAAGCATGCAACAGAAAGTTATTGAGCACCTGCTGAATTTAGAGCATTACAGTAGAGAATGGGATGGAGAATGAGTAGAGAATAGTTGAGAGAATGAGCTTAAAAAAAAAAAAGATCTGGGTTTGAGTCCTAGCTATGCCTTGGGCATGTTTCTTAATTTCTCCGAATTTGCGATTAGGTTAAGGATTGAATTATATAGCACACATATGGTTAAGAGCCCAAGTGCTAACCAAAAGGTTGGCAGTTCAAATCTACCAGCCGCTCCTTGGAAACCCTATGGGGCAGTTCTACTCTGTCCTACAGGGTTGCTATGAGTCGGAATCAACTTGACAACAGTTTTTTTTTTTCCTTAATGTAAAGTGCTTAGAACAACGTCACACATATGGTAACGGTACAATACATTATGCTGTTGTTATTATTATCATTATTATTATTTTTCACCTTTGCATATTGTAAGACTAAACATCAGGCCTGGGGTCTAGCAATCATTTTTCTTATTTTATTTCTGTTTTATTTGTTTGCAAGTTTCATTTAATGCACGGTCTCTCCTAGCAGGACAAATGCAAAGGAACAACTACTCAGGGGGTAGAACTCTGACCAATTTTATCAGCCAGCTAGAAGGCTGACCAGTGTCATTTTACAAAGGAGCACAATGAGCAAGACAGCTTATATTCACATACCCAAAGTCAGGGAATCACAGGTGATCACAGGCGATCATTCACAGCATGAAGAATTATGGGAATGCAGAGACAAAATATGGTAAGTGTCACTGGAGAAACATCAATAAAATACTCGGGGAGTTTAGCAGTAGAGGAGGAATTTTGTTGGTCCAAGAACGTTAAAATTGTAATGGACTGAGATGCAATCTAGTTTCAAAAATTGTTCTTAAGTTACTTTCATTGCTAAATCTCCCTTCTACCCACTGCACCCTAAGCCTCCACTTCCATTTTTACTTAGCCTCCATTCTAGTACTTACATTTTTTTTTAATTTTTATTGTGCTTTAAGTGAAATTTACAAATCAAGTCAGTCTCTCATACAAAAATTTATATACACCTTGCTATATATTGCTAGTTGCTTGCCCTCTAATGAGACAGCACACTCCTTCCCTCCACTCTCTATTTTCGTGCCCACCCGGCCAGCTTCTGACCTCCTCTGTCCTCTCATCTCCTTTCCAGACAGGGGCTGCCCACATAGTCTCATGTGTCTACTTGATCCAAGAAGCTTACTCTTCACAAGTATCATTTTCTATCCCATAGTGCAGTCCAATCCCTGTCTGAAGAGTTGGCTTTTGCAATGATTCCTGTCTTGGGCTAACAGAAGATCTGGGGACCATGACCTCCGGGGTCTTTCTAGTCTCAGTCAGACCATTAAGTCTGGTCTTTTTATGAGAATTTGAGGTCTGCATCCCACTGGTACTCACATTTTTATGGGGTAGATTTTTAAACATTATTCCAAAGAGTACCATGTAGTTTCAAAAAGTAATCACATGAGGATTGGTAATGCAAACTGGAAGCCCAGGACTGGAGTTAAGCAAGGCATCATCCAATTAGAGTATGTCCAGACAAGGCCAACAAGAAGAGTATTGGATCCTCAAACCACATCAGATGAGGCATGGTTAAATGAAAATAGAAACATTAATCCTGAAAAGAGAAGGCTTGGGGAAACCATGATGCATATTTTTGAATAGGTAAAGTGTTCTTGTATGAAAGAGAATTTAGACATCCTGTGTAAATCAAGAAATGTAAACTAGGAAACATGGGAAGGAGTGTCAGAAAAAAGGTTTTAGATTAATGTAAGGGACTGATTTATACTGGTTTGAGGTGTTCAACCACAGTTCCTTCTAAAGGCGAGGACACCATTCCACTAAAAGAGGTCACACAGAGAGGAAAAATCCTCGCATTAGCTGGGGGCCGGGGGGGGGGAGGGGGACACAAAGTGAGTGGGGGGAGGGGCAAGTTAAACAACTTCCAAGGCTCCTTCACATTCTAAAAGTCTATGAAATACCTAAAACCACGAAACATTTCTCTTTTGGAGAAAACGTAATTGATTGTGGGAAACTACTTTGAAAACTGAATTGTTTTTTCTATGTCTCCTATTTGTGTACCTGTAAGTAACCAGAAGCAGAGACCTATTGGTGGCTGGGCCTTTCTTGGACAGTTTGGCTGTAATGTTCATAGCACAAAGCCTCCCAATGCTCCATAAGGCACACAAACAGTAGCAGGAAAAAACTGAAATGTCAAGCCCTAGACACATGAGGGTGTCTGAAATTACAGGAATGCAATACGCAGCCCAATCTCCCCACTAGCCTTTGTTGTTACTGTCTCTTGGAGCACTGGAGAGTTTTATTCCAAAATGATGAACACAGATGTCCTAGGCTATGCTCTCTCTCTCTCTATATATATATATAAAAAAACCAAACCCAGTGCCGTCGAGTCAATTCCGACCCATAGCGACCCTACAGGACAGAGTAGAACTGCCCCATAGAGTTTCCAAGGAGCACCTGGCGGATTCGAACTGCCGACCCTTTGGTTAGCAGCCATAGCACTTAACCACTATGCCACCATGGTTTCCATGCTCTATATACTCTGGCTCAATTCACTGCCCAGCTTGGGGGAAATGGATAGCAATGACAAGGTTGTATTTTGTCTTGAAATGTTTTGCAAAGGGAGGAAATTGAGTAGTGGTGGTTTAGAAAAAAAAAAAAAAAATTCCCAAAGTACATCAACCGAGAGGAAGACTCAGACCTCTTCAAAGCCTTAACTACTGCAATATTGTCATCCGTCTCCCTTAGTCTTCTCCACCACTTTCCTCTCCAGTCCTGCAAGACTACTGGTTTTTATTGAAAAACACAAAGTTTGCAAGATGGGGTTACTGAGGCAAGAGTAACTTCACAAAGTCTAGTTCTTCACATGTGGAAACGTGCCATGGATAATGTAAAGGTGGCTGGATGTGGGTCATCTGGGTTGTAATGGCAGAGGTGTCTGACCTCCTCTAACTTCAAAAGGGGGGAGGAGAATCACCATCAGCATCAACAGTCCAATGCTGAGTCCTATAAGGCGGAGGTCTGACATACATCCACCCTCCAACCTTTTTTAGCAATTCTGACACCAGGCGTCCCTCTCACGGCACTCTCTACTTCTCAGCCCAAGGGCACTCAGCTCTCTTGTTCCATGGGTCAGCATACCCACTGGAACAGCCTTGCTCCATTCACTCCCCAGCTAGGGGTAAATGGATCCCCTGGTTCTGCTGCCACCGTATCTTTGTTGCCACTTCTCAGCATCTCTCACCATCTTCGATGTTACTGCTCCCTCTTTCCCTGTCTCCTGGTCTAGGAGGTTCTCAGTGCAGGGATCCCAGGTCCAAAGAAAGCACTCCATTCCTAGCTCTTTTTCCATAATAGTAATGAGATCCTCCCTTTCTGCTTCTGGGATGGCTCATTTTAAAGCCTAGCAAGATGGTGAAACTGAACAATCCCCTTGTTAGGGTTCCATACACCTTATTTGCATGGTGCCCCCATGACAAGGGTGCCACACAGACCTTACTTGTATTATTAGCAAGCTGTCCAATCCCCTTGGTGAGCCACAAGCACCTTATTTGCATAGCCTCACCCAAACTTTTGGTGGGAGTTACAAGACCATGGCTAGAAAGGCCAAATAAAAGTGACCCATTGCACCAAAGGGATCATTCTAATTTTTACTTTAAGTCCATTATAATTGATATATTCAAGTGACATCTAGGTGGATGGGGGTTAAAAAGAGAAATGGATTGAGAGAATAAGAACTACTTTGTAAGTATGGAAACCTGGGCTTACAATGTTTAAACAAAACAAAAACCACACACACAAATGAATTTGCTCAGAAATCTGACACAGTGGTACAAGCCAGTGAAACTTATATCTACACTCTTGACAAGAGTTTTACTCCTAAAAATAAAGGCAGGCAAGGGATCAAATTTCCACCTAGAATAAGCAGATGATGGAGAACATTAAAAGCCTTTCAGAATTCTCAGCTTCTTGTCTGAAGCTATTAAACTGATGGCAAATTAAGGGGTTAAAAACTTTCTTTCTTGAATCAGGTGGACACTTGAGACTGTGTTGGCATCTCCTGTCTGGAGGGGGGATGGGAGGAGAGAGAGAGTTGGAAGCTTGCAAGATTGTCACGAAAGGAGAGACTGGAAGGGCTGACTCATTAGGGGGAGAGCAAGTGGGAGTACGGAGTAAGGTGTATATAAACTTATATGTGACAGTCTGACTTGATTTGTAAACGTTCACTTGAAGCTCAATAAAAGTTAATAAATAAATAAATAAAAACTTTCTTTCTTAAAGAATAAAGTTTCCACTAATGACAAGGGCAATGGTTGAACCAGCAGGGTCCACAGTCACTTTTGCATTTTTACACTGCAGGAGGGAAACGGGAGTGGGGAAAATGCCCGTATTAGAGTTACAAGATTGGCTGGGCCGCAGAGGTCATTTCAGACCATGGAATATTTTAACAGTCTCAAGTTGTTATTAGTTGCTGCCGAGTAAGCTATGGCGCATGGTGATCTTAAGTATAATGGAGAGAAACATGACCCGTTCCTGCGCTGTCTTCATGACCATTGTTAGTATGTTGAGTCCATTGTTTCGGCTACTGTGTCAATTGCTCTCATTAAGGTTTTCCTTCATTTTCAATGATCCTTCATTTAACTAACCATTTTGTCCTTTCCTAGTGATTGGTCTTTGCTGACAACATGTCCAAAGTTAGGGAATCAAAGTCTTACCATTCTTGCTTCTAAGGAGCATTCTGGTTGTATTTCTTCTGAGACTGATTTGTTTGTTCTTCTGGAAGTCCGTGGTATATTCAGTACTCTTTGCCAACACCACAATTCAAAGGCATCAATTCTTCCGTCTTCCTTATTCGTTATCCAGCTTCTGCATGTATACGAGGCAACTGAAAAGACCATGGCTTGGGCCAGGCACACCTTAGTTGTCAAAGTGACATCTTTGCTTTTTATTTTACACTTCCCCCAGCGCTCAGTCCCTCTGAGCTGGTGTACTTTTCAAGGGGGACTCCATTCTACAGCTAATAGCTAGCTGGGGAGTCATTTCCTATGAGCCCACTCAGTTACTACATCATTATTGCATAATTTTATTGTTTCACTCAACTCTTTTTTTCTCCCTCCTAAGTCATCAGGTAAGGTATTTAGTCAATCAGAGCACACATTAAGCAGGGAGGAGCTGTACAGCAAATTGAGCACTGCTCCCCAAAACAACATTCCGCCCCCAAACACTCCACTGACATATTTCTCTTTCCGCACTGTGGTTGTGAAAAAGTAATGTAAGAAAATCTGTGGATTTTTCAGTTTCCTTTGAATGCTGTGACCAGCCTACACTTTTATAAAAGAAAAAACCATAATAAAATGGACATTTCTTGGCAGAAGGCCCTACCAATAATTCTAATTATAGAATCACTTGAAGAATCATCAGTTGAGTGACGCGAAGACTCTAATATATGCAAATACAAAATAAAGCAAACATTTATTTCCACAAGCATTATTAAATTATGACATATTAGGAGTCATTAACAACCAGCAGGCAGGGGTGCTGGGTTCTGCCAGTCTAATGTAGCAAACGATCAAAAATAATATCCATGGGGCAATTAATTTACTGCACATTGATTATTTCAATCTCTGAACTAATAAGCAGTGCTAAACCAAATAAAATTAAACCAGCACAGCAAGTAACTAAAGGCTGGTCCCACTTGTAAGGGGTTGTCTGTAACTTTGGGAGATGAATTACTTCTCTCAGGTTCGTGGGGTATGGCAAGAAGCTATCCCAGCGCCCTAAACTATACCGTGAAAACTTAGAGCTGCTTGGAAATCATCCTTACAGCAACTATATCCTACTTATACACAAGGACTAGTGCACATTTCATAAATCCAAGAATTAAGACTCTGACACATTGTCCGAGATCAGCCAGCTAGTAACAACTAGCACAGTCAGGATCAGTATCTTGGAACTTGGGTTAGTTCAATATATTTTCTACTCTGGGGCTTAAATGACTACTTAACTCACCTGGAGTTGGAGCAAATGCAATTTCTATTAATTCAAAAAATTACCTAGCAAACTGCCAAGCTGCCATTTTTATCCTGGTTTGAGGAAATACTCATTATTAATAAAACAGTAGTCAACAAATGTATTGAATCTGTTTTAAAAATTTTAACCACAATTCTAACTCTTCCTTCCTTTATACATTCATTAATCTAGCAGACATTAAATAGCCACTAAATCTGCTTGGTAATGTGTTCGGCTCTATAGGTAAACAAAGGGAAATTAGAAGCAGGCCCTATTCTTAAAGAGTTCAAGAGATAAAAACAGCACTGATGTGCTGATAAATGTTTAACAATCAGGCATCTGGGGGAAGAGAGAGAAAAAGGCCTGATTTATAGCATTTGCCAATTTCTGTGATGTAAATATCCCTAACTATGGCCAATTTCAATCTATCAACATGATATCACAGAACGTGGAGTTGGGAAGAGATGTGCAAGCCTGTCTAAACCAACTCCAGTACACCACCGCTTTACATATATATTGTTGTTATTGTTAGGTGCCATCGAGTTGGTTCCAACTCATAGCAACCCTACAGGACACAGCAGAATTGCCCCATAGGGTTTCCAAGGAGTGCCTTGTGGATCCAAACTGCCGACTTTTTGGTTAGCAGCTGTAGCTCTTAAGCACTGCACTATCAGGGCTCCAGTACATATACATACATATACATGTATACATGGAGTCCCTGGGTGCTGCAGATGGTAAATGTACTCTACAGCTAACCAAAAGGTTGGAGGTTCAAGTCTACCCAGAGGAACCTCAGGAGAAAGGCCTATGATCTACTTCTGGAAAAAAAAAAAAATCTGCCATCAAAAACCTTATGGAGCACAGTTCTATGCTGACACACACAGGGTCGCCATCAGTCAGGATCCACTAAACAGCAACTGGTGGTACTGGTAGTGGGTGGCGCAAACAGTTAACACCACTGCTAGCCAAAGGGAGATGCCTCAGAAGAAAGGCCTGGTGATCTTCTTCCAAAAAACCAGCCACTGACAACACCATGAAGCAGAGTTCTCCTGTGACACATACATGGTCACCGTGAGTCGGCGCTGACTCAACAAGAACCGGTTTGGTTACATATATACATATGTGTATGTGTATATATGTATATACAAACACATATGTACACACACATACATATACATATATATGTGTGTATACATAAAAAACAAAAAAAAACCATTGCCATCAAGTCAATTCTGACATGATCCATCTATACACTGTCTACCAGAGACACATCTTAGAACAAAAGACATAAATAGAGTAGAAGTAAAAGCATGGGAAAAAAAAAATCCATGCCGATAGTAACCAAAAGAGAGCTTGGCTAGCTATATTGATATCAGAGAAAATAGGTTTAAGTCAAAATCTGTTATGAGACAAAAAAGGGCATTAGATAATGATAAAAGGGTCAATTCATCAAGAAGTTATAACAATTATAAATATATGTACACTTGGCATCAAAGCCAAAAGCAAACCTGTTGCCCCCAAGTTGATACCAACTCATAGCCACCCTACAGGACACAGTAGAACTGCCCTATAGGGTCTCCAAGGGGCACCCTTTTGGTCAATAGGTGTAGCCTCTAACCAGTACCCCACCGGGGTTTTCCGTATGTGTGTGTATAGATATATGGATACATAGATACACATGACAGAATCAAATAGTTTGCAGTTGTTATTTTAAAGAGCAGTGGGATAATTATGGTTGATTTTGCTTTGTTCTTTACACTTATTTTAGCTTCCAGTATTTGTTACAGACAGCATTTTTTAGATCAGTACTAACACCAAGATCCTCATCCCAAGCCACTTTTCTAGGTTGTGCCGGCATCACCAGAATTACTGAGAATTGGAGAGACTGAAACATTTTGAAGGCACATCAGGTTAGCTTTAGAACCCTCCTGGTAGAGCTAAGAAAGGATATGCTATATACAGTACCCAACTTCTTAGAGGCATCCTAAGACTTTATTTAGCACTAAGCCTTCCTGAGGAATCTCTGCACAGTGCGAACATAGTTAACTTGCTCAGCTGCTAACCAAAAGGTTGCAGGTTCGAGTCCATCCAGAGGTGCCTCAGAAAACATGCCTGGAAATCTACTTCCAAAAAATCAACCACTGAAAACCTTATGGAGCACAGTTCCATTCTGACACACTTGGGGTCACCATGAGTCAGAGTCAAACTGACAGCGAGTGGTTGCTGTTGTAAGCCTTCCTGAACCCCACATCTATACCCACAAACTACCTACATCCTACAAAATGCACTTACAGGGCACGCTTCCACCATGCGTGTACAATCATTTTAAATGTTCAGTCATAGGATGGCTTCCTGTGGGAGAGGGGAGTGGGGAGGCAACAAGGAGAAGGACAATCAGCAAACACAGGACTCCAGGCAAGCATATTCACGCCTCCGCCAAACCCCCAGACAGGAGTCAATCATGTGCCACCTGTTTGGTTTTGTGGTTAATTTTCAACAACGTCTGCAGCTGTAATCAGCGGTTCCTCCTTCGGTGTTGTTAACATGCAGACAACATTTTTCTTTGGAAACAAAAAACCACTCCTCTTTCTCGCTTTTTAATTACGGCTAAAAAAAATTTTAGCCCTGTAATCTAAAAAACTGTTTGTATTTATGATCATTTTTAATTTAAAGAGCTGGAAGTTGTATGGAGGGAATATAAAGTGCCTGTATCATTAGTACAGTTTTCACATCTACCAAGCACTTCCGTGTGCATTATCACATGTAACTATCACAATAATCCCCTGAAGTCGATGTTCCTATCACCTCCATATGTGAAGAAGGAAAGGTTCAAAAAGTTTGAAAGACTCACTCACGTGCCCAGAGCCACAGAGCGGTAGCCCAACACCTTGAGCATATGGGCTTCAGATTCCAAACCCCAACACAGTGGGGAAGTGTAGCCTGGTATAGCAGGAAAACGCAGCATTTGGAGTCAGCGGACCTGATTTCAAATCCCAATACTGCCATTTTCTATCTGTGTGATCTTTGGCAATATCCTTATACCTTCTGGGCCTCATTTTACTCCTCTATAGAATGGGTAAACAATACCCACCTCATAGGACTGTTATAACGTTCAAACAAAAGAAAATCTGCAATATGGTGGGTTTGGTTCTCCAAACGTTTACTACCTTTTCCTGTTTTTTCTTTTTTTTCCTACATCGCTCATTTCCTCCACTTCCCTTCCTATTTCATCCACCCTGACTTCAGTCACACTCTGTTTGTTTCCTGCCCTGGCTGGGTAGGTGTCCCCAGTTCGATGATGAAATTTCATGGTCATTTGATGTACAGTATGTTTTACACAGAGCCTATATCTGTAACAAGATTAGCATATGAACGATTAGTAAATCAGGGAATTACTTCAGTATAACATGGAGTCCCACTGGTTCTTGTACAATTTTTCTTAGCACACTGTAGGTTTTGCCACCAACATACACAGCTGATCACAAAGTACACACACAGGTGGATGTGAGAGGCCATGAAGGATTACAGCACCGTGCACGTTGCCTGTTTATATCCCATGCCTCTTCGTGGCTCAGTCTGGCCACAGGCTCTGTCTAGAGAGTATCTACTGAGCAGTTCCCTCCAATAAGCACACAAACACTAGAGAAGGTGCCAGAACCATTTCATGTTAAGCCTGTTATGGCTTCTCCACCTACAAATTCTGGCGTTAATGGTCTCTGGCCTCATTTTCATAATTCAGCAGATTCGGTATTTCCTTATACACTCTTCCATCAAGCCACCTTCTCCTTGGTTTTTTTTAAAGGCAAAGCCTTATATTTACTGGGTGATTTCTTTCTTTTTTTTTTTTTTAGAAAATGATTAGGTTTAATATTTATGCAGTTCCTTTCATGGAGGTATAAGATACTACCAATAAAGCATTCTTTTATCTTGGTGAAATTATACACACCGAAACATTTGACAATACAACAACTTTCACATTTATAATTGAATGACATTGATTCCATTTTTACTGTTGTGCCACCATTATCTCTATCATTTCCCAAAATATTTCACTGTATTAACATAAACTCAATACCCTCACACAAAAATTCTCCCTTTACCCCTCCATCCCGCCACTGGTAACTATTAATAATTTTTGGATTCGATATATTTGCTTATTTCATATAAGTGACTTACAATATTTATCCTTTTGTGACTGCCTTATTTTACACAGCATAATGTTTTCAAGGTTCATCCATGTCGTGGCATGTATCAGAACTTCATTACTCTTTATGGCTGTGTAATGTTCCATTGTATGTATATACCACATTTTGTTTATTCATTCATCTGTTGATAGACATTTTGGCTATTGTGAAAAGTGCTTACGTAGCATTGAGTTTCTGTTTATGGTGACGGAAACTTGCTTTGATTAAGGGTAATGATTGCACAGCCAATTGGTGTAATTGATGTCACTAAGTTGTAAACCTGTGAAAAGGTGAATTGGCAAATGTGTGATATATAGTTTTACAACAACAAAAAAAGAGTAGCTGCTGAGGCTGATTATGTACAAGCAAACACCTCATGGGATTTGGTTTCTTTGTTTCTAAGTTTAGCTTTATGGTTTCATGGGACATCCCAATTAATGGCTTAATACAATTTTTTTTTTTATAATTTTTATTGAGCTTTAAGTGCACGTTTACAAATCAAGTCAGTCTGTCACATATAAGCTTATATACACCTTACTCCATACTCCCGCTTACTCTCCCCCTAATGAGTCAGCCCTTCCAGTCTCTTCTTTCATGACAATTTTGCCAGTTTCTAACCCTCTCTACCCTCCTATCTCCCCTCCAGACAGGAGAAGCCAACACAGTCTCAAGTGTCCACCTGATACAAGTAGCTCACTCTTCATCAGCATCTCTCTCCTACCCATTGTCCAGTCCCTTCCATGTCTGATGAGTTGTCTTTGGGAACGGTTCCTGTCCTGGGCCAACAGAAGGTTTGGGGACCATGGCCGCCGGGATTCCTCTAGTCTCAGTCAGACCATGAAGTCTGGTCTTTTTATGAGAATTTGGGGTCTGCATCCCACTGATCTCCTGCTCCCTCAGGGGTTCTCTGTTGTGCTCCCTGTCAGGGCAGTCATCGGTTGTGGCCGGGTACCATCTAGTTCTTCTGGTCTCAGGATGATGTAAGTCTCTGGTTCTTGTGGCCCTTTCTGTCTCTTGGGCTCATAGTTATCGTGTGACCTTGGTGTTCTTCATTCTCCTTTGATCGAGGTGGGTTGAGACCAATTGATGCATCTTAGATGGCCGCTTGTTAGCATTTAAGACCCCAGATACCACATTTCAAAGTGGGATGCAGAATGTTTTCATAATAGAATTATTTTGCCAATTGACTTAGAAGTCCCCTAAGCCATAGTCCCCAAACCCCCACCCTTGCTCCGCTGACCTTTGAAGCATTCATTTTATCCCAGAAACTTCTTTGCTTTTGGTCCAGTCCAGTTGAGCTGACCTTCCGTGTATTGAGTATTGTCCTTCCCTTCACCTAAAGTAGTTCTTATCTACTAACTAATCAGTAAATAACCCTTTCCTACCCTCCCCCCTCCCTCCCTTGTACCCACAAAAGTATGTGTTCTTCTCAGTTTATACTATTTCTCAAGATCTTATAATAGTGGTCTTATACAATATTTGTCCTTTTGCATCTGACTAATTTCACTCAGCATAATGCCTCCCAGGTTCCTCCATGTTATGAAATGTTTCACAGATTCGTCACTGTTCTTTATCGATGCGTAGTATTCCATTGTGTGAATATACCACAATTTATTTAACCATTCATCCGTTGATGGACACCTTGGTTGCTTCCAGCTTTTTGCTATTGTAAACAGAGCTGCAATAAACATAGGTGTGCATACATCTGTTCGTATGAAGGCTCTTATTTCTCTAGGGAATACTCTGAGGAGTGGGATTTCTAGGTTGTATGGTAGCTCTATTTCTAACTTTTTAAGAAAACGCCAGATAGATTTCCAAAGTGGTTGTACCATTTTACATTCCCACCAGCAGTGTATAAGTGTTCCAGTCTCTCCATAGCCTCTCCAACATTTATTATTTTGTGTTCTTTGGATTAATGCCAGCCTTGTTGGAGTGACATGGAATCTCATCGTAGTTTTAATTTGCATTTCTCTAATGGCTAATGATCGAGAGCATTTTCTCATGTATCTGTTAGCTGCCTGAATATCTTCTTTAGTGAAGTGTGTGTTCATATCCTTTGCCCACTTCTTGATTGGGTTGTTTGTCTTTTTGTGGTTGAGTTTTGACAGAATCATATAGATTTTAGAGATCAGGCGCTGGTCGGAGATGTCATAGCTGAAAATTCTTTCCCAGTCTGTAGGTGGCCTTTTTACTCTTTTGGTGAAGTCTTTAGATGAGCATAGGTGTTTGATTTTTAGGAGCTCCCAGTTATCTGGTTTCTCTTCGTCATTTTTGGTAATGTTTTGTATTCTGTTTATGCCTTGTATTAGGGCTCCTAATGTTGTCCCTATTTTTTCTTCCATGATCTTTATCATTTTAGTCTTTATGTTTAGGTCTTTGATCCACTTGGAGTTAGTTTTTGTGCATGGTGTGAGGTATGGGTCCTGTTTCATTTTTTTGCAAATGGATATCCAGTTATGCCAGCACCTTTTGTTAAAAAGACTGTCTTTTACTGGGTGATTTCTTTATTTCTAGGGATTTTTTTTTAATATGTTTTTATAACTGTGCTAGTATTTTTATTAAGATTGCTATTCTTTTGGTTATAACATAATAACATTAAACCTTCTGAATGGTTAAAACATTTTGAGTTATCTATTCCAATTTTACTTCCCTCAAAAATGTTGATTATTTTTAGTATGCAATTTTGTGGAATATGAGATGTTTTAATAGAACACATGTATAATGGCAGAAATGCCTATATTTTGCTTTGTTGTGTGGATATATGTTATATACCAAGGCATCACTCATGGATGGAATAAATAATACAAACAAATTGGTTTTCATTTCACCTATTTCACTCTCTCTCTGAAAAGCCAATTCAGCATGTGATCTCTGTGGTTGAGTGCAAAATTTTTATCCAAGATAGCACCAAGTGTGGTAATTCATATTACCCATACTCTCAACAAAATGTTTCTCAAGATAAAATAGTGTTCAAATATATCAAATATGAACATATAAGAATAAACCCATTGCTGTCAAGTCGATTCCGACTCTGACCCTACAGGACAGAGTAGAACTGCCCCACAGGGTTTGCACAGAGCAACTGGTGGATTCGAACTGCTGACCTTTGGTTAATGGCCTGAGGTCTTAACCACTGTGCCACCAGGGGCTCACAGCGTTCAAATATAATCTATGATGAATTGGCCTCTCTACAGACTTTAAGCAGCTTTGATTTGATTAGGTAAACTGATTTCATCTTAAAATCAGCTGAACTCCCAAGCAAGCAAAGTCATTGCAAGAAAAGCATCTTTAGTTACAGAGCCTGTTGCATGAGTAATCAATTTCTAGGGTAAAGAAATAAGTTCAGAAATTTTTTAAAGTTTGTCCTCTTGCCTCGACCCTACTTAATTGGCAGTAAAATGAATCTTAAGATTTTTATTTGCATTTTGATTTTGTGGCCATAAACAAATGACAATCTTCCTAGGCTTCGGTTTCCTTCTAGGAAAATAAGAATTTAAAAAAAAAAAAAAAAAAAAAACTATGTGGTCGTTTTAAAAAATTAAACAAGACAATATATTGAGAATTACTTGTAAATCTATTGCTACTCCAATCTCGGGATTTTAAAGTGCTCTGATAAAGAATATATTATTGCCATCACTGATATTTTATACTCTGACTCTTCAACAAATTACCTTGTTCATAATAATTGTTCAATAAAAATATGCTAAATTAAATTGAACCATACGGGTAATTAATCTAAGGGTTCCTCAATTAAGCCATTTAAAAGAAACTAGATGTATTTCTTAAGAACAATAGATTATTCCTAAATTATAACAAGAAACTTACATTTCAAAAAAAACGAGCCATATTACTATCTTAAAGATTAAAAATATTTTTTATTTTTAAAAGTCATTGAGTAAGTTGTTGTATTGGTTAGAATTTGGTTTGACTGCAAGTGATAGAAAATCTAAATTATAATAGCATAAAGAAGACCTAAGTTAACTTTCCCCTAACATAAAAGTTTATGCGGGAAGGTCAGGCTGGTATGGTGACTCTATAGTTATCAGAACCCCAGGTTTGTTCTCTTTTATTATTCTGCCATCTTTAATTGTCAGCTTCTACTTCCTGGCCAAGATGACTGCATTCCAGCCAGCAGGAATGAAAAAGGAAAACAGAAAGGCACCTTCCCTTTTGTTAAGGGCACTACCCAGAAATTATACACACCACTTCTGCTTATAACCCATTGGCCAGAATAGATCATATGGCCATCCTTAGCTGGTTAGAAGGCTGGGAAATGTAATCTTCCGTCTAGTGGCCGTGTGCCCAGATGAGAATAGAAAGTGGATTGTAAGAAGACTCATTAACAACCTGGAACATGCAGATGATGAAATCCTGCTTGCCAAAAACGAAAATGACTTAAAGTGACCACTGAAAAGATCAAACACCACAGCCTTCAGTATAGATTACACCTAAACATAAAGAAAACCGAGATCCTCATAACTGGACCAATAAGCAACATCATGAGAAATGGAGAAAAAGTTAAAGTTGTCAACTATTTCATTCCACTTGGATTAACAATCAATGCCCCTGGAAACAGCAGTCAAGAAATCAAACAATGTGTTTCACTGGGCAAATCTGCTGCAAAAGATCTCTTTAAAGTTCTTAAAAGCAAAGATGTCACTTTGATGACTAAAGTGTGCCTGACCCCAAGCCATGGTCTTTTCAATTGTCTTATATGCATGTGAAAGCTGGACAATGAAAATGGAGGGCAGAAAAACTGATGCACTCAAATTACAGTGTTGACAAAGAATACTGAGTTTATTGTGGACAGGCAGAAGAACAAACAAATTGGTCTTAGAAGAAAAACAATCATAGTGTTCTTTAGAAGCATGGATGGTGAGACTTCTTGCTTACTTTGGACATGTCATCAGGAAAGACCAATCGCTAAAAAAGGACAACATGGTTGGTAAAGTAGAGGGTCAGCAAAAATGAGGAAAACTCTCAATGAGATAGATTGACACAATAGCCTCAATGATGGGCTCAAAAATATCAAAGATCACGGAGGTGGGGCAGGAGCTGGCAACACTTCATTCTGTTGTACATAAGGTCTCCGTGAGTCAGATCCAGCTCCATGGTAACTAACAACAACATTTCTACAGAAGAACAGGAACAGAAATATCAAGAGGTTTACCACAATTTTATAAAGTGACAATGAGCTTTGATTCAAATAAATCAATACAGTGCAAATAAATTAATTAGTTTCTAATAAGCTTTCAAAGCAAGATTACACGAGTTTGAAGACTGTTACATGATGCTAGTTAATGCAGAGAGTTGGAAACAATTTCCAACAGATAAGCTGCTTTTGATTGAAACCATTAAGACTCCCATCCCAATGATGTGTACTAACACTTCTAATATTAAGGAATTTTCAATTCAGTTAAAAGAAACGTGAAAAGTATAAAAACTGGCATAAGACCAAGAGTCAAGATGAAAGGGGAGATCCATTTAAGATGATCCTTCTACCTGAACCTAGATGAATAGTAACTTTTCTGGTTCTATTTGCATTCATCTCTCTTCTTACTTTCAGAATAGAGTGAGTACTCCATGTTCACTAATGTTGGCCAAAATGAAACTCTTTGGGAAGGAAAGGGCAGAGGCTAAACAAAAGTCAAAGAAACACAATGAATGCTCTACTGTAGAGAGAGTCTGGGCTATTTCTTAAAACAGTTAACAAGATTCTTTAACAGATGTAGGACAGCCTGCCCTGTCCCAGAACTCCCAAAAGTGCTTATTTCATAGATTCAAAACAAACAAAACTGAATTTTTTTTTTCACTTTTAATAAAAATTTATTCTTTTTATTAATTACACTTCATCACTACTATCAGTCAAAAAAGGGTCAGGGAGCTCCTAAAAATCAAACACCTATGCTCATCCAAAGACTTCACCAAAAGAGTAAAAAGACTACCTACAGACTGGGAAAAAGTTTTTAGCTATGACTTTTCTGATCAGCGCCTGATCTCTAAAATCTACATGATACTGCAAAAACTCAACTGCAAAAAGACAAATAACCCAATTAAAAAATGGACAAAAGATATGAATAGACACTTCACTAAAGAAGACATTCAGGCAGCTAACAGATATATGAGGAAATGTTCACAATCATTAGCCATTAGAGAAATGCAGATCAAAACTACAACGAGATTTCATCTCACTCCAACAAGGCTGGCATTAATCCAAAAAACACAAAATAATAAATGTTGGAGAGGCTATGGAGAGACTGGAACACTTATACACTGCTGGTGGGAATGTCAAATGGTACAATCACTTTGGAAATCGATTTGGTGCTTCTGTCAAAAGCTAGGAATAGAACTACCATACGATCCAGCAATCCCACTCCTTGGAATATATCCTAGAGAAATAAGACCCTTTACACAAACAGATATATGCACACCCATGTTTATGGCAGCTCTGTTTACAATAGCAAAAAGCTGGAAGCAACCAAGGTGTCCATCAACGGATGAATGGATAAATAAATTATGGTATATTCACACAATGGAATACTACGGATAGATAAAGAACAGTGAGGAATCTGTGAAACATTTCATAACATGGAGGAACCTGGAAGGCATTATGCTGAGTGAAATTAGTCAGTTGCAAAAGGACAAATATTGTATAAGACCACTATTAAAAGAACTTGAAAAATAGTTTAAACTGAGAAGAAAATATTTTTTTGTGGTTATGAGAGGGGGGAGGGAGGGAGGGGGGGGAGAGGGGCATTCCCTAATTAGATAGTAGGTAAGAACTACTTTAGGTGAAGGGAAAGACAGCACACAATACAGGGGAGGTCAGCACAATTGGACTAAACCAAAAGCAAAGAAGTTTCCTGAATAAACTGAATGCTTCGAAGGCCAGTGTAGCAAGGGCAGGGGTCTGGGGACCATGGTTTCAAGGGACATCTAAGTCATTTGGCATAATAAAATCTATTAACAAAACATTCTGCATCCGGCTTTGAAGAGTGGCGTCTGGGGTCTTAAACGCTAGCAAGCAGCCACCTAAGATGCATCAATTGGTCTCAACCCACCTGGATCAAAGCAGAATGAAGAACACCAAGGACACAAGGTGATTACGAGCCCCAGAGACAGAAAGGGCCACATGAACCAGAGATTACATCATACTGAGACCAGAAGAACTAGATGATGCCCGGCTACAACCGATGACTGCACTGACAGGGAACACAAGAAAGAACCCCTGAAGGAGCAGGAGAGCAGTGGGATGCAGACCCTAAATTCTCATAAGACCAGACTTAATGGTCTGACTGAGACTAGAAGGACCCCGGTGGTCATGGCCCCCAGACCTTCTGTTGCCCCAGGACAGGAACCATTCCCGAAGCCAACTCTTCAGACATGGATTGGACTGGACAACGTGTTGGAGAGGGATGCTGGTGAGGAGTGAGCTTCTTGGATCAGGTGGACACTTGAGACTATGTTGGCATCTCCTGCCTGGAGGGGAGATGAGAGGGTGGAGGGGGTTAGAAGTTGGCAAAATGGACACGAAAAGAGAGAGTGGAGGGAGAGAGTGGGCTGTCTCATTAAGGGGAGAGTAACTGGGAGTGTGTAGCAAGGTGTATATGGGTTTTTGTGTGAGAGACTGACTTGATTTGTAAACTTTCACTTAAAGCACAATAAAAATTATTTTAAAAAAAGATCAATTACTGAGGCTTCAGTCTAACTAAAAACCTGGAACCCAAGGGTAGAAAGACACAAATGCTCAAAAGACAGAAAAAACTGAGATAGAAGAGAGATAAAAGTACAGAGATTAGACGAAATGGAAAAGACTGGATAGCAACTTCAAGAAACAGAGGGTGAATTTGAAGGGAAATGGGAGAAGCAAGAAGATAAAGAAGGAGATAGAAGCAAAAAAAAAAATGTTAGTGAAGAAAGGAGTTATATAGACAGAGACAGGAAAGCAAAAAGGCAAAGGGGAGATGTTAGAAGAGAGACAGAGAACTGCCCTTTCACAGGAATGTGACTGGCACAAGGGTCTTTGAACTGGGGTGCTCCATTTAAGCAGCATTGGGAAGCAGTGGGAAAAGCTAGGATCAAACTTAACCACCATTCGGGGGACACCTACTGGGTTTTAGTCCCGTTTTCATGTGATGTAGATTTTACAGATTAAAGGCATTAAAACACATAGAGACATTCCACTGGTGTTACAAAATTATTAAATGACACTGCAGGGTTCAGTTCCTTATATGTTATCAGGTTTGATCCTACCAACCTCAGTGTGCAGCGGGAGTTATTATCCCCATTTCACACTGAGGCTCACAGAAAGTGACTTGTCCAATATTAGCCTTTACTCTGAGGAGCATCTGGGTAGACCTGAACTTCCAACCTTTTGCACTACCCAAAGAGTCCACCTTAATATTAGTCAGATAGAAATGATATTCCTATAGGAAACTGTGTATATCATAGCAAGCTCATCATGGAACCAAGAGTAGGAAAATACTAGGTCCCTCGGCACACCAGCAGGTAAAAATATCCTCCCCATCAAGAGAGTCAACAAATGCTATTCTAGTGCCCAATGGTAATAAAGGAAATCTCAGTAATTCAAATAATATTAGTTATTCCAATAAGATCAACTGGGGTGCTAAAAGGAGAGGCATAAGCTCCATGAAATTATCCCAATTGTTAATGAAATGACATATCAGTCCACAGCTGGGAGTTCATCTTTTCTCAGTGGATACTTAGCTAATAATAAGTAAATGTAAAGGAATTAAAAATTCACAAGGACTTTAATGACTTCCCCATTTCTAAAAAGTTAGCTCAGAAATTCAAACAAACAATAACACAATTTTGATTAGACAGAAACTTAAGTGGTCATATAAAAACCTGTCGCTGTGGAGTTGATTCAGACTCCTGTTTCTGAGGACAATCTATCCTGCCTTTTAAAACTCATGGGGTAGAATGTGCGATTATTCCAAGGCAAATAATACAGTAATTACCCTTTCATTTACCTTGACCTTCATGAAAGGTACGCTATATACATAGAATTTACGTCCTAAATGATATACTCTCTGGAATTGGCTTCCAAATAATTAACTAGGGCATAGGGGGAATGGGAAAGTATAAAGGAAACAAAATTTACAAGCAGAGTCCATGGATGGTGCAAATGGTTCACATAGTCAACTGCTGACTAAAAGGCTGGTGGTACACACTCACCTGGAGGTGCCTCGGAAAAAAGGCCCGGTGACCTGCTTCCAAAAAAAATCAGGCATTGAAAACTCTGTAGAGCACAGCGCTACTCTGATACACATACAGTCGCCATGAGATGGAATCCATTTGACAACAACTGCTCTATTTGTTGTTGTTAATTGTTGTAACTTTTGTTTTTAATAGTCGATGGGTACATGAAGGTTCTTTATATTATTTACTCTTGAGTTTTTTTAACCTTACCATAATAAAAAAGTTTTTAAGTACTACATACTGTTTATTTACCATATGATATAGCTCTAAACAAAATATCAAGAGCCAAGGAAGAGCAGCAAATTCTACAATACATCCAAAAAATAAAATCTGTAAAGGAAAGTGCCATCATTTCCACATACAGGGAAATCCAGGTCCTTTTTTCTGATCATTAGCATTTAACAGTTAACATATGTTGAATGTTTCCTATTCATCAGGCTTGACACCACTATTTATGTAATCTTCACAGTAATCTACTATTATTCTTATCCCCATCTTACAGATGAAGAAACTGACACACAGAGGTAAGGTAATATGATTCAAGTTCAGGAGTATTAAGTGAATTTTAACCCAGACAGTCTAGCTGCAAAGCCTAAGCTTTAAAAGTGTTGCTAGGAGCAGTGGAGTCAGTTCTGACTCACAGTGATCCTGTGTACAACAGAATGAAACACTGCCTGGTCATGTGCCATCCTCAAAATTATTGCTGTGTTTTTGAGCCCATCATTGCAGCCACTGTGTCACTTCTTTAATTCCAAGAGTATCTCTGTCCCCTTTCTTGCTAGCTAAGGATCACCTCATTCCTGAGTTGTCAGAATTGGGGGTGCCTGATTGAGAGCCTGTGAAAACAGGCACTGGGTTTTCTAAGTGATAAGGTTGATACCTTTGCCGTATCTGTCTCAGTGAACCCCTGAGAATTTTCAACATCAGCTTAGCTCCATTTAGCTCATTGACTAAGTATTCACTAAGTGCTGAGGCTGTTAGAGCCTCAGCACTGTGCTAGACACTTAGAACAGCAAATAGAAGATACGGGTCAATATAATATTTACTTTAGAAACCAGATGATCAAGAATAAATACAATCAATTCTACCCCCATGTGGCACTAACTACGCTATAATGAACGAGTTGCTTGACGTCTGTCTTCGTCACTGTAAAAAGTAAGCTCAGTGAGGGCTCAGACCATGTCTGTTTTGTCAACAGCTCTATCCTCAGTGCCTATCATAGCACTGTATACGTAGCCAGGTTCAACGTATATGGTCTGAATGGAACTGAATTCTGAGTGGCCTGTATTATAGCCAGATGGCGACACAGTGAAGGGGCAAGAATAGGGTCTTTGAACCCGGCATTCATTCATTCAACTGTTTGTTCATGCATTCATTCATGCACTTATGCAATCAATATTCATGGATGCACCATTGTTCAAGCGCTAGCAACAAAGCAGTGAAAAGTGGGTGTCTCCAACCTAACCCCTGAACAATCATGAGATGCTCAGTCTCTGGGAGTCAGTTTTCAGCTTCCTTATCGGAAAAACTGGATACTAATCACCTACTCAACGAGTTGATTCTGACTCATAGCAACCCTACAGGACAGATTAGAACTCCCTATAGGGTTTCTAGGCTGTAATCTTTACCGCAGCAGAATGCCACATCTTTCTCCCTTTCGCTTACCAGCTGAGCGCTTTAACCACCACACCACCAGGCTCCTTACTAACCTAGAAGCGACATTATTTTAAGGAAAACGGGTAATACATGCAAAGCCTCTGGCATATGGTAAGCACTCAACAAATGGCAACTATTCTAATTAACAATAAACAGAACTCCAAAAACAAAATAGTGAGAATACGATGTAGAGCAAGTGACAAGTGACATTGATTCCCAGAAGAAATGCACCTAGAAAAGTTCAGAGAGAGAAATATTGGTAATAATGTGTTCTAACTATATGGCATTTGTCATGGATTGAACTGTGTCCCCCCAAAATGTGTGTCAACTTGGCTAGGCCATGATTCCCAGTAGAGTGTGGTTGTCCACCATTTTGCCATCTGATGTGATTTTCCTGTGTATTGTAAATCCTAACCTCTGATGTTAATAAGGCAGGACTACAGGCAGTTATGTTAATGAGGGAGGACTCAAACTACAAAATTAGGTTGTGTATTCAGTTAATCTCTTTTGAGATATAAAAAAAGAGAGGCAGGTACCTCTCACCAAAAAGAAAGCAACCGGACACATAGTGCATCCTTTGGACCCGGGGTTCCTGCACTGAGAAGCTCCTAGACCAGGGAAAGATTCATGACAAGTACCATCCCCCAGAACCTACAGAAAGAGATGCCTTCCCCTGGAGCTAGGGCCCTGAATTCGTATTTCTAAAAAAAAAAAAAAAAATTTTTTTTTTTTTTTTTTAAACTGTGAGAGAATAAATTTCTGTTTGTTAAAGCTTTCCACTTGTGGTATTTCTGTTCTGGTAGCACTAGATAACTAAGAAAGCAATCATTCTTCAAACTGTTGAGGCATATGTCATCTGACGCATTAAGGGTAGGAAATATTTCCAGAAATTTCTGTAGTAGAGAAAAACTTTCTACAAAACCAGTTTGGCTGACACTCAAAAGTCTTCTATGGCCGAAGAAGGTCATGTAGAATTGTATTATTCTTGCCATCTTCCAGCAATGGTCAAAGTGGGGAACTCATGTCAGGTGGGCTTCTGCATGACCTACAGCCGGGCAGAGGCTCAGCCGGCAGGGCAAGACTGACAGGAAGCCTTTTGCAAAATTTACTCTTGCAAGGAGTCTCAGCCATTTCCACAATACCCAAAAAGAAGAATCCATAAGAACACACTTGTCAATCGCTCAGAGTCAGGCATTTTTAATTATATCTCAAGTAACATTCTCAATGATTCTGTGAAGCCATCTCTATTAACTCTATAGGGAAAATGAAACTTAAGAGAAGTTAAGAAACTTGCCCAGACTCACGGCTAGCTAGTTAGGGGCAGAGGCAGAACTCACATCCAGGTCTTCTGACTTGGGATCTCTGTTCCTCCATTCCAGCTACTTCCCCACGAGCTTATTGCCCTCTTCTAAAAGTTCTAACACATTACAAAAGGGAACTGACCCCCCCAAAATGGATTCTTGTATATCCCAATTTTCAATTCTCAGAAAGGATTCAAACCACCTTATATTCCTTTTATCCAGAAGCTTTTCCTTAGCCTTGTCAGGAATAGGAGCGGCTGCAAAACATCTCTGAGATGCCAGAAGACAGAGGTTAGCTGAAATACTTTCAACATCAGCAAATCACCTGAAGTCTCATAACAGCCCTTCGGGTTATATCCAGGCCTTTGTCTTCCTGAACAGAAAACTTCTGTCATCCACTTTAAGTGGACTACCATCCAAAGACCACTAGAAGTCTCTGTAGGACTAAAAACAAAACACACACACACACACACACATACACACACACACACACAAGTATGTAAATTCAGTGGATAGTTGATGTCATTTATCATATCTACCATCTCCTTATCAGGTCATGAGTCAGAGGAGAACTGCCCCATAAGGTTTCCAAGGAGCAGCTGGTGGATTCCAACTGCCAACCTTTTGTTTAGCAGTTAAACTCTTAACCACTGCACCACCAGGGTTCCTTTAAAACATTACTCTTGTTTTAATCTTTTAAAAAAATCATCTGTTGGACGCAGTACAGGAGAGGTCAGCACAACTGGACTAAACCAAAAGCAAAGAAGTTTCCTGAATACAACCAAGTGCTTCGAAGGCCAGAATAGCAGGGATAGGGACCTGGGGACCATTGACACCTAGGTCAATTGGCATACCAAAAGGTGTGAAGAAAACATTCTGCATCCCACTTTCGTGAATGGCATCTGGGGTCTTAAACGCTAGCAAGTGGCCATCTAAGATGTGTTAATTGGTCTCAAGTCACCAGGAGCAAAGGAGAATGAAGAACACCAAAAATACAAGGTCAATATGAGCCCAAGAGACAGAAAGGGCCACAAAAACCAGAGACGACATCAGCCTGAGACTGGAAGAGCTAGACAGTGCCTGGCTACAGCTAATGACTGCCCTGACAGGGAACACAACAGAGAATCCCTGATGGAGTTGGAGAACAGTGGTATGCAGACCTCAAATTCTCATAAAAAGACCAGACTTAACGGTCTGACTGAGATGAGAGGGAACCTGGAGGTCATGGTCCCTGGACCGTCTGTTAACCTAAGACTGGAACCATTCCCAGAGCCAACTTTTCAGAGAGGGATTGGACTTGACCGAAAGACAGAAAACGATACTGGTGAGGAGTGAGCTTCTTGGCTCAAGCAGACACATGAGACTATGTGGGCAGCTCCTGTCTAGAGGTGAGATGGGAAGGCAGAGGGGGACAGGAGCTAGCTGAATGGACACGGGGAACACAGGGTAGAGAAGCGTGGTGTGCTGTCTCATTAAGGGGAGAGCAGCCAGGAGTACAGAGCAAGGTGTACATAAGTTTTTGTATGAGAGACTGACATGATTTGTAAACTTTCACTTAAAGCCCAATTAAAAAAAAGGAAAAAAAAAAATTGTTCAGCCCTACTTTGTCACGTGCCAAATGGAAAGCTAAGTGCAGCATAATATACTATTTCTTTTCTTGAGTTTGATGCTATTTTTCCAAAAGCCTTTATTCCTTCTTACTGTGCTGCTGAATACACCACTAGCCACATGGAGCTATTTAAATGTAAATACACTCAAATAAAATAAAATTTAAAATTCAATTTCTCAGTAACACTAGTCACATTTCAAGTTTTCAATATCCCCATGTGGCTAGTGGCTACCATATTGGACAGTGCATATATAGAACATTTCCATCATCATAGAAAGTTCTATTAAACAGCATTGCCATACAGCATCAAATTCTGGGTCTTTATCAGTCCAAAACTTCCAGTCTGGATCAAAGAAAAAACAGAAGTACAATTGGAACAGGTCTTATCATTCCTGGGCTCCAACAGGTAAACTAGAGTTCAAAGGAAAAAGGCATTTAGTAATGTAATCACAGTGGGGATTTAGACATCCTGGGGTAATCCACGAATATCCATGGAGTAACCAGGGTGCTGATTACTTACTGACAATGAACTACAAACACAATGAATTACTGCATTTATTTTTTAAAAAAGAGAGAGATGCTGTAGAAAAACAAAGACCTTAATTTAAGCCATGTGACCTTAGACAAATCACGCCACTCCTCTCATCCTAATTTCATAATCTGCAACATGAAAAAGTTGACAAGTTCTGAGGTCCCTTTTACCTCTTAAATTTCTGGATTCTAAGAATTATTTCAAGGCCCTGGGAGAGGCCAAAAGGTTGGTGGCTCAAGTCCACCCAGACATGCCTTAGAAGAAAGGCCTGGCGATCTACTTCTGAAAAATCAGCCACTGAAAACCCAAGGAGCACCATTCTACTCTCACACACACGGGGTCACCATGGGTGGGAATCAACCGCAACTGGGAAGAATTTATTTAGTTTTCATGATATCCAAAGTACTGTGCGGACTTCGAAGATATATTAAGACAAGGTTTCAAAGAGCTTATTAAAAAATAGAAGAAACTGGCCATATGAGCCAAATAATACAAGACAGAACACTGTGTCATAAAACTGGTATTACCAAAGTATCATACAGAATCTGTCTCCTTACAGTACCAGGGAGACAAGAGTGAAGATGATGAAAATGTATACCTTTCTCTATCGAAAAAAGTGACAATATATTAGACCCCCTGCCTGTCACATAGAAGGCATTTAGTAATTATTTAAGTAATGAATAATTATTTGGTAAGATAATAACAGATTTATATTAATTATAATATTAGCATAAATTTATTGAGGACCTGGTATGTTAGGTTCTATTCAAGACATTTTCCCTAGGTTATCTCATTATAGCATCAAATAGGCCTATGAAAGAAGTACTTTTATTTTTCATTTTAGAGAAAGAAAACTGAAGTGAAAGGACTTTGGTAGCTAACTACACAGCTAAACAGCAGCAGAGCCAAGATTTAAAAACCAAGAAGGCTTCTTTCATTTCAACCCTTTGTCTCCTGAAGCACAATTTTACTTGCTAATGACCAGAAAGAGCCTCAAATAAGAAGATCCCTAGACTTCATCCTAAGAACCCTGCTAACTTTCCAAAGTTGCCAGGTTGCCATTTATTTTTTCAGAAAACAGAATAACACCTTATCTTTCCGGATAGACCCTTTACTCAAAGTATTTTCCAGTCCAAACCAGGTGGCAATTTCAATGCAGCTGGAGTCGTGGTCATGATTGTCTATCAGAGTCCCAACGTCCTGAGACCTTTGTTAACTGAATCAGACACAGGGAATGGGAATTTTTTAAAAATGCAAGTTAAATCATTATATTTGCTTGGGCAAATGGCACAGAGAGGCAGAGCTTCCCCCCTCCCCCCCAAGGAACTGGGGCACCTCTCTATCATTCAAAATTATTTTATAATTAGATGGGTATTTTGTAAGATAAAAGTCTCTGTAACCCTGACATTCAAGTGCCTTCCTATGAATGTCATGGAAGAGGGGGATCAAGGGCCAACTATTTATGTTACTTTGTTCTACAATCCTGTTTTCAAGGATATTCAACATCTGTTATGTCACTAAATTGTCCAAATTGAAAATATTTCCATATTCTCTGTACTGATCACATTCCATTACCCACAGGGTAAAAATACCCTGCTTTCCATCACTCAGTAGAACCACAAAGGCTATTAGAAGGCAATAAAGTCCCTAGATAGCCTCTCTTTTGTATATCTGCACTTTCCTCTGATCAATTAGATTCAGGAAGGCTGGAGGTGGGAAATGAAGGAAATAAAAATCTGGCCATAAACCCTTATCTTAATCCCACAAATAGCACTGACAAGCAGTAATTGGTGAAGAAAGAGCTCAACCATAGGAGGCTTCCCTGCTCCGAACACAAGTTAATTATTATCCAAAATTCATCATTAAATTATTATTCATAAAATGTTTCTGTCTGCTTCTCAGTGGAAATGTCACCCATAGTGGGCCCAGCCTATCTCAGGACACATGTCAGTATTCATGTCACTGGGCGAAAAACAGACCTGCATTTGATTCAAACAGATCTTTTGAAACATGTTTTACTGAAAATAATATTTATGGTAGAGAAAATTTCATGGTCCAGAAAGGTGCTTTCAAATAATTTAACTTACAGGAGACACTGTTTATAAATTTTTCAGAAATGGCAAAATATTTCTCACATCACCCATCTCCCATCCAAGCACCTAATTTAGAAATCTATGGGTTTAAAGGTTCGTGATTTTTGTGATTATCTACTTACAAACATTCCTTCTTTCTTTAATGGGCCTTTATCTTGTTATCATAAATACTCTTCACTTCTACTACTACCCAGAGGCGCACTAACCCCAGACAGATCAAGATTAACAAAGGTTCAGTACATACACACACAGAAAAACATTTAGCATTTTTGGTAAATGCTAGAAAATACATAACTTTGCAGCAACCACAACAACAATAAAAAATATATATGTGTGCTGTCTTAGTCATCCAGTGCTGCTATAATAGAAATGCCACAAATGGATGGCTTCAACAAACAGAAATTTATTCTCTCACAGTTTAGGATGCTAGAAGTCCTAATTCATGGCACCAGCTCCAGGGGAAGGCTTTCTCTCTCCGTGGGTTCTGGGGGAAGGTCCTTGTCATCTCATCAATCTTTCCCTGATCTAGGAGCTTCTCAGTACGGGGACCCAGGTCCAAAGGACACACTCCCCTCCCAGAGCTGTTTTCCTGGTGGCATGAGGTCCCCTTGTCTTTCTCCTTGCTTCTCTCTGTTAAATCCTAAAAGAGACTGACTAAAGATACAACCTAATTTTGTAGATTGAGTCCTCCCTCATTAACATAACTATCTCTAATCCTGTCTCATTAACATCATAGAGATTAGGATTTACAACACACAGGATAATCACATCAGATCACAAAATGGTGGACAACCACACCAGTACTGGGAATCAGGGCCTAGACAAGTTGACACACATTTTGGGGGGACATAATTCAATCTATAAAAAAAAAAAAAAATTCAATCTATAGCATGTGGTTATTTATGTACATATTTATACATATACATGTATAGGTATGTATATGTGGGTATGTATGTGTAGATATATTCAGGTAGCCATACATATATGCATATATACCTGCGTGCACACATGTATGTTCATATGTATAATAAAGCACATAGGAGGAACAGTCACAGACACTTCTTAGACATAACCAAACACCTCCTGGGATTGGTTTTCTGGGTTTGAAGGCTTAAGACCATAGTCTTGTGGGACAACTTGGTCAACTGGCATAATATACTTTATAAAGTTTATGTTCTACATCCTAGTTCAGTAAGTAACATCTGGGGCCTTAAAAGCTTGAGAGTGGTTATCCAGAATATAACTATTGGTCTCCTCTCCCCTGGAGCAAAAGAGAAAGAAGAGAACCAAAGACTCAGAGAAGCAAGCAGTCTACAAGACTAACAGGAACCATGGCCATATCTACCCCGAGACCAGAAGAATTAGATGGTGCCTAGCTACCACTAAGAACCCTGGTAGCACAGTGATCAAGAGCTCAGCTGCTAACCAAAAGGTCGACAATTTGAATCTACCAGCTGCTCCTTGGGAACCCTATGTGGTAGTTATACTCTGTCCTTGAGGGTTGCTATGAGTCAGGACCCATCAGTGGCAATGGTTTTGGTTTTGGGTTTTGGCTACTACCAACAACCATTCTGATTAGGGTTACAACAGATGAATCCTGATAGATGGGGAGAAAAATGTGGAACAGAAATCAAACTCTTAAAAAGTCCAGAGTTACTGAACCAGTTGAGACTAGAGACTATCATACTGAGATACTCTATAAACCTTGAACTGAAACTACCCACTGAGGGCACTCTTTCAGCTAAATAACAGATTGGCTCACAAAAAATATCACCAGTGAGTACTTCATGCCTTTAAAAAATAGTCTATATGAGATCAAATGGTCAACAATTACTCTAAAGCAAAGATGAAAGGGTAAGGGGACAGAGAAATCAGATTACTGGAAGGGAAACATCCAGAAGGGAATTAATGAGAATGTTAAAACATCATGAAAAGTGTAACCAATGCTTCTGAGTGACATGTGTAGTAACTGTTAAATGGAAACCTAACTTGCTGTGTCAACTGTCACCAAAAACACAACAAAATGTTAATTTAAAAAAAAGATAACTAAGGTTCAAAAATATCAAAGATAATTTTTTATAAGGGAACTGGAGGAGGGGAATATAGATGCCCTCAAGGTTTACATGACTGGCCAGTTCTGAAGAGACAAAACCACTGAGCTAACGCAGAAAATGTCAGCTAACCCACCACTAAGAGACCTGTAATGTCTGTTGCTCCATCTTCTGAGAAAAAGAAATCATCATTTCCCTTTCTTGTGGTAATGTCTATATTCACAGAACTAATTCACTTTAGAAATAGCTTTCAAAGACAACATCTAGGTCAAGTTAACCAGCAAAGATCTTCCTAGTGGGGCAACAGCTTCTATTATGCCTTCGTGTAAGACAGATCAGTGGTCCCATCTTGCTCTTCAAGAATGAAGTGGTCTTAATCCTCAAATACTAACCTTTTGCCACTACCTCAATATGATACCATGTTTAAAAGTCCTTATTCAAGTAGCTGGGCCTAACAGGTACTTAAACCAGGCTGGTATCTAGTCTCTTCTCCAAAAGACGTCATTTTCCCTTTCACAACTAAAATTAACTGCATCTTAATGAAAACCATACCTTCATTCTCAGGTCTATATTGAAGAGAAAAAATAACAGAATAGAAAGAGAGTGACTAGATAGATGATGAAGACAGAGGAAAGGAGGGGAGGGGAGTAGAATGGGGGCGAGAATAGGTGAGGGCAAGAAAGACAGGAGAAGACTGGCATAGGGAACTTGAAAGGCTAGCTATTTCCTAAAACTTATTAATTCCAGTAAGATAATAAACGAAAACAACATTTTCATTTTCTTTTCTGACAGCTGGGGCACAAACTCTTGCTGCAATAACATCAAAACGTATTGGTCATCCTTGCTAGCAAAAAAGCCAACATTCCAGCTAATGTGAAGTACTGGCACCAAGGTACCCTAGAAATTGTGTTTTTCAAATGCAGAAATGTCTTCTGCTGGACAAAAAGTGATCTGTACTGTCTAAGGGGCAGCGTGCTAGCCAGACACCCAATTTGGAGTGTGTCTCCCTGTACTCTGGGATCCAGCACAGTCATCTTCAGAGCCAGGGCTGCCCCCAAAGCAGACTGACGGTAAGAATAGCGTTTGAGACCCACAAAACAAAATGAGTTCTGAGTTGTCACCTCTGCTTCAAGAAGTTGGCAGAAAGTTAATTAGCGGTTACCAGGGGCTAAGGGGCAGAGAGGAATGGGGAGTTAGTGCCTAATGAGTGTAAAGTTTCAGTTTAGGGTGACAAAAACTTTTGGAAATAGATAGTGGTAATCGTTGCATAACACAGTGAATGTAATTAATGCCACTGAATTGTACATTTCAAAAAGATTAAAATAGAATTTATTTATATGTCAATTTTACCACAATAAAAAAAAAGTTGAAAATTCATTTTTTAAATGTACCTCTGCCATCAAATTAAGCCTATAGCTAGCCCTCATATTAAGCCAAAGAGCTGCTAGCAAACAGCAGGCACTAACTTACAGGTACCATTGCTGGTTAGTGAGGCAGGATTACTACCAATATGGCAGCAACTCACTCAGCCTAGAGGGTCATATTTATATCCATCATACATTTTTTCTGTAATAGCCATAAAATTACTATGGACTTCATGGAAAAAAAAAAAAAAAGGTCTATGGAGATTTTCTGTTATTTGGGGGAACTCCTATAATCCATGAAGATAATCGTGATGGAAAGAGGCAAAAGACAAACACCAGAAATCCACGCAGCCCAGCTCTTGTCTGTGTCATTCCAGTTGGGTCTCCATCTCTGTTTCCTATCCCTCTCAGGGATGTTTGTACGTACTTATAGCCTATAAAGATGAAATGGACACAACACAGACATATCTTTAGTGTGCCCGAATCATCAGAACCCTGAGCAGTAAACAAATCCTGAGCGGTAAAGGAGAGGTGGCATGGGGGAGAGAGCGGAGAAGACAGTGAGAACGCCAGGAGGCCGTTTCTGGTTCAGAACACACTTTTATACTTTCATAAACTGTGAAGTAGAAGTGGAAAGCTGGCATGAGTCTATAAAGTCTATCCTTCTCTCGGCTGTTACTGAGCACTGCACTGTGAGAATAAGGTTCTTTCCTAAACCTTTGATTGGCGTCATGATCGGTAAGCATGTGTTACATAGTCCTTGTTCATTTATGAAGGCGGAGCAGTTGGAATATCCCAACACACGTCATCTACTCAACCTACACCCTTCTCCAACGACTTTGCTGTTCTTCACATTAGAATTTTGTGAGAAGACCTTAAACATAAATCCCATGAGATATGAGAAACAGAGGAAGAACAGTCACATACAATCCATGACGTCGCATCATTTGTCTGCATGCAGATGTGGACCATCAGACTTTCCAGCTAGCCAATGACTACCACGGACTGTATTTCCTTAGGTAAATGATCTCATGTTTAGGCATATGTTATTGTTTACATCACAGAGTTCAAAAACATATGCTCAGAGAATAAAAGGACAGGCAGTTAAACTAGGAGCAAAATTCACTAATCTGAGTTATATTTCTAGTAATTATCACAGAAGTCTTTCTAAAAATAAATTATGCGTGCCATTAACCCTAAAAAAGGGCTCAGAAAAGGAGAGAAATGAGGTAGCACAGATTCTAAGCTAAACCAACAAAATAACAGCACTGGGAATAATTATACTCCCTTTCTGAAATCATTATAGCCTATTAATTTACAAACAGCACAAACAGCAATTTGAGGTTATATAACAATTTCTAGAATAAACAAAAAATTAGCACTACAAGGCTCAGATATATTAAACAGTCAGAGAACTATTGCTAAAACTTCCACCCTCATACTGCGTTTCTTCTCACAATAACTGACTAAATGAGTCACACGGATGGATGGCACATTAACTTGATTTCTAATCAAGATAACTGTTAAACGTCCCATCAATTCAGTCCTAACCCTTTAGAGGGAACAGAGAGAATACAGTTGTTTGACTCAACAAAATGAGTTCACTACTATAATTGTATATCTGAAAGTCCAGCTCTTCACACTGTATATACTGTGTAAGACAGGATTTAAATTTCTCACATCTTACCTATCCCAATATGCAAAGTCACATCAAACAGTAAGAAAATATTTTAGCATTTAAAAACATATAACTCGCCCCATAAATCCTTCTGCTCAGAGCCAACTCTATGTAGACTGGGCAAATATCCAGTTACTTCAATTGACAGAGAAATACAAGAGTCATAATTTAAGCTCGAGTGGATTATTTCCCTGATATATCCATTTGGAACGATTTAAGACTAAAAGAGGCAACTAATCCCCAATTTCTCGTTCCCTTCATACTGTGTTGCCCCAGACATACACAACTGCATTTGTGGGTACACAATACAGCACTGTCTGCAAGGCTAGAGAGAAAGCAGCCAGCCTTCCTCATCAGGATGCCACACACCTCCTCGTTAAAGCAGTAACAATTATTCCCTCAACCATATACAGCATTTATCACTCGCTTTTAATGATGCCCGGCCAGAGAGGGAAAGTTTTAATTTAGGATAGGTCAAGGCAGTGCACAGCTTTTCACCTTTACCGATAATCGGCTCTGATCGTCCAGCTGAAGCAACAAATGCAAACTCATCCCGGACTCTTCAATGGGCTCATGCTAATCAAAACCCTCAACAACTGTCTTGGTTGGTTTCAAGGTATGATTTCCTTTTTGCCACTGCTAATGGTAACCAAAGAATGTCCAATAAATACTCCAAATAATGCGCTAAAGAACAATGACCCTAGCATAAAATGCAGTGAAAAGGATGGGTGCAGAAGTTAAATAAACAATCCTGCTTCCTTAAGTTTAAAAAGATTATTGATTATGTCCAGTGTGAAGTTACCCAAGCAACCACTCTGAAGCACACACAATATCTAAATGCATCTTTATCACGGTAGCTCAGTGTCTAGAAGTTTGTTGATGACAGCATTGCTATAAAATGCATAAAGCTGTCAGGTCTGCTTGTGGCAAAAAGAAAAAAAACAAAACAAAAAAAAAACCCTCTGAAATACCAAGGTTTTTAATGAACATATGGCACTAGGACATAAATGCCCATAAGCAAAGTCATAGAAATAACACAAGGAAAAAATAATTTTGGAGAAAACAAAACCAACAAAAAAGCTAGAAGTATTCAGTCAGGAGTAAAATCACTAAACCACTCATACGTTCACACAGGAGCATTCATTCTTGCAACAGAGCCGCACAGTGGTCTATTTTCATTTCTAAATATAATGCAGTATGTAATCTCAAATGTTCAGGAGTAAGTCGAAAAGAACTTCTTAATTCTTATTATGGATGCTATTAAGTCAGGTGTGTAACAAACAAAATAGATGGAATACCCAGCTTGCTGCAACTGCTGAGAACAGATCAATCCATGTAAAATCCACAGGAAAGTGCGAGGACCAAGTATGACTAGCCTCATTGATTTCATTGTGTTTCTATATATATTTATCACTTGAGAACTGCAGATTATCTTCCAATATAGTGTGAAGTCATGAGTGAACTGGGGCATCCAATCCAGCCACAAAGTTGATTTATACCCTGATCTTAGAAAAATCAAGAAAGTCAGAAGTTTCCTTATTGCCAAGGAAGTGAAGAAATCCTTACCTTTCTGTACACCAGCATGTTGGGTGATTCATCCGCCACCCCGTTGCTGGTCTGCCCATAATTATTCCCCTGGGCCATGTCACCCCAAACGCTGTTGCTCTCAGATACAGGAATTATCAGTCTGCCCTACAAAGGGTTAGAAAGATTTCAATGAGACCCTAGTTGTGGTGCCTGAGGGGCTAACGCCCTCAATTCCTCTTCATCTTTCACAGCACTCCATAAGAGCAGGAAGGCATGCTGGGGCTAGCTGGAGGAAGGGGCACAGAATATGGACTTAAAAAAAAAAAACTGAGTTTACCCCTACAGTACCCCCAGAGAATTTTAAGAAATCACAGTCTTCTAGTTAGACATAGTCTTCTGGCTGTGGAGTTAAACGACTTCATTTCTACATACTCATTTTAAAAAGTATTTGACGGTCACCTTAAAATTACACTGTTACCACTTCTGTACTATGGAGGGTTCTCGGCTCTCCCAATACTTGAATCTCCACTTGATGCTGTGTTCCCAAAAGAGCGGAAGGCAACACTCCGGGCCAGGAGACTTTCCCTCAGGTGTATGTCTCCTTTCCTCACAAGCAGGTGAATCAGAAAGGCCCGTTCCCCGAGTCCTTCTCCCGCACGTGTATTTCTTCTTCATCCTCCAGGGTCTCCCACACACAGCCAGGGTACACTTCGCCTACTTCCACCTGCCTGCACTGCCAGCCACTGGCCCCGCGCCTCTCACCCACTCCGCCTCCAAGTCAGGACGCATTCCAGCCTAATCCTTGCAAGAAGGCATCGGAATATGTCCCAACAACAAGAACTGGTCGGAGGGAAACCCTTCGGGCAATTACCTGGGTCACCATCAGTGGAAAGCTAACTGCAGAAGCCTCAGAGCAAGCAGTCAAAGAAAGAGGAGAGAAAAGCCCAGCCCCGGATCCCTTTGCTTGGCTCTCACCGAGGCAGCAAATGGCAGGCGAGCCGGTACTCCGCGCCGCCGCCGCCGGAGCCCGCAGCGATGTCAGCCCCGTGCAGCGCGGGGTGAGCGGCGCCCGCAGCGCAACCGGGCGCTGAGCTCGGAGGCGGCCGCCCCTGCGCCCGTCGCGCTCCCGCGGCGCAGAGCGGGGGGTGGGTGTGGGGCGGAAGCAGAGGGCTCCGGGGGCTCTCCCTCCTCCCTTCCCGCCTCCCCTATTTACCTCCTCGGCCAAGGTCACCGCCCCTCGGCGTCGCCTCTCCCGGCGGGCTGGGTGCAGGCGGTGTCAGCTGGCGGCTAGCGGAGGAGCGCGGCAGGGAAGCTTCATCACACTCGGCGGATGCGAAATCCGCGCCGCCCCGGCTCTCCGCGCAGGCGACCGCCACCCTCGCCGCCCGCCCGTGCGCAGGCGGCTCCGGCAGCTCGCCGCTCGCGCCCGCTCCCCTCGGCGGCCTCGCCGGCTTGCTCGCTCCTTCGCTGCTCCTCGCGGGGACTGTGACCAGCCTAGCGCGCGCGGGAGTAGAGACGCCCGGCCCGTGCGCGCGACTGGGAGGAGGAGGAGGGGACAGTCACGTGGGAAAGGGGCGCCCGAAAGGTGCCGGCTGGGATGGGCTGGGCTCGGCAGCCACCAGACCGCCGGGCCTCCCGGGCCTCCGCTGACCCTCTGGCCGATCCGGAGGAGGCAGCCCTGCCCCCGGCGCCGGCCGCTCACGCTCTTGCCCACTCCGCCCGGGTTTACGCGCCGCTGGAGGCCGAGCAGATCTGAGCTTAATGCCAAGTATAAGACGGAAAGAGAGGTCCGACTTTGGAGATGGATGGATGGATGGGTGGACAGGTGGATGGGTGCATGGGTGGACGGGTGATGGATGGATGGAGACCCTTGCAGTCGGCATATTTCATGGCGTGCTTCATGACTCCTCCAGGAAGCATATGATTTATTATTGTTATCCTTAAATAACAGAGTATTTAACGAGAGTGTATTGAAACATCCTAGGCGAGAAAGGAATGGCCAGAACCAAATTAATTACTCAGACCGGCTTGCCTGCGGCCTTCACAGCTTCCTTCTATATTGGAGAAATGGGAAGCGAGCTGGAGGCAGCCGACTGGAGGTGAAAATCTTGCCACCAGTGAAACCAGGAACATCTCCAATGCCTGAGTTTTTCCTTTGACAGAAAGTGCTCAGAGGAATTTCCTCTCAGGGTGTAGCCATTTTCAGAGAAGGTCTGGGGTGCTGATCCCCCAGAAGCGTTCTTCAGGCTGCTACACCTGGTTCTTCTCAAGGATTAGAATGACATGAAAGTGAAAAAAAAAAAAAGCATACTTGGGCCCAGTTACAGTAAAGCCACCATGCGTGTTTCAGTTCATCGTATTATGGTGCCTTGCGTGTTGCTGTAATGCTGGAAGCCATGCTGCTTGTATTGCAAATACCAGCAGGGGTCACCCATGTGGACAAGTTTCAGAGGTGCTTCCAGACTAACATAGTTTAGGAGGAAAGGCCTGGTGACCTACTTTCAAAAATGAGCCAATGAAAACCCAATAGATTATCACAGAATATCACCTGGTATAGCACTGGAAGATGAGCCGCCTAGGCTGGAAGTTACTACACAATAACCACAACGACGAACTCACACATAGCAAGGATCATGAAGACGGTGCAGGACTGGGCATGTTTCATTCTCTTATACACAGGGTCGCCATGAATTGGGGCTGATACCACAGCAATGAACAACACGAACATAATAAAGAAACGTGTGTCTCCATCTCTCAGGGGCAGAGTTGGGAAGCTGATAAATACCTAAGGTAGTTTTCCTTCCCCTTTTGGACCAGTTGTGGGCAGAGAGAGACAGATAGAAGACAATCAAGCCAGCTCCTTCTTAACCCCCTGGTTCCAATCAGAATAGACCTGAACCCAGCATCACGTCTGCTTTCCAAACCAAACACAGGTGGCTATACCACCACCCAGGTCCCTGTCAGGTGTCACTCAAGGAACAAATACTTTTGAAGGGTATATTTGGTGGTTCTAAATACTGAGGGGCAAAGATTAGTATCCCAAAGTATCCTACACACACTTCTGTCTCACCCATCTCACACTCTTCCCCAATTCCCAAAATCTTTCCATTGCACCCTCTCAAACTCATGATCTTCTTCAGCAAAATCCCCTTTATTTCCAACTTCTCTGAATGTCTCAGCATTTTTACTGTAACTGAAACATACCTCTTGCCCTTCAGTCCCTCTCTCTCCCTTTGTTCACTTTATCCCTTAGATTAATAAATCTGGAAAGAATAACTGGGCATCATGACTCCGTTTGACCATTTGTTCTCTTGAGATGGAGCTGCCTATAGATATCAGGCTTTCTTCTTTCCATCTTCAGGTAAAGGTTCTATCCCATAGAGAGGCCCGGCAAGGCTCAACATTATCTGTCTACTGTGCTCACAACATTTTCACCATCATTCATGGACACATGGGCAGAGCAGTGAAATGTGAGTCACTCAGTACACACGTTCTCAGCTGAGGTCGAGCAAGGTGACACTCTGATTTCTCATGTCAGCTCTCATAAACAAGTTGTCCTTTTCTCTGTTTATTGGCATGTTTTTCATATTTTTGTGCTTTTTAAATTTTTTTTGGCAATTTTGCTGTTTAAAATGGCCCCCCAGTACAGTGCTGAAGTGCTGTCTAGCGTTCCTAAGTGCAAGAAGGCCTTAAGGAGAAAATACATACATTAGATAAGCTTTGTTCAGCCATGAGTTATAGTGCCTTTGGCCACGAGTTCAGTGTTAATGAACCAAAAATGTCAATTAAATAAGGTGTCTTTACGGAGAAACACACATAAAACAAGATTATTTATTAATCAGTTGATAAAAACGTGACTAGAAGCTCCCAGGAACCTAACGTTGTATTTCCCCTAGGAGAAATGATTCAGCATTCACTAACTACCACAAATAATAAGAATCAACTGTGTATCTCCTTTGGCATACTTCCCTTTTTCTCTACATCTCTACACCAAAATCGTCCTCTCCTTGCCTTCTGTCTTGAACTCTTTCCATTCAGGCCATTATGCCTACAACTGCAGTAAGACACAACTTGTCAAGATCATAATGACCTCCATGTTGCTAAAACCAAAACCAAACAAAACTCATAGCAACCCTATAGGACAGAGTAGAACTGCCCCGTAGGGTTCCTAAGGAGTGCCCGGTGGATTCAAACTGCTGATCTTTTTGTTAGCAGCTGAACTTTTAATCACTACGCCACCAGGGTTTCCAAAACCAAGAGTCAATTTCTCAGTTATATTAATTGACTTTTCAGCAGCAGTTAACCAAGTTGATCCCTCTCACTGTCTCAAAAACTTTGCATATTTGGCTACCAAGACATACTTCTTAATTGTTTTTCTCTCTGCATTACTAGCTGATCTTCCTCAGCCTCTTTTCTTCCTCTTTTTCATCTCTTTGACCACAGAAATTTAGTTCATCTCAGATCTCAGTCTTTGAGGCTCTTATCTTCTTGACATAAGTGCACTCTCTAGGAGAGTTAATTCAGGCTCATGCCTTTAAATGCCACCTAAATCCTCATAACTCTCAAAAGTATATCTTCAACCTTGACCTATTCCCTGAAATCTAGTCCACCAGCTGCCTACTCGATACCTCCACATGGATACTTAATTGATGTCTCAAACTTAACATATTCAAAACCAAATTCCTGATTTTGCCTGATAAACCTATTCCTACCCCAATTCCCAGACTCAGTAAATAGTATATTTCCAGTTGTTTGGGACAAAAATGTTAAGTCATTCATACCTCTTCTTTTTCTTTAAAACATTGTCATGGATTTAATTGAGTTCCCCCAAAAGATATGTTGAAGTACTAACCCCTACATCGGTGAATGGGATCTAGCTTGAGGAAATAGGGTTTTTCTTTGTAGATGTTATCAGTTAAATTATTGAAATCATACCACAGTAAGGTATGTTCTGGTGGATTCTAATCCTAATTCCTTCTGAGTAGCCTCTTACAAAAGAGGACAGACATTGAAACCGGGTCACATACAGGGGGAAGAGAGCGTGTGAGGGTCTGTTTAAAAGCAGGGGAGCATCAAGAAACACCCAGGGCTGTCTGGGATCTTAAACGCTAGCAAGTGGCCATCTAAGATGCATCAATTGGTCTCAAACCACCTACAGCAAAGGAGAATGAAGAACACCAATGACACAAGGTAATTATGAACCCAAGAGACAGAAAGGGCCACATAAATCAGAGAATATCAGCCTGAGATCAGAAGAACTAGATGGTGCCTGGCTACAACAGATGACTGCCCTGACAGGGAACACAACAGAGAATCCCTGAAGGAGCAGGAGAACAGTGGGGTGCAGACCTCAATTTCTCATAAAAAGACCAGACTTAATGGTCTGACTGAGACTAGAAGGACCTTGGAGGTCATGGCCCCAGACTTTCTGATAGCCCAAGACAGGAACCATTCCCAAAGCCAATTCTTCAGACAGGGATTGGACTGAACTATAAAACAGAAAATGATTCTGGTGAGGAGTGAGCCTCTTTGATCAAGTAGACACATGAGATTATGTGGGCAGCTCCTGTCTGGAGGGGAGATGTGAAGGCCGAGGGGGACAGAAGCTGGCTGAATGGACACGGAAATATAGGGTGGAGAGTAGGAATGTGCTGTCTCTTTAGGGGGAGAGCAACTAGGAGCATATAGCAAGGAGTATATAAGTTTTTGTATGAGAGACGGACTTGATTTGTAAACTTTCACTTAAAGCACTGTAAAAATTAAAAAAAGAAAAAGCAACACCCAGGGCTGCCAGAAGCTGAAAGAGACAAGGACTTACATTTTTCATATATAAACTAAGGGAATTAGATGAGACCATCTCTCAAAACCCTTGTGGATCTAGAACGTACGATTTTAACATGTTCTTGCTTGTACTTTCCTCCTACCAATGGGGACCTTTATACTAGGAATGAGCTACAAAAAAAAAAAAAAAAATTATGAATACTGTGGTTCTTTTTTCCATTTCTTTCTTTCCAAAATCATGTATACCTGTGATTCCTAACCATCACCATCCAAAATCTCTTTTATAATTTTCCTTGTGGATCCTGCATTTTGTGATTTTTGTCACACTCTTCCCCAATTCCCAAAATAAGCTGAGTTGTAAAATGCAATAATACGGTAATTTCTCATGTCAGACAGAACGAACGGGTAAAAGCCCTGTTACCTCACCAAGGTAGTGTAATTTGAGCCCCAAAGAAATTTCAAAGTTTGCTTGTTTTTAGCTTTAGTGGACTTAACTTGGGAACAATTAAAACTTTACTTATAATTTGGAAAAAGCATTTATTTTGAAAATCCTTAGGGTTTCGGGGGCCCCAAATTATGAACTACTTTGACGGCACCGGGTATATGGGTTGGATATGAGTCAGAATCAACATGATGGCAACAGGTTTGGTTTTTGATATAGACAAATATTTAGTCATTTACTTGTTGTGTATAAAACATTCTTCTGTTTCTATGGAGAATATATAGAAATACAGTAAGTGAGTTTTGCCCTCAAGGAGTTCCCAGTCTAGTTCAAAAGATAAAAGATTCCTCCGTTTTTCTCACAATTCACATCAAATCAGATTATCAAAATCCTATCGACTCTACCTACAAAATATATCCAGAGTCTGGCACCTCTCACCACCTCCCCTTCTCTCACCGTGATCTGAGCCACCATCAACTCTCTCTTGGATGAAGGCAAAATGGCCTCCTAACTGGCTTCTCTGCTTCCGTCCCTTCCCAGCTACACCTATTCTCCACCCAGCAGCCAGAGTGATCACTTAAAATGGAAGTTACGTCACTTCTCTGCTTAAAATCCCCCAATGACTCCCCACGTTACTAAAGAGTAAAAGGTGTCTTTAAAATCCTTACAAGAGCCTCCACGATCTCACGCTCCATTACCTCTTTTGACCACAATTTGTGCTACTTTCCTCCTTACTCGTATCTCTCTGAGTGGCACCAATAGTGAAGCACTTGACTACTACAGTCGAAAGGTGGGCTGTTCAAACCCACCCAGAGGTACTTTGGAAGACAGGCCTGGCAATCTTCTTTCAAAAGGTCACAGCCTTGAAAACTCTATAGAGCAGTTTCTACTCTACAAATACTGGGTGACCGTAAATCGGAATTGACTTGACAGCAACTAACAACAATGCTGCTTACTTACTCTGTTCAAATCACCCTGACCTTGATTTTTTAAACATTCCAGGCCTGCTCCACCTCAGGACATTTGTACTAGCTGTTCCCTCTGCCTCGAATGCCTTCCTTCAGCCATTGCTCCCTATCTTTTTTCAATTGTTTATTCATATGTCACCCTTTCGTTGAAGCCTATCCTATCTACCCTAATTAAAATTATTGGTTTTTTACACAATTTTTTTAATGTCAATCTTCTACATTTTTTTATCAACTGTGCCCATCCCCCATGAGGTATTTTCATAAGCAGTGCTATGCCAATTTTGCTGTAAAAGTGAGAAAATTATCATAGCAGTGGTTACGAAAATACCTTTTGGGGGGAGAGCGAGGTTGGCAAACAAAGGTAGAAAAAAAACAAAGGTAGAAGGCGTCCATAAAGATACGATATGTCCCCACCCAACACTCTCCTTCCTTACACTGCTTTATTTTCTTTCCAAAGCGTTCTTCACGTTCTAACATACTGTTTTTGTTTCCTATTTACTTATTTTATTTACTATTTATTTACTTATTTACTATGTTTGTTGTCTGTCTCCCCCAGGTCAGGGTTTTTTTCTCTTATTCTCTGCCGTACCTTCGGTGCCTAGAAGAGGATCTGATATATAAATGTTGCTGCTGTTAGCTGCAATCAAGTCACCCCTGACTCCTTGTGACCCCATCCACAATGGAACAAAATGCCTGGTCCCAGTGCATCCCTAGGAACAAAAGTGGATGGGACCTTTGTGAGTCACAAGGTATAACTGGCTGATTTTCAGAAGCAGATCACCAAGCCTTTCTTTCTAGTCCACCTTAGTCTGGAAGCTCCACTGAGACCTGTTCAGCATCACGACATGCAAACCTCCGCTGACAGATGGGTGATGACTGTGCTCGAGGTACACAGGCCAGGAATGGAACCCGGGTTCTCCTGCATCGGAGACGTAAATTCTACCACTGAACCACCACTGCCCCGAAGTATAATCAAACTCCCCCCTCAAAAAAACCCCATTGCTGTGGAGTCAATTCCGACTCATAGTGACCCTATAGGCCAGAGTAGAGCTTCCCCATAGAGTTTCCTGTCAACCTTTTCGATAACAGCTGTAGCTCTTAACCTTCACTACCAGAGATCCTGATATATAGCAAAAAACAAAAACAAAAAAAAACTAAATCTACTGCCATCAAGTCAATTTCAACTCATAGTGACCCCATAGGGTTTCCGAGGCTATCAACCTCTATGGAAGCAGACTGCCACATCTTTCTCCTGTGGGATAGCAATCAACCGCTTTAACCACTGTGCCACCAGGACTTCCTTGATGTATATAGTAGGTACCCAGTAATTATCTGCTGATTTATTGACTGAGTGAATCAATGAACATGATTCTCCTTGAAAGACTGGGTAGACTGGAAGAATCTAGTCAACAATTTTCAACACAACTGAACTAGCAACAGGTTCCACTATGGATGCAAACCATCTACTCTTCAAAACTGTTTCTGACATGCCCTCAAAGGAAAGAATAATTCTTTTTCCCACCACACACCCACTTCGCAGAGGAAGGCTTTGAGATTAATTAAATGGTAACGTGAAGAAAGCATTTTGAATTTCTAGAATAAAGTACTTTATTAATTTGAGGCTTTTATTGTGTGAAAGAATTGTAAGTGACACGGGAACAAGAACAAAGACGAGAACAACGTTAAAGGGATTTGGCTGCTCACAATTCTACGTTGACATTTTACAGGATAATTGATTTGAGGTTGATGTAAGCAGGGTGAAAAAGGCTAAGTGGTCTGAGAAATGTTACCTCAAATGACAGGTTTTGAAGAAATACCTTTTGCCTTGTAGTCACATCTCAATTATTTACATCCCAATACCCTCATGAATGAACTGTTCTCTTTTACCATGCTTTTGTCTATCCTACGGCCATTTTCCTGTTAATTATGACTGCCATCCTAATATCAGAGAACCGGCAAACTCACATTTATGAGTGAGATGCTATATAATTTTGGGAAAGGAAGACAAAAAGTATTGAAGACCATGATCCTGGCCTGTTGGCAAAATGGAAGAACACTACAGCAGAAGTCAGAACATTGGAGTGGTAGCCCTAATTCCACTGCTCAAAATCTATGTAATGTTAGGCAAGTGACTTAACCATTCTAAGCCTCAGTTTCCTTAAGTATAAAACAAAACTTGTGTTATCTGCCCTGCACTGCTCTGCGATGAAAATCTCTTCATTCCAAGACAAATGAAGTACTGGAAAAGAAAGTCCTGTAGCACTCACATTGACCCTATCAGAAACCGCAATGGCCTAGAAACAGACCACCATTTGTTCTAGGCAGGCACTTGGACAGAGGTGGGTGTTATAGCTAGGAGTAACTGAAAACAGTCCATCCAACAGGCAGCATACAGTACAGAGAGCATTGTGATAGTCCAGGTGACTGGGTCAAAGTGACATAGCAAGAAACAAAAAGTAGTTAACCTGAAGGGGGGCTGGGCATGGCAAGAACAGACACATTAGCATATATCAGGGGCTGGTATCAGGAAGTGTGGGCACAGAGCTTCACAGCCAGACTGAGGTCAGTGGAGTCAAAGAAGCTGGGAGAATGCAGAGCAACTCACCTACCATTTGGTTTCCAAGTTCTTAGCCAAGGAGAAGCCTTCAGACTGGAAATGATAGCAGACATGATTAGTGAGAATAAAATAACAAAAAGTGAAAGGGATAGCCCTTGAATTACAAATGAAGAAACTGGGCTTCTAGGAAGTGAAATTCTTTTCTCGAGATCACTCACATACTCAGAGTTAGAGTCAGGACTTAAACCCCAGTCTTCAGATTCCAAATCTGGGTGCTTTTCACAGTATGTAATATTGCTTCTAAGTAGCAACTGAGATCCAGGGCCAACTCATTGCCGTCGAGTCGATTCCAACTCATAGTTGCTCTATAGGACAGAGTAGAATTGTCCCATATGGTTTACAAGGAGTGCCTGGTGGATTCTAACTCCCGACCTTTTGGTTAGCAACCATAGCTCTCAACCACTATGCCACCATGGTTTCCTGAGACCCAGGACAAGGGAAGAAATAGTAAAAGAGAACTCAATTGTTCAAAATGAGGTTGTCTCCACAGTTCCAGCCATTGCTGAGGGGATTTGGAAATGAAATTCTCAGGAACTTATAAAGCATGGTGAGAAGAGAAGACAAGAAAAAGAGAGTCAATTTTCCTAAAATAAGGGGAGAGGATGGATGCACAAACTGGATTGGGACCCAGAGCACATCCATAGGGAAATTCTAAAATAAAATTCAACACATATTTATTTAGTGCCTACAGGTGCTTATGCTAGTCTCTGATGATGAAAAAGGACCCTTCCCACGACAGTCCAGTAGGAGAGACAGATAAATAGTTACAGTGTAATGTGTTACGAGCATATACATACAGAGTGTCAGGAAAGCACAGTGATGAGAGTAAGGACATTTTCCTTAAGAAGTGGGTATTTAAACAGGGTCTTAAAAACTGATCAGAATCTTCAAAATGGATAAAGAGGAGAGAGAGCATGGCAGCATTGCAGGTGGGTGGAATACAATGTCCAAATTACAGCAACATTAGTAAAGATAAATGCTTCATGTACAGCAAAACAATTTCATATGATTGGTTTCAAAGAAAGGAAGTGACTTTGATGAAGATAAAGTTGGTTTATAAATTGGAGCCAGATTGTGAAGAACCTACGGCCCAGGCTGGGAAATTTGGGATTTAACAAATTAGTGATTTTTGAAAACTTAAAGAGAAAAGTAGTGAACACACAGAACCAATGAGGGTGCACCAGAAACAAGCCATGCCATGCCGGCCTCTACCCTGGTCTCTAGCCTGGTAAATTAGGCATCACATTAAAGGCAATATATATTATTCAGCAAACCATTTGACAGTTCTTCTACGATACCTTTGTAAACATGGTGGTAAAATGGGGGCTTGAACAGCAGCCCATTATTCACCATGACAGGCTGAATAAGCCAGGAAAAGAGAGCTGATTAATTGACCAGAACATACCTGAAGGGAGGATGTCACTGGGAAGATTGAGAATTCTGCCCTTAGAATTTTTCCTGTTCCAACAGGGCCCATGCACAGTGCTGGAAGTCGGGGTGCGGATAGCACATTTATCAAATGTATGAATGGTCCAAGGCTGTGAGGAATCACTTCTGCGCTGGATAATGGCATGCGGACCCAACAAGATCTGAGCAGGCTAGAAAAATGGGCTGAACCAAATAGGATGAAATTTAACAAAGATCAGTGTTAAACTTTGTGTCTAGATGGGAGAGGGTGGACTGACCATCACATCAACTAAAAGAGACACCCAGTTTTTTGTTCGTTTTGTTTTAAATGGAGAGCAAACTTAATATTGTTCAAAAAGAACACGTGTGCCCAAAAAGATGATGTAATCTCTAACTGCATTGCTAGAAATGTAATGATGAGAAGTATAGAACAAGTGATGGAGTGTTGGAAACTAGGCTTCTCAAAGTCCCATTCTGTCTAAAATTCTGGATGTCACATTCCAAGAAGGACACACACTGTGGAGCCCATCCTTTGTTTATGCTCCAGCTTCACTGTTGCCAGGTGAGCTCCATGAGCACAGAAATGGTATCCTGTTTTCACCATCTGTGTTAGTTTCCTAGTGCTGCCATAACAGAAATACCATGAATGGGTGGCTTTATAGGCAAAAAGTTGAAATAGAGGTCAATCCTTTCCTTGTCAGTAGCCCTGGGTGCTCCTTGTTTCCTTGGTGCTTCTTTGTTTATAGACAATCCTCACATGGCATGTGTGTGCGTGTGTGTGTGCGTGTGTGTGTGTGTGTGTGTGTAAGAGAGAGTTCTTTGAAAATATCTATTTATAGTCTGGGGGCAGAACATATCCTAGGGAAACTCCCTTTTCAACTGATGGATTGAACTACATTGGATTAGATTACATTATGGATAGTGATTACATTATATTACACTTAAGGTAATTACACCATAGTAGATTCAATTACAGGAAGTAATCTGCTCTACACAAGGCCAGTTGATTTAATCACATGTAACTACTCCATGGCAACAACTAGACTAGGGTTTGGCCAAACAATTGAGAACTATAACCTAGCCAGTTGACATGTAAAATTAACCATCACACCATGGTACCCCCCCAGTGGCTAGGACAGTGCCTGGCTCATAGGAGGCACTCAATAGGTATTTGTTGAAAAAGTGACTAAATGAATCTGGAGACAAACAATAAGAATTTTCAAGGAATGCAAGACCACTCAATCATGGGAGCAGTGATTGGAGAAAGTGGAGAAATTTTGTCCACGAAAAAGAAGGCTTAGTTGATTAGTGATGGTTATTGTAAAACATTAAAGGCTGTCATGTAGGAAAAAAAAAAAAAAAAAAAACAATCATTCAAGCCCCAGAGGACAAATTTAAATGTAATAGAAGTTTCAGACAGATTTCAGCTCAATACAAGGAAGTACTTTCCAACAATTAGGGCTGTTAAAAACAGCCTCGATGAGGAGACCTGCATATCCTTGGAGGTGTTTGAAGGAGCCTTGGTGGCACAATGGTTAAGCACTCTGCTGTTAACCAAACTGTCAGAGGTTCAAACTCACCAGCTGCTCTATGGGAGAGAGATGTGGCAGCCTGTTTCCATAAAAATTATAGCCTTGGAAACCCTATGGAACAGTTCTACCGTGTCCTATTGGGCCGTTACAAGTTGGAATCGATAGTAACAGGTTTGGTTTTTGGTTTGGAGGTGTTTGAGGAAATTATGCTAAACATGCCTTGGTCAGAAGGGATTATTGAAGGGATTTTTGGTACACTGAGGATCTGGTCCAGATGATCACTTTGTTGTTGTTGTTAGCTGCCTTCCAGTCAACCACAAACTCATGGTGATCCCATGCACAATGGAACAAAACTCTGATTGGTCTTGTGCGATCTCCATTTTCAGTTGCAGATTGGACTGCTATGATCTATAGGGTTTTCACTGACTAATTTAAAAAAAAAAAATTTAGAAGTTGAAAATTATTATCCATCTTATTGAAGGTCTTTCTCTCCTTAAAAATGAAATGGATTGGCACAATGGCTGCAATAACGGGCTCAAACATAGCAACGATTGTGAGGATGGCACAGGACCAGGCAGTGTTTCATTCTGTTGTACATAGGTTCACTATGTTCATACGGTCATGACTCGATGGCACATAACAACAACAACAATTTTCAAAAGTAGATCACTAGACCTTTCTTCCTAGTCCATTTTAGTCTGGAAACTCTACTGATAATCTCTTCAGCATGATAGCAACACTCAAGCCTCCAATGACAGACAGGTGGTAGCTGTGCATGAGATGCACTGGCCAGGAATCAAACCCAGATCTCCTCCACGGAAGGCCAGAATTCTACCTCTGAACCAACAGTGATCACTTTAGTTACTTCCAATTCCCATGTTCTCCAACTACAAAACATTGGAGGAACTGATTTGAAAGCTACTGTTTTCCTGTGAGGACTTATGATTTTAATCTAGGTTGGGACAAGAGTCATATGACGTATTTAAAATGACAGATGAATGATACCAACGATAAGAGCACTGAGTTCATTTGGGGCTACAGTGGTTCAGGGAAGACCCCATAGAAGAGATGGGACTTAATTTGGCTTTAAACATTTGGACAGATAGGAAGAGAGTAGGGTGGTCATTGCTGAAGCTTGACGATGAAAGGAGCTCCTCCATCCCTTAGAGCACAATGAGGTTAGTCTTTACCACCATGTGGCTGTCTTCAATTATATCTGCCAGTCAACGCCCTGTGGGTCCTCAAAAGATGTTAATTCAATCGCATTCAGGGTAGGAAAGCACCTCCTCACCCCAAATTAGGCTTCAATTATAATTCTTTTATTCTCCTTTTCTTTGATTTTCCATCATTTCTACTCAAATATTTCCCTAGCTCTTCCAAAGGATCAGGCATTAGTGCTGTTATATTTCTACAAACCTAATTTTCTTCTTAAAAAAAGTATAAAGCAAGGACCAAATAGCAAAAGGAGAAAAAAGCTGAAAGAACTGAAATGTTCACTTAAATTACTTATTACATTTGTGTAATTACAGAAGAATATATAAAAAGTTATCCCAAAATTAGTTAATTATGTCCATTGAATTTCAACATTGTCAGCAGCTACCACCAACACATAATGCTGTAACTGAAAGGCCATAAAGCAATCCGTGGTGAAGAGCTTAGCAGCCTGAATTGAGTTTCTCTCTGTGCCGTGTAATTTATGCTCTTATGTTACTTTAATCACCTATTCTGCAGCTTGCAACCTAGCTGACACAGGGTGGTGGTTTCCAATTCTCCTTGGATATTTAAAAAAAGTTGCTATGGAGTCTATTCCAACTCATGGCAACCTCATGTGTGTCAGAGCAGACACCATAGGGTTTTCAATGGCTGAACTTTTGGAAGTAGATTGCCAGGCCTTTCTTCCCAAGCACCTCTGGGTAGACTCAATCCTCCAACCTTTTGGTTTGCAGCTGAGTAAGTTAACCGTTTGCACCACCCAGGGACTCCTCTTGAACATAGGCCCTTAGCAAGAATTATTTTCTGTTATTGTCATGGGTTATTCCAGGAATAACTTTTGAAGCTATGGAAAGCAATGGTATTTACCTTTGACAAGTACAGTCCATTCACTAGATATTTGAAAAACAAAAGTTTTTTCAAGGTTTTCATCCTAGTTTGTGGTCCCCCAGAAGCCATACCTTGTCTCAGCAGCAGGCCAAGACCCTGGAGCCATCTCTTTGGTCCTTTCGAGCTGTTAACCATCCTGGAGGCACAGTGGTTAAGTGCTTGGCTGCTAAGCGAAACGTTGGAGGTTGAACCCACCAGTGGCTCCATGGGAGAAAGATGCGGCAGTCTGCTTCTGTAAAGATTACAGCCTTGGAAACCCTATGAGGCAGTTCTACTCTGTTCTGTCGGGTTGCTATAAGTAGGAATCTTTTTTTTATTGTTATAAAATATACATATAACACATTAGCCAATTTAACATGTTCACACATATAATCCAGTGATGCCAATTATATCAGCAATGTTGTGCAACCATCACCAATACCCATTGCCAAATTTTCCATCACCATAAACAGAAACTCGAAGCTTCCTAAACAGAGATTCCTCCCACTCCTGGTAATCACTAATAAATTTTTGTCTCTGTACAGCCAACATCTATCTATTTCTTGGCTGGAAAAAAAAAAAGTTTTTGCTTTTTTCATTTTGTTTCCACTGTCTGGAGTGTGTGTGTTGAGAAGGAGCTGAAACAACTTGTGCGCTCAGCCAGAAGGAATGCTATGACTAACAATCCCTGCCCTGGACAAGGGTTTTCACCTTCCAAGTCTACGCTTCAGATTTATCTTGGCCTAAGATCTCTCCCCAGAACCACCGAGCACCAGATGTGACTTTCCTAAATGCCCAAATCCCATTAGAAACCACACTGGATTTCCCATGTCAAAGAAGCGTAAGACAGACTCCCAGTCAGGGCTGATAAATTTCTACCTGACTATAAGCAGAATATTTATGTAGCAATTCTTTGAGGAGAGAGGGCCTGAAGATTCATACCTGCCACAGAGCAGGGCATCTCCACAAGCCCGTGTGCAGACTACGCTCGCTCTGGGAGCAGCAATGCCACTTCTCCAAGCACTGAAGTTTTAAACTGGTCTCTAGAACTGCTTTAGTGTGAGGAGACTACCCCAAAGATAGTGGTTTTTTAATCATTCAATCATGTATTCATTTAGCACCTACAATATGCCTGCTAAGTTTCGAAAGCTCACAGCACAAAAAGTAGATGGAGAATCACCCAGACCCAAAAAGCAACACCAGAGAGCTACTGAGGTACCTGGAGAAGGAGCTTAGCCTCTTGCTGGCTCTCCTTTGCTTGCCCCAGACACTCATTCATTCTCTACCTATCTCTGCCTTTCCCCTCATCCCTTTGGTGATCTCATCCAGTTGCATGCCTTCAAATACCATTTATATACTGAGATACCTCAATTTATATCTCCAGTCCTGATTTCTTCCCTGAGCTCCAAACTCATGGCTTACTTGCATCTTCACTGGGACATTTTATAGCCATTTCTATTTGTTGTTGTTAGGTGCCCTCAAGTTGGTTCCAACTCACAGTGATTTTATTTATAACAGAACAAAATGTTACCCAGTCCTGCACCATCCTCACAATCAGTGTTATGTTTGAACCCGTTGTTGCAGTGACTATGTCAGTCCATCTCATTGATGATCTTCCTTTTTTTTGCTGACATTTTACTTTACCAAGTATGATGTTCTTCTCCAGCAATTGGTCCATTCTGATAACATGTCCTTGCTTCCAAGGAGCATTCTGGCTGTACTTCCTCCAAGCATTTCCATTCAAACAAGTTCAAAACATAACTCCTAGTTCCCCAAAGTACAACCCCAAAAGTTTTCCTTTCCCAGAATAATTCCTGGTGGTGCCGTGGCTAAGAGCTACTGTGAGCTACAGACACTAATCAGGAGATCAGCAGTTCGAATGCGCCAGCTGCTTCTTGGAAACTCTGTGGGGCAGTTCCTATAGGGTCGCTAGGAGTTGGAATCAACTTGACAGCAACCAGTACCCAGTTATACAGACAAAAATCTAGGAGTCATTCTAATAAACCATGATTCCTCCCTTTTCCTAACTCCTTTATGCAATCAATTAATAAGTCCTATAAATACATATACTAAAATAAATATCACATCAAGGTAATCCAATTCTCCCACATTTACTGCCACCCCCTAGCCAATATCATCTTTAACTTGGACTACTTCAGCAGCTGCCTAACTTGTTCATTCTTTCTCCACCTCTCTGCTTACACACCTTAATTAATTCCCCAGGTAGAAGAGAGAGTGATATTTTAAAAATACACAAGAGACCATTCCTTTCACCTGCTCAAATCCTTCAAAAGCTTCTCAACACCCTGAGAATAAAATCCACACTTCTTACCTTGGCCTCTAAACCTTGAATTGTCTGGCCCCTCGTTATCTCTCTTAAGTCATCTTGTGCCACATTCCCCTTCACCCAAAACTCAAGGCCTAAATTATCTATATCTTATACAAGTTGTTTCATAGAAAACAAAAAAAAAAAGGAAAGTTGCCCAATTAGTTCTATAAATCTAATATAACCTAATATCAAAACTGGACAAGGATAGGACAAGAAAAGCATATTACAGACCAATCTCACTTGTGATCCTAGAGTCAAAAAATAAACAGACACTAAGTAAATTAAATGTAGTGTATATAAAATACATCATACATCTATATATCTACATCACAATCCAGAGGTTATCTCAAGAATGCAGGGGTGATTCAGCATCAGAAAACCTTTTAATGTAACATGCCAATAAATAGATTAAAAGAGAAAAGCAATACGCGATCATCTTAATAGGTGCCTACAGTATTCAAGACAGGCAGGCTATGCCGTGATAACAGACAAAACCCAAATCTCAGTGGCTTAACGTCAGAAGGGTTTATTTCTTGCTCCTGTAAAGTTTAATGAGGGACACGTGGCCCCCTCCATCTCATAGCCATGCCATCTGGATCACCTGGAGTGCGTGACCTCCAAGGACACTAGTGCAGAGGAAGGGAGGAGCAGAGGAAACACACAAGTTAAATGCCTCAGCTCAGAAGAGTCAGATGTCCTCTCCACTCACAGTCCATTGGGCAGCACTAACCTTATGGAATGCTAGAAAGTTTGGGGGAGCACGTAGAATATTTGGTGAGTACGATAGATCTCTGAAACAATGGAGACAACCATTTGACAAAATTTATCACTCATTTATGGTGAAAACAAGAGGCCGTTTCAATGTGAAACCAGGAGGAGAGGGAGAAGAATGTCTCCCCTGCATTATTTTTGCCACTTTAATGTAAGCCGTTGTCTTAGTCATCTAGTGCTGCTGTAACAGAAATACCACAAGTGGATGGCTTTAACAAACAGAAGTTTATTCTCTCACAGTCTAGTAGGCTAGAAGTCCAAATTCAGGGTGTCAGCTCCAAGGGAAGGCTCTCTCTCTCTGTTGGCTCTGGAAGACAGTCCTTCTCATCAACCTTTCCCTGGACTAGGAGCTTCTCTGAGCAGGAACCCCAGGTCCAGAGTATGCTCTCTGCTCCAGGCACTGCTTTCTTGGTGGTCTGAGGTCTCTCTGTCTCTCTGCTCGCTTCTGTCTTTTATATCTCAAAAGAGATTGCCTCAAGACACAATCCAATCTTATAGATTGAGTCCTGCCTCATTAACATAACTGCCACCTATCCCACCTCATTAACATCATAGAGGTAGGGTTTACAGCACATAGGAAAATCACCTCAGATGACGAAATGGTGAACAATCACACAATACCGGGAATTATGGCCCAGCCAAATTGATACATATATTTTGGGGGGGGGGGGCACAATTCAATCCATGACAGCCTTCATTAACATAAACACTCAGTTGCTTTAGTAGGGGCAGAGATACCCTCTCACTTAAACTTACTTGTGTTGGTCAGTGGAAAACATTAATAGGAGAGCTGCAGAGCTCAGCAGGGTAGCAAGATCCAGCACGGCTCCCCAGGACAGAGGAAGAAACCAACATGATACTCTGAATGACTGGGTAAAAGGATCATTTACTTTTCTTGAACTTTAGCACAAGGATGATCTCTGACATCCACCCAACCTCCCTAGGTTTGTCATATCTCAACTGCTTCACTTTTCCTCAGATTTTATACCAAATCTCTATTAGTGCACTTGTTACAATGAATACAAGACAAATTGTCTTATTCATCTTTAGATTCCCGTTACCTGGCACAGTGCCTGGGATATCACAGAGGTTCAACAATGTTTAACAGGTGAATGAATAATTATGTGAATGAAAAAAGTGAATACATTCTTTGAGTGACATATAGGATATTATATCACAAACCCTGGGGGATTTAAATGAGATCTGCCTCTCCAAAGTAAAGTCAACTGTAATGACATGGATGGAGTAAAGCTTTAGGGACCTTCATTTGCTGATGAGGCATGACTCAAAACCAGAAGAAACAGCTGCAAACATCTATTAATAATCAGAACATGGAATGTATGAATTATGGATCTAGGAAAATTAGAAGTCATCAAAAATAAAATGGAACACATAAAGATCAATATCCTAGGCATTAGTGAGCTGAAATGGACTGGTACTGGTCTTTTTGAATCAGACAGTCATACATATGATCTACTATGCCAGGAACAAAAATTGGAAGAGGGATGGTGTTTCATTCATTGTCAAAAAGAACATTTCACTATCTATTCTGAAGTATAAAGCTGCCAGTGATAGGCTAATATCCATATGCCTACAAGAAAGACCAGTTGATACGACTGTAACTCAAATTTACACACCAACCACTAATGCCAAAGATGAAGAAATTGAAGATTTTTTACCAACTTCTGCAGTCTGAAATGTATCAAACATGCAATCAGGATGCATTGATAATTACTGGTGATTGGGATGCAAAAGTTAGAAAAAAAGAAGACCGATCAGTAGTTCAAAAATATGGCTTTGGTAATAGAAATGATCCTGGGGATGGCATGATAGAATTTTGCAAGACCAGAGACATATTCATTACAAATACCTTTTTCATCAACGTAAATGGTGACTATGCACTTGGACCTCACCCGATGGAATACACAGGAATCAAATCTACATCTGTGGAAAAAGACAATGGAGAAACTCAATATCATCAGTCAGAACAAGGCCAGCGGCTGACTGAGGAACAGATCACCAATTGCTCAAATGAAAGTTCAAGTTGAAACTGAAGAAAATTATAACAAGTCTCTGAGAACCAAAGTACGACCTTGAGTCTAGCCTACCTGAATTTAGAAACCATCTCAAGAATAGTTTTGATGCATTGAACACTAATGACCAGACGAGTTGTGGGATGACATCAAGGACATCATATCCGAAGAAAGCAAAAGCCATTAAAAAGACAAGAAAGAAAAGACCAAAATGGATGTCAGAAGAGACTCTGATGCTTGTTCTTGAAAGTAGAATAGCTAAAGCGAATGGGAGAAGTGATGAAGTAAAAGAGCTGGACAGAAGATTTCAAAGCATGACTGAAAAAGAAAAAGTAAAGTATTATAATGACATGTGCAAAGAGCTGGAGTTAGAAAACCAAAAGGCAAGAACATGCTCAGCATTTCTCCAGCTGAAAGAACTGAAAAAAAAATTCTAGCCTCAAGTTGAATAGCGAAGGATTCTATAGGCAAAATAGTGACTGATGCAGGAAGCCTCAAAAGAAAATGGAAGGAATACACAGAGTCACTGTACCAAAAAGAATTGGTCAATGTTCAGCCATTTCAGGAGGTAGCATATGATCAGGAACCGATGGTACTGGAGGAAGAAGTCCAAGCTGCACTGAAAGCATTGGTGAAACACAAGGCTCCAGAAACTGATGAAATACCTACTGAGATGTTTCAACGAACGGATGCAGTACCGGAGGTGCTCACTTGTCTTTGCCAAGAAATTTGGAAGAGAGCTTCCTGGCCAACTGACTGGAAGAGATCCATATTTATGCCTATTCCCAAGAAAGGTAATCCAACCGAATGTGGAAATTATAGAACAATATCATTACTGTCACACACAAGCAAAATTTTGCTGAAGATCATTCAAAAACGGCTGCAGCAGTATATCGACAGGGAACTGCCAGAAATTCAGGCTGGTTTCAGAAAAGGACATGGAACCAGGGATATCATTGCTGATGTCAGATGGATCCTGGCTGAAAGCAGAGAATACCAGAAAGATGTTTACTTGTGTTTTATTGACTATCCAAAGGCATTCGACTGTATGGATCATAACAAGTTATAGATAACATTGAGAAGAATGGAAATTCCAGAACACTTAATTTTGCTCATGCAGAACCTGTACATAGACCAAGGGGGAAGTCACTGGAACAGAACAAGGGGATACTGTGTGGTTTAAAATCAGGAAAAGTGTGCATCAGGGTTGTATCCTTTCACCATACTTATTCAATCTGTATGCTGAGCAAATAATCCAAAAAGTTGAAGTATATGAAGAAGAATGCAGCATCAGGATTGGAGGAAGACTCATTAACCACCTGTAATATGCAAATGACACAAGCTTGCTTGCTTCAAGTGAACCTGAAGCAGTTACTGATGAAGATCAGATACTACAGCCTTCAATACGGATTAAACCTTAACATCTAAAAAAAAAAGTTTTTCACAACTGTAGCAATAAGCAACATCATGATAAATAGTTAAAGACTGAAGTTGTCAGAAATTTCATTTCACTTGTATCCACAATCAATACTCATGGAAGTCGCATTCAAGAAATCAAACTACACATTGCATTGGGCGAATCTGCTACAAAAGACCTTTTAGTCACTTTGAGGACTAAGGTGCACCTGACCCAAGCCATGGTATTTTCAATCACCTCATACACATTCAAAAGCTGAACAATGAATAAGGAATACTGAAGAACTGACACCTTCGAATTATGGTATTGGTGAAGAAAACTGAATATACAGTGGACTGCCAAATGAATGAACAAATCTATCTTGGAAGAAGTACAGCCAGGATGCTCCTTAGAAGCGAGGACCGCGAGACTTCGTCTCAAATACTTTCACATGTTGTAAGGAAGGACCAGTCCCTGGACAAGGACTTCATGCTTGGTAAAGTAGAGGGAGATCGAAAAAGAGGAAGACCCTCAAAAAGATGGATTAACCCAGTGACTGTAACAATGGGTTCAAACATAGCAACGATTGTGAGGATGGTGCAGAACAGGGCAGGGTTTTGTTCTGTTGTACATAGTGTCGGTATTAGTTGGAGCCGACTCAAGGGCACCTAACAATAACAAAATATCACAAATCCTGGGGGATTTAAATGAGAATATGTAAATCTTGCATGAATTTCAATTTTAAATGTCTAGATTAGCCAGAATTCTAGAATCACAAAAGTATTGACCTTGTTGCAAATTTTAATGCATTGAAATCCCTCTCTACCAGCTTTCACATTGGGATGTATTCTAGCTGTAGTTTGGATCTCATGGACTTGCTTTGATTTTCTTCAGCTTCAGCTAGAACTTGCATGTAAGCAAATGATTGTCTGTTCTACAGTCAGCCCCTGGCTTTGTTTTCACTGATAATATTGGGCTTCTAGACCATCTCTTTCCACAGATGTAGTCGATTTGATTCTTTTATAATCCATCTGACAAGGTTCACATGTAGAATTATCATTTATGTTGTTGAAACACAAGAATTTCCAATGAATAAATCGTTGGTTTTGCAGAATTCTATTAGATGATCTCCAGCATCATTCGTATCACCATGACGTATTTTCCTTCTTTGTTTCCAACTTTTGCATTCCAATCACCAGTAATTATTAATGCATTTTGATTGAACATTTGATCAATTTCAGATTGTAGGAGATCATAAAAATCTTCAGTTTATTCATTTTTGGCATTCATGGTTGGTGCATAAATCTGAATAATAGCCATATTAACTGGTGTTCCTTGTAGGTGTATGAATAATAACCTGTCACTGAAGGCACTGTACTTCGGGATAGATCTTGAAATGCTCCTTTTTAATTTTTCATTCCTGGCATAGTAGACTATATGATTGTCAGATTTAAAATGGCCAATACCAGTCCATTTCAGTTCACTGATGCCTACGATACTGATCTTCAAGTGTTCCGTTTCATTTTTTGACAACTTCCAATTTTCCTTGATTCACATGTTGTACATTGCACATTTTGATTATTGATAGATATTTACAGCAGTCGCTTCTTATTTTGAGTCATGCCACATCAGCAAATGAAGGTCCTGAAGACTTTACTCCATTTGCACCATTAAGATCAACTCTACTCTGAGGAGGTAGTCCCTCCCCAGTCGTATTTTTGAGTGCCTTCCAAACTGAGGGGCTCATCATCCATCATAATATTGGACAATCTTCTGTTGTTATCCATATGATTTTCATTGGCTAATTTACTGCAGCAGATAACTAGGCCTTTCTTCCTAGTCTGTCTTAGTCTGAAGCTCGGCTGAAATATATCCACATGGTGACCCTGCTGTTATTTGACATTCTGGTGGCATAGCTTCCAGCATCACAGCAACATGCAAGCCACCACAGTACCACAAACTGACAGACAGCTGGTGGTGAAGAGTAGTGATGAGGATTAATAATTACTTGATAAATTATGTTAGCTCCCAAGCCTTTGACCACACCTTTAAATCATGTTAGTATCCAGGATGATAATTTACATTTGGGTCATTTATTTAAGCATGAAATAATTCCAAAGGGAAATTCAGTTAAGCACTATGCTCTTGGCTTTGCTACAAAAGTTATTTAGAAATAAAAATCATCCCAACCTATGACATAAATAAAATCCACAGATAAGGCATAGCAAATACATAGAATATTGCATAGTTTCTGCTCATTTATTTAGTAGCCTGAAAAAGCAATACTCACATAATGTCTTTCTAATATTACTAACACACACACACAAAGAGAGTCATAATGCATAAATGTCACAGATTAATTACTTAATGAATTTCTTCCACATCCAAATGAAAATGGAACCATTAAAACAGAATCAGGTGTCAGACTGACAATAGAAAAACTATAAGCTCTCTACTATTTCACAGCCTTGAAGTGTTTGTGGTGTTGTGGAATGGGCTTTGGGCTAGAAGTTAAAAAAAACATAAAAACAACCAAACCCATTGCCTTTGTGTAGAGTCTGACTCATGTATTAAAGTAGAACTCCTCCATGGGGTTTTCTTGGTTGTAATCTTTACAGAAGTAGATCACCAGGCCTTTATCCCTGGTGCCACTGGGGGGGGGTTCAAACCACCAAACTTTCGGTTAGTAGCTGAGTGCAAACCATTTACACCACTCAGGGATCTTAGGGCTAGAAGTTAAGAGACCTGAATTACCTAACTTTGGGCAAGTCACTTAATCTCCATGGGGCTCAATTTTTTCTATCTAGATTAGACCAGATGACCTCTGAGCTCCCTTCCAGCCCTGACATCTGTGATGGGTCAGCCTCAGCATCATCAGTGGAGCTGACAGTGATCTGATCATCAATTTCCCAGGCACAATTTGCTTTTCTGTTTTGGATTCTGCTACTTCTACATTCTATACCCTCATCCTCTGAGCAGGGTCACAGACCAGCAGAAAATACAGGCTCTCCACAAGTGAACACTCTAGTCTCAGATTCATTTGTAATGAAAGAAGTATCCCAGAAATGCCATCCACAAGCCATCCTGGGTACAGCTGACTTGTCACAGGGGCTTCTGTCATGCTTAACCTCTTCTGATGAAAAGCTCATGTCCAGAGAACTTGGATAACAGCATGAGAAATAGTCTCTGTCCTAGAATAGGTAATAGAATTGAAAAACATTTTCTAAACCTTATAAGGAAAGCACATACTTCGGAATATAATAGAAATATTATTGCTTGAACAGGAGGGACCTGGAGTCACTTAGGCCAGGGGAACCTGAGTCCTTTCCCTTGTATGTCTATACTGAATGTGGGCTCTTCATTCAGCCTCCAAAGGGGTGGGAAGTGAGTGGGTAAGAGAGTTCAGGCTTCAAGGTTAGACCAGGATGCAGAGCCCACTTTTGTCACGTTACAGCTGTGCACGTGGGGCCGCCACGAGTTAGAATCAACTTGACAGCAGCTAACAGCAACATAGCAGTGTGACCTTAATTCCACTGACTCTCAGGTTCCTTATTTGACACAGATGAAGATAATAAAACCATTCTTACAGTACTGCCCTGTGATCGAATGTGATAACACCACTTGGTCACTTAGCATGGCGTCTGGCACATAAGGGGAACAGTATAGATGTTGTTATTGTTAGCTGCTGTCACACTGGGCCCCGACGCATGGCCATTCCACACACAATGGACTGAGATGCTGCCCAGTCCTGTGCTATCCCCACGATCAGTTATTGTGATCCATAGGGTTTTCATTGGTTGCGTTTTGGAAGTATATCATCAGGCCTTTCTTCCTCATACTGGTTGGTTCTTTTATTTCCTCAGTTTTCTTTCTTGCTGAAGTAGCTTCAGCTGTATCTGAAGTAAATCTTGTCCTCTGAAACAATTAAAATTGGAAATGTACTGAGAACATGGTTAACTGGAAATGGCAAATAGTAGTCCTCTCTACTAATACTAAACAAAAGGAAAAACCCAAACCCATTGTCATTGAGTTGATCCTGACTCATAGCGACCCTATAGGACAGAGTAGAACATCCCCATAGGGTTTCCAAGGAGCAGCTGGTGGATTAGAGCTGCCAACCTTTTGGTTAGCAGCCATAGCTCTTAACCTCTATGCCACTAGGGATCCCTACTAATACTAGTGCCATTAAAAGGCTTTTCTGAATTTGGTGCCACTTTTTTTTTTTCAGAGCAAAGCAGAGATATATTCACAGCCTCATTTATAAAGTTCTTTGGCCTCCTTAGGAGAAAGATGTTACATAAATACAAGCAAAATTACATTCATATTATGCTTTAATGGCAATGCCATGCTTAACCACAAGCAAACGCTGTAATGTATTCTTATTTGTCTTTCTATGCTATATCCCCGGGGGGTCGTATGGTCCATAATAAGCTAAACTGTGTTTGTCAATAACAATAATAAGGGGACATCATACAGTATAACTTACAACTCACATTAAAGAGGCGAGAGAGACTGGACAGATGGAGACCGTTAGCTGCTCCTAGGAGCTGAGCAGAAAAGAGACAGCAGCAGGCTCTTAAAGGAAACTTGGTTGGAAAGCATGTTCATCTTACCTTGCTCATGAGTTAAATTTAATTATGCTATAATGCCACTGCCTCATTCATTTCTCTAATGCACTATCAAGGTCAGTCAGAGCCATTTAGTGATCTACAGAGCTCTTTACTGATCTGGAATTGACTAATGCCTATTGGCATTGAGAGCCTGTTTGTAGTGAATGAAAATGCACCTTTTCAGCACCCACTGGGAATGGGATAAGAGGTCTTCATATGAGAAACAAAAGCCCTCAAAGGTCTGTACTTAAAATCTCATTGCTAGTATCGATGAGAGAGGAACGGAAACCACTGACCAGTGACCTTTGCTTAACATGGGGGGAGATGTTCTCCTATCCCTTCATCATTGCATGACCTCAAGGTGACATCTGACTATCTGGCCTTGACACACCTGGGAGCTATGGGTTTCTCTAACCAAGGTACAGCTGTATTATATACCTAGGCTTTTTCTTCCAAGGAATATAACTGGGCTAAATTTAAAACCTATAAATTATATCTAGAAAAGTGGAACATGAAAGAGAAGCGTAAGTAACTCTAAGTCCATACCAGGTTAAGGAAGAAGAAGAGAGAAATAATATACAGAAAACTAGAGGAAAAGTCCTTTAAAGTAGAAAGAGGGTGAGTTCTACAAATTCTCTCCATGAGGAAACTGAGAAATAAAGTACCTAAACAGAGAGAGAGAGAGAAAGAAAGAAACACACATTAAGAGTAAATTGATGTGTCTTGTGAAATTATTTTCTTCTAAGTATGAGTTGTCTGGCTATTTTAATAAAGCTTATTTTGGAACATTTTTCAATCCATGGACATTTTAATGAACAACACTTTGTCTTCTGAAGAAAGGGGGTGGGGGATAGAAGAGTTGTTTTCTCGTTAGTGTGAGTGTAGGTCTGGTTGTTTTAATCGGTAATATCCTATACAGCAAGTCCAGCACACCTACTCCTTTTGACAAAAGCATGAAAAGCAATAGCATCTCGATGTAGTTTTGTTTTGTTTTTAATCACAGTTACGCTTTGAGATATACTCCACATCCACGTACCATAAACTCATCTTTTTAAGATGTACAATTCAGTGGGTTTTTGTATATTCACATTGTGCAACAATCACCATGATCTAATTTTAGAATATTCTCATCAACCCCAAAAGAAACCCTGTACCTATTAACGATCAGTCCCCTTTCCTTCTTCTCTCTGGCCTTTGGAAACCATTAATCTATGTTCTGCTTTTATGGATTTGCCTAGCCTGGACATTTTGTATATGACCTTTTGAGATTGGACGTTTTCATTTCATATGATTTTTCAAGCTTCATCCATTTCGTAGCACGTATTAGTATGTCATTCCTTTTTACTACTGGATAATATTCCACTGTACAGACATACTATATTTTGTTTATATATTCATCAATTGCTGAATATTTTGGTTGTTTCTGAATTTTGGCCATTATGAATAAGGCTGCTATAAACATTTGAGTGCAAGTTTTTGTGTGAACATACGTTTTCATTTCTTTTGGGTATATACCTAGCGTGGAATTACTTGGTCATTCTAAGTTTAACGATTTGAGTAACTGCCAGACTGTTTCCCAAAGTGGGTGCACAATTTTACAATCCTTCAGCAATGTATGAAAATTTCAATTTCTCTCATCTTTGCCACCACTTTTTTTTTTTTTTTTTTTTTTGCTGGAAATAACCAAAATGCCTACCAATAGAGAACACGTCAGTTAAATTATGGACATCCATAAAATGAAACACTCTGTTATAAAAAATGGACATGCAAATATCCTCAAGATATATTAAATAAACAGCAACAACAAAATGTATATAGTATGTAGGCCCATACCACCACTTGTTGCTGAGTCCATATAGGCTCATGGTGATTCCATGTGTGTCAGAGGAGAACTCTGCTCCATAGGGTTTCAATGACTGATTTTTCAGAAGTAGGTTGCCTGGGCTTTCTTCCAAGGTGCCTCTGAATGGACTTGAACTTCCAATCTTTTGGACAGCAGCTGAGTACATTAACCATTTGCACCCCCCAGAGACTCCACATAAGCCCATACTAGATTAATAATCAGCATCATTAGTCATCAAATATTCACTCTGCCTACCATCCTGTGAGAGGAATACGCTTCCTTACCCCATGGAATCTGGACTGATGACTTGTTTTATTTTGACCAACAGAATGTGGGTGGAAATGAGAGTTCCAGTTCCAAATAGAGGATTTAGAGGCATCATATGTTCTTTCTAGACCCTCTGGAGCTCCCACCATCTATCACGAGAAGACCAGGCCCAGGTAATGCTGCTCCTTCAGCCCAGGTCCCAGAATGAGAGACTCAAGAGCAGACCTGACTTGGAATCAGTCAAGTCCAGCTGATCCCAGTTGAACCCGGCAAAGATACAGCTGACCCAAAGACCTGCAAGCAAAAAAATTGGTATATGCCATTGACATTTTGGGGTTGTTTATTGTCACAGTAAAAGCTGCTACCAAAAGTAGGTTAAAAATATATAAAATGTATTTGTTTGAATATACATAAAACACATTCAGAAGGCTACACAAGAATATTATATTGATACAGGCTACCCATGGGGAGGTAAATTGGGTGGTGAGGAATAGGGTGGGATGGAGCATTTTCAGGGTATACCTTTTGTCTTAATTATCTAGAACTATTATAACAAAAAATACAAGTGGGAGGCTGTAAAGAACAGAAATTTATTTTCCTACAGTTGAGGGGGCTAGAAGTCTGAATGAATTCAGGGCGTGGCTCTAGGGGGTCCTCCTTCCTTGTTGGTAGCATTACTTGGTGCTCCTTGGTGTATATCTCTGTGTCTATTCTGCTTTTTTTTTTTATAACTTAGAAGTGATTAGGCTTAGGACCCACCCTACACTTGTATGGCCACACTAACATACAAAAGAAAACCTCTATTTCCAAACAGGGTCATATCCACAGGTATAGGGGCCAGGACTTCAGTACACATTTTGGGGGACACAATTCAAGCCATAACATCCTTTTACACATTTTTAATTTAAAAACATGAGCATGTACACACAACAGTTGGTTTCTATTCACCTGGAGCAAAACAGAGGAAGAAGAAGAGTCAGGAATAGGGGGAGGATATGGAATGTAGAGCTGATTGCCTCCATGAACAACTGCCTCCTTTGCCATGAGACCAGAAGAACTGGATGGTGCCTGGTTACCAATACTGAACATTTTGATCAAGATTCTACAGAAGAATCCTGATCAAAAGGGGGGAAATGTAGAAGAGAATTTCAAATTTTCTTGGACTACAGATTTCCTGAAGCCATGAAGGTTAGATGAACCCCTGAAACAATTGCCCTGAGAAAATCTCTAAACCTTAAACCAGAAATATCCCCTGAAGTCTTCTTTAAACCAAATTTTTTTTTTTTAATGAGTAAAAACTGTCTGCCTTGAACATTATGCTCTCTTAAGAACTATTAATATGGGATCAAATTGACAATGGCAATTTGAAAGATTAGATAGGAATGTTGGGAGGCAGTGAATCTGTATTAATGGTGGAGGAACACCTGAGAATGGCTGCATAATTCGAAGAATGTATTCAATGTCACCAAATGGTACATGTAGAAATTGCAGAACTGGTGTGTGTTTTGCTGAGTATATTTTCAACAACAAAAAAATAAATAAAATTTTAAAAAATACCATGAGAGTAAATCATATATTCAAAATACTACATTAAAAAGCGGTCACTTTCAGGAACTCTTCTGAATAAAACAGGTGTTACCACTTTGAGACAACAACAACATAGAACAATTATTCCAAGGTGCTAACATAAGATAAAGAAAGCACGAGTGCCTAGGATGAGAGAAGGAGATTCTGCAGCTACTTGAGGCCTGGTGGCACAGACTGTGCGAGGTAGTGAAAAGTTCCTGACACTGAGAGTAAACATTTCCTTATTTTGTTTCCAACCTCTTCACAAATCACAAACCAGCTGTGTATCTTTGGCTAACCCATTTAACTCCGTTGGGCCTAGGGTCCTCATTTGTTAAATGAACGGGAATTTTTAGATGATCCCCAAGACAATGTTCAGTCAATTGCTTTTTCAAATTCTATTGATGACTAAATGATTGGAAGGAAATTACCATAAAACCACTTTAAGTAAAGTGCATAAAGTTTAAATCATTCTGCCAAATTTTTTAAAATATTTATCCTGTTGCCTAATTTTAGGAAGATAATTTCACTAACCTGCTCTTACAGGATAAGAATATTAAGGCATTCTCTTTGAGTTTGGATGAATTTATGTCACATTTTTTCCTTCAAGTTTCCCAGAAACTAATCATACAAAATCATCAACAAAATCAACGGAAATTATTTCTACTGATAATGCTATGTAATTGCTGATGATGAGATAATAGGTATGGGATTGTTTTTAAGTAACTCCTAACTTAAGAAAATCAGTAACAACAACAAAAAGTTTAAAATCCACCAGCAGCCCTGAGTCATGCTGTTTGCTTTGATTTCTAGTAGCTTTCTCATTTACTCACAGGCTCCACTAACTTAAAAACTGGGCATTCCTTTTCTCAAGGCGATAGCATTATAATCAGGCACTTAGAACTACACTTTCCCCTTATAAAAAGCCCCAGGCAAAAATGCTTCTCTTTTTTAGATAGGTAGAAGAGGAATGGAAGAGAAAGAAGGGACAATAAATTCATTTCCTTCTACCTAGGACAAGTGAGATTGGGTGTCATACATGAATGGAACCAGATTTATACCCAAGCCCTGTGTAACCATGAGCACAGATTTTCCTGACTAATGAGCAGAGCTAGCCTTACACGCACTGACAAAAAAAAAAAAACTAAACCAGTTGCCGTCAAGTCAATTCTGACTTATAGTGACCCTATACCAAAAAAACCAAACCCACTGCCGTGGAGTTGATTCCGACTCGTAGCAACCCTATAGGACAGAGTAGAACTGTCTGATTGAGTTTCCAAGGAGCGCCTAGCGGATTCGAACTGTGGAGTTGATTCCGACTCGTAGCAACCCTATAGGACAGAGTAGAACTGTCTGATTAAGTTTCCAAGGAGCGCCTAGCAGATTTGAACTGCCAACCTCTTGGTTAGTAGCCGTAGCACTTAACCACTACACCACCAGGGATTCCCTTTAGGACAGAGTAGAACTGCCCCATCTGGTTTCCAAGGAGTGCCTGGTGGATTTGAACTGCCCACCTTTTGGTTAGCAGCCATAGCTCTTTTAACCACTACGCCATCAGGGTTTCCACCACCTGTGCTGACAACAACAACAAAAAAAAACAGAGTACTAGAAATTTCATCATTACAGGGTTTTACCTTTGCACTGTTTCCTATAAAATATCTTCATAAGATAAATACCCCTGGGAGGAGTTATCTATGAAGGAACAAGAAACCTTAGTGAGTCTTCTAACTGAAGGCCTCCCCAGTTGGGTTCTTGCCACTCCTCTCAAGTACCATTCTCCTGTTACCCTCTGAAGGACTCAATAAGATCAGGTCGTGATGATGTACTGCCTGACCCTTTTCATTATCCTGTATCTAGTCCAAAGCAGTTCTACAGAGTCAAGCAATAATTGCTACTATAGTTCAAGGGTATTGGAGAACACAAGCAAAAAGCACGGAAGTGTTATAGGTCCTGCGATCTCGTGTGATTCATTTAGAGGGGCCAAAATTTTAAATATTTCATTATCTACACCCATGCTTTTCATATTTCATTTGCTTTTCACTCATGACAGCCTCCCATGTACTCAAAACCTGAGATAACTTTCCCTTCTCTCTAAGTCGACTATTTAAAATTCATACTCCGTTTGAATTCTCTCTTCTCTTAGGAAAAGGAGATATCTGGAAGATATCCCAGAGCCACATAAGGGTGACTTGGATTTCTGTTGCCAGGTAAGATAGAATAGCTTGTTGTCAAGTAGGATAGAATAGCTTGTTGCAGACCTATGTTTCCTCTGAGAAGGATTAGAAAAGCCCCCCAAATAAAAAATATGTATATATTTGTTTAATGACATCAGACACTTGCAGAAGGAGCAAGGAGTAAAGGAGCCAGTATACTGCAGAATGAAAGCTTCAGAGAGATGAGTTGATGTTTGGCAACCCGTTTTTAATGGAGGGCATTTGTCAATTCTAGTTGCAAGTCAAGAGGTTGAGAATTTTGGTTGTGCCCAGGCAGAGGGCTGTAGTTGGAGGCAGAAACCAGAAGAGAATGTGAAAATCCCATGGGACAGGAGAGACAAAATTGAAAATTTAGTAAGACAACATTTCAGTGAGAAGGAAAGAGTAGAAAACAGTTTGGTGTACAGTCATTTTTCCCCTGCAGAAATTTTCCATATTATGAATCTGAATGGGTTGGGAGGCTATAAACTTCAGCAGAAATCCTCTGAAATTCCAAGCAGTCCTTTCTGCAGTCCTTCTGTGATATCGAGATAAGAATTAAGAGTTCAGGACCTGCCAAGGTGAAGGCTCCCAATGAGCATACCAGATTCCCTGTAGGAAGCCCTGAAAATCTACATCCTAGGATTTGGGATGAATAGCGGTAGACAAAACTTCTCCAAAAATAAAACAGTCTTGACTCAGTACAGTCTCTGATTGCTGTAAATTACAAGTTCCCTCTTTAATACGTCCTGCAAAGAAAAAGGTAAAGCTTCTCTGGGGAAATGTTAAATGGAGCGTCTATAACTTTTTATATATAATGTCTACCTTTCAATTAAAATAAAAATTACTGCACATGCCAACAGACAGGAATGTGATTATAAGCCAAGGGGAGTGAGGGAGGGAAGGCAATAAACAGATCAATCAAGATAGTAGGCTAGCTATGGTGGTGCTGCGGTTAAGGGCTCAGCTGCTAACTGGTTGGTTCAAGCCAGCCAGCCACTCTGTAGGAGAAAGATGTGGCAGTCTGTTTCCATAAAGATTCACAGCCTTAAAAACCATATCCGGCAATTCTACTCTTTCGTATATGTTCACCATGAGTCAGAACTGACTCAATGGCAAAGGAAAAATGATTAACATGTTCAAGAAAATAGAGGTGAAGATGGAGAAAATGAATTAAAAGATGGAGATCTTCACCAGAGAGCTGTAATTTATTTTAAAAAATTAAATTTTATAACAGAAAAATATAATAGCTGAAATTAAGAATCAAATGGCTATGTTCATTTAACAGCAGTTTTGACCCAGCAGAAGAAAGGATTAATGTACTGGAAGACATGTCAACAGAAAGTATACAAACTTAAGAAAGAATAAGAAATGCAGAAAGGAGTGTACGAGGTTTGTGTGATGCGGTGAAAAATTCTAAAGTACAGATAAAAGAAGGAAAGGGTAGAAGCAACATTTGAAGAGAAAATCTATGAGAATTTTTCAAAACTGACCAAAGACGTCAACCTACAGATCCAAGAAGCACTGCAAGTTGCAAGCTAAATAAATCAAATAAAACAACACCCAAAAACAAATAGGAGCTCTGGTGGCACAGTGGTTATGAGCTCGGCTGCTAACAAAAAGGTCGGCAGTTCAAATCCACCAGCCACTCCTTGGAAGCCCTATGGGGCAGTTCTACTCCTTCATATAAGGTCGCTCTGAGTCAGAATTGACTCAATGGCAATGGATTTTTAAGTACAAATAGTAAAGTCTACAAGTGTTACAGATAAAAGAAAAATCAGAAAATGGTACATTACTTTAAAATGACAACCAAATTCTCAATGAAAAAGAAGAAAGTCAGGAGATAACAGAATGATATTTCTAAAGTGCTGAAAGAAGATAACTGGCAACTTAGAATTCTATAGGTAGTGAAAATATCCTTCAAAAATAAGAATGAAAATGCAAGGCAAGAAATAACACAAATGTTGGGAGGGAGCTAAACAGAGTTAGCATATTCTAACGTTCTAGCACTATTGGCTAAGTGGTAAAAATAATAACTTTAATTGGACTGCGATAAGTCAAGGATACTTGTTCAAGTCTCCAGGGTATCACTAAATAATAGTAAAAGAATGAATAACACCAAACTACTAGAAGGGGAAATATGACAATAAAGCTATTTTATTAAGTATTAGTATTATTAACCATTTGTTGTTGTTAGTTGCTGTTGAGTTGATTCTGATTCATGGCAACCCAGTGTGTGTCAGTGTAGAACTGTGCTCCATAGGGTTTTCAAGGCTGTGATCTTCCAGAAGAAGACCGCCAGGTCTGTCTTCTGAGGTACCTCTGGGTAGGTTTGAGCCACCAATTTTTTTGGTTAGTAGTCAAGCACTTAACTGTTTTTACTATCCAGGGAGCTACTATTAACTAATTAGTAACTAATTAATATGTAATTAATAAAAGAAGCTAGAAAGGAGAAAAACAAAAAAGAGGGGTGTCAAATAGTAAAAAGTAGAATAAAGGTAAAATAAATCCATATACATCAGTAATAATGATATAAATGAACTAAATAGTAAGACTATGGTTATCTGAGTGGATAAAAAAAGAAGATAATTCAACTAGATGTTACTTATAAGAGATCCAACTTAAATATAAACACACAAAAAGGTTAAAAATTAAATGGTATTAAAGTATATACCATGCACACTGTAACCAAAGAAAAGGTGGTAGAGCTATACTAATTCCAGAAAACGTACACTTTAAGCAAAAGACATTACTAGAGATGAGGTGGACATTTCATGATAATAAACGACTCCATTCATGAGAAATACATAACAATTGTAAATTTGTATAAGCCTAATAAGATAGCTTCAAAATATCTGAAGTAAAATTTGACAAAATTCATAATGAATATATAAATCCTTAATCAAAGTGAGGGACTCTAACACAGCTGGTAGCACAGGGGTTAAGAGCCACAGCTGCTACCTAAAAGGTTGGCAGTTCAAATGTATCGATTGCTCCTTGAAAACCCAATGGGGTGGTTCTACTCTGTCCTATAGGATCACTATGAGTTGAATGGACAATGCGTTTTTATTTGTTTGTTTTCTCAATAGGTGGTAGAACTAAGAGATAAAATAACAGTGATAATATAGAAAATGTGAACTTTACATACTTCACATATAGATAACATGCCCCAAACTGTCCACATGCTACATCAGAAAACAAAGCTCAATACATTTCAAAGAATTGAAATAATTGAAAATATATTTTCTAATTAGAGTGGAATTACACTAGAAATCATAAACAAAAAAAATTCTAAATAACACATCAATTTAAAAAATTAATTAAAATGGATATTAGAAAATATTTTAAATTTAATTTTACTGAAAATATGCCATGTCAAAATGGACGGGATAAAGCAGAAATAGAGCTTAGAAATGGGGAATACATAGATTTAAATACAAAAAGCAAGGCAGAAAATATAATACCAGATTTTGTCTCAAAAAATGGAAAAATAACAAATCAAACAAATGTAAGAATAAAAAATAAATGAAGTGAAAATAAATGCACAACAGAAAAAATAACAATGCAAAAATAGGGCCTACAAAATGATTAATAAAATCGAAGAACCTTAGCAAGACTAATCAAGGTGGGTAAAAAGAGAAAAAAACATAAATTGTGAATATCAGGAATAAAAAAATGGGGCATCACTACAGATCCCACAGATAATAAAAAATAATAATTAATAATATGGTGTTAACAACCTAAACTATTATATTTGACAGTGAATTGGAAACGTTTCTTTGATAACCAACTTAGCCATAGTCCTGAAACTATTAAAATTGAATTTGTTACTAAAATTTTTATCATGAAGAAATGTCAAGATCTAGATGGTCTAATTGATGAATTATTCCAAATATCCAAGGAAAAAATAATGCCAATCTCACATGAACTCTTTCAAGTACAGAAAAAGAGGGAACATTTCACAACTTGTTCTATGAGGCCTTGCTTCTAAGGAGCATTTTGCTTCTAAAGAGCATTTTGACTGTACTTCTTCCAAGACAGATTTGTTTGTTCTTCTGGCCCATCCCCATTGCCATCAAGTCAATTCTGACGCATAGCAACCCTACAGGACAGAGTAGAACTGCCCTACCCCAGAGTTTACGTTCTTCTGGTAGTCCATGTTATAGTCAATATTCTTTGCCAATACCATAATTCAAAGACAAGCAAATTAGTTATATATTGCTAAATCCACTTATTAATTCTAACAGTTGGTCTGCAGAGTCTTTTGTATTTTTACTTACATAATTATCGGGCTTGTGCTGAAGTATGATCCCGGTTATTGGCTTAAAGTCAATGAGGAGTCAGAGGGGTAGAATTTGAGACATAACATCCTACTGCAAGCCACCTCATTTAGATGAGATCTCTGTATCATTTCCGGGCAAGGAAAATATATTCTCTGGCAAGGTGAAGAAGGATGTTTTGCCTTCCAGAAGGATTTAGGAGAATGTATATGTAAAAAAAGCTCAGGCTAGTCTACCTAGATGTTTCCATTCTAGGTCTCAGGTTCCACTCCTTCCCTCTCAAGGCCATGGCTTGACATAGGAAACTTGTCAAGGCTATGCATTCAGCCTTCTTTGCAACTCAACCACATTGATAATAAGACCTTAGATTTGATTTTTCAGCAGAGTATGCATTAAGGCTGCAGGTGGCAATAATCTCCTATAAAGCAGCCACAAAGTGTCCCTAAATTTTATGCTATTTCTTAAATTGGCAATTATATACTCTGGACTTCTTGTTTTTATTTCATTTTTTAATTTTTTGCAAAATCTTCAATGCTATCAAAAATACTCACCTCAAACATACCACTATAATTATTCTTGCCCTTATATGTAACCAATTAAGTACAGCGGCTGCCTGATCTCTCATCTCTTTCCCTTCCCCCTGTACCCTGTCCCAATTAAATGCATGTGAATGCACGTGAAAGCTTTAGTATTTGTGATGCTCTACATGACAGGAGGTTTTGCTATCATACTTAACTCCAGCAATGGGCTTCCTATTGCCTTCAGACAGATAAGAAATCCAACGTCGAAACTCCATGCTGAGGATCTGCTTTGTAGGGCAACACCTTGCACTAATTATCATAACCCAAGCTCTCTAGAAAAATAAAAAAAAATAAAAATAAATTTTTTTTCTCTAGAAAATAGATCCCAAAACAAAGCTTATAAGCTAATGTTTTATTCAGCTAGTAGGTACAATCCAGAAAATCAGGATTGAGGGAAAAGAAGAAAAGGAAAACAAACACAAAGTGGTACATGGCTAAGTTGGCTATAAAAAAATATAGCTTCTGAGAAAGCAGTTTCATTTGCTTGGTCATATGGGATGTCTCCAGACAGTCTGTTGGAATCTTTGTTATATGGACAGCACAACAACGGTCAGTTGTGAGAAAGCAGGCAGAATAATTTACCTGCTGGCTTTCTCCATCTCTTGTCTCTTATTAGTCAATTTCACCACATGGACTGTTAACTTCCCTGTACTTCCGGGGTATGAGAAGCTGTTAGTGTAGCACTTCACCTGAGTCCAGAAGTGGTGGGAGAAGCCAGAGCCTCCATGGATCCAGTGAGGTCAGGTTTGAAGGCCACAGCTGCTGTGGCTCCCACTTTGATTGGGGGATTGGAGGCTGCCAGAGCCTAGTCCTCACTAGGGGTGACTGAGACTGCCAGAAATTAATAGCTGAGGTCATAGCAGTTAAGGTTCTACAGTAAGCAATTGGCCAAGTGTTTAAGAGGCATGAGTGGCCAAGCAAACAACTATTTAGACAACTACCTACTGAACATCTTCACTGGAATGGAGATACTCACAATTGGCATGTCCAAAATTGAACTCATTATCTGTGCTCCCTACGTAAATGGGTAACTACACCACTTACTTACCCAAGACAAAAATCTAAGTGTCATCCATCTCAAACCTTCATCTCCCTTATCCTCGAAATTAAATCATTCCCCATATCTATATAACATCTACTTTCTTAATATTGCAATTCGTTCCTTCTACAGTGATGTTGTTAGTTGTCATCAAGGTGGCTCCGGCTCACGGAGACCTTACATATAACAGAATAAAATTTTCCCTGGTCCTGTTCCACCTTCACAACCATTGATATGTTTGAGTACATTGTTGTGGCTATTATGTCAGTCAATCTCATTGAGGGTTTCCCTCATTTTTGCTGACCCTCTTTACCAAACATTTCTAGCAATTGGTCTTTCTTGGTGATGTGTCCAAAGTAAGCGAGTCGAAGTCTTGCCATCTTCCCTTCTAAGAGGCATCCTGGTTGTATTTCTTCTAAGACTGATTTGCTTGTCTTTTGAAAGTCCACGGTATATTTAAAAAAAAAAAAAAACTAAAACCCACTGCCTTTCTGACTCATAGTGACCCTATAGGACAGAGTAGAACTGCCCCGTAGAGTTTCAAAGGAGTGCCTGGAGGATTTGAACTACCGACCTTTTGGTTAGTAGCCGTAGCACTTAACCACTATGCCACCAGGGTTTCCATGGTATATTACCCACCTTATTTAAAGTATGTCTCATTTCTTGCCTAGACAATTACAATATCTCATAATCCTCAATGAGATCTTAACTGGTCTCACCTTCATTCTTGCTTCCATCTAATCCATTCTCCAAATCATTGAACGGAGAAGGAACTGGGAGTAGGGTAAGGATTAAGAACACACACTCTGGAGTTAGACTGCATAAATTTGAATATAGCTCCTTTACTTACTGGTAGAGTGACCTTAGGCAAGTTAATTAACCTTCTTCACTTCAGTTTCCTGTTGCATTTAGTGTTCAGCCATGAGCATGGAAACAAGATCTCTAAAGGGAAAAAGCATGACCCATAAATAGATCCAGTTGTGGGATCACAGAGGAGCAAAATGTTTTAAGGGTAGAAACCCACTTTTCTATCATTTAAGCTTTGCTGCCTCCATGATGAAGAGGTGTTGGTCACAGTCTTGTTTTGTGAAAGTTTTAGGAAGAACAATCACACGGCTATTGTCTGAGCTGGAAAATGCACTGCATGTCATAGCTTTCAGGATTTTTTGGGTTTATTAATGGAATTGTCTCTTTCTGAGAGTTGAGTTCTCTCTAGGGCCTAGACATTACTGACATGGCCCATTGAAAAGTGACAAATTCAGGCAAATCCAAATGCTTGCGTTAACCTTTGATGCTGTCATTTGTGCTATAAGTGGCTGGCTCAGGAGGTGAGGAGATGACAAGAACAAATGAAGGGTATTTTCAAAATTGAATATTCATTTTATTTTACATTTTATTTATCAGATTTGTAAGAGAAAAGCCATTTAAGGAGGAGTGTTGAAGTTGCTGAGCAACTATGCTTGGGTGCTGGTCCTAACAAACATAACAGAAAAAATGCTGTACCAAGATTACCTTAGGGAAGGGCATGATTTAGGACGATAAATTAACAATGAGGAAGGGGATCCTAGAGCTCATTTAGAATAAGTTCTTCATTTTATACAGGAAAACGGCCCAGAGAACAAGAAGACCAGTCAATGGTTACCAGTTTAGATATTCCATTACACCATATATTAGTTTCCTAGGGCTACCATTACAAATCACCACAAATTAGGTGATTTAAAAGAAAAGGAAAAAGGGCCACATAAACCAGAGACTCCATCAGCCTGAGACCAGAAGAACTAGATGGTGTCCAGCTACCACCAATGACTGCCCTGACAGTGAACACAACAGAAAGTCCCTGACAGAGCAAGAGAAAAGTGGGGTGCAGAACTCAAATTCCAGTAAAAAGATCAGACTTAATGGTCTGACTGAGACTGAAGGGACCTCAGACTCTCTGTTAGCCCAGAACTGAAACCATTCCCAAAGCCAACTCTTCAGAGAAAGATTAGACTGGACTATAAGACATAAAATGATACTCGTGAAGAGAGTGCTTCTTAGCTCAAGTAAATAAAAACATGAGACTAAATGGGCAGCTCCTGTCCGGAGGTGAAATGAAAAGGCAAAAAGGGACAGGAGCTGGTTGAATGGACACAGGGAATTGGGTGGAAAGGATGAGTGTGCTGTCACATTATAGGGAGAGCAACTAGGGTCACATACAGTGTGTGTATAAATCTTTGTATGAGAAACTAACTTGAACTGTAAACTTTCACTTAAAGCACAATAAAAATAAATAAATAAAAGAAAAGGAATTTATTCTCTCACCATTCTGGAAGTTAGCAGTCCAAAATCAAGGTGTCAGCAGGGCTTTTGGTGGCTCCAGGCATTCATTAGCTAGTGGCAGCGTCATTCCAATCTCTGCCTACCTCTGCCTTCACATGGTCTTCTTCTCTGAGTGTCTCTGTGTACTTTCCTCTTCAAGTAAGGACATCAGTCATTGGATTTAGGGTCCTTCCTAAATTAAGGATAATTTCATCCCAAGATTCTTAAATAATTAGCTGCAAAGATCCTATTTCCAAATAAGATCACTTTCTGAGGTTCAAGGTAGATATGAATTATGGTGGGGGGGGACACCATTTAACCCACTACACACCACATGGCTGCTCCATGACACAAAGGGGTCACTTATGGATCTAAGGGAGCAAGTGCTGATCCTGCATCTTTCCCAATGGATCTAAAAGAGCAGGCACTGATCCTACATCTTTCCCAATGGATCTAAGGGATCAGTTGCTGATCCTGCATCTTTCCCAATGGATCTAAGGGATCAGTTGCTGATCCTGCATCTTTTCCAATGGATCTAAGGGATCAGTTGCTGATCCTGCATCTTTCCCAATGCCTTGAGCCATAAATCATAGACAGGTGTTAAGAGTCAAACTGCCTATATTCAAATCACAGCGATCCTCGACAAGTAAGTCCTTTCTCAGTCTCCATCTTCTCAGTTACAAAATGGAGGAAATAACACGCTCTGCCTCACAGACCTGCACAAGGTTTCTGTGAGAGTAAAATGAGATAATCCATGTGGAGCACTTAGCCCAGCACGTGACGCATGGTTTGCACTCAACAAATTATTTGCCGCGCTGTTAATCAAAGCCAGCAGCAATGCTTTAGAAGGGTTCAAATAATACACAAAATAAACCTCAGTCATCCCCAGGGCTGTGTGGGAAGCACCTTTTGGCAGCTAGCTAGTTACCCCCAAACAGGTCACCCATTCTTTACACACTGTTACGGGAGAAGGCCTCACCTCCATGCAAATGCTTTCAGTGGAGCTTGTTTTGTTGGCTCCTGTCTGGCAGTTTTTTGTGCTACCTCACTTTCCCAGACTCACTTTTGGAGATGAAGTTTCAGTGTCTGAACTAAAGCAGGTATGAACAGAAATGTGCAAAGACTTTCAAGGTAAACAGCTTCAGGTCATGGGCTTGAAAAGCTGGAAGCTCTCAGGCATCTCAAGGATACTCTTTGAACTGAGTGGCTGAGCCTTGGCTGAAAGGCATGCTGGAACCTCAGTAATGGCTATCAGGGAAGAAGAGGAAGCTGGGACTCAGACTAGGGGCACAAATGAAGTCTAGGGTAGACTCCAACGAATGCAGCTCAAAATCCAATTGCAGTGTCTTCAGGAGAAGCATAATGAGGCTCTGGGAAGAGGAGACTGGGGTTCAGTTTCTGTCTAATGCACCTCAAGCAGAGCCACCACCTGTCCGTGGAGGCTTGCATGCTGCTGTGATGCTGAACAGGTTTCAGCGAAGCTTCCAGACTAACACAGACTAGGAAGAAAGGCCTGGTAATGTGCTTCCAAAATCAGCTGATGAAAACAATATGGATCACAATGGTCCGATCCCCTTGTGCATGTGGTTGCCATGAATTGGGGCTGACCTGAGGGCAGCTAATAACAACCAAGATAGCCACCTAGCCCAAAGGTCTCATGCCCTTCATGGAAGCTGCCAACACCCAAAGTCTGGTCCATGTGGGTGGGGTATAAAGACTTAGCCCCTTGCCTCAGGCAGGATAACCATGAAGCCTCAGCCCAGCTCCAGAGCCTTTATGGGATCATCTGAGGCTTATGTTGCAACTACATTGTAGGTGAGCTATTCACTCAGCCCAGTCTTATGCCCTTCCTTCCTCACAGGTATTGATCCTAAGAACAGCCCAGTCAAACTCTTGCATGCAAATTGCCATCTCAACCTGTTTGCCAGGGAACCAACCCAAAGCGCCTATCTTCCCAAATCCCAGGAAGGCCACCTTTTATTTTTTTGATTTTGCAGATGAGAAAATTGGGATTCAGAGATTACGTAACTTTGCCTAAAATATACAGCTGATAAGTGGCAAAGTCCTGATTTTAAACCCAGGTAGGTGTGATCCCAAAGCCTATGGTCTTTCACTCTACCCTCTGCTTTCACTAGTAATAAAATAGGGATTAAATGTTCTCAGGATGGGAAAAATAGGAAGCCAATCACACTGTTGTATGGGTAAGAGTCTCTGTGCTCTCCCTGGCTTGCTCAATGCCCTATTATTATGGCCCTGGCTCTTTTTCTTGTTATCTCATTCAATATTTGTCACTAAATGTTTGTTTTCTTTTATTAGCCCATTGTATGTTTAGGAACAGACTCCTGTTTCCTAGTTGTGTTTGCCTAGCTCCTTATAAGCTTGAGCCATCTGTTCCTCTCGAGGTAGATGACATTTTTTCCCCAGAGATGTCCCTACATTTTATTTTACAAGGGAAGCCCATTCCGGTGACTCATTGTTGTCATCCTCATCTTCATCCTCCTCCTCATCATCATCAATATCAACACACTGAGAAGAAGCCTGAAGGAATGACACAGTGGCCATCTCCATATACTTGAAAATCTGTCATATGATATGTAAAAACAAATTATGCTTAAATGGAGAACTTCGGTCAAAGTGAGGTAGCAAAGCATCACAATTAAGCAAACACGATTTCTGAGTCAAGAAGACCTGGGTTTGAGTTTTTGTTGCAGCACATACTAGCAGCATGATCTTGAGTACATTTCTAAACTGCTATGTACTCATTCCTCATCTGCAAAATGGGACTAATAACAGTAATTACCTCAAAGAATTTTTGAGAGGTTTAGCTGATATACATGTAAAGGGCTCAGCACAGTACTACAAACAGTACACACTCAATGTTATCTCTCGATGTGTGGAAGTTAGACGTGAATAATTTGGATTGCTCATTAAAAACACAACCAAAAAAATCTGTATGATATTTAGTGCAATTCAGCAAAGGGATACCCTGACTTCTGGGGAAGACAGCTCTAAGTGAGCTTTGGGTAGGGGCAATGCAGAGAGGCCAAAGAATCACGAGCAAACATTCCTTCCACACATCAATACTACATTCTTTCAAAAGGCATGAGGACATAGTTGAATTTCTTGAGATCTCTTCTCAGAGAGACACAAGCTTTGTTACACAAAACGTCAATCAAGTTCAGCTTCAGAACAGTACAGACAGTTGTGTGGTATCTCAAACTTTCGACCATTAGTCAGGAAGGTCTTGGAAAAGTACATTTGATTTTGGAGTTTAAGCATGAATTAGTTGCCCTCTGTTATGGGCAACAAGTTACTCAATTCCATGGTAGAGTCTGAGTACAGTTGTAACATGTTTTAAGGATGTTTGTCCAGGAGGGGGAAAGTGAGAAACATTAATGTACCAGCTCTTGTCCCCCAGTGGTCAAACTTTGATCCTGCAGGTCTTAACTCCCTGCGCTTCCAGGTTGCATATGTGTGAACGTGTTGTGGCATCAAGAGAGGAGTCCAGGGTCTGTAAGCATATACAAAATGTACAAAGAACTTCTACGAGTGACTAAGCAAACATCAAACAACTCTATAGAAAATGGCCAACATACTTTGACAAGCACTTCACAAAAGGGGATATTCAAATGGCCAGTAAACTTCTGAAAAAGTGTTCAGCACTACTGGTCATCATGGAAATGGAACCTAAAAGCACATTGAAATATGACCACACAAACACTAAAAAAAAAAAACACTAGAATGGTCAAAATTAAACAGGTTGAAAAAAACATGTTGGTGTGGATTAGAGCAACTGGAACTCTCCTATTTTGGTGGTGGGAATACAAATTGGTAAAGCCCCTTTAGAATATTGTTTGGCAGTATATTCACCCAGCAATTCCATTCATAAATGTTTGCCCAAGAGAAATACACACATAAATTCACCAAAAGACATATACAACAGTGTTCATAGCCACATTATTGTAATAGTCCTAAACCCAGTGTTTCTCAGCCTTAGCACTATTGACATATCGGACTGGATAATGCTTTATCGTGGGGGCTGTCCCGTGCATTGCATGGTGCTTAATAGTACTCCTGGCCTTTACTCACTAGATTTCTAGCACTCCCCCAAATTGTGACAACTGAAAATATCCCCAAATGTCCCCTGGGAAAAACTAAAAAAAATTTTTTTTTTTTTGAGGGGGCAAAATCGCCCCTGGTTAAGCACCATTGTCTTCTTCTTTTTTTGATTATTTATTTTGATGAAAATGTACACAGCTTAAAGACATACCATTTCAACAAATTTTACATGTACAATTCAGTGACATTGTTTATATTCTTCAAGTTGTATAACCATCCTCCCTATACTTTTCCAAATTATTCCACCACCATTAATATAATCTCACTGCACCCTAAACTTCTAACATTTTGAGATGCTCTGTAGGGTCCCTATGAGTTGGAATTGACTCGATGGCACTGGGTTTGGGGTTTTTGTTGTCAGTTTGATCCCTCATGGATAATTCTTTGAAAGTGCACAATGCTCAAGGCGGACATACTTTACTAATTAGTCTAAACTATTGGTTGGTTCAAAGCAGACTTCAGGAGATACTTTGTTTTGCTTTGAGCCTTAAGGTTTAAAGACTATTTCAGGGCAATAGTTTTGGGCTTTCATCCAGCCTCAATAGTTCCAGAAGCTCTGAATTTCATTGAGAATTTGAAAATGTGTTCTGCTTTTTCTCCCTTTTGATCAGGATTTTTCTATAGAATCTTAGATCACAACGTTCAGTAATGGTAGCCAGGCACCACCCAGTTCTTCTGGTCTCATGGCAAAGGAGACAGTTATTCATGGAAGCAACTAGACACACATTCCATTTCCTTCTCTGATTCAGGTCTCTCCTACTTCCAGGAAACACTACTGTCTTAAAAACAATCCAAGTATCTCTCAACAATGGAATGAATAAATAATTTAGGTTATATTATTTATTACAGTATTACACAACAGTCAAATAAATAAACGACCATTACACTTAATGACATGGCTTAGTATGATGAAGAATGTTGTACAAAAGAAATCAGATGGAATAGGATTCACACTAACATTCTCTGCATATAAACTTCAAAAAGAAATAAAACTAACCTATGTTAAGAGAACTCAGAATAGTGGTAAATTTTGGTGAGAATAATAATTTGAAAGAGGCACAAGAGAGACTTCTGGAGTACTGGTATATCTTTGATCTTGTTGCTGTTATATGCAATATGCCAATGGTAAAAGCTTTAGAGATACAGATTTATCATTTAGCCACTTTTCTGTATATATGCTGCTCAATTAAAAATAAAGTTTCCCAAAAATAGATGTATACTTTACAAAACATTTTTTTAATTGAAATACAGCATATATGCAAGAGATTAAAAAAAAAAAAAATTTGGTCTGATAAATTGCCCAAAATGGAAAACCTAAGGACACCTTTTTTATATTGAAATATAAATTTATTTTTCCACTCTCCAAAATAGCATCTTGGCTTTTTCACTGAATATGATCCCAGTCTTGGGACTCTCTGCTTCTCATCACCAAACAGTCTAAATGAGCCATTACAATGATTTGGAGTGTCATGGCACCCTGTTACAGCAGCAACACCATATATATAATTTTCTCTTCTGAACAGTACCATGAGATTTATTTTTTCAAGTTAAAATGTGTTTCTTGAGAATTGCACAAACCTGTTGGAGACCATTAGTACCATCCCAGGCTGGCAGTCTCTACACTAAAATAACTGATAAATTCTATCTGGATTAAGTCTAGCAATGGCTGAATTGCATTTGAATTCCAGGAATTTACTTAATATGAATGTTTATTTAGGACATAATTCCCATACCCTGGTGGCGTAGTGGTTAAGTGCTATGGCTGCTAACCAAAAGGTCGGCAGTTTGAATCCGCCAGGCACTCCTTGGAAACTCTATGGGGCAGTTCTATTCTGTCCAATAGGGTCACTATGAGTCGGAATCAACTCGATGGCAGTGGGTTTTTTTATATATATATATATATATGTTTGGGGCCCTTGTGGCACAGTGGTTAAGAACTACGGTGTGCTATGGCTGCTAGTCAAAAGGTTGGCAGTTCAAATCCACCAGTTGCTCCTTAGAAACCCTATGGAACTGTTCTACTCTGTCCTATAGGGTCACCATGAGCTGGAATAGAGTGGACGACAATGATTTTTTTTTTAAATGTTCTTATCGTTAGTTGCTGTCTAGTTGATTCCAACACAGGGTAACCCCATGCGTGCAGAGTAGAACTTCCCTATACGGTTTTCAAGGCTGTGGCCTTTCAGAAGCAGATCACCAGGCCTGTCTTACGAGATGCCTCTGGATGGTTTTGTACTGCTAAACTTTCAGCTAGTAGTCGAGCACTTAACCATTTGTACCACCCAGGGAGTTCCCATCTATATGTAGTCAGTTACAAATGCTGTGTGACCTCAGATCCATCGAAAATCTTGTCTTCTCTAAAACATATTCTCATCAAGCATCAATCTCAAAAATCACACAATTCAAGTTATTCTTTTTAGTTCTGAAAGTCCCCTTTAAAGTAAAACTATTTTATTTTGCATAAACAATATATTTACCTGCCAGAGTTCACCAAGTTAGTTAACAAGCAATTAACTTATTAGTTAAGCAAGGAATGGAGCAGAAAGGAGAGAAATTATGGATTGCATTTGAGGGGGTAATGAGGTGAGAAAAAAAAATTTTTTTTTTTTAGGTGAGAGGAGGGAGAAAAATAACAGGAAAAGTCATGTGGTAGTTTCAAAACTCGTTCACAAATTCTTTGACAGTTCTCCTATAGAGAGGTAGGGATGATGTCTACTCACCTTGAATCTGAGCTGACCTTAATGACTAACCTGTACTAATAAAATGCAGCAGCAGCAATGACTTCCAAAGTTGTGCGACTTCCGAGGCTAGGTCAGAAAAGACCATGTAACCTCTGCTCGGTTCTCTTGGGACGCTTACTCAGGGGAAGCCATCTACCACGGAAGAAGTCAGACTACAGTATTTTTACGCAAATAACATGCACCTTCTATGTTCATTTGCCAATCACGCCTTTCCCCCCGCCGCAGGTATTTTTGTAAGCGCGCTATGCTAATTTTTTTGGTTCACAGCAACATGTTGGCAAACGAACGTAGAAGGTGCATGTTACTTGCATAAAAAAGGTACCCTAAGAACAGCAGGCTGGAGAGTAGGTGGTGCAGTTGATAGTCTTCGCTGAGTTTCCATTACCAGCCAGCTTCACCCACTAGCCATATGAGTGCGCCATCTTGGATGTCCGGCCTAAGCAAAGCCTCAGATGTCCGCAGCAGATATTTGACTGCATACCACTGCATGAGAGACTTTAAGCAAGAGCAGTCTGGCCAAATTCTTTCAGTATTATTAAACCACACGATTATAGACAAAATAAAATGGTTGTTTTAAACTCCTGCTTTCGGGAATAATGTGTCATGCAGTAATCGCAATCGGAACAGGTCCAGTGCATGAGTGTTTCTAAAAAGAGCAGTTCAGTTCAGTTGAGTTCAACAATCGCATATTGAATTCCTACTATATGCATTGCACTATCCTGGAGCTATGGAAACCAAGATGATAAAGTCATGGTCTCTACCAAGCAGAGGTGCCAGCCATGTGGTGAATAACTATAGCAGTGTGCAATTCTACATGTGGTAACCAGTTGCACTGTAGCCGATGCTGACTAATAGAAGCCCCATGGATGTCAGAGAAAACTGTGCTCCATAGCGTTTTCAGTGGCTGACGTTTTAGAAGTACATCACCAGACCTTTCCCCCAAGGTGCCTCTGGGTAGACTCAAACTTCCAAATTTTCAGTTAGCGGCTGAATGCATTAACAGTTTGCACCCACCAAGGAAGTGGTTGGTTAGCTATTTCCTAGAGGCATCATGGTACAGTGGCTTCGGAGTTGTTCAGCCCAGGTCCAAATTTCTGCATCAGCCCTAATTAATGTGGTGATCTTAGACATGTTGCTTAACCCCTCTGAACCTAATGTTTCCTTCCATGTGGTGTTCTCTTGGTGTAATATTTGCTCCTCCCCAGAAAGAGAGAGGATTCAACCTAATAGGTAAATTTTGGACAGGAGAGTAGCACTATCTGCCAGCTCACTTCCTTTTTTTTTTTTTTTCACCCCTTTGGGTTCTGGCTGCCTGAAGTACCCAAGTATTTTGCTCTTTTCTCTGCCATATGGTGAAAGAGGTCTGCCCAGTCAAATTCAGGGGTGGAGATGCAGTGGGGCAGCACTGCCTAAAGTCGGTGATACTCTGTCTGATAAGCCCACTTGCCCACAGATATATATGGTATTCTCAAGTCGTAGCTTAATCAGTAATAAAACTGATATGTGTTTCCTGCACGCCTCATCTGTTTTTCTTTTCTCTCAGTTAGTCCAGTATTTAGGAGTCCATGGGTGGTGTACACGGCTGACACGCTCAGCAACTAACCAAAAGGTTGGAGGTTGGAGTCCAGCCAGAGGCACCTCAGATAAAAGGCCTGGTGATCTATTTCTGAAAAATCAGCCATTGACAATCATGGGATGGCCATAAATCAGAATCCTTTGCATGGCAACTGGTTTTTGTGTATGTGTGTGTGACCGTTTTTTTTTTCCAATAATTGAGCAGAGAAAAAAATACTGTATCCAAAGTCCATTGCCTTGGGGCAGAAATCAAAGAACGAGACAGGGAACGTGATTTGTGGACCAAAATAGCATGTGGCAAGTCTTTAGTTGAGGCCAAGGCTCGGGGATTGAGGTGTGGACTCAGTAAACTCACAGCTTTAGCTCTGGAGACCTAGAGAAGCTGTCCTGAGCCAGGTGGCGCTTTACTGCAAGTATGGATTTATTTAGCTTTGAGCTGTTATTACCAAGGTAGGTGGCTTTAGGCCTCAGGTACAGCCAAATGGGATTTTTCAACTCCATGGTTCATATCGGCTTATGGCAGTTTTGTCCCTGTTGAGCTGCTGTTTCTATAGAGACAAGGCTGCACTCACTAGAGCTTTGGAAAACAGTGTAAAAGGCTCGGCAAAGACACATTGAGCCATAGGTGCTGGCCACACATCTTGACTTCGAACTAAAAACAAAACAAAAAACTATTGCTGCTCTGACTCATGGCAACCCCACGCGTGCCAGAGTAGAACTGCACTCCATAGGGTTTTCAATGACTCATATTGCAGAAGTAGATTGCCAGGCCTTTCTTCCAAGGTCCCTCTGGTTGGACTGAAGCCTCCAATCTTACAGTTAGCAGCCGAGCTTGTTAACTGTTTGCACTGTCCAGGGACTCCTGACCGTGAACTAGAAGATATAATTTTTCTAAGCAGTTGTAGCTGAGGTAAGGATTCAACTTCAGGATAAAGAGATTCATTGCATAAACAGGCCCTTTGGGCACTGGTGGGCAGATAAATAATTTTTGCTTTTAAACATTCCAGGTATGCCAAAGACACTAGGGAGAGTTTAGTTTTCAATTGTTGATGCCAAGCCTAGATGGAAAGTTCTAGATCTGCTGCCCAAATTCCATTCAGCTTTCAGGGCCAAGGAGGAAACTGAGTGGATAACCTTGAATGTATGGAGCTCATCCAAAGGATGAAGGTTTTTTAAATACTTATAGGGTAACGTGATGAATTTCAAACAGGTGCAGTCATTCTAGTGCCACTCTGGTGTTGCCTGTGCCAACAGGGCCTGCAAGCTGTAGAGAAATAAAGGGATTAATAAGAGCAGCAAGTTAAAGTGCTACCACAGAGCTGAGCTGCTTTAAAAGGAAAAGAGAAACAACAGAGCTGTATCTCACTCCGGCAGAATAAGGCGTAGCAGAAGGAAATGCTATTTAGACCTTGGAATATGGAGGCAAGACAGCTGAAAAATTGATCCTCACTAGGCTCCAAAGCTTCGAAAACACCAACAGCAGCTTCACTGATGAATCTGATGAGTGACTCTCCAGCTGGAACAAAAGTGAGGATGAGGAAAAACTGGTCCACAGGAGGTGAGTTTCACAGGCTTAACAATCCCATAAGAAGAGGAGACACAGCGACTATGTGACACGCGGCTGAAAGATAACCCACGAGAGAAGGGGAAGGCCAGGCCCCTGGACAGAACCACCTTCACGTCATCACTGTGGTCCAGAACCACAGGATTCCAGTGAGAAGCACTTATATTTTAAGCGGGGGACGCTGAATTGTAAAGAAAATCACCTCAGAAAGACCTGGTAACTGTGGCTGTCACCTCAGCAAATTACTTTGCATAAAGGCAGTGATGCCTCAAAAGCTACTCTCTCTGAGAGAAAAGATGGTATGCACAAGGGGTCACTAACCTCAACCCCAGTCATGGCATATGCTTTGTACCAAAATTAACTCCTTGGGAGGTCATTTCCCCCAACTGAGTTTAAGTCCACAAGTTTTGGACTTCAGACAAGTGATATTTATGAAAAAACTAAATCTAAAATCATTTCCTTCAACTACCTTCCTTCCCTCAGAAATCGGTGAGTTTCTTCCCTGGTCTTTGGCAAAACTGAGAATGGGGTTCCAGGAACAGTTTTGGCTAGAATAACTATACTCAAAGTCGAGGAATTGGCTTGTTTCTCAATTTGGTAGGCTTGAGACAGAATGGAACAGCAGACTTTGGAGCTGTCTGGGCTGTATCCTGGCCATGTGCTAAAGCAATTAAAACAACTTGGGTAAATTCCTAATCTCCTGTCTCAGTTTTTTCATTTGAAAATGAGAATAACACAAATGAATGCATATAGTTAAAAGGATGAATACTGTAGCACATAGAAAAATGTCTGGAACATAGTAGATATTACTATTATTAGTAGCATTTTGTCTTCGTTAATTAGTAGGCATATCAAGGAGTTGACATAGAACCTATATAGTTTTTGGGACTCTCAAGGATAACCTTTGTTCCAATAAGAGGCAACTCAGCTTATAGCTGCTGATGTCATCTAACTTCCTCCAAACTTCCTCTACCTAGCTCAGAGCACGTCAGAGCTTAGGGAAAATGGCTTTTGGAATTCATTTTCTTAGCCTTTTAACTTACAAGGACAAAAGAATTTAATCTATCAGTTTTAATTATATCCTGTGAATGTGATAATGGAGGAAATTCTATTCAAAGGTAGGGCATCTTATTGTTGACATTTGACCATTAAAGTGTCATAATGTTGTCATCCAATCTCACTGCAGAAGTTCAGAGAGTCTATTAGGAGACATAGCTGACGTAGTTTGGGATAGAATATAGAATAAGAAATAGAATAGAGAATGAATTCGCTGCCTGGGGCAGAATGTGGGCTTACAGTTAATTAATGGTTTGTCTTGACTGAGATAAACTGTCCACCAGTGATACACAAAGGAACAGTGCCGAAAGCAAGATTGCCCTGAAAAATCCATTGATTTTCTTCCCAGAGATGGTTGTCTCTAGACTGAATGGTTAAGTCCAATGGGTTTAGAAAATAAAAAGCTAAGTAAGGTTAGGGAGTAAATGCTTCTTCTCTGCTCCTGACATCTCCCTTCCTGTGGAGGAAACTCAGCTCTTCCAGTGCATCACTCCTGACCTAGAGTGGTGAGTAGGGGGCAAAAAACTGGGAAAGTATAGTCCAAATCCATCCATTTCCATCTCTCCTTGGGATGTGGCTACCAGCCAAAACTGTTCCTTCTCTGTTCTGCTAGAAAGCGAAAGGGGTTATTCTGGTGGTCCACCACTGCCCAGGATGGAGTGACGCAGTCTGCTGAGCCCCGGCTATCTTGCCACATTCCAGGCAGGACTTGGGGGCTTGGGGGTGAAACAAGAAGTCATATGCCAGCCAATTCCTAAGGAACTTTTCCTGAAAGCTGTGCCCAACAACTTCCATGTCGTCTCATTGACAGCCCTTACCAGCAAGGAAAGCTGAATGTATAGTCTTTCAGCTGAATGCAGTGACGCCCCAAATAAAGTTGGGGTTCGGTTATTAGGGAATATGGGAGAACGAATGTTGAACAAGCAGCTAGCAATCTCTGTCAAGGAGCTCTTAGAAAAATTCACTGATGGAGATTTTGAGACTTTTTTTTTCCCTGATAAAATAGAAAAATTGCAGCCTGCATAGCCCCTTGCCCTTCCCTGTTCTTCTTACCTTGAATGTGGATTGATGCCAAGAAGTGGGGCAGCCACCATGGCTCCGTGAGATAACGAGCATGAGGTGAAAGTTCAAAAGAATTCAGGCCTTGTCATGATCAAGACATTGGCCTGACATTGACATGACAGCTACTTCACTTCAACGGTCGTATGTGGAAACGTCCATGTGTTAGTCACTGGCTTCACATTTTCTGCTGTCTATAGCCAAATATGGAGCCCTGGTGGCATAGTGGCTAAGAGCTTGGCTGCTAACCAAAACATCGGCAGTTCCAATCCGCCAGCTGCTCTTTGGAAACTCCATGGGGTGTTCTACTCTGTCCTATAGGGTCACTATGACTTGGAATCGAATGAATGGCAAAGAATTTTATAGCCAAACATATTTGTAACTGATATAAATCCTAAATATTGATCTTTTGATTTTAGCTTCATTTCCCCATGTTTATAAGTGTGTGTATGGTGGGGGGTGGGGGTGGGCAGAATTGGAAGAATGTTGTTGAAAGGAGAGCTCTGTTTTTTATTACAGAAATGATAGATATTCTATGAGATAACTTCAATATAAACGCTGTTCCAAGGATTAAAAGGACTCCTAGGATTCATTTAATCCATTCCCATGTCTACACTGTAGCCTTATTTTTTATGTTTTCTAAAGAAAATATCTTCTTCAGAAATATGTTCCATCACCTCAAGACACATATAAATGGCTAGAGAGATTTTCCTAGTATTTAATTAGCATCTTGCTGAATTATAAGTCATTCCTCCTTTGTCCTGCCCTCAGTGAACACAGAGAACAGATGTTCCACCTCCCTAAAACAAAATCTGATCACTCCTCAATGACTGTAATTAAGTGCCTCTCCAGCTTTCTCTTCTGGCAAAATTAATTCAGTTCCTTGAAACTTGAGCCCTTGAGGACTAGTACTTCAACATCTGACCATCACTGCTGTGGTCCTCTGGACCTCTTTCAAAGCCTCCATGTCTTACTTCCATAACTTCTCAGATGCCAGAAAGATACTTAAGTAAAGGCTTGACAAGTACCAAGTACTGAGGGAGGATTAACTCAGGCTCCCTTCATAACATGCTACTCTTGGAAATATCCTCCACCCTTTAACATTTCTGACAAGATTGGCTGTGTCTTATTTGTTTTATGGGGTTCTGGTTGTATATTGAAGTCATTTGGAGGGCTTTTAAAAATACCCATGCCCAAACACCAGAAGGTAAACTAGATAACTGGGTGCTTTTAAAAATTGAACACTTACGCTTATCAAAAGACTTCACCAAAAGAGTAAAAAGAAAACCTATGGACTGGGAAAAAAATTTTGGCTATAACATATCCAACAACGGCTTAATCTCTAAAATCTGTAGAACACTTCAACACTTCTACAACAAAAAGACAAATAACCCAATTAAAAAATGGGCAAAGCATATGAACAGACACTTCACAAAAGAAGACATTCAGGCAGCTAACAGACACATGAGGAAATGCTCATGATCATTAACTGTTAGAGAAATGCAAATCAAAACTACAATGAGATATCATCTCACCCCAACAATACTGACACTAAAAAAAAACAGAAAATAACAAATGTTGGAGAGATTGCAGGGAAATTGAAACTCTTGTGCATTGCTGGTGGGAATGTAAAATGGTACAACCATGATGGAAAATGGTATGGTACCTCCTTAAAAAGCTAAAAACAGACATACCGTAAAATCCAGCAGTCCCAGTCTTAGAAATATATCCTACAGAAATAAGGGCCAGCACATGAATAGACATATGCACACCCAAGTTCATCACAGCGTTAGTCACAATAGCAAAAAGATAGAAACAACCTAAGTGTCCAACAACAGATGAATAAACAAATTATGGTACATACATTTTTTTTTTTTACACACTAGGGAATACTACATAATGAAAAAGAATAATGACGAATCTGCAAAACATCTCACAACATGGATGAATCTGGAGGGCAATATGCTGAGTGAAATCAGTCATTTACAAAAGGACAAAAATCGTATCAGACCCCTATTACAGAAACCCAAGAAAAAGTTTATACACAGAAAAAGAAAAAAAAAATCTTGGATGGTTACTACGGAGGGGAGGGGTGGAGAGGGAAAATCACTAACTAGATAGTAGACAAGCGTTAACTTTCGTGAAGGGAAAGACACGATATAGGGGAAGTCAGCACAATTTGATCAAGGCAAAGTCATAGAAGCTTCCTAGACACACCCAAACACCAAGTTACTGGCACTGAGGGCTAAGGAGCACAGTCTTGGGGTATATCTAGGTCAATTAGCATAACATAGGTCATAAAGAAAATGTTCTACACCCTACTTTGGTGAGTAGCATTTGGGATCTTAAAAGCTTGTGAGCAGCCATCTAAGATACATCTATTTGTCCCATTCCTTCTGGAGCAAAGGAGAATGAAGAAAATCAAAGACAAAAGGGATATATTGGTTCAAAGGATTAATGGACCATATAAACCACAGCCTCCACCAGCCTGAGCCCAGGAGAGCTAGATGGTGCCCAGCTACCACCACTAACTGCTCTGACAGGGCTCACAATAGAGGGTCCTGGACAGAGAGGGGGAAAAATGTAGAGCAAAATTCAAATTCACAAAAAAAGACCACACTTGCTGGTCTAACAGAGACCGGAAGAACAGCTGAGACTATGGCCACCAGATACCCTACCAACTGAGAACTGAAGCCACTCCCTAAATCCACCTTTCAGTCGAAGATTAGACAGGCACATAAAACACAAAATAACACATGTGAGGAACGGGCTTCTTAGTTCAATAAAGCATACAAGACTAAAAGGGCAACACCTGCCCAAAAGCAAAGACAAGAAGGCGGGAAGAGACGGGAAAACTGGGCGAATGGACATGGGGAACCCTGGTGGAAAGGGGAGGAATGCTGACACGTTTTAGGGATTGCAACCAAAGTCACAGGACAATTCGTGTATAAAGTTTTGAATGAGAAACTAATTTGTGCTGTAAACTTTCACCTAAAGCACAATAAAATTAAAAAAAAAAAAAAAGAGGGGAAAAGTTAAAACAAACAAAATCCATGCCTAAGCCACCCTTTTGGAAATTCTGACTTAATTGGTCTAGAACAGGGTCTCAGCTTTGGCATTTTGTTAATGTTCTTCAGGTGCATCTAATGTTCGAGCAGGTGAGAGAACCAGTGAGCTATTCCCTCCCACTGTTCTTTAAACGCCATCATGTTCTGTCTCCATTTCGTTCTTGCTCCATGAATCCCCGCTCCACTTCCTCTCCATGGCTGTACCTTGTCTGTATATAAACATGCTCAGTCCTGTTTATTCCCACTTGGAATAAAATAAAAACAATAAGAAAGAAAACAAAGAGTTAAGAAAAAAAAAATCTTTTTTTGAAGTCTTCTTTGAGAACTCCTGTAGCCTGCACCCTTTTTTTCCTTAATAGAAAAGCTTCTGGAAAAAAAACCACACTTGTTATTTGTTCATCACTCATTTATTCCTAAGCTCACCTGTTGTTTCAACTTTACCCTCTCATTTATGCCCATTACATCAACATGGTCCCAAATCTAAAAACTAAGTTTTTACTTCACTCCTCTGCAACTTTTTTTTTTCCTTCAAAAAAAATTAGTGACATGAAAGACATATACAGAGAAAAGAAAAATATTATTAAGAGTATAGCTCAACAGATTTTCACAAACTATACACACTTATGTAGTCAACACAGTCACGTCAAGAAATAGAATATCAGCCACACCCTGGAGGTCCAGCTCTGCTCCTTTCTTTGCCCCCCTCCTCCACCAAAGGTTATCATTGTCCAGACTTCTAACATCATAGATTGGTTTTGCCTGTTTTTATTCTTTTAAGTATTTCACGTTTATTTGTCTGTTTATTAATTGCTTGTTCTCTGAAAACCTGGATAATGGGCTCATAGAAAAGACTGTATCATCCCATCCCTCCTCTTTCTTTTTTTCAATTGTATTTTAGATTAAGGTTCACAGAACAAGCTAGCTTCTCATTAAACAATTAGTACACATACTGTTTTGTGATGTTGGTTAACAGCCCCATGACATGTCAGCACTCTCCCTTCTTGACCTTGGGTTTCCTATTACCAGCTTTCCTGTCCTCTACTGCCCTTGGGCTGGTGTGCCCCTTTAGTCTCATTATGTTTTATGGGCCTGTCTAATCTTTGGCTGAAGGGTGACCCTCAGGAGTGACTTCATTACTGAGCTAAAAGGGTATCCCAACATCATGCTCTTGGTGTTTCCCCAGTCTCTGTCAGGCCAGTAAGTCTGCTCTTTTTTTATGAGTTAGAATTATGTTCTACATTTTTCTCCAGCTCTGTCCAGGACCCTCTATTTTGATTCCTGTCAGAGCAGTTGGTGGTGGTAGCCAGGTACCATCTAGTTGTGCTGAACTCAGTCTGATGGAGGCTGTGGTAGTTGTGGTCCATTAGTCCTTTGGACTAATTTTTCCCTTGTGTCTTTGCTGTCTTCATTCTCCCTTGTTCCAGAAGATTAGTGGAATATTTTAGACAGCCGTTGACAAGCTTTTAAGACCCCAGATGCTACTTAGCAAAGTAAAATGTAGAACATTTTCTCTATAAACTATGTTATGCCAATTGACCTAGATACTTCCCGAGACCATGGTCCCCCACAGTCCTCAGCCCCGAAATTTGGTCCCTCAGGGAGCTTGGCTATGTCTAGGGAGCTTCCATGATCTTGCCTTTGACAAGTTGTGCTGGCTTACCCAGTGTTGTCTACTGTCTTATCCTTCACCAAAGTTACCTTATCTATTGCCTATTTAGTGTTTTTCCGTCCACACCCCTCCCCACCCTCTCCTCTGCAACATCTGACATTACTATCCACATCCTCTTTTTTGAGACCCTTTTGGATAATCCTGGCTGCGTAATGGTTAAGAGTTACAGCTGCAAACCAAAAGGGTGGCAGTTTGAATGCACCAGACACTCCTTGGAGACCCTCTGGGGCAGTTCTACTCTGTCCTTTAGCGTTGCTATGAGTCAGAATCGACTCAACAGCAACGGGTTTGCTTTTGCGGGGGGGGGGGGTCCCTTGTCTTTAAATACATCATCACACTCTTTTACCCAGCAGTCTTTTTCATTGGTTCTCTTTGCCCAACTACATTCAAAATGTTAGTGCATCCCAAGGCACCATTCTAGCCTCCCTCTAAAATTTCTGAACGCTCTCCCAGAGTAATTTCAACTTCTTCCTGCCTTCTGTCCCCTTGCTAAAATATTGTGAATCTGTATATCTTAGTTCTGGTTTCCTGAGTGTCAGACCCATGTATCCAACTGCTTTCTGGTCTGCACAGTGTCTTGGCAGTACTTCAACCCTGAAATCTACATAACGGTTAATTATCTTCCCCTCCCCTCACCACCCACCAGTCTTCTCCTGCTCCTGTTCTCCCCTGTTTTTATTAATACCATCACTCATCATCTAGGTACCCAAAGCCAAAAGCCCAAGAGTCATCTTCAGCCTTCATTTGTGGACTTCTCCCTTATTTTGGACATCGAATCTCATTAATTCTAAGTCTAGAATATCTGTTGAAATTTCTGTCCACTGCTAATGCCTTAGTACAAAGCCTCAACTGCAAAGCTAATTTATATAGTGGTTTCTCGTTGGTCTCTTTCCTCCTAATTCAGTTTTCTTTAGTCCATTTCCACCCCAATAAGAGAATTAACTTCATAAGATGGAAATTTGATTGCATTACACACCTAATTAAAACAGTTGAAACACTTTTCATATCTTATAATATACAATTAATTAATTCAGGGCTTTTTGTGATTTGGCTTCTTCCTATCTTTTTATTTTCACCTCTGCCCCTCTCCCAGGCACACTGAACTTTTTGGAGTTCTCTAAACAAGTCATGTCCCCATATCTTAGCCTACCTACTGCCACTGCTGTGGAGTTGATTCCGACTCACAGCAACCCTATAGGACAGAGTAGAACTGCCCACACAGGGTTTCCAAGGCTAGAAATCCTTATGGAAGCAGACTGCCACATCGTTCTCCCAAGGAGCAGCTGGTGGGTTCGAACCGCCAAACTTTCAGGTAAAAGCTCAGCCACCAGGGCTTCCATATCTTAGCCCACACTCCTATTCCATCTGCTAGGAATGCCATTGACAACCTTCCATCTGATAAACTCCTTCTATCTTTTAAGGATGGCAAGCTCTACAAGGGCTTTATGTCCGTGTTGCCCCCAGCCCTCAGCTTACGATTAGAGCATGGTAGGTGCTTGGCGAATACTTACTGTATGAAACCTTCCCTGCCACCCACCCGCCACATCAGGCAGAGTTAGATCTAATAGCTATGGTCTCATGGCACCATGGACGACAGCTATAATACCATTCACCCTGTTAGACTGTAATTATTTGTTTCTTTAGAAGAATCTCCTGCTGAACCATGAGCTCTTTGAAGGAAGAAATGGATTGTGTTTTTTTTGCATCCCGAACACTCAGCAGTGTCTAAAATATAGCATACACTGCTGAATTTATCAATGATCTCATTAATTTGTTCATAGAGTGGGTGAGATGGATGAACTGAATTGAGAACATAAAAAAATAGAATGTGCGGCCTTCAAAAAGAGAAGAGCTATCCACACATTAAACTACACTTGTATACACTACAGGATTTAGAGAGCCCTGGTAGCACAGTAGTTAACAGTTTGGCTGCTAACCAAAAGGTCAACAGTTCGAATCCACCAGCCGCTTCTTGGAAACCCTATGGGGCAGTTCTACTCTGTCCCGTAGGGTGGCTATGAGTCAAAATCGACTCAAAGGCACATAACAGCAACAACAATAACATAGGACTTGTGGAAACGCATAGGAGAAAGAAGTAAACTACAGAAAAAAAAAAAAGATGACATGATAAATTTTCACGTACATGTAATGGTGTGAAAATTTAGTATTTCTAATAATCTAATAACATACACAATAGAGCAATTTTTACTTCTTGTGGAGCAGAAATAAATTGCTTCATGGCCCAATTTTGGCTTATCTACATAGAGTATGGTTAAGAGGACAGTGCCTGAAGTCAGAATTCCAAAGTTTGAATTCCAGCTCTACCACTTAATATTTTGTAGGACCTTGGGAAAACTATTTTATCTCTCTGAGCTTTAGTTTTCTCGTCTGTAAATCTAAGAGCTGGTTATAAGGGTTAAGCAAGATTATACATATAAGGCATTTAGAACAGAGCTGAACAGAACTAGAACTTGCTTGCTGATTCATAACACCCTGTTTCTATTAATTGTAAATTGCTTTGTCTGTAACATGAGAGGCAAATAATATATTGCCAACATTAAGGCATGGCCTTTGTTTTCTGGATCAAATTTCTTTTCCAATAGAATTTAAACAGTTTCCATAATAAATGCACAAGGACTATCTGCCTTAAATACGTAAGCAGGGTGAGTCACCTGATGACAACTATTCCCTTGGACCCCTGCATTTGTATGTATTCATTGATGTGGGTGCCCTTACTAGAGATTCAGATTTAATGTTCTGTCTCCTGACTAACAACGTTGAAACAGTTATTCAAATATACGGTGTGGATCACTGGATTTGTTTTCTTTAGTATTATTAAAATGAAAGAAAAGCGAGCCTGGAATGTCAGGGCTAGAAGGCACCTTAGAGGCCGTCTACTGCAACACATCATTCTACCGATGAGAAAATTGAGAACTTGAGAGGTTAAATAATTTGACCAAGTCACATAACTGGGAGGACAGGTCAGAGTGGGTCTCTGGTTGGAACAAAAGGAATTTACATGAATGGATCAATTAATCAGCCCAAGTAAGGCATAATTTTTCAGTGTCGTTAATGAAAAGGGAATGTGCTTTTTAAAGGATTTTAAGGGGCCCCAGAGGCATTGGAAGGAGCCCCGGCTGAGCAATGGTTTAGCACTCACCTGCTACCTGAAAGATTGGCAGTTTGACCCCACTCAGCTGCTCTGCAGGAGAACAGCTGGTGATCTGCTTCTGCAGAAGATTACAACTAAGAAAATCTTTAGGGACAGTTCTCCTCTGTCATGTGGGGTTGCCCTGAGTTGGAATCGACTTGACGGTACCCAGCAACAACAAGGGCGTTGGTGGTGCAGGAGTAGAATTCTTGACTCACCTGCAGGAGATCAGGGTTTGATTCCCAACCAATGCACCCATCAGTGGAGGCTTGCCTGCTGCTGTGATGCTGAACAGGTTTCAGGGGCACTTCCAGACTAAGGTGGATGAGAAAGAAAGGTCTGGTGATCTACTTCTGAAAACCAGCCAATGAAAACCTTGTGGATTACAAATGACCATGGGGATGATGCAGGATTTGGTAGCATTGCTTTCAGTTGTACGTGGAGTCGCCACGAGTCAGGGGCCAACTCGACAACAGCTAGCAACAACAATAAAGAAGCCCCTTCAGTTGTTTTCCTAAAGAGGAAGGTATTCAATTAGTACAAATCATGGAAGATAAGCTATGCTCTTGAAATTATAGGATGTTTGTCACGAAAAAGTTTTTTAAAGGTAGAAATTTGGGGTCACTGATAAGAAATACTAGCTAAAGTGAGTGGACGAGTAAGAATCGGCAAGTGTGTCACCCCAGGACTGCTATGGGAAGGGGTGGCCTCGCTTGCTGCCACAGGATATGAGCTTTCTGGTCTCCTGACTAGCAGGAGTATTTCTGTGGTGGAGGCAAACACATTCATTGACCACAGTGTGATAATGCCTTTTAAAATTCACCTCTTATTCTACTTTGTTATTTTACTGCTTTGTTCACCAAGCAATTTTTTTGTAGTTACTTTATTTCTGAAGAAAACTTACATTCTTTGAACACTATGCTTTGATGAACTGACATGAGTATTGTTTGCCCTTACCAGTTATGTCTCTGGGTAGAATCATCATTATTGTAGCGGATATCATTGTATGCCACAAAGACCCCCCATCCCAAGACTACAGCAATCATTTCTTCAGCTGCTGGACGTGTTGGCAGCTGGAAGCTCTTAGCTAAGCCACTCATTGGAATTTGCCTGTTTCTAAAGAGTGTCGCCCTGCCCAAGGTCATGCCGCCTTCCCAGGAAGACTGAAGTCAGGAGGAGAGTATAAAGGCCTGGCCCCTATACATAAAGAACCTCCCATAGCATCAGCAGAACTCTTTTTTGGCGACTGCGTCACATTCAAACTTTTCCCTCTTCCTACCCCTACTTGCTACACTCCCAACAAACGTTGATGCTGAGAGAACTTCACAACAAACTTCCTGAACACAAATCTCCATCAGGGTCTGCTTTCCAGGAAGCCTGAGGCAATTATACAAATCGGTTTCCAGTAGGCTTAAGTGGATTGAGAACTCATGGCCTAATCCCCTGAAAGTATCTTTCTGAACCTACCAAGATAAGAATCAGACCCTGGACAAGTTGGAAGCCCACCAAGTTGCAGTAAACATTTATTGTTTATGGCTCCCAAACATTTATTGTTTGAGGCTACCTCCTCCCATTTACCTTTGTCTATTAACAACACCCCAAATTTTGTTTTGAGATTCAGTCCATGCTAATACATGGGGCTGATCGCCTCCAGTACCAGAATTAGTCATATGATGTAGGACTTAGCCTATCGTTATAGTCTGTCCACTGCACAGTGATTAGTTCAGGGATAAACATATGACCCACTTTGGGCCAATGGCATTCAGATCAAGAGCTTTCATCTGCCTTCTTGGGAGAAAAGAATCCTCCTTTCCATGGTGTTTAAAACTGTGAGGATGTTAGCTTCTGGAAGCTGTGTTGCTTCCATCCAGAGCCTGAGAATAACATCAACATAGTGTGGATCAGACCTGAGAAGTGGAGAGAACTGTGTCCAGTGATGGTTTTTTTATGTGCCTGGATCAAGATGTATAGACAAATGCCTCCCTTGACACTATTCAGTTATATGAGCCAATAAATTCTTCTTTCTTTGAGCTAGTTTGAGGGAGATTACTTTGTCACTTGTACTAAAGAGTTCTACTGATATCCAAGTTATAGACACCCTGTGAGGTTTAGCTAGAAACAGGCAAAGGGTCCTCTAATTTACCATATTTTAAATCTAACACAAATCAGCCCAGAGTCATTTAATAGGCTGATTCATCAATCTAAATGCGATGTCTGATGTTTTGTGGCTTTCACGTTATTTCCCCCAAAGTAAAACGGACCAAAATTTAATGCATAGTGCTTGACTTAAACGATGGTGTCTGAGTTTCCTGGGGCTACCATAACAAAACAGCACAAACTGGGTGCAGTGTTTTCTTACGTCAAACGTCAGGAATTTATTTTCTCACAGTTCTGGAGGCTAGAAGTTCAAATTCAGGGTGTAGGCAAGACTGCTTTTTCTCTGTCAGCTCTAGGGGGAGATCCTTCCTTGTCTCCTTCAATTTTTGGTACCCGTGAGCATTTCTTGGCTTGTGAAGGGATCCTCAGGTATGTGAGTCCCTCTTATAAGTCACCACTCAGAAGGTATAAGAATTAGGACCCACCCTACTCTGGTATGACTTTGTTAACTTAACTGATGATATTTGCAAAGGAAAACCTTATTTCCACAAACGAGGTCCTATTCACAGGTACACGGGTTAGGACTTCAACACATGAATCCATAACAGAAGGCAAATGCTTTCATTTTAAAAACTGTGAAGAAATTCTGAGAATTAAACATTTTCAAAAATTGCAAATGCCTGATTAGGTAATCATCTAGACTGGCTGAAAATTCTGTCGATTCAGTTACTGCTCACACTTCCAAAAGCTAGAAAGGTTTGACCTTCCTCTCCTTTCCATAACCTCTGACTTCCGGCAACCAAGCCAAAGTTTATTAAAAGTTGGTCATATGCATGTATTTATACAAAACTTTATTTGGGGGTCTTAAACATGTAAGAAATGTATTATTATTATTTTTAACCTAGCAAGGAATCTCAAAATTGACAGTGCAAAGCTGATACAACAGCCCAAGGCAATCATTAAGGAACCAAGTTGCTCCTAGCTACGTGCGCAATCATTCTCAGCATGTGGCTTCTGTCTTAATGATGTCAGTAGGACTTTTCCACCTGCAGGCATTGAGTTGTAATTCTGGGTAAAAAGGAAGAGCAAGGATGAAGGGCAAATCGTGAATGCTAGCTGACTATGTCCTTTTTGTCAGAAAAACAAAAACTCTAGAGGCCCCAGCCAAGAGATTTTGGCTTACATCTCATTGGTTAGACTGGGTCAGAGGCCATTCCTAGCAGTAAGGGAGTCTGGGAGGTGATGAATACATGGGCACAAATATTGCCACTTCAAACAAAATTAGAATTCCTTCAGCAGGTGTCTTAGTTATCTAGTGCTGCTATAATAGAAATACCACAGGTGGATGGCTTTAACAAACAAAAATTTATTCTCTCAAAGTTTAGGAAGCAAGAAGCCCAAATTCAGGCACCAGTTCCAAAGGAAGGTTTTCTCTCTCTGACAGCTCTGTGGGAAGGTCCTCATCATCAATCTTCCCCTAAGATCTTCTCAGTGCAGGGACCTCAAGTCCAAAGGATAGGCTCTACTCCTGGCTCTTCTTTCTTGTTGATATGAGGTCCCTCCTCTCTCTGCTCACTTCTCTCTTTTATATCTCAAAAGAGATTGACTCAAAATACAATCTAATCCTGTAGATTGTGTCCTGCTTCATTAACATAATTGCCTCTAATCCTGCCTCGTTAACATCTTAGAGGTCAGGATTTACAACACATAAGATAATTACATCAGATAACAAAATGGAGGACAGCCACACAATACTGGGAATCATGGCCTAGCCAAGTTGACACATATTTTGGGGGGACATAATTCAACCCATGACAGCAAATCAGAAGGGTAGAATAACTATTGGGAAAGCAATTAGCTATGTCAGTCACCATCCAACCCTTCAGCTACCCTTCTTTCCTGAGGTAGTGCATACTCAACACCCACTCCCACCACACACACACACACACACACACACACACACACACAAAGGAAACAAACCCAAGCTTTAATTTTATTCAGTTCTTCAGGGTCTCTGGCTGGAGCCCTTCCATCAGATCTAGGTGTGACTTCTCACAGTCTGGTGACCTGTAAAATAAGACAAGTTGTCTTTCCTCAACACACTCAATATTTAATGGTTAAAAAAAAATGGAGCAGGATAATTGCACTATTAACCCCAATCTAAATATGATGTGTGATGCTTTGTGGCTTTCATGTTATTTACCCAAAAGTAAGATAGAAGAAAACAATGGAAAGCACACAGAAGAAACAGTTTCAGAGTTAATTTCAAATATTGCTGGACTGGAAAACTCAGGACTGTAGTTGCTCCCATTAGGGTGCATTCCTTTATTATCCTTTCTGACATCATCAGGTTCTGTAGCTGGGAGATTTTCTTTGTCTATGGGCATCCAAGACCACATATGAAGTAGGTATTTTGGAAGATAACTTTGCTTTTGGGCCACAGATTTCCTTCTTTCTTTCTTTTTGGAGAACTTCCTATTGGTTTAAATTTGGGGTACAGCAATGTCCTTAGAGTTTTGACAATTAAAACTCAGTAGACTTTGGCATAAGGCATTGGTGGTTCCCTGGTAGAATTCTCACCTTCCATGCGGGAGACCCAGGTTTGATTCCTGGTGCGTGCACCTCGTGCATAGCCACTACCTGTCTGTCAGTGGAGGCTTAAGTGTTGCTGTGATGCTGAACAGGTTCCAGTAGAGCTTCCAGACTAAGATGAACTAGGAAGAAGGGCCTGGTGATCTACTTCTGAAAATCAGCTGATGAAAACCCTATGAATCACAATGGTCTGATATGCAACCGATCATGGAGATGATGTAGAACTGGTCAAAATTTCATTCCTTTGTGCACTGGGTCACTATGAGTCAGAGGTCAATTTGACGGCCGCTAACAATAACAATACTAGCCTTGGCAATACAATTCTCTAAAAAATTTAGAGGACTTCTATATGCTCTTGGTCAGTTAATTCCTTATGTGAATAACCACAGGCAAAGATGTAATATAGATAGGTGTTAGCTTGAAGAATTTTTCCCCTGACCTACTGATCTCTGGGCTTTGTCCATTCCTCTAGTCCATAGCTGTTGTGGTTAAGGTTGTGTGTCAACTTGGCTGGACCATGATTTTCAGTGGTTTGGTAGTTGTGTAATGATGTAATTTGGCGGTTATGTAATGATGTAATTTGGCAGTTATGTAATGATGTAATTTGGCAGTTATGTAAAGATGTAATCATCTTCCATGAAGTGGCTTGATGTGATCAGCCAATTAGTTGTAAGAAGAGTTTCCTCAGGGGTATGGGCTGCATCCGATGTATATGGATGTTCTGGCAAAGCTCCCTTGCTTGCTCTGAGTCCTGTATCCAGCTTGTCATCATATGACCTCTGGTACTTGGGACTTGAACCAGTGACCTGTGGTATTGCCTGCAGATCTTTGATTCATCAGCCTCTACAGCCCATGAGCCAGTGGCCTGCCGTGTGATCTGCTGATCTTGGTTTTGTCAGCCCCCGAAACTACATAAGTCAGGGGAAGCCGCCAGCCTGATGCCTGATCCATGGACTTGGGACTTGCCAGCCTCTATAACCAAATGAACCATTACCTTGAGATAAATCTCTCTCTCTATGTATATATCTATATCTTATCTATTATCTATCTACCTGTCTATATATATACTTATGTGTTTCACTGGTTTTGCTTCTCTAGAGAACCCAGCCTAAGACAATAGCTTACTGTCTAATGCCTTGAGGGCATTCAAAATAACAGGCATTAGAGGGGAAATATCAAGTGTAATGTGATTTTTGCAGTTTGACATTTGTCTGAAGGAGAACTCCTAAGTGACCATGTATGGGAAAGTCCTAAGGTACAAATCTACAAAGGCTGCAGCCTCACTGCCACTCTCCTTGCCTTTCTCAGTTTGGGAAAATTAAGTATGGTTTTTCAGCCCTATGTATGTCCAAATACAGGGCTCCGAGACATTTTGGAACAGGCCACAGGTAAAGAATGTTTCTCCCAGTGAATTGGAATTTCTTCCATCTTGCAGACTGGCTAGCAGACTGACTAGCTCTAGTCTGAGTTCAGACCTCTCCTTCAGCAAAAACCTAATAACCATGTTTCAGGGTTCTGAATTTTTTTCTACTGTTGCAATTGTTAGTTGCTGTCAAGTTGATTCTGACTCATGGAGATGCCATGTGTGCAGAATTGAACTGCTCCATAGGATTTTCAAGGCTGTCAGCTTTTATGAGCAGATTGTCAGGCCTTTCTTCCGAGGTGCCTCTGGATGGGTTTAACTGCCCACCTTTTGGTAAGTAGTTCAGTGCTTAACTGTTTGTTCCACCCCCAAAATTTTTAAAAAACAGTTGCTGTCGAGATGATTCGGAGTCATAGTGTCCCTATAGGACAGAGTAGAACTGCACCACAGGGTTTCCAAGGAGCTGCTGGTGGATTGGAACTGCCGACCTTTTGGTTAGCAGCCGTAGCTCTTAACCACTGTGCCACCCAGGGACTCTTATTTTTTTCTGCTACTTATCCTAATATCAAAGCATTCATGGCACATGGTCTGTATGACAAAGAACAGCAGGTGACAATCTGACCAAATGTTTTGCCAGCACATAAATAAGGGCCATCAGATTTGCAGCCTGAAATAGTTGAGTCCTCACTGTCCAAAGCCCCACCTCCACCACTCAGTCAGTTCCACAATTTGCAATCCTATTCGCAGCATTCCCTTCCAGGTAGAGAATTCTACATCAGGTAGAATGCATTCAGCATTAGAAATAAATAAACAGAAACGTAGTATCACACAAGCTTCAGACTAGATTTGCCACAGAAATAACTAACATTTCTTTCACTCTAAATCACACCAATCTCCATGAAGGGCAGTTTACCTACATGATCTAATCTGCTCTTCACAAAATCCCTACCTGAGTGTTACACTATTATCCCCATTTTACAGATGAGTAAACTGAAGCTCAGAGCCTATGTAATTTGCTGGGCTCACCCATTTACTCAGTTGTGGATCTGGGTTACGTACCTAGATTTAAATGATATGAAAGCTGGAACTATTAATCATTGAATAATTTCAATCATTTAATCTGTAATTAAGATAAAATTGTGTCACAGAAGACCAAAAGGAAAAATACAATATCAGACAGTTGGCCTGTAGCCACATTATAGCCTGTGACATAGTGGTTACATTGCTGAAACAAGGTAAATCCTTTGCCCCCACAGATTGGAGCCAGCACGGTGAGTCACAGTCACATGCAGACACCACCACAGAACGCATGATATTTTTGATCTGAAGAGATGGCTTAGGATGTAAACATTATCAGAAAATAATGAGTCAGGCTGTCTCGGGCCATATGCTTCATCCCTGAGCCAAGAGGGTGTAATTGCTGCCAAACACTCCTTCAGGCCACTAAATCACCTCAGTGAGATTATGGCTTCCTGGCCTTAAATAGCTCTTGGGGACCTGAAAGAGGTGCCTGCCCTGGGTGGTTGATAGGATCCTTGCAGTTAAGTCCGGAGGATTCTTGCTAACCTCATCTCCCTCAGAAGCCCACCCAGCAATGCCTTCTGTGGAGGCCTCAGAGAATCAGCTGCTGTAGCACTGGCACGGTTTGGAAATGGGGGGTGCCCCCTTCCTCTGATTTTCTGTCACTGCTCTCTACAACTCTCTTAGATGAAAAGGCAGTCTGTAGCATACCCTGAATAAATTAAATAGACTTTATTGTACACATTTCATGGCCTCCAACAACCTGGGATGGTTAGCAGTCTGTGGGAAAGGTCACATTCAGTGGTGAGCCACTTTGGTCCCAGGTGCCTTGGCGAGGAGAGTGCTGAAGAACCGACACTTGAGGACCACTCATAGGCTGGGCACCAGCCCTAGAGATACCCCTGGCTGCCTGGGGCTCTTTGCAGAGGAGGTGCTTGGCAGGGTTACCAGAAAAATAAACCTGTGCCATCAAGTCAATTCCAACTCATAGCGACCCTATAGGACAGAGTAGAACTGCCCCATAGAGTTTCCAAGGAGTGCCTGGTGGATTCGAACTGCTGACATTTTGGTTAGCAGTCGTAGCATTTAAACACTGCACCACCAGGGTTTCCTAGGCAGGATTACTTCTCTCTAAATGAAGTAAAACTTGAAAAAGGCAGAGGGAGGTACAGGGGGGTGGGTGTTGTTCACTCTGGGCACTACTGATTAAGTCATTGTGGGGGTGTTGCTGCTCATTTTACCTCTAAAGGATGTACCTAGACATCTAGCACTTGCTCACCCGCTCTGCTCCTATGTTTTCTGTCCCCTGTGGCAGAGCTGATTTATCTAAATTTAGCCCCGTTAAGTGATGGGACTGTTTATTCAGTTTTTGCCTCTTCAGCAGATGCTAAACTCTGAGGAGGCAAGGGACGGCACACATATACATGTTAGTCCCGCAGCCTCTAATATATCAATGGCACTTTTGCCATTTGACATGTTGAAGTACTCTGAAATATGATATAATGAAAAGAAGAAAAGGCCCATAATAATCTTTCCCTTGTGAAAAAAATTTGATGCCTCATAACACGAGATTCCAGAGAGTTCTAGAACTAGAAATGGAGTTTTCATGTAAAATGTAGTTATCTTGAACAGAGTTTTTATACTGCATACATACAGAGGTAAATATATATACATATATATGTATATACGTATATTTATTTAAGGTATATACAGATATTTATATGAATATATAGGGCAGAGTAAAACCGTCCCATAGGGTTTCCTAAGAGTGGCTGATGGATTCGAATTACTGAACTTTTGTTTAGCAGCTGAGCTTTTAACCTCTGTGCCACCACAGACACAAAAACATACACATGGTTATATGTCTATTATATGTATAAATACATACACCGTCTTCTTAGTTAGCAACATTAACCATGAGTATGTTATACACATACACAAACAGGAACACAGTCACGGTAAATAGAAAGGCTGTCCCTTTTGTAAAAGAAAAGTGGAAAAGTACAGCTGCTTTTTCTTCTGCTCAGCATGCCCTTGAGGAAATGACAGGATGAATTCCTCCCTCCCTTCCTTTTTCCCTTTGGCATAATGAACTGCCTACAGTTTCTGTGATACTAATTTTTATCTTCATGGAATCCCCAGATCCAATGCTGTTATCATTTCCCTTCCCAGAGCTACTAAGAGTTAATACTGCAGCCTTGGTACAACTATACCTCTCTCTCTATACAATACTTGGATCCCTAAAAAGTAGTATGTCCACAGTAAATATTTAATGGGCTGGATCATGTTTTTAAATGCACAAGAGTACCTTGTCCTTTGAAGTAATCCAGTTATGAATCTTTGGGTAAAATGGATAATCAGTAATTGACATTGTTATTTAAATATGAATCTGTATTCACAGCGTTTACTCATAATCTTTCAAAGATACAAGATGCTTCTTGAAGTCTGAATCCCAACAGTGATTTTACAAGATCAGAATGAGCAGAGAAAGTCACAAGCTTGTAAGGTATTTCGGGGATAAAATGAGGCTTCTAACAGCTTGTCTGACCTAGTTCTCAACACGAGTGCAAGAAAGAGAGTTATTCAATGTCCCTGTCACAGTCAATTAATTCTGCGTGACCATGCCATAGGTTAAAATATTAGCTAATGTTTTTAACAAGGGTGCTATCAGAAAGATCCCCGAGAGGGGTAAATCACCACATTTTTAATTCCTCGAGGTCAGAGGGTATGCACACCTGTGTTCATGTTTCAACTCCCAGCATACCAGTTGCCATGGGGTTAACTCTGACTTAGGGCGACCCCATGTGTGTTAGAGTAGAATTGTGCTGCATAGGGTTTTCAATGACTGATTTTCCAGTAGCAATTTGCCATACCTCTCTTTTGAGGTGCTCAGGGTGGACTCTAACCTCCAGCCTTTCCGTTAGCAATCGAATCCACAAACTATTTGCACTACACAGGGACTCCAGGGAAACTAAAAAACTAGTTGCTGTCGAGTCGATTCTGACTCATGGCGACCCCAGGGGTGCCAGAGTAGACCTGTGCTCCACAAGGGAGACAGTGAACGTAAGAGAATAAATCAATAGGTATCCAAAGACTTTCACGCGACTATAGACATATGCTCAAAAAATAAGAAAACTATGAATTAGGCCCAAACTCATTTTTTTTTAAATCACTTACCTTGAAATTTAAAGATTTATGTGTAACTAAAAAATGGAAATGGAAACTTTTGTACAACATGGCATATTTCTTCCTTGGGTCTCACCAAGTCATAGCTGCTTGCTTAAAACAATTAACTAATCAAAAACCCTTCCTACCTCCTTCAAGTTTTTGTTCAGATGTAGCTTGTCAATCACCATTCCATTTTAATATGTAGCCAACCCCTAATTTACACACCAGTGTTGATCCTCACTGCCGTCCCCTGCCCTTTCTTTTCTCCAGTTTACTCATCTTCTTTGAATACACTATACAATTTACTTATTTATTGTGTTAATTGCTTATTTTCTATCTCTCAACCATTAGAATGTGAACAGTACTAGAGCAGGGATGTTCATCACTTATTTTCATTGATGCATCCTAAATGCTTAGAACAGCACCTTGCATACTGTTGTAGCTACTCAATAAACGTTTGTTGACTAAATAAATGAAAGAAATATATTCAATATTCATTATCACCTATTAAATGGTATCAGAAAAATAATGTGAAACACAAATTGAATGATACCTGATTCTCTAACCTTTAAGCCATATGTCTATAAATATGTTCAGGTGAGGTACTGGGATGGAGAGGAAAGAAAAGTTTCGGGAATTAGCTACAGTTATGTTCAAATTCTAGTTTTGCCTCTTACTAGCTACGGAAACTTCTGTGAGCTTTAGTTATCCTTTTTGTGAACTGGCAGTGATGTAAATATTTGATAAGCAACAGTTACAATTCTTGGTGCAATAAGCATGCAGCAAATATCACTATGGAGTAAAAGATGTAGTTTTACCCTAGGTAAGGTAGCCTTTGTCCTTGGCTCTGGAGAAATGACCCTTGGAATAATTGCAGTGCCTTGGTCTGGGACTTCCAGACCACACTGCAGGATTTGTGCTGGCGAGTGGGGGCTGGCCAGACAAGAAAAGTCTCACTTGGAAGGCCAATATCAGCTTGCCTCTGGAGGTATGATGTAACCTATCATGCAGGACTGGCCATTAAAACCCGGAACACTAAGGCTCAGAGAGCTTCCTGGTTGGTGAAGGGACAGTGACATGCCATCTCTGAGAGATAGCAGCTCTGCATTGGGAACCTTCCCGTATTTTGTCCCTGCATCTCTCCTTTATTATTATCCTGATTTATATCCTTTTAGTGTAATAAAAATGGTGGTCATAAGTATATCTTCCATGAGTTCTGAGTCATTCCAGCAAATGAATGAACTCAAGGACAGCGTCCTCTTAACTCGTAAGGTCTGACCTAGCCTTGGGTGGCTAGGGACACAGACAGAGAGAGCCACGTGGGTGGGTGGAGTCAGAAATTAAGAAGTGGGAAAGCGGGAATACGATTGATCTCCACCTTCCGGGAACTGGTTTTATGCTGATTCTCACCCACGAAGCTATCGTTGTAGTCAGTTTCTCCTTTTCCTCTCACCCACCAACAGACTCCACATGGTAGGGAGAAGGGGTACATACAAGGCCCTTTCGGAGATACTCAGTACTTCCCCAAGCCTCCTTATGCATGAAACTATGCAGGAGATTGGGAGAAAGGTGAGGAGCCCAGCACCAAGTCTTTTCAAATTCTTCTTCCCCAGAGGGCCTGACCAGTAGGGACACTTGAGAATGATGATAGACAAGAGCACCTCTTACCTATGAACGTGCTGGACAGAGTCAGAGACTGCAGTGGAGAGTGCTGGCCAGTCAGAGCCATAGAAACCTGATCAAACATATCATCAAAGCAAAAATACCCTGAGCCAGAGCCAAAAGCCAAGCACTAAATCAAAGGAATAGAGAAGTAAATGTTCAAGAACTAGAAGGCTGAAAGAGGCTAGAGGGGAAATGGACTCTATGAAGGTCACTGCATGCAGCCATTTCCTGCAGCTGGACTGAGGGCACTTCATGCTTAATGTAGTTCTGGAAGCGTGGGTGGTCTGCACCCATTAAAATTCCTGGACAGAATTTACAGCAACACCTGTGGCCACGTCAGGCCCTTCTCTGACATTTGGGAATTTTGTCTTCACCGATATTCTTCTGGCATTTCTCTTTTTTTTAATTTTTTATTGTGCATTAGGTGAATGTTTACAGAGCAAATTATTTTCCCATTTGACCGTTTGTACATAAAGTGTTCGGTGACATTGGTTTCATTGCCCACAGTGCGTCAGCACTCTCCCCATTTCCATCCTAGTTTCCCTGTTCCCTTTCATCCTGATTTTCTACCCCTTCCTACCTTCACATCTTTATTTTGGGGCAAAGATTGCCCTTTGGATCTCATATAAATTGATTTTTCTAAGGAACTTGTTCCTCTCAGGTGTTATTGTTTATTTTATAGGCCTGCCTGTGGTTTGGCTGAAAGGTAGTGTCTGGAAATGGCTTCAGTTCCAGTTCAGAAGGGTGTCTTAGAGTCATAGTCTCAGGGGTTCCTTCGGTCTCTGTAAGACTGGTAAGTCTTTTTTGTGAATTTGATTTTTTGGTCTACAATTTTTCTCCCACTTTGGTGGGGACCCACTGTTGTGATCTCAATCAGAGCGGTCAGTAGTGGTAGCTGGGCACCATCTAGATCTTCTGGTCTTGGGTCATGTAGGCTATGGTTCATGTGGTCCATTAATTCTTTGGACTAACTGTTACCTTGAGTCTTTGGTTTTCTTCACTCTCCTTTGCTCCAGATGGTAAGAGATCAGTAGTTGTATTTTAGATGGCCACTTACAAGCTTTTAAGACCTCAGATGATACTCTCCAAAGTAGGGTGCAGAAATTTGTCTTTATGAACTATGTTGTGCCAATTGATGAAGATGTACCTTGAGTGTACGGTCCTTTGCCTTCCAGCCTAAGAAATTCATCCTACAAGGTGTTAGGTTATGTCTGAGAAGTTGCTCTGACTGTGGCCCTTGTGTGCTCTATTTCTATATTAACATATAAACAGTACCTATAGTTATGTATGTAGAAATATCCACCACCAAACCTGTATCAGCAGGTGGCTGTGTTCCTTCACACCCTCTCACACCTCTTGGCGTATCTATCTACCTATGTATCCATTTGTAAGTTAATGTTAATTCTACTCTGTCCTCTGGGGTCGCTATGAGTCGGCAGCGGGATAGTATTATTGCCCTTTGTTCTTGAGTTCCTCTCTGTTCTCCCATGCTTTGGCCATATTTTGCTGACGCCCTCCATATAATCTATTGTCTTTCCTTCACCAATATTAACACGTGTCTTCTATCTTTTTTGTAATTTTCCCTCCTTCTCTTTCCCATCCCTGGTAACCATCAAATAATTTTTTTTTCTGTGTGTAAACCTTTTATTGTTTCTTTATAATAGTGGTCTCATACAATATTTGTCCTTCTGTGATTGACTTATTTCACTCAGCATAATGTCCTCCAAAATGTTATGAGATGTTTTGCAGATTCATCATTATTCTTCATAGTTGCATAGTATTCCATTGTGTGTATGTACCACAGTTTTGTTAATCCACTCATCTGTTGATGGGCACTTAGGTTGTTTTCATCTTTTTGCTATTCTGAATCATGCCACAGTGGACATGTCTGTTCGTGTCATGGCTCTTATTTCTTTAGGGTAAGAATTGAATTAACTAAGAGTGGGATTGCTGGCTCACATGGTATTTCTATTTCTAGCGTTTTAAAGAGGCACCATACCATTTTCCATAGTGGTTGTACCACATTACGTTCCTGCCAGCAAATTATAAGAATTCCAAACTCCTCAGAACCTCTCCCCCCAAAAATTTTTTTTATTAGTGCCAGTATTGTCGGGGTGAGATGGTAGCTCATTGTAGTTTTGATTTGCATTTCTCTAGTGGCTAATAATCACGAGCATTTCTTCATGTGTTAGTCATCTTCTTTGATGAAGCATTTGTTCATATCCTTTGCCCATTTTTTAACTGGGTTGTTTGTCTTTTTGTTGTTGAGGTCTTGAAGTTTTCTATAAATTTTGGAGATTAGACCCTTGTTGGATATGTTGCAGCCAAAAATTTTTTCCAGGCTATAGTTCTCTTTTTACTCTTTGATAAGTCTTTTGAAAAGTATAAGTGTTTAATCTTTACGAGGTCCCACTCATCTAGTTCATCTTCTGCTGTTTGTGCATTTTTAGTTATGTTTAGTATTCTATTTATGCTGTATATTAGGGTCCCTTGCTTTGTCTTTATTTTGTCTTCCATGATCTTTATAGTTTTAGGTATTATATTTAGGTCTTTGATCCATTTCTAGTTAGTTTTTTGTATGGTGTGAGGTATGGGTCCTGTTTCACTTTTTTACAAGTGGAAATTCAGTTTTGCCAGCAACATTTGTTAAAGAGACTGTCTTTTCTCCATTTAATGGACTTTGGTCCTTTGTCAAAGACCAGCTGTCCACAGGCAGATGGATCTATGTCTAGGCTTTCAATTCTGTTACATTGGTCTATGTGGCTGTTGTACCAGTACCAGGCTGTTTTAACTACCGCGACTGTATAGTAGGTTCTGAGATGGGGAAGTGTAAGGCTTCCTACTTTGTTCTTCTTCTTCAATAATGCTTTACTTATCCAGGGTCTCTTTCTTCTGTCATTTTTAAAGAAGACTGTCAGCTTGAAGAAATTGGAAAAAGCGGTGGGGGTAGAGAATATTAATTCTCCTTTTCCTAAGGCCAGAGAATTTATTACTTCCTACCCTGAAGCCACAAGGAAAATTAAGATGAAAATGTGTTAAACACTAGAATAAGTTCTAACCAATGTTCCACTGTTTCCATGGACACCTGAAAGATCAACAGCAAGTCAGTAAATTGGTATTTACTGAGTAATACACTCAAGATATGGAGAAGGGCTCCACATGCTCACGCAAACACCATTTCCAGCTACTTACCTCACATCTCATCTTCCCCATTAGAAGTGATTTTCATTTTGAAATCCTGTCAATAAAACCAATGCAGTGTGTGGATTGTTACTGATCTACTCAATCTTAGGTACGGATATGACGTCTTTTGTATTTTAACAAATAGCTAAGCTATTAAATTCTAGTAAAGGCATTTACAAAATAATGAGTTTTCTGCCACTGGAGGTCACAAAACCAGATGCCAGTCAGCAAGGTAGGCCTCACAAGGCACCAACATCATTTCCTGGAATTATTAGCTCTCACTTTGCAGGTTCAGAAACTTCACTTTATAGGATCATCTGGGGATGTTTGGACTCTAGCATTTGGTTTCTACTAAAGAAATTCACAAACAGACAAATGCAGATTTTCAGAGTTGAAGGAATCTTGATGATCATCAAAGCCAATAATACCCAAAGAATGTTCCATGGAACACTGGCTCCTCTGAATGCTAATAACTTCTCTTTGGGCAAAAACATCCAAAGTCAAATAAGTTTAGGAAATGCAAAGATAAATAATGTTAAATATATTTATTTATAGCAGGACTTATACACCTATGTGCCTACATACATAAAATATGTCCACACATATTTTTTTGGTTGTTTTTACTGTTTTTTTCAAAATTATATATCCACAGAGTTTTCAAGACTGTGACTTTTCAGAAGCAGATGACCAGGCTTATCTTCTGAGGCACCTCTGGATGGGTTTGGACTCCCAACCTTTTGGCTAGTAGTTGAGCATTTAGCCATTTGTGATACCCTAGGACTCCTGTATCAAAAAATAATATGTGTGAACTCCATTCATCAGAAGGCAATGGACCCAATTGAAGTTAAAAAAAAGAAAAAACCTGTTGCCATCAAGTTGATTCCAACTCATAGCAACCCTATAGGACAGAGTAGAACTGCCCTATAGAGTTTCCAAGGAGGGCCTGGTAGATTTGAACTGCCAACCTTCTGAATAGCAGCCGTAACTCTTAACCATTACACCATGAGGGTTTCCAATTCAAGTAGCCAGCCATAATTCTGGCTTAATCTTTTTGAAAATACTGAGAGGAATAGAGGGTGAGGAACAGTTTTAGAAAGTTTTGCCTTACTTGCTTCCCATGAAAACAGATCCATCTGTAATAGAACGTTTGAGATAACTGCATTCGAGTTCTTATAAAGATAATATTTTTGGGCAAGTTTTTAATAAGTGGTTAGAGCCAAAGGAAGATGGATTTCATTCTCTTATCAGACCCTAAGGATTATCAGGCCACAACAGTATTAAATCTAGAATTTGTGTTCGGTGATAGGAAAGTCTCCGTCTGAAATGAAACCTAATAGGTATCAACATAATTGAAGACGATGAACTCTCTGTAGTGGTAACCAAACCTAAGAGATAAATTTAGAAAGCTTTCAAATGTTCATCAAAGGCGTGGGAAACATTTATCAAGAAAACTCAGGCAGCTCTAAAGTCTCTTAACGCCTCTAAATCTGTCCCCAAACCCATTGCTGTAGAGTCGATTCTGACTCGTAGCGACCCTAGAGGACAGAGTAGAACTCCCCCATAGCATCTCCAAGGCTGTAATCATTTTTTTATTTTTTTCTCAATTTCTTTGTTTGTTTTTTGCAATTCTTTATTTTTTTACACAGCAAAACATACACCAGTTCAACAGTTTCTACATGTACAATTTAGTGACATTGATTACATTCTTCAAGTTGTGCAACCATTCTTATTATCTCCTTTTCTGTGTTGTTCCTCCCTCATTAACATAAACTCGCTGCCCACTAGGGTCAAGGCTGTAATCTTTATGGAAGCAGGCTGCCACATCACTATCCTGTGGAGTGGCTGGTGGGTTTGAACCTCTGACTTTTGGTTAGCAGCTGAGTGCTTAACTACTGCACCACCAGGATTCCTTCTAACTCCTCTAGTGCCTGTCCAAGAGCAAGAGCTCAAAAAAAATATTGAACTAAATGCTGGATTTATCAATATTAACAATAATAATGCAAGATAAACTGTAAACCTATCAATGATATTACGCCCTAGATAATAACAAAAGACTAGGACTGTGGTATGAATAATCAAGGACAAAGGAAATTAAAGAATATATATATCTGTATATATAAATATACATACATATATATATATGTGTGTGTGTATATGTATAGTGACTAAGGGAAAAACATGCCATCTCTGAGAGATACGAGAATTTCTGTCAAGTCAGATTCAGAAGAAGATGTAGAATAAGGGATATCATTGCTGATGTCAGATGGATCTTGACTGAAAGCAGAAAACACTAGAAAGACATTTACCTGTATTTTATTGACTACACACACAAAAAAATAAAAATTAAAAAAAAATTTTTTTTTTTTTACACAAAAACATTTGACTGTGTGGATCATGCAAATTATGGATAACATTGCCAAGAATAGGAATTCCAGAACACTTAATTGTGCTCATGCACAATACCCTTGTTCTATGTGGTTTAAAATCAGAAAAGGTATACATCAGGGTTGTAACCTTTCACTTATTCAATCTGTATGCTGAGCAAATAATCTGAGAAGCTAGAGTATATTAAGAAGATGACATCAGCATTGAATTTATAGATTGCTTTGGATAGTATTGACATCTTAACTCTATTAAGCCTTACAATCCATGAACGTGAAATATCCTTCCATTTATTTAGGTATTCTTTAATTTCGTTTATTTTCTGTGTATGTCTATCACCTTCCTAGTTAAATTTATTCCCAGGTACTTAATTCTTTTAGATGCTGTTATAAATGGTAATGTTTCCTGAATTTTCTTTTCAGTTTGCTCACTACCAATGTATAGAAACACAACTGATTTTTGTGTGTTGATCTTGTGCCCTGCCACTTTGCTGAATTTATGTATTAGTTCTACTAGCTCTCTTGTGGACTCTTTGGGGTTTTCTATGTATAGGACATTGTCATCTGAGAAACGGGATAGTTTTAATTCCTCCTTCTTGACTTGGATACCTTTTACCTTATTTCCTAGCCTAATTGTTCAATAATCTTATGTGTTATAAAGAAGTAAAGAAGAAAAAATAAAGACGTATTCATACAGTGGAGGTACTGAGTGGCACAAACAGTTAACACACTCAGCTGCTGATTGTAATGTTAGAGGTTCGAGTCCACCCAGAGGTGCCTTGGAAGAAAGGTCTGGTGATCTACTTTTGAAAAATCAGCCATTGACAACATTGTGGAGCACAGTTCTTCTCTGACACACCCGGGGTCACCATGAGTCAGAATCGACTCGACAGCAAACATTTTTTAAATTTACATAGTATTTCATATTTTCACACATATTTAACTTTTCCAGTGCTCATCACTTCTTGATGTGGATTCGAGTTCCTGTCAGATGTAATTTTTTTTTTCCCCCCTAAAGGACTTGCCTTAGCATTTCTTGTAAAATTTGTCTGCAAGCAAAAAATTTTCTCGGTCTGTATTTATAAATGTCTTTACATCACCTTTATTTTTGAAGAATGGTTTTTTGGGATATAGAATTCTTGATCGACAGTGCTTTTTTTTTTTTTTTAACTCTCTTTTAGCACTTTGGAAACCCTGGTGTTGTAGTGGTTAAGTGCTACAGCTGCTAACCAAGAGGTCGGCAGTTCAAACCTCCCAGGTGCTCCTTGGAAACTCCATCGGGCAGTTCTACTCTGTTCTATAGGGTCACTGTGAGTCAGAATCGACTCAACAGCAGTGGGTTTTGGTTTTTTTCAGGACTTTGAATATGTCATTCCATTGCCTTGCAGCTGCCATTTTTTTTAATGATAAGTAGAATATCTGTTAATCATATAATCATATTGTTTTCCTGTATGTGATGAGTCACTTTTGTCATGCTGTGTTCAAGATTTTCTCTTGGTCTTTGGTTTTCAAAAGTTTGACTATGATGTTTCTTGGTGGGGATCTTTTTGGCTATCCTACTAGGAGTCTGTTGAACTTTTCAAATTTGTAGATTAGTGTTTTTCATCAAATTTGGGAACTTTTCAGCCACTATTTCTTCAAATATTTTTTGTCTGCCTGTTTCCCTTTCTCACACCCTCCAAGGACTCCGATTATGCATATATTGGTACTCTTGGGCTTGTCCCACAAGCCTCCGAAAATCTGTTCATTTTTCTTTAGTCTTTGTATGTGTGTTTCAGGTTGGTATCTTCTACTGATCCATCTTCACATTCACTGATTCTTCTGTCATCTCAAGTTGGCTATTGAGCCCCCAAACTGGGGGAGGTGATGGGAGCAGCCCCAGTTAGGAATGCTTCATACTGTCACTATTCTTATTGAAAGTTTAATAGTTTTTCATAAATAACTGCTTCTAATTTTTTTGTGTGACTGTCAGTTTCTAGAGTCCCAAAATACTTTTCTTTCTTTCTTTTTTTTTGAATATTGCTTTTTGGGAAGAAGTCCTGCATTTATGTTTCTAGGCTGACTTGTGAATAAGATTTACAAGTTTATACTATGTTGTTGTTGTTAGGTGCCATGGATTCAGTTTCAACTCATAGCAACCCTATAGGACAGGCTAGAACTGCCCCATAGCATTTCCAAGGAGTGGCTCGTGGATTTGAACTGCCGACGTTTTGCTTAGTAGCTGAGCTCTTAACCACTACACCACCAGGGCCCCTGCTTATACTGTGCATGAATCCAAATACGCCATCTCACTTTTTGCATATATTCACATGCATTAATCTCCTCACAGACTTGCAAGAAGTGCTTTGGTTATATTTTTGCTTTTTCTAGCCATTAGTTTCCTTATCTTTCAATGAGAGTTGGAATCTAGTAGAAATACCAACCTCGTACAGTTTTTGAAAGGATTAAGTGAAATATTTCCAAAGTTCTAATAAAAGTTGTTGCAATAAAAAACAAATAAAAAAACTGCCATAAAAATGCCTCATGACATTGCATTGTTGCTCATCAATGACTTGACATGGGTTAAAACCAAATATTATACATCAACTAGTCTTTCAGAATGTTTTGAGAATATCTTCTTCCAGTCTCAATCAAGATTTGACGGCCATAGAGGAAACTAATCATCAACTGTCATTCACAAATCAGCAGTAACTGATGAGGAGCTTGACTCTAAAATGAGGGAAGAAGCCACTGGAGATGCTCACTTTCACACCTCCCCAAGGTGCCGAAATGTAGCTCAGCACTAACATGAACTTAAAATACACCAAAGATTCTTCCAGTTTTAGCATTTGTTTCTACAGTCTCTCACCACGCACTTTTGCAGCCAAGGAGGTGTGCAGTTGTAAAATTGCATTCGGACTAATCACTTCCTTTTAAAGGGTTTTTATCATTTGTTTATCCTACCCTATGAGTCTGCTCTTTGATTAACCAAATTCATCCTCTGACTAAAGTTATCAGACACCAAAAAACTACTCAATCCAGAGATCAAAAAGTTAGTGAAATCCATCATTTACAGTAATGTATATCAAAGTCTATTTTTTACAATTTTTAGAAAGTCACTTGCATTGGTCTCATGTAGGAATTTAGAAATTAACTCTAAGGTACTGAGACAGTTTATTGAGTGACAGGAATGATTTATTTAATGAAAGAGAGTGCAACAAAATTGTATTTTCCCCTCATAATTTTAATAATAGATAGAGCCAAAGATCTTTACTCTCTGACCCTGCAAGACTGTAAAAATCTTGTTCATGTTTTTAATAAATAGGCAAAAGCCACGTTCTCCAAATCTCCAGTCTCTGAGGATTATTAGTTCATCTGTCTAGTAGTATTATTATCTCAACTTTTATCTCAAACTGCTTTAAAATAGCAAGTAGTTACTGAGATCTAATGAGCTTTTAAGGTGGTTTGCCTTTACCTTTATCCTTTATATACTGCCAGAGCAAAAAGTAACAGAGATAAAAATATATTGTGAGTTATTTTATCTGGTCTTAGGGTTTTTTTTTTTTTTTTTTGTAGAGCAGATAGAGCTTATCACCACACAGATACAAGCATAAGCAAAAGTATATGAAGCTTATTTGTTAAATTTTCTTAATAATTCTTTATAGCTCTTTATAGCTTAAATAGCATTCTCACATTCCTTACATTATTTATTTCTTGTTTTTAAAAAGACTTGAAGTCAAAAAGAGAAGCATTTTTATCTTCATTGTAAAGATCAACAACTGAGTAAAAACCAGAAAGGTTAAGTGAGATGTCCAAGGTCAGATAGCTAGTAAATGTCAGAATGGAAAATGAAATTTAGGTCTCTGAATCACCACATTTCTTCAAAAATTGTTATTCTGATAAATGAACAATATGGTTCTGGTGTTTGTTATTCACATTGGCTTCTCAAATATAGATCTACTTTCTAATTCTAATGAAATGCATTCTTTCTAGACTGGCCATTAAGGGCTTCTCAGGGGCACCTCAATAGAATCCTGGATTTGACTATGCCATAGAAGCAAGTTTGAGGAAGAATTATCTTAGAGTCATTGGGATTCACAGATTCAAGGAATGTATAGCTCTTACTGTTTTTGCCAAATAGGCACATAGAAGTAGGCTGGCTTTCATGACAGAGTAACTGCTGTTTGCCTAATCTCTGAGCTCACCATTCTTTGTTTTTCAGCATCTGTTTGTAAGGAACCATACATCACTTTCCAGCCAGAGTGCTGTTTTTCTTCCCTGTAAACATTAAGGAAAAATAAATTCCATTTAGATGATTCTTCATGATTGACGTCAATAATTTGCCTCATGTAGTTAAAGAAACAAAATCATGAGGGTAGAAGTTAAGCTCCTGTCTGTAAGAATGGAGAGGGGCTAGAGAAGCTTCTACATCCTGTTCTTTCCTCCCTTCTGGAGGTCAATGAAACATCCCAGGTTGTGTGCTGGAGGTGGCAGGGCCTCTGTCAGCCTTGGTCCCCAAATGACTCCATGAACAGAGTCCCAGCCCCCACCTTCCCAACAGGAACATCTACATTGGACAGTGATGTGAACAGGAAATAAACTTTATTATATTAGGTTACTGAAATGTTGCTGTAACTAATATACCCACTGTCTTAGTGTTCTGTGCTGTTGTAACAGAAATACTACAAGTGCGGGACCTTAAAGAACAGAAATTTGTTTTCTCACAGTTTAGGAGGCTAAAAGTTGAATTCAGGACACCAGCTATAGGGGAAGGCGCTCTCTGTTGGGGGAAGATCATTGTCTCTTTCAGCTTCTCTGTTGTTGTTGCTGTTATTGGTTGCTGTCGAGTCAATTCCTACTCATGGCAACCCGCTGCATGACGAGTAGAACTGCTCCATAGGGTTTACAAGGCTGTGATCTTTTGGAAACAGATGGCCAGGACTGTCTTCCAAGGAGCCTCTGGGTGGGTTCGAACTGCCAACTTTTCTGCTAGTGGCCCAGTGCTTAACCATTCGAGCCACCCAGGAACTCCATTAGCTTCTGTGACTGGGGTGTTGCTTGGTTCCTTGGCCATCCTCACGTGCATCTATCCTCCCCGACTCCCTCATTTGTGCTTTCTCCTGTGTCTAATCTGCTCTTTTTATAACTCAGAAATGATTGGGTTTTGGACACACCCTATACTGACATGGCCTCATTAGCATAACAACCCTATTCCCAAGCAGAATTACATCCACAGGCATAGCAGTTAGGATTCCAACTCATATTTGGGGTTGGAAATTCATATATTCAATCCATAACACCCATCTACGCTACACCTCAGCCAGGTGACCTCTTTTTAGGTATCACCTCCTCCAGAAAATGTTTCCTGACCACTCCCTCCTCACTAACCACACTAGTGTAAGTACTCCATTTAACACTCACGTATTCCCCTTTATCCATTGTCTTATAATATGTTATAACATGTGTGTATGTTTGCCTTCGCTAAAATGTGAGTTCCTTGAAAGAATGGCCTATATTTTACTCTTCCTTGTCTCTCTCTAGAGCGTAGGGCAGGGACTGGCACATAGAAGCCTGTAAGAAATACTTACATAAAATGTAGAACTTATTTTATGCTTGAGGACTTTTAAATGACAGATAAGTGCAAGATGCACTTGAAAATTTAGCAGCATATTGCCTACTCTGAAAATTGGGAAATGCTGTTCGAAACTGCAGCATGTCAATAGCAATTGCTTTAAAATTTCTTGTAAACCTGAAGCTCCATATGAGCCTTGGAGGTCAAGATTGAAAGAGTTTCAAATAGAATCTACAGATTCATCCAGCTATCCTTATCGTATTGTTAAAGATATATATTGCAACAAGAAGCACTGCATTTCCAAATAACCACTTAAGGAAATTGTCCAGAATTTCAGGGGGGCACCTGGTTATAGAAAGCAGAGCAGAGGCATCTTTGAAGTCGGGCACACGAATTTTCCCATCCACCTGCTGACCACATCACCCTGAGCAAGTTACATGCCCTCTCTGAGCATTAGCTACTTCTCTTGTACAAATGGATAAAACACACTAACCATGTAGTTATGAGGATTAATGAGATAGCATATATGAAAGCACCTGGCACTCAACAAAAATAAGATTCTTTTCCTTCATTCTACAGTATAAATTGCTTCCCTAGAAGGTCCAAGGCCTAAATTAGTGACAATGGTGGCATTTACCTATGTAAATTCCAAGAAAGCACATCGACTTTAAAAAAGGTACTTTGCAAGATAGATGTGTGTATATGTGTGTGTATACATGTGTGTGTGTCTGTGTGTGTGTATATATGTATGTGTGTGTATGTGCTTATATATTTATATGCATATATCATGCTGTATGTATCTGCATGGCAGAAACTTGAGCCTAAAATAGTTGCTACCTGAAAAAATGTTTAAATGAATATGAGCCATCACAATTTACTATAACGTATCAGTTAGTGTTTGCTATATAACAAACAAAATGTAACGGCTTAAAATAATAAACATTTATTTAGTTCATGATTCTGTGGGTCAGCAGTTTGGTCTGGGTAGTTCTGCTTGTCTCAGCTGGGCTCACTCACGTATCTGAGGTAACATGCTGGTTTGCTAGGCAGCTTTGCTTCTGGGGACAATGGGGTAACTGGGCCAGATGTCTCTCTTCATGCAGCAGGTTCTACTTCTAGAGACAATGAAGAATACCTAGGCTATATTCCTCTCATCCTGCAGGTTAGCTTGAGTTTATTCTCATAGTGTCACAGGGTTTCAAAAATAGTAAAAGAGCATGACCAACATGCACACAGTTTTCAAGTCTTTGTGTCAACTCACAACAGAAATACCACAAGTAGATGGCTTTAACAAACAGAAATTTATCTCTCAGTTTAGGAGGCTATAAGTTCGAAATCAGGGTGCCAGCTCCAGGAGAAGGCTTTCTCTGTCAGCTCTGGGGAAAAGTCCTTGTCATCAATCTTCAGCTGGTCTAGGAGCTTCTCAGCACGTGGACCCTTATTCCAAAGGATGCACTTTGCACCTGGCTTTTCTTGCTTGTTGGTAACAAGGTCCTTCTCTCTCTGCTTGATTCTCTCTTTTATATCTTAAGAGATTGACTCGAGATACAACTTAATTCATAGATTGTGTCCTGCCTTGTTACCATAACTGCCTCTAATCCTGCCTCATTAACATCATAGAGGTTAGAATTTACAACACATGGGATAATTACATCAGATCACAAAATAGAGACTAACCACACAATACTGAGCATCATGGCCTAGCCAAGTTGACACATATTTTTTGGGGACACAATTCAATCCATGGCAATGTCCTATAAACCAAAGCAAGTCACATGTCCAATCGAGATTCAAGGAGTACACAAATAGCCTCCGCCTCTTGAAGTGATGGAGACAAAATGGTGGCCATTTTTATAACCTACCACATACAACCATCAAGTTAGCAATAAAAATTACAACCACAGAGAAAGCATTGGATTCTATGATATCACTGACCAGTCATGCTCAGCCCAGCAGGCCACTCAATCTCCCCACATCTACACCACAGCAAATGTCTTACGGGGGTTTCCCAGAAGTCACAGATGGGAATTCTTGTGCAGTGGTTTATGGTGGGAGAGTGTTCTCAGAAGGAATTTGTAAAAGAATGAGAGACATAAAATTGGGCAGAAGAAGAAGCTAAGCAAAGATGTGGTTTCACCTAAAGTTTAGCCTCATCCTGATCCCACAAATGGCACCACAAGGTTGTCTTGACTCAAAGTACAAGTACCAAGTTTCTATTCCCCACTCCCGTATGTATCAGTCATTGGCTGCAGGCTTTCCCAGGGTGGGACAGGTCATAATCTCTGTGGAACCTTCAGGTGAGACTGGCATCTCCATGCATAGCCCCTCTCATAGGCTGAGGACAATGCCCAGAGAAGTATGCAGATGCAACACCTTAACTTAGGTTTCTGTACACACCAGGTCCTTCCTGGGCCTGCCCTCTCATCAGAGATTGACCCCAGGGATCATCCTTCTATCACAGCTGTCTCTTCTGGGTCCTTGCAGGGTTTTATTTTGAGATGAGCCACAATAACCTAATGCATGCCATGGTGTTGGTGCTTGGGGTGGCTTGACACGTAATGCCTCCCAGATAGTCTCTTTGTATTTTGATAGGAACTATTAGAAACAATCTTTTAAAAAGTAAGTTATGGAAGCATGCATTGTCCAAAGTCAATGCTCTACAAGCTAGAGAAGCACTACAAATTTAGACATATCCAGTTGCAATAATTTCTCTCATCCTAATCCACTGGCCCTATCCTCACTGGGGTCAGATGGTGAGGAAGCCTGAAATTTACCAGCTAAAGGTAATTCTATTTTTTTTCCAGTAAAAACCATCTTCTATCTAACATCTTAAATTTCAATATCCTACCCATGGTGCTCTTTCCTCCAAAGCGTCTTGCCTCCCCTACCCTTCCCCAGCATGAGTGTGAGTGCACAGAAGATTTTACTGAGTCTCACAGCGTGGTGGAGGGGCCCCTGTTCCTTCTCGGCTGCCTCCTGCCATCCTCAGTTTGGGGTATAACTCCCGGAGGTTGGAGAGTCTGGGCTGTTGAGGGAGCCAGGTAACAGCATAACTTTGGACCATATTCTCAGGATCTCTTTTTCTCCCTCCCTATGGTGATTACTTTTATGTGCAACTTGCCCAGACCAGTTAGGTAAACAAACACTAATCTAGGTGTTGCTGTGGTTTGCAGATGTGGATCACATCTATAATCTGTTGACTTTAAGTAGAGGAGATTATCCTCCATAATGTGAGTGGGCCTCACCTAATCAGTTGAAGGCCATATGAGCAAAAACTGAGGCTTCTTGGAAAAGAAGAAATTCTGCCTCAAGGCTGCAGCAACTCCTGCCTGAGTTTCCAGCCTACTGACCTGTCCTATAGATTTCAGAGTTGACAACCCCCACAATCTTATGAGCCTATATACATATATGCGTGTGTGTATACATATATATGTGTGTGTTTTATATGGAAACCCTGATGGCGTAATGGTTAAGTGCTACGGCTGCTAACCATAAGGGTCGGCAGTTCAAAACCGCCAGGTGCTCCTTGGAAACTCTATGGGGCAGTTCTACTCTGTCCTGTAGGGTCGCTATGAGTCGGAATCGACTCGATGATAACGGGTTTGGTTTTTTGGTTTGGTGTTTTATATATGTGTGTGGGTGTGTATACATATACAAATGTGTGTATACATATATATGTGTGTGTATGTACATATATGTATGTGTGTATATATATGTGTGTGATTCAACTGTATTTGTTGTTGTTGGCTGCCGTCTAGTTACCCCTGCTCATGGTTACCCTGTGCACAGTGGGATTAGATCGTTCTGATCCATAGAGTTTTCACTGGCTAATTTTCAGAAGTAGATTGCCAGGTCATTCTTCCTAGTTCGTCTTAGTTTGGAAGCATCACTGAAACCTGTTCAGCATCATAGCAACATACAAGCCTCCAATGATAGATGGGCATGGCCGCCTTTGAGGTGTATTAGCCAGGAATCGAAGCCAGGTCTCCCACGTCAAAGGGAAGAATTCTACTACTGAACCACCACTGTCCTCTTCAACTGTATTAGTCTCATTCATAGATCATTTCAACTCTGTTTTTAACCCAGGCTTAATTAGAGGCCAGGTGGTAGCAACCAGCTACAAGAAAAAGAGCAAATATTTAGAGTCACAGCAGAATTCAAATCCAAGTCCCAGCATTTAACATGGTGTAGTCCACGGGCAAATTACTCAATCTCTTTGAGCTCCAGGTAATGTTTTAAAAGGTACCTACATCATAAGAGAGTTATAGTTGTGAAATTAAATATTTCACACACAGCACCTCACACAGGGCCTGGAGTATAGTAAGTCCCAGTATGTGTTTGTTTCCTTCCTCCAGTATCTTCCTTAATAAGGAAGAAGTTAGAATGGATAAGCACTCCAGGGAAATGCCTGTCTGCAAAGCATGTAGGCGTTCAAGTTTCTGGATATACTGACTTATGCCTGGCAAGCTGTACTGATTAAAAGTTCCAGCAGAGGAAGAAAAAACTAATTTGGAAGGGGTAATCAAGAATCTCTATAGTCCAAAAGGGACTATTTCCTGGGTATGCAGAGAGACAATAAACCTCCATCCTGAAGACAAAAGTAATTTTATAAAATTGCAGGAGGCTTCTCCAGAGAAGGAGATTTCACAAAGCCCAGTGGTCACAACTATGCAGTGAAGCCATACTACCCTGAATCTGTGCCATTGAAGGAAAGAATTGCAGGATTTTCTGCTACATAAACATGACCCTATTTAAACTCTTAAAATATGTACAACATTCCCATAATTACCTGTGGGTGCTTTGGCGCAGGCAATGACTCCTTCCTCTGATCGCATCATCTGAAGTTTAGGGACCTCTCTTCTGTCTTGGTTCATTTCTCTTCAGGGACTTGTTTCTTTCTATTTTGTCTCCCTGTTGTACTTGGTATTTCCTCTTGCTTTTCATTCTTTTCTCTACCTTAATCGACATTTTTTTTCTTTCCTTTTGAGTACTATACTCGATGCTTCCTTTTCCTGTGAAAATGCTACTGCTACTACCAGAGCAAGGCGTTCCCTGAATAAGTCTCCCAATTTAGCTACCCATTCCTCATGCAGCCCCCTTTTGTAACCTGTTCATAAATTTACAAGCTAGTTCCCCTACGTTGGCTTGTAGTTGGATCCTCACATCATTTCTTGAGTGAGGCATTCTAGAGTCCAACTGGATTTCTTTCTCTGTGAGAGACTCGGAAGCTTGTCTGGGGGCTTAAATTTGAATTACCAATTTGATAAACCAGTCAGCATGAGTACAAGTCAAAAACTTTTGCTAGCATGCAGACAGCTCTTCTAAAAATTATGGATTGAATTATGTCCCTGAAAAAGAAATATTGAAGCCCTAAGACGTCTGTACCTGTGAATTTGACTCCGGAAATAGAAAGTAAACCCACTGCCATCAAGTCAATTCCGACTCATAGTGACCCTATAAAACAGAGTAGAATTGTCCCATAGGGTTTCCAAGGCTATAAATCTTTATGGAAGCAGATCACCACATCCTTTTCCCACGGAGTGGCTGGTGGGTTTGTTTTGCCAGCTTTTTGGTTAGCAGCCAATCACTTAACCACTGCATCACCAGGGCTCCATCCCTTCTGAGTAGTGTCTTACAAAAAGAGCAGAGTAACCCAGACACACAGGGGAAAGAAATGATGTGAGGATCCAACTACAAGCCAAGAAACGCCCAGGGCTACAGAAGTTGAATAAGACCAGGAAGGACCTTTCCCTAGAGCTAACACAGAGAGAACATAGTCTTGCCAATGCCCTGAATTTGGACTTCTAGCCTCCAAAATTGAGAAATATGTTCTGTTCTTTAAAGCCACCCACCTGTGGTATTGGCATTATAGCAGCCCTTGGAAATTAAGAAAATGCCCCACCCACATATCCCACCAAAAGAGCAGTCCTTAGCACCAAGTGTAAACCACAAGTCCTGCTTCACCACCTGCTACACAGATTGGACCAGGCACTTTGTCATCTAGTGCTGCTATAACAGAAATACAACAAGTGAATGGTTTCAACAAAAAGAAATATATTTTCTCACACTATAGTAGGCTAGAGGTCCAAATTCAGGGTGTCAGCTCCAGTGGAAAGCTTTCTCTCTGTGTCAGCTCTGGATGAAGGTCCTTGTCATCAGTCTTTCTCTGGTCTAGGAGTTCTCTGTGCAGGAACCTTGGGCCCAAAGATGCACTCTGCTCCTGGCACTACTTTCTTGGTGGTATGATGTCCCCCACTATCTGCTCATTTCCCTTTCCTTTTACTTCTTTTAAGATAAAAGGCAGCACAGGCCACACCCCAGGGAAACTCCCTTTATATTGGATCAGAGATGTGACCTTAGAAAGAGTGTTACATCCTGCCCTAATCTTCTTTAACATAATCTAGTCTTGACTCATTAACCACAGGCAGAGATTAGGATTTACAACACATAGGAAAATTGCATCAATCACAAAATGCAGGATAACCACACAATACTGGGAATCATGGCCTAACCAAGCTGACACATATTTCGGGTGACACAATTCAATTCATGACAACAGCTTAGCTCAAAAAGGAGAGCTGGCCAATAATAGCTTGTCTCCAGGAAATTTGAGTGAAGAAAAGGAAAAGCAAGCAGGCAGCCATAGGAGATAAAAGTGAACAGTCCTGATGTGGAGAGAGGCCAGAGGGGTCTTCATATTAACGTGGAAGCTGAAGTGATGTGGCAACAGAAGCAGTGAGTTATCAGAGGCTAGAAGGTAGACAGAAGATATCAACATCACTATCTAAATCCATTGAGACAGAAAGTGGAGATAGGAGAGAGAAACAGACATCTGGTATGTGTCTGACACTCCCTGAGTGAACCCATTATTTTTGGCCATTACAGTTGCCTTTGATTCAGAACTACCATTTTCCTAAGGCCTAGCTATCTACAGTTCCCTGGGTTCCCGCTTATAAATGTAATCCCAGTAACTACCACTCCTCTCCTTCATATACACACCATTATTGAATAGCGTGAGAGTCTTTGTTTTTTGGCTGAAAAGTGCTTGCTTAAGACATGATAGAAAGACTTTCCTGAGCAGCTCCCGTGGAAATCTGGGACTCTAGTATACTGGGAACACTGTCATCCAGTTCCAAATGACTCCCCTTGGGATACCTTGGCATCTGAAACTTTGAGGGGTCAGTCTGTGAATTCGGGATCACTCATAGAGGTCTAGAAAGGGGTCTATATGGTTTTGCAGGCATGCAAATAATTGTCCTCAAGCAGAGGGAGGGTCACAATTAAAGGAGCTCTGTTTTGTGAAAGGCAATTTTAGATGTTCTTAAACACCAAAGTGCCTCCTTGGTAACGATTTTGTAGAATTAGCCTCTGTGCAAGGTATTCACATTTGTTCGCTCATTCATTCAACCAACAGTGACTGGGCCAGGCACAGTTCTATGAACTGGACACAATAGTGAACAAGTCAGACCAGATTGCTGCTGTTGAGGCATTACCTCCTAGTGGGGGAGGCAGACTATAAACATGTTACACCTATAAAAATAGTATATGTCAGGTGCAAAGTTGCAAGAGGAGAAATAAAGCAGGGAAAGTTCAAAGCCAAACTCGTTGCCTTCGAGTCGATTTCGACTCATAGCAACCCTATAGGACAGAGTAGAACTGCCCCATAGAGTTTCCAAGGAGTGCCTGGTAGATTCGAACTACCGACCTTTTGGTTAGCAGCTGTAGCACTTAACTACTATGCCACAAGGTTTTCCAAAGCAGGGAAGGGTGGGTGCTATACGAGATGGGATGGTTAGGGAGATCACATATATTTTGATTTATTATCACTATGGTGCCAGTTAGGCCAACAGAATGAGGTAACACATTGCAAACAGCATTTTTCTAAGGGTCAGTGAGACAGAAAGCACTGTAGTTGTCTGGAATTGAATGCTCTAGAGGGATAAATAGAAAATTTCCCTTTCTGGGCCTTGGAGGTGGGCCAGCTCATTAGGGTCTCCTCCCTAGCTCCCTGAAAAGAGTGCTTGAAGAAGCCCTTTGCCTTAGTGAGGGAACGGTGTTACTATTAGATAAAGGGGCCCAGAGCTGAGGATCCTGGGCACATCTCTCAGCAATAATCCAACCATTTCTCCTTGTAGGAGGGCACTGCTACAAATGGGAAAGGCCCTGGTCTACGGATCCACAGATCCCAGTTTTACTCCAGAACAACTGCAGGATTTAATTTCTACCTTAGTAAATATCACCACTGAGTCCTTAGATGGTGCAAATGGTTAACACACTCAGCTGCTAACCAAAAGGCTGGCAGTTCGAGTCGACCCCGGGGAGCCTCGATAGAAAAGCCTGGTGTTCTACCTCTGAAAAAGCAGCCATCGAAAACCCTATGGAGCATAGTTCTACTCTGAGACACATGGGGGTGCCATGAGTCAGAGTTGACTGTAAGGCGACTGGTTGGTTAAGTATTACCACAGAAATGCAGAAGAGAAAGGAAGTTAAACAAACCACTCTCCAGACACATCACATATTATATTATAATGCAGCTGACTGAGGGCTTTCTCTCCTCTCTGAGACCATAAGCTACTGAAGAACAGGGACTTACCTGTTCATTGTTTGATCCTCTAGTGCACTGCATGACACTTGGCATACAGCAGGAAGTTAATACGTGTCTGTTGAATAACTGAGACCGAAGCACATCAAATGATTTCCAACGGTACCAGCTTCCTTGTCCTGGGTAGGCTACTCCTTAAGGCAACAGAAGAACAAGAAATGATTATATTATTTCTATTATTATCTGCCTTGCATTACATTTTTGGGGGGAGAATGAAGTGGCAGTGGGGAGCAGTGAGAGTGAACTGTTTTAAAAAATGGCTAGAGTTGGGGAGTTTTAAAATGACTGCTAAAGGTAAAGATTTTGGTTCCTTGGTATGAGAAGCTCGATAAAGTGATGGCACCCTCATGGCTTTCTAGAGCCCTGACCTTGAGGACTCACATTGCTACTCCTGTGTTCATGCAGCAGCCCTGAGGACACTTGATGAATATACATAGCTTGTTCGGGCTCATCCTCCCCTCTGGAAATGAAATGAACCAGGCTTCCAGTTCCATCTCTTCGCCATGTCCAGGGTCTTCACCACCCCAGCCATCTTGCTATGCTGCCTGTGGCCACAAAACAAGTAAGCACTGAGGGACTCTATGCAATGAACTCTGAATCCTGAAGACACCTGCAATGCTAAGCAACATTACATATTTCTTATATTTTTAAATGGCTATAGCAAGAGTTTCTATTGTTCAATTCAAAATTAATTCACAGAATCATTGGAATTTAGCAAAAGACACTCAATTAAAGCGATAAATACTAAATTTTGGCTTGTCCTGCTCCCAAATTAGAGTACAGTCAAATGCAAACGCTGCCAACAAAATAAATCCACATTGCACTGTGCTAAACATACCATCCTCCATGGCATCAAGTAAGGAAAAGAGGTTAACAATCCTGCAGTGAAAGCAGGAGATGTTCTACGTCGAGAAAAATTGGGCTTGAAGAGTATTTTAGCCTAATTGTTAAGACAATAGCTAGTACACTAATTTCTTTCATTATTCACAGATTCTGAGGATGATACTACTGCTGAGAGGGATAAGTCTTTGTGGACAAGCTAGGGTTGTTGGCTCCTAGTAGAGGCAGAGAGCATTGTACAGAATGCTATGGTCAGGGGCAGACCAAAAGGCAGTGGATGGAATGGAAATAAAACATTGGATCTGGAGTTGGAAGATGAGGGTTGGAGTCCTCACTGAATCCTTTATTGATTGTGTGATTATGGGCTTTAGTTTCTATTGGGAGGATGTTCTGCTGCAGTTCCTGCACTTCACCCAAAGATGGCGTAATCAGGAGCCTTAGACCTGGAACATTCCCTGATAATGGCACCCGGGAACTGAGGCTTCTTGTGTCCTGTTTTCTTCTCCTTCCTTATCAGGGAAAAGCCTTCCCTGTTACAGGTTTAATATGTATTTCTTTGTTCTGCTTATGCATGTGTGTTATATGGCACCTGGCCAACCCCAATTCTATACCTATTCTCAGTGGCAAGGGAATGAAATCTCTACTGCAGAATAAGGGGGGTGCATACAGACCACCAGGACTGCATCAGCTACAGGAAGTGACCCACTGGCCATGGGGGACCGGCACCCTTATTGAAGCTAACTTTGCTCTGTCTCTTTTCTATATGAGTAAAGCGTTGTTCCATCCAATGCCTGTGTGTATGTCGTGTCTTTCTTGGTGATCTTGGTCTTTGCCTTGACAGTTTCCTCATCTGCATAGTCAGTAGAGTATGTGATTTAGAGGAGTGGATTAATCAAAAGTAAGCTGGTGGAATACCAAGAGATTCTATACAGGGTGTAGGGAAAGCATTAGAAATTTAACAAATAAAACCTTCTATTTCCATTTATATTTATCTCATTCTCTCTTTTATTTCTATTTTTGTATACGTTCTTAATGTGTGTGGTAATACAGTAGTAAATAGATAATTTAAAAATTAATATGCAGTCACCAAACAACAGTTTAGCTTACATAGTAAAAAAAAAGTCTGCCTTGAACTTTATGCTCTTTTAAGAACCATCTATATGGGATCAAACTGACAACAGCAACTTGGAAGATTAGATAGGAACCTTAGGGGGCAGTGAATTTATGTTAACGGAGGAGGAACAACTCAGAAAAGGAGGGTGAGAATGATTGAGCAACTTGAAGAATGTAATCAATGTCATTAAATGGTACATGTAGAAACTGCTGAGTTGGTGTATGTTTTGCTGTGTATATTCTCAACAACTACAAGAAAACAAATAAAATCATTTAAAAGAGTAATATGTGGCCAAAATAGTATGGAGGTCATTGGTTTAGAGCACTACCTTTTAGGTCAGAAAAACAGGGGTTCAAATCTCCACTCTGCCACTTACTAGTTCCTTTTTCTGAGCCTCTTTTTGGTATGTGTGTTACAAGGATAATAATTGCATGGGCATCACAAAATTGTTGAGAGGTTTGGATGAGTGCCTAGCATGGTGCCTGGCAAGAAGTAAGTGTGAAATAGATAATAGCTATTATTACTCATCAACAAAAATGGAGACGATAATTTCTTTCTTTGCAAATTAATGTGAGATTTAATGACATGGTATATTTAAAGCCACTTTGCAAAGTATAAAATCCCAGAGAAATGTAAGACACTATCTTTTTTACTGCTTCTTGAAAATGTGGTTATTTTCAAATGCTAGAGAATGTGATAATCTAAGTTTAACCCTTCCTGTATGAAGCCACATCACTTCCCTTCATATCTTAGAGATATCGAAGTGAGGCCTATGAGAAGGTCACAGGGCTGGTACCTTGGGGTTTTTCCCCATACACAGAGACCTAGGACATCACCTGGGTGGGCTGTGTGTGGACTCTGTAAGGCCATTCTACTATGCGCACCACTCAAATGTTAGCATTTTCTAGCTAAAACCAATATATTCCTAGTATTTTCCAAAGCTCTTATCCTTTAAAATTCATGGTAAAAACTTATGGTTTGTTCACATGAAGCAGTGCTTTAGAAAACACAAGATTTATGTGTTTAATAAGTTCTACAGAATCCTGGGATTTAGTGCCAAACTAGGTTTAGCAAACAGGGCTGACTCCCAGAGCCCATTTAAATGGAAGAAAACATAACCAGCTTAATTCCAACTCTCTTTTGGGAGAGTAAATGATTTAGAACTGAAATTACCACTGTTTTAGCTCTAACAACGTCGTGCCACATTGGTTTGCAGAGCAATGAATAAAATAAGAACCATGTATTCTGACTTCACCCATGAATCACTTTAAACCTCTCCCTCTTTCAATGACCCAGAGGAAAGATGACAAAGTGAGATATAAGAGCTCTGTGAACTGGATAACAGCATGCAGGCACGCTGGGACTTAATCGTGACAGCGAAGCGACGCGCAAGTGAATAGTTAGGAAATAATCATTCCATTAAGTCTGTTATTAGCAACATGTTGTGGTGAAAGGGAGAACTCTGTGGGGGTTCCCACCATTCTCCAGTCTTGAAGTCAGTGTGTAACCTTCCTGTGACCAAACTCCTGTGAGATAACTATGTTGAACTCTAGCAATAAAAACACCTTTTCCTCTTGCCACCTTCTTGCTCAAAAATAATTTTTGTCTTTTACTTGGTATCAAGCACACTAGGAAAAAATCTGAGAAACAATTCTGATGGCCAGCTTGATGGGTGATGTTTAATGTATTTATTGAATGTCATTATTGAATCAGATTTGATTGTTGTGAACTCACATATATCATGACATCTTTGTCTAAATATCTGTAACTTCCCAAATCTAAGGGATTAATTATTACCATGAACCAGGTGATGGGCAAGAAAGAAGTTAGAGAGACGTGAGTGATCAACTTTTATTCAGTTTAAACCATTAAGGGGTGGGAGGACAGGACATCAAAATACCAGTAAGTGTGAGATTTATGAAAATAACAAATAACAATAAGCTGAAGAAGGCAAATCTGTGTATCTATTCTCAAGTGCTGATAAGAAATCAAACAGTAGGGCCTTCAGCTCTCCAGTATTTAAAATCGTGTATTCATTTTCATATCACCATAGGTGGGCAATTCAGCAAAACAGAAGTGGTTTAAATTGCCCTAAATTTCCCCTTCTGATTTCTATCCGTTGTGTTACACATCTTCATTTCTGGCCTGAGCCATGGGGAGACAGCTTCTCAACCAAGTAAAAAACAATTCTGTGTCATATAGACAGCGGTTGGTGTCAATGGCGGGTGAAGTGATTTATTTATAGATGCCCCTGGCTATTTGATTAAGAGATTGCAAAGGCTAGACTAGTGCCTGCCTGGAGTCGATTTGAAAGAACAATAATCCATCGCTATAAAGTACGTAGTTATCATTATCAAGTAATATAATTACTTTATTACAACATGAGGCAAGTGGCAAATTTTAGCAGCCTTTCTGGGTTTGTTAATTTGCTCACAGATCACAGCTAGTGGAAACAAAATCCAAGATTTCAAAACCAGGCCTAAAGGAGGCTTACTGGTTTTGTGAAATTAGCAAGGATTTTGTGTTCAGAGTCTTTTTGATAAGAAGTGGTGAGGATCGTTCATAGTCTAAAGTAGCTTTCCTTGGGAAGGTAAAAACCAAACCAAACCAGTTGCTATGAGTGGATTCTGACTCATTGTCGTTAGGTATCGCTGAGTCGTTTCTGACTCATAGCGACCCTATATGTGTCAGAGTAGACCTGTGCTCCACAGGGTTTTCAATGGCTGGTTTTTCAGGAGCACATCACCAGGCCTTTCTTGCGAGGTACCTCTGATGAACTTGAAACGCCAGCCTTCCGTTTAGCAACTGAGCATGGCAACCGTTTGGACCACCCCGGGGCTCCTGGAGAAGGTAGCTGCCCTGACTTCAGAGAATAGACCCTGGGATGGAAGAAGAGCCTTGGGGAGATGCCTGGATTGGGCACAGTGGAACAACGGAGAAGTGGGCACTGGTGAATAGTAGAGCAGAAGGTGTTGGGGAGGCATGGGGGTGAGCGGGCAGATGGAGGTTGGAGGGTGTCTTGGAGATTTTAGCTAATTTTCCTCTTTTCTAAGTATAAGTCAGAAGCAAATCAAATCTGAAGCATTTTATTTTTGAAAACGAAAAAGTCTTTCATTTCTATTCATATGAAAGTCCTAGGTGGTGCCAAATATATAAAATGTGTGATCTCATACCCTGAGTCCTGCGATTCTGCTGCTATTTCCTCACTAAGCTTGGCTAGGACATTTCTTGCTTACAACAATTACTAAGCTGCATTTTCTATTTGGAAACAGCCCAGGTGTTTCACGGGGAGAGAAGAGCAATTCAATTTCATTTGTATTACCTGGCACCTTCCCTGCCCTACTCTACCAAGGTGGTCTAGATTCAAACGTTGTTGTTAAGAATATTTTAACTATTACCATTAAACAGGTGATGAATCTGAGGATCAGAAAAATTAATGGACATGCCCAAGGTCAACACCTTGTTAGTCACAGAGCCAAGACCAGGACCGCGGTCGCCTAGATCTTTGAATAGCTCTTTTTAAGTTAGGAGGAGTCCCTGGGTGGTATAAACTCATTCAACTGCTAACCAAGATTCACCTCCAAAGCTGAAGGTGTGAGTCCACCCAGAGGCACCTCGGAAGAAAGACCTTGTGAGCTGTTTTAGAAAAATCAGCCATTGAAAACCCTGTTGAGCACAGTTCTTCTCTGACAGACGTGGGTCACCATGAGTTGGTGTCTTCTCCACAGGAACTGCCTTTTTTTTTTTTTAAGTTAATAGAGAGCATCCTCTTCACTGTGAATAAAATATATTTTATTGAATTTCAGGATGTTATAAATTTTATGTGCCACTGAGACAAAAAATATTGCCAACTATAAGATGCCGTTGATTGCAAGATGCACCCCAATTTTAGAAATTCTAAAATATATGTTTTTAAAAGCATATTAGAAATGATAAAAAGACATATTCATAATGGAACTGGGTCTTCCTGATGATGGGAAATTTCTATTGCTCCCAAATAAATTGGAAACTTACCCAAACAGAATATTCAATTTTTTTTTTTCATAATATTGTGTTATATTTTTGGTGAAAATGTGCACAGCATGACAGGTTCCCATTCAACAATTACTGCTTATATTGCTCAGTGACATTGGTACATTTTTTAAATTATTATTCCACAGGATATTTTTGTTTGCTTGATTTTGCAAAAATAGAATAGCTATAATAACAACAATAACATTAATCTATCGTTGCTGACGTGTGCAGTGCCCCATTCATATTTTCTGAGGTATCGGTATTACTTTTTTAAAATTTTACTTTGTTGCTGTTGTTGAAAACATACACAGCAAAACATACATCAATTCAATAGTTTCTACATGTACTGTTCGGTGACATTGATTACATTCTTCAAGTTGTGCAACCATTCTCACCCTCCTTTTCTAAGTTGTTTCTCCTACATTAACATAAAATCGCTGCCCCCAAGGCTCCTATCTAATCTTTCCAGTAGTTATTGTCACTTTGATCTCATATAGCTAGTTCTTAAAAGAGCATAATGCTCAAGGCAGACATTTTTTACTAGTTAAGCTAACTATTGTTTGGTTTTAAGAAGATTTCAGGGAGTATTTTTAGTTTAAGGTTTAAAGATTATCGGGACAATAGTTTCAGGCCTTCATCCAGCCCCTATGGATTCAGAAAGTCTGGAATCTATGAGAATTTGAAATTCTGTTCTGAATTTTCCCCCTTTTGACCAGGATTCTTCTATAGACTCTATGATCAGAATGTTCAGTAATGGTAGCTGGGCACCATCTAGGTCTTCTGGTCTCATGGCAAAGGAGGCAATTGTTCATGGAGGCAATTAGCCATACATTCCATATCTTCCTGCTATTCCTGACTCCCCTTCTTCCTTTCTTGCTGCAGTCAGAGACCAATTGTCGAGCCTTGGTTGCCACTTGCAAGTTTTTAAGACCTCAGGCATTACACAACAAACTAGGAGATAGAACAGAAGCACTAAACATGTTACTAGGCCAATTAAGTGGGATTTCCCATGAAAACATGACCCTAACCCTCCAAACCAAAGAATCAAATTCCATGAGGTGTTTTGTTGTCTATAAGCATGCTCAGTAGCTACTCTATTTTTTTTTTTTGGTTGTTGTAAATATATCTATCACACAACTTTTGCCAATTCAACTTTTTATAGGTGTACAGCTTATTGACACCAATTACAATAATCAGCTATGTAAACCTACCCTTAATTAATACGATTTTTACATCACTGCTAAACACCCCCCCTTTTTCTTTCCTCCCGCCCCTGATAACTAATAAACTTTGGTCTTTATACATTTGCCTTTTCTTGTCTTTTTATATGAGTGAGGTCATATAACATCTGTCCTTTTATGATTGACTTATTTCACCCAGCATAATGTCTTCAATACATCCACATTTTAGCATGTATCAAGACTTCATTTCTTCTGTTGGCTGAATAGTATTCCACTGTATGTATGTACCACATTTTCTTTACCCACTCATCTGTTAATGGGCATTTAGGTTGTTTCCATCTTCTGGATGTTGCCAATAGTGCCGCAATGAACCTTGGCATACAAGTCTCCATTTGAGTCTTTACTTTCAAATCTTTTGGGTATATATTTAGGAGTGAATTACTGGGTGATGTGATATGGTAGTTCTTTTTTTTTTTTTTTTTAGTTTTTGAGGAACTGTCACACTGTTTTCTACAATAGCTGTACAATTTTGCTTTCTCACAAGCAATGGATAAGTGTTCCAATTTTCCCACATCCTCATCAACATTTGTTATTTCCTGCTCTTTTTTTTTTCTTATGTTAGCTATTCTGGCGGGAGTGAAATTGTATCTCATTGTGGTTTTGATTTGCATCTCTCTGATGGCTAATGATGTTGAACATCTTTTCATGTGTTTGATGGTCATTTGAATGTCCTCTTTGTTGGAACGTCTATTCAAGTCCTTTGCCCAATTTATGATTAGGTTATTTGTCTTTTTGTTCTTAAATTGTGAATGCTTTACATACTTTTTGTTTATTAGATTCTTGTCAGATACATAATTTCTGAAGATATTCTCCTAGTCGGTAGCTTGTCTTTTCACTATTTTGGTAAAGTTTTTTGACGAACAAAAGTTTTTAATTAATATGAGGTCTCATTTATTTATTTTGTCTTTAGCTGTTTGTACTTTTGTTATTATATTAGATTATCCATTGCTAAAAGCTAGGCCTGACAGCATTGCCCTTGCATTTTCTTCGAAGTATTTTATGGTTTTAGTTTGCATATTTAAGTCTTTAATCTGTTTTGAATTTGTTTTTGTGTATGGTGTGAGGCATGGATTCTTTTTCATTTTTCTGCATCTGGAAATCTAGTTTTCCCACCACCAATTATTGAAGAGAATTTTCTTTACCCATCAAATGGACTTAGCACCCCGTCACAAATCACTTGACATAGATGTGTGTGTTTGTTTCTGGACTCTCAATCTATTCCATTGGTCTATGTGTCTATAGTTATACCAGTACCAGGCTGTTTTTATTAACTGTAGTTGTATAAAATATGTTTTAAAATCAGGAAGTGTGAGTCCTCCTACTTCTTCTCTTTCAAAATTGCTTTAGCTATTCTGGGCCTCTTGCCATTCCACATAAAGCCGAGGATTGAATTTTCCATTTCTGTAAAGAAGGCTGTTGGAATTTTTATCAGGGTTGGGTTGAATCTATAGATCGCTTTGGATAGCATTGAAATATTAACAATATTAAGTCTTTCAACCCAAGAACATGGAACATCTTTCCATTTATTTAAGTCTTCTTTTATCTCTTTCAGCAGCATTTGCTAATTTTTATTATGTAAGTCCTTCACATCCCTGGCTAGGGTTATTCCTAAGTATTGTATTCTTTTAAATGGAATGGTAAATTGAATCATTACCCTAATTTCTCTTTCAGATTTCTCATTGCTGGTGTATAGACACCCAACTGATTTTTGTTTGTTGGCCTTATACCCTGAAACTTTGCTAAATTCCCCTATTAGCTCTAGAAGTTTCGTGGTGGACTCTTTGGAATTTTCTATGTATAAGATCATATCATCTGCAAATAGAGATAATTTTACTTCTTCTTTTCCAATCTGGACACATTTTATTTCTTTCTCCTGTCTTATTGCTCTGGCTAGGACTTCTAATACAATATTGAATAGAAGAGGTGAGAGTGGGAACCCTTGTCTTGTTCCCGATTTCAAGGAGAAAGCTCTCAGTCTTTTTTCATTAAGTATAATGTTGGCTGTTGGCTTTTCATATATACTCTGAATCACATTGAAGAATTTCCCTTCTATTTCAAATTTCTTTAGGGTTTTCATCAAGAAAGTGTGTTGGATTTTATCAAATGATTTTTCTGAATCCATAGAGATGATCACGTGGTTTTTTTCCTTTGTTCCATTGATGTGGTATACTACATTGATTGATTTTCTAATGTTGAACCATACCTGCATTCCTGAAATAAATCCTACTTGGTCATGGTGTATGACTCTTTTAATATTCTATTGGATTCTGTTTGCTAGTATTGTATTAAGGATTTTTACATCTATATTCATAAGAAATATTGTCCTGTAGTTTTCATTTCTTGTGGTGTCTTTGGTTTCAGTATCAGGGTTATGCTTGCTTCATAAAATGAATTAGGGAGTAGTCCTTCCTTCTCTATCTTTTGGCAGAGTTTAGACAATATTGGTGTCAATTTTTCTTTAAATGTTTGGTAGAATTCCCCAGTAAAGCCATCTGTTTCAGAACTTTTTTTTGTTGGGAGGTTTTTGATCACCGATTTGATCTCTTCACTTGTTATGGGTCTGTTGAGGCTTTCTATTTCCTCTTGAGTCAGTTCAGGTAGATCGTGTGCTTCTAAGAATTTGTCCATTTCATCTAAGTTATCCAAATTGTTGCTATACAGTTGTTTATAATATTCTGTCATAATTCTCTTATTTCTATTGGATCAGTTGTAATGTCCCCTTTTTCATTTTTTTATTTTGATGATTTGCATCTTTTCTCCTCTTTGTCAGTCTAGCAAAAGGTTTGTCAATTTTATTGATTTTTTCAAAGAACCAACTTATGGTTTTATTGATTTTCTCTATTGTTTTTCTGTCTTTAATTTTATTTATTTATACTCTGTTATTTCCTTTCTTCTGGTAGATTTAGGCTTCGTTTGCTTTTCTCTCTCTAGTTCCTAGAGTTCTCGAGTTAGGCTGTTAATTTGAGACCTTTAGTCTTTTTTCACATATGCATTTATTGCTATAAGTTTCCCTCTAAGTACGGCCTTCACTGCATCCCATAAGTTGTGGTATGTTGTGCTATCACTTGCATTTGACTCTAGGAAATTCGTGATTTCTTCCTTGACCTACTGATAATTTAATAGTATATTGTTTGATTTTCCTATGTTTGTGTATTTTCCTTTTTTTTTTTTTTCTCTCTTATTGATTTCTAGCTTCTCTGGTCAGAAAAAATATTTTGTATAATTTCAATCTTTGTGTATTTATCAAGGCTTGCTTTGTGACCTAACTTGTGGCCTATCCTGGAGAATGATCTATGTGCACTGGAGTAGAATGTACATTGTGCTGTTGTTGGATGGAGTGTTCTATATATGTCTGTTAAGTCTAGTTGCTTTATAGTGTCAGTCAAGTCCTCTGTTTCTTTGTTGATCTTCTTTCTAGATGCTCTAACATTGAAAGTGGTGTGTTGATACCTCCAACTATTATTGTAGTGCTATTTATTTCTCCCCTCAATTCTATCAGTGTTTGCTTTATATATTTAGGTGCTCCAATGTTGGGTGCATATATATTTATTATTGTTCAATCAGTTTGATTAATTGGCTCTTTTGCCCCTATACAATGTCCATCTTTATCTCTTCTGACAGATTTTATCTTAAAGTCTACTTTGTCTGATATTAAGGTTGCCACCTCAGCATTCTTTTGGTTATTATTTGCATGGAATATTTTTTTTTCCCATCTTTTCACTTTCAGCCTATTTGTGTCCTTGATTCTAAGGTGTATCTTTTGTAAACAGCAAAGTAGACACATTAGTTATCACTCTCAGAACAGACTCCCAAGGAGGTATGCCTTATTGTTATCAGAGCCTCCCTTGTAGTATGTTGGCTGTGGGTGTAGCCTCCACTCAAGATGTCTGTTTCCTAGCACACAGCAGCCTCAGTCAGCAGTCCTCAACACCGACTGGAATGGGGAGCAGACAGACCAGAACTGACTCCCCAGGAGGTGTGTCCCCTTGGTTTCAGAGACCTGAGCTATAGGCTGTGCAGGGAGGCAAGTAGTATGTCGATTATGAGAGTGGATGCCACTGCAAGGGCCTTCTGTGGCAATTCACACAATAGGCTTGTAGCTGACAGTGCTCATGTGGGGGAGGTGCTGGCACACTCCAAATGAAGCTACAAGTCTTGTCTTTTTGTACAGACAGATGCCGTGGTCATTAGGAAATTGGTTGTTTTACTAGGGCCATTTCCCTATTTCACAGCAGCCAGCAGCCCACGTGGCTGGGGGGAAGGGCAAGGACAGTGAGAGAAGTGATTTTCCTACCATATGCAACTCATTTATTGATTCGTTGATTCTTGCCTGTCTGCTGTTCCTGTCTGTCCTCTGCTCCCCAGTTAAGGGTCCCTCAAAGCCAGGCACTGTTTCCTTGTTGTATTTGTGGGGAAGCGTCAGAACAATGGTCTGTTTATGCTGCCAGTGTCCCAGAATCCCCTCCAGGATATTCAATGCTTACCTTCAGTTGAAACCAGGAACATTTCCAAACCCAATAACTTTGGCCATCTAATTTAGTTAGCTGCTTAGGGCATTCTATAGTATTTGTTTTGTGAAAATCCATTAGCACGATCAATTTATATTTTGCGTATTATCCATACTTTGACAATATAAAAAGTTAAACAATTTCACTGGCAATAAAATTTAAAGTAACCTGTAAACAAGCAAATGAATTTCAGTTTTCTCAATTGTAAAGTAATGTTGGATTGGATAAGGTTTTTTTAAGCATCCAAAACTGCCTATAATTATCTGACCAGTCCGATAATGATTTTCCTCTTTCTAATTTTATCTATTATGCTTAATTGTCAGAAACAATTAAGCCATATTTGCTCACTTAACAATCAACTTACACACAAATATAGGAAAGGATTTTGAGAAATGCATACAGATATGCAGGGCAAAAAGCCTCATGTTGTTTAATCTACAAAAGGCCAAAGTAATTGGCAGGTTCAGTCAATTTCCTGGAAAACAATCACAACTGCTTGATCAGCAGAACTATTGGTTTACTGAATTAAATGGTCAGTTCTTTCTAGATATCCCGTGTTTTGGGGTCTTTTTAAAATGTCTCTAGTTCAATTTATCTAAAATGGGACTGATTGTTTTTTGTTTTATAGAAGTTCTACAAGAACTTATTTTAACAGTCCCTGAAGTTGTTTAGTAAAATGTTAGCTAATGCTGACAAAATAAAAAAAAACCTGAATAATTCAGTTCCCGAAGAGCAAAGATCATATTTCTTAATCCACTTAAAGCCAAAATATTGCAACACAATAACAACAAATATAGGATTATTTCAAACCCAAAACTAATATTCACTTAGACACCTGACCCTGCTCTGATCCTGATCCCTCCCCAACCTGTAGGTATGGGGGCGAGAATACAGATCTTCTATTTTATTGAGAAAATTTAAGCCTAAAGGCATGTACACCTTCTCCTTCCCACCCCCAATTCTCATCTGCATCTCTGGGTACAGATGGAGGCCAGGTAAGTGAGATTTAGTTTTACACATACTTCTTGGTTATAAAATAAAACTAAAGGCATATGGTTTATTTCTCGGGCTGCTTCAAATGCCTTTGATTCTAATTGTTATGGCCATTATTGGTAATAATGATCAAAAAGAGGTTGTTGGTTGTGTAAGATGGGTAAGATTGTTGTTGTTATTAGGTGCTGTTCAGTTGGTTCCAACTCATAGCTACCCTATGACACTGTGTACCACAGAACGAAAAACTGCCTGGTCCTGCACCATGCTCACAATTGTTATGCTTAGGTCCATTTTTGTAGCCACTGTGTCAACCCATCTTGTTGAGGGTCTTCCTCTTTTCTGCTGACCCTGTACTTTACCAAGCATGGTGTCCTTCTCCAGAGACTGATCCCTCCCGACAACATGTCCAAAGTATGTAAGACGTAGTCTGTCCATCCTTGCTTCCTAGGAGCACCCTGGTTGTACTTCTTCCAAGACAGATTGGTTCATTCTTTTGACAGTCCATGGTATATTCAATATTCGTTGCCAACACCACAATTCAAAGGCGTTAATTCTTCTTCAGTCTTCCTTATTCACTGTCCAAGTTCCACATGTATATGATGTGATTGAAAACACAATGCCTTGGGTTAGGCACGCCTTACTCTTCAAGTGACATCTTTGCTTTTCAACACTTTAAAGAGGTCCTTTGCAGCAGATTTGCTCAATGCAATGTGTCTTTTGATTTCTTGACTGCCCCTTACATGGGTGTTGATTGTGGATCCAAGTAAAATGAAATCCTTGACAACTTCAATCTTTTCTCCATTTATCATGATGTTGCTTATTGGCCCAGTTCTGAGGATTTTTGTTTTATGTTGAGGTGTAATCCATATGGAAGGCTGTGGTCTTTGATCTTCGTCAGCAAGTGCTTCAAGTTCTCCTCACTTTCAGCAAGCAAGGTTATATCATCTGTATATTGAAGGTTGTAAATGAGTCTTCTTCCAATCCTGATGCCTCGTTCTTCCTCATATTATTTGCTCATCATGCAGAATGAATAGGTATGGTAAAAAGCTACAACTCTAACACACACTTTTCCTGACTTTAAACCACTCAGTATCCCCTTGTTCTGTCTGAACAACTGCCTCTTGATCTATGTACAGGTTCCTCATGAACACAATTAAGTGTTCTGGAATTCCCATCCTTCAAATGTTATCCATAATTTGTCATGATCTAAACAGTCGAATGCCTTTGCAGGTAAACAGCCTTCTGATATTCTCTGTGTTCAGCCAGGATCCATCTGACATCAGCAATGATATCCCTGGTTCCACATCCTCTTCTGAAACTGGCCTGAATTTCTGGAAGTTCCCTATAGATATACTGCCGCAGCCACTTTTGAATGATCTTCAGCAAAATTTGACTTGTGTTTGATATTAATGATATTGTTCAATAATTTCTGCATTCAGTTGGATTGTCTTTCTTGGGAATAGGCATAAATATGGATCTCTTCTCATCAGTCACCCAGGTAGCTGTCTTCCAAATTTCTTGGCATAGAGAGTGAGCACTTCCAGTGCTGCATCCGTTTGTTGAAACATCTCAGTTGATGTTCTGTCAATTCCTGGAGCCTGGTTTTTCGTCAATGCCTTCAGTGCAGCTAGGACTTCTTCTTTCAGCGCCACTGGTTCCTGATCATATGCCACCTCTTGAAATAGTAGAACGTTGACCAATTCTTTTTGGTATAATGACTCTGTGTATTCCTTCCATCTTCTTTTGATGCTTCCTGCATCATTTAATATTTTCCCCATAGAATCCTTCACTATTGCAACTTGAGGCTTGAATTTTTTCTTCAGTTTGTTCAGCTTGAGAAATGCTGCGCATATTCTTCCCTTTTGGTTTTCTATCTACAGCTCTTTGCACATGTCATTATAATACTTTACTTTGTCCTCTCGAACCGCCCCTTGAAATCTTCTGCTCAGTTCTTTTACTTCATCATTTCTTGCTTTTGCTTTAGCTGCTTAACTTTCAAGAGCAAGTTTCAGAGTCTCCTCTGACATCCATTTTGGTCTTTTCTTTCTTGTCTTTTTAATGACCTTTTGCTTTCTTCATATATGATGTCCTTGATGTCATTCCACAACTCATGTGGTCTTCAGTCATTGGTGTTCAACACGTCAAATCTATTCTTGAGATGGTCTCTAAATTCAGGTGGGATACACTCAAGGTCATACTTCAGCTCTTGTTGACTTGTTCATATTTTCTTCAGTTTCAACTTGAACTTGCAAATGGACAACTGATGGTCTGTTCCATGGTCTGCCCCGGTCTTGTTCTGACTGATGATATTAAGCTTTTCCATTGTCTCTTTCCACAGATGTAGTCGATTTGATTCCTGCATATTCCATCTGGTGAGGTCCATGTGTATAGTCACCATTTATGTTGGTGAAAAAAGGTATTTGCAATGAAGAAGTTGTTGGTCTTTCAAAATTCTATCACGCGGTCTCCAGCATCTTTTCTATCACCAAGGCTGTATTTTCCAACCAGCGATCCTTCTTCTTTGTTTCCAATGTTCGTATTCCAATCACCAGTAATTATCAATGCATCCCAATTGCGTGTTCGATCAATTTCAGACTGCAGAAGGTGGGAAAAATCTTTGATTTCTTCACCTTTGGCTTTAGTGGTTGGTGTGTAAATTGGAATAATAGTCATATTAACTGGTCTTTCTTATAGGCTTATGGATATTATTCTATCACTGACAGCATTGTACTTTAGGATAGATCTTGAAATGTTCTTTTTGATGATGAATGCAATTCCATTCCTCTTCAAGTTGTCATTCCCAGCATAGTTAACCATATGATTGTCTGATTCAAAATGGCCAATACTAGTCCATTTCAGCTCACTAATGCCTAGGATATTGGTGTTTATGTGTTCCATTTCATTTTTGAAGATTTCCAATGTTTTCCTAGGTTCATACTTCGTACATTCCAGGTTCCAACTATTAATGGATATTTCCACCTGTTTCTTCTCATTTTGAGTTGTGCCACATCAGCAAATAAAGGTTCTGAAAGTTTTACTCCATCCACATCATTACGGTCGACTCTGCTTTGAGGAGACAGCTCTTCCCCAGTCATCTTTTGAGTGCCTTCCAACCTGGGAAGCTCATCTTCCAGCACTATATCAGACAATGTTCCGCTACTATTCATAAGGTTTTTACTGGCTAATGCTTTTCAGAAGTAGACCACCAGGTCCTTCTTCTTAGCCTGTTTTAGGCTGGAAGTTTAGCTGAAACCTGTCTGTCGTGGATGACCCTGCTTGTATCTGAATACCGATGGCATAGCTTCCAGCATCACAGCAACACACAAGCCCCCACAGTGAAGATTACTGTAGTCAACAAGTTTAATGTATATCATTATAGACCATATTTTATGCAAATATGCACACATTCTGCATTTGTTTGCTGGCTGCACCCTCCCCCTGCGAGGCAACCTCACGAGCACTACCATGCCAATCCTCTTCCACGTGTTATTTAAAAAAAAAAATGAGCATAATCTGATTACAAAAATACCTTGTAGGGGGAGGGCACAGCTGGCAAACAAATGTAGAAGATATGCATTATTTGCATGAAAATATGGTAGGAGTGTTAGGCTGAGTTCTTTAGAGGAGCAAAACCAGCGAAGCATATATAAAAATATATATAGAGAGATTTATTTCAAGGAAATGGCTTACACAATTGTGGAGGCTGGCAAGTCCCAAATCTGTGGATCAAGCAGCAGACTGGAAGTTTCTCCTGACTCACAAGGTTACTGGGGTTGATGAACCCAAAATGTGCAGGTCAGGCATCAGGGTACTGGCTCATGTCCCAAGAACAGGAGGTCAGAGGATGACAAGATGAATGCAGGATCAAGAAAGAGCGTGAACTTTGCCAGAACATCCACATATATTGGATTCAGGCCACACCCCCAAAGAAACTTCCCTTCCAACTGATTGGTGCTCACATCAGATCACAAAATGGAGGATGATTACACAATGTCTGCCAAACTACTGTGAATCGTGGCCTAGCCAAACTGACACATAGCATTAACTATCACATAGGGTGATTGAGAAAACCAATTTTATCTTATGATTCACTGCTAGGAAAGAATATCTAGGCTTTGTGCTCTTAAGTTCTGGGTTCTCCTTGATCTCAGTGGGTTAGCACACTCTCTTTGTGGTTCTGGGTCTGACAAAGAAAAGTTGGTGTATGGGGCTAGACTATCCCGAAGACAAATTCCAAGTAGACCTTTGTTTTTGTTTTTTTTTAATTTAGGCCTCTTGAAGAATTAAGCTGGTTTTTCCCAGAGGGAAAGGCTGAGAGTCTTGAAGCCTAGGGGGATAAAGATGGAAGGGTCCCCCAACTCAGACGTGATTGGATTCAGATGTGTTGGGTCAAAGAGAAGAACAGCAGGCTCCAGAGTGTATGTAGGGAGCTCATGAATATGGTCTCCACAGCTCTGGTAACGATTCCCGTGACTGAGCTTCACACTGATGGACCATGAGGACAGATGGGAAGAAGAGAGGCAACCACCACAGACTGAAGACCAGGGCACACCATCATTTTTCTGAACTTCACTTTAAAAGAGAAGATTTAATTGCTAAATTTCTACTGTAATTTCTGTTCTTTAACTTTTTTCTCCTCTGTATACCTAACTCACCCTTAACTTTCTTAAATAACTGAATTAATCCCTGTTTCAGGAAATGGCACTATTATTCACTCAGTACCAAACAAGGAAACCATGAGAAAAACCTAAACTCTTCTTTCTCAGACCCTTATTCATCATCAAAGTCGGCAGCTTTTACCTACTTAATTTATTGGTCGTTATCCCCTTCCTCTGTCTCTATCACTACCTAGTCCAGGCCTTAATCATTTTTTACCTGAACCCTGATTCAGTGCTCCTCTAACTTCAATGTGCTAACAAATCACATTAAATTTGTTAAATCCTGATTCTGATTCAGCAGGTCTGATTTGGGACAGAGATTCTACATTTCTAACAAGTTCCTAGGTGTAGCCCATTCTGCTAATCCCAGGAGCTAACCCTTGAGTAGCTACACCCTACTATTCTCATTATCTGCTGTCTCAGACTTTCAGACTCCTCTAGTCATCTTCCAAAGGAGCCCTGGTGGTACAATGGTTAAGCGTTCGGCTGCTAACTGTAAGGTTGGCTGTTTCAATTCACCTAACATTTCCGTGGGAGAAAAACCTGGCAATCTGCTTCCATAAAGCTTACAGCCAAGACAACCCTATGGGGCAGTTCTCACTCTATCACATGAGGTCGCTAAGAGTTGAAAATCAACTCAATAGCACACGATAGTCATCCTCCAACCTACAGACATTACAAACTTTTTAAAACTCAAACCGGGCCATCTGCTCTCTTAAACCATCTTTCAGACTACTATCTTTAAGCAATGAGGCTTCCCACTTGCTGTTTCCCAACCATCACTTAGGAGGAATGCTACTTAGTCTGAGCTTATTCAAGAATATTTTATTGGGTCAAAACACCAGAGTGTGGATTTGTCTATTTCTCCCTTTAGTTTTGTCAGTTTTTGTCTCATGGACTTTGAAGCTGTGTTGTTGTGTGCATTAGGGCAGTTATATCTTCATGATGAATTTCCTCTTGTATCATTAACAAATATCCCCCTTTATCTGCTGTAATACTGTTTGTCTAGAAGTCTATGCCAGCTTTTTTTATGGTTGTTATTTGCATGGTATATCTTTTAATTGTCCTTACAGTTTCATCTTATTTATGTCATTAGATTTAAAGAGCATCTGTTTTAGGCAACATACAGTTAAACTTTGTTTTTGAAAATGAGTTTGATCTTTTCTGCTTTTTTAATTAGAGTGTTTAGTTCACTTGCATATAACATAACTATTGATATGGTTGGAAACCTTGGAGATGTAGTGGTTAAGAGTTTGGCTGCTAACCAAAAGGTTGGGAGTTCGAAGCCACTAGGGCCTCCTTGGAAACCCTATGGAGCAGTTCTACTCTGTCTTATAGGATTGTTACAAGTAGGATTCAACTCAATGGCAACAAGTCTATTGATATGGTTTAGTTTAATTCTCCCATTTTGCTATATTTTTTAGTGGTCACTTCTGATTTTTTTCCTCTGTCATTTCTTAGCTGTCTACTTTTGAGTTATTTGGATACTTTTAGTTTTTTTACGTTATCTTCTCTATTGACTTCTTACTTATATGTCTTCCTTTTTTTTTTTTTTAATGGTTGCTCTAGGGCTAACCATATGCATCTTTACTTTATCTAGGTCTATTAGAGTCGACGGGAAAGGGTTTGGTTTTCGATTAGTGTCAATGGGATCCCTAGGTGGTGCAAACAGTTAAGTGCTCGACTGTTAACCAAAACACTGGTGGCTTGAGTCCACCCAGAGCCACACTGGGAGAAAAGCATGGTGATGTACTTCCAAAAAATCAGCCATCAAAAACTCTACAGAGCTATCCTATTCCAAAAGTCCTGGGAAACTTCTGTCATCCACCTTCTTTTTTACTAATGGAAAACTGAGGGGCACAGAAGCTACTTCAATGTGAAACATGGAAGACAGTCTAGACTAAAATCCGTGTGGACCATTGAGTTTATTTTTGGTCCTGTGCTCCCTCTCAAGAACTGCCTGTGTGGTGTAAACTCAACTACTAACTGAATGGTTGGTGGTTCAAACCCACCCAGAGCCAACTCAGACGAAGCCTAGCAGTTCTAATCTGCAAACACAGGGTCTCCATAGATTGGAATTGATTTGAGGGCATTGGGTTCAGTTTTTGGTTTTGTCCTCTTCAATCCCCATGCTCTTTACTTTTGTCCCTTTCCACTGGCATTCTCAGATGTCACTTTCAAGTTCTTGGAAAATAAAATTTTAAAAAACAAAAACAAAACCCTATGGAGCACTGTTGTACTCTGACACTCATGAGTCGGGGCCAGAGGCCAACTCAATAGCAGCTAAAAACAACACTAGAGTCAATATTGTATCTCTTCATCAACAACAACAACAAAATAAAATGAAAAAAATATATATATCCTCAGGCTAAAAGGTCAACATTTACTCTAAAACAAAGATGAAGATATAAGGGGGCAAGGAAACTAGAGTACTGAAAATGGAAAAACCAGAACACAAAGAGAATTATTGACACATTGTGAAAAATGTAACTAAAGTCACTGAAAAATTTGTGTGGCAGTTGTGAAATGGGAACCTAACTTGCTGTGTAAACTTTCACCAAAAACACAATACGATATTATTTAAAAAAAAAAAAAAAAGTGCATCAATTTCATACACGTCACCTGGCACTTCACAATTACTACTTCACACTTCTCATCTCTCACTGTACATCAGACGCTACTCTCTATTTTTCACTTTCCATTTCACAAATAAGGTAACCTTGTAACAGTATAATTCAATTATATTGCACAAAGCAAAATCTTTGAGAAGGATTTTCTGCGCCAATGAAAGGTATTGCTTAGTGACAATGTCAAAGCAAATGGCCTTATATGATCAAAAGAATTCAGAGAAACAAGAAATTCCTCTCCAAAATAGATCAAAGCATCAAGCTCTGCAGAAAAATTGTGGAATTCTGACACTTGATAGCTTTAAATAAAAGTCAACAAAGACCAATTATCCTGAATGGTTTAAACATGGGCTCAGCTGAAGGCTGACCTATTTGAGGATCTTTTCAAAGCAGTGATTTTACCTATGAGTGAATGGAGACACCAAAGGGAAATGTAAAAATATTTATCAGCATATTATTTGCTAGAGATATTTTTCCATCACTATCTTTCATGACTCCTTGACCAATACAGTACCCTTAAAGTTAAGATTATTTTATTCCTCTCTTTAGTCCTCATGCCCAGTGAAGAGCCAAAGACATGGTAAATGTTTGTGTAAGGGAATTAAAGAAAAATTGAGATACCTGATACAATCTGAGGAAATACTGGTGCATAGTGCTTAGTTCTACAGCTACTAACCAAGAGGTCAGCAGTTCGAATCTACCAGACACTCCTTGGAAAACTTGTGGGGCAGTTCTTCTCTGTCCTATAGGATCACTAGGAGTCGGAATTGACCCAATGGCGAGTTTGGTTTGGTTTTTTGGATATGATCTTAAATGGCCAGTTTGAGGATTGAGCACAATTCTTTGTTTGCTGGTTCCATTTTCAACCTCGCGGCAGCCACCTTCCCTACTGTTTCTAAGAGAGGGATGTCAGACAATGACGACTAACTAAACTGCAACTCTTCCCTGTCACATACCTGTGTAACTGCCACACTGTAACCAGTCTAAGAAAGAGACGTATACCCTATAAAGCCAATTGCCTTACAGAGCTTGCCACAGGAAGTCCTCCTTACAAGTTCTGCTATAGGAATCCCTGCTTCGAGTGAGTTCCCACCACAGAAAGCTTTGTCTTTCAAGTTCTTGCCACAGGAAGTCCTGCCTTAAAATGATCTACTACCGATTGAGTAATGTCTTTTGATGATCTAAGCCTGTAATTATCAATCAAGTAATGTCTTTCGATGATCTAAGTTTGTAAATACCAGTCAAGTAACGTTTTTCATATCCTTTGCTCCCCTCCCATGAAAGGTCACTGCTCAGTTGCCATTTTGAGTTATTGGATTCCACCGCATGGAGTTCAGTCTATTCCCAGCACAAGCTCTCTTTTCTTTCAATAAATCTCTCAATTTTACATTAATCAGAGTATGGATGGTTATTCTAAGAAATGTTCAACACATATTTGTTGAAAGGATGTTTGTTAAATAGTTAGCATAGATATCCTTCACCAGTTTCTTTGAGGTAAAATAAAGAAGAAAAGTTTACAACATTTACCAGTAAAGCTGCCTTCCTAATCCATTATCGAATCCTTGGTCACCCCAGCTCTGAGGAGCAGTGAAAAACAAAGTCAGTGCTACTTATTGTCCCACTTGTAACTCATTTTCACACTGAAGAACGAAAGTCACAACATTGGATTATATTTTGATGTGTTGTGACGTAGCTAGAGAAGCTGCCTGTTTTAATTCTTATAGAACTATTTGATCTATTTACCACATTTGAAAATAGCTCTTCAGTTTATATTTTTCAACATTATATCACCATAACTTTCCTGTAAATTAAATACTAATCAACCAACATTTGATGCCAATCTCTTCCATGTGCAAGTTTATAGGACCATCATTACTACAAGTTTTTTACTTCAACTAGGGACTGAACCAGATAACTTTAGGTCTCCTCAGCTTTACACGCCTGTGGTGTAATGGAGCACGTCGGGGCTTACTTTCAGTGACTGGACTGAGTCTTCCTATAGGATAATTCTCCCAAACTCCATTCATCTTGCTGGTGAGAAGAAAACTGAGTTATGAAACTACAGCATCTGAAGTGCTTCTCCCCGGAGCCCTAAGACTTCATTCACCAGGAGATAGCATGATGGCAGGGCCAATGAGCATCGGAAGATTTGAAAATCCACTTTAAAATAAATTTACTTTAAAAACGTGGGTTGTAATTTCAACCAGATTAGACCAGATTTTTTTCTTTGTGCAGATTTCTTCCATATCCTGCCCCCTTCGCCTGCCATGGTGATAGATTTGTGACTAAGACTGGTGTCACCATAATGTTCTTGGGACAAAATGATAGTTCAATGACTCATCAGGTATTTGAAATGAGAAATAGTCAAGAAATTTAATATCATTGGCATTTGAAATATTTCAATACTGTGAATCTCTTCCTAAAAATAGGGACAACTAAAGAACTTTATTCTCTGATAGAAGCCACGAATCACAACAGCTGTAGTAGAGTGCAGAACAAATGATAATTACTTCAAGAATCACCATGATTACTCATAAAAACCTTAAAACTTGCCAGCCATTTTTTCTTTTCAAAATACATTGTTTTTTCTAAGGTTCATACCCTCAATTTGCCCAATTACTCGCCATAAATGTTCTTTTTGGTGGCCAAGACACACAATAGTATTCAGATTCTAAAAACTTCTTTCTGCAGGAAGAACATTTGAGAATCAGATAGGTACCTTTAATTGTAATTGAGATCTGTGGGTGAGGAAGATATAAAAAAGAAAAAAGTTATCCAAGAACTCTGTCCTATCTATGCCAAGAAATTGCTGAGTAGGGCAGGGACTCTGAGACACATCTCAGGAACTGAGGATATTCAGCTCTCAACATTGTTGGAGCCTCGTGTTTTTCTTTCTCTCCGTTATCTTTCCTGGCTTCTCCCTTCTTTCACTCACTCCATGTTTCAATCTGTCCCCTTCCCCCACTCCGTCTTCTTCATCCTTTTCCCCTCTTCTTCATCCTCCTTTTCCTGTGCTTACCACCCCCACCCCGACCCCAGTGCATATTGGCCTTCTTAGGTCTAGTCTTCAGAGATAACTGGGTTGTGGGGCCTGAAGAAATGGGTACTACTGAGTTTCTGTTAATGGTGGTGGAATAATTCAGAAAAGGATAGTGATAATGGTTGCACACCATGAAGAATGTAACCTACACCACTGCATTATACATGCAGAAATTGTTGACTTGTCAAACGTTTTGTTATGTATGCTTTTATTACAGTAAGAATAAAATGGGTGTCCATCCCTTTCTGATTGCCCCTCTAAGAAATACTAATCATGTCCAAGCCACAATTAATTCCAGAATGCCTTCCTCTAAGTAAGATACAGAAACAAATACATTACAAATTCTCTAGGCACAGAATTCATCCCTGGGAAGTTGTCAGGATTTGTTTTCAATGACTGTTTTCATAAACCTTTTCCTAGTTTTTGTTTTGTTTTATAATACTTTTTTAATTGTGATAAAAATATATGTAACCCAAAACACTGAGTGTTCCTATTCCAATGCATTTTACCTCTTCTGGTTCCCTCCTGGCTACTCAGCAACAGCTTCCCCATCCCAACACAATAGCCATGCTTTCCTTACTCAATAATACCCTACGCTCTAGACCTCCTTTCACCAAACATATACTCCGTTCCCCTAGGATACTGCTGAATAATAGGCTAATTTGATTGATTACTGTAAGCCAAGATATAAATTATTTAATATATATTTGCATTTATCAGGGATTATTGGCTTGAATCAAAGTTTTCTCAAGGAATTAGTTCCAATAATGTATTTATTTGTTCAACAAACACATATGAAGTGCCTACTGTGTGTCAGGTAGTGTGTAAAATATTAGCTATTCAGAGGTAGACAAAGTACACAAGGTTCCTATCCTCACGGAGCATTATAATGCGGCAGGTCTTTACACCAGCGTTGCAGAGTGGCTGTCTCTGTACCCTTCGAATCATTTCAGGCAGGGTGACCACTTACTCTGTCATCGCGTGAACAGCAGACAATTTTCAAAGGGACATTCTTGGTAGCATTTACATTCTGGAACTTAATCCAGTGTAACAACAGTGTGAGTTAGACAGGCGCCACGGCTAAGAGCTTGGAGGTTCGAATCCGCCAGCTGCTCCTTGGAAACCCCATGGGGCAGTTCTACTCTGTCCTGTAGGCTCGCTATGAGTTGGAATCGACTTGACGGCAATGAGGTTTTGTTTGTTTTTTTTTTTTGGGGGGGTATTCCCATTTTGCAAAGAAACCTGGATTTACAAAGCTAAGTCCTCTATTTACAGTCACAGAAAAAGCAAGTAGCGCAGCCAGAATCTGGAGACTTAGGACTGGAAGACATTTCCACTACACCACAGGTGCCACCTGCAAGTCTCCCCAGTGTCTCCTTAGATATGTAGTGAGTAGATAGTCAGGAATCACTTATCATCTTCAGCTTCTAACTGGATGCACACATGGTGGTAGGGATGCTTTTGCAATGTAGGTTTTAAAATATTACTATTGCAGTAGTCCCATGCTAACAATATATCATTCTTATTGCATAAAATATGATGGCTTGAGCTATCCAGCTAGCACCCTCTTTGTCCTTCACCTCATTAAATTTTTATGTGTATGAACTCACCCTGTTTCTATGAGTCTTCCCAAATATGTCAGCATGGCATCGGGAGTTGATTCCAATTTGTCTTTTTCTATCTCTATGTCTAGTCTGTCATCCATTACTCATTTTCCTCTTATGTCAGCTGATTGACTAGCTGCTCAACCCTCCAGCTCACCCTCAATGATTATTCATGGTATTTATTGCACTGCACTTGGAGTTTATGTAGCATGGAAAAAGTATGGTATGTACTTTGTGATTTGAAAGATTCCTAGGTTCATTTGGAGACACACACACAATTCCCCAAGCTAAGGCATGAATTTATTTTAGTATTTTTCGTTTATGAGTAGTATTTTGTCAATATTCAGTTACCCACTAATACATATGACACCAACATCACTGATGCATGGGTGGTTCTTCCTTCACAACTGTATAACTTGTGAACATGTAAGCAAATGAATCCGTAGAGTAGATAATTACTTTACCGTAATAGTGTTCTACTTCAAAGCTAATACTTTGCCCTCATAGCATCAGTCTTATTTCATTATGGAAGTGGTTGGTGATGATGGGGACGCAAGGGGAAGACACCTTGTGGTCCCAGGAAAGTAAGGAAACACTCAGAAAAGATGAAGACTTGTTGAAAGAACACAAGGGTCAACCTACAGGAATGCCTAATGGCCAAAGTTAGCATAAACTGAGCCACAAAATAAATAATGATAGTATTGAATCTTAATACATAGGATAAAATGAACATCTGTAATTCTATATTATTATAAATGAATAGTTAAATAAAAAAAATACATCAGGAGAAGTAATACTTCTTCCTTACAGTAAAATTCCAATTAATAAATGTAGAAGGAAAGAAGAAAATAGAAAATCACCATTAGGTAAACACCACAATAATTGTTGCAGACAAGATCCACTGATAGCTTTGTAAGTTGGAGGAGAAACAGCATTTGCATAGTCTCAACACATCTCCCCCAAGATACTTAATAACTACAAAGGGAGAGAGTGCAACTTCACAGTAGAGAAATCTGGCAGATACAAACTTGTTATGGATTGAATTGTGTCCCCCCCAAAACTGTGTGTCAACTTGGCTAGGCCATGATTCCCAGTATTGTGTGGTCATCCACCATTTCGTGATGTATTTATCCTAAACCAAAACCAAAAACCCAGTGCTGTCGAGTTGATTCCAACTCATAGCGACCCTATAGGACAGAGTAGAACTGCCCCCATAGAGTTTCCAGGAAGCATCTACCGGATTCGAACTGCTTACCCTTTGGTTAGCGGCCGTATCACTTAACCACTACACCACCAGGGTTTCCGTACTGCTGTAAATCCTAACCTCTATGATGCTAATGAGACAGGATTAGAGGCAGCTATATTAATGAAGCAGAATACAATCTACAGGATTAGGTTGTATCTTGAATCGATCTCCTTTGAAACATAAAAGAGAGAATTGAGCAGAGAGAAGAGGGACCTCCTATCACCAAGAATGAAGAAACAGGAGGGGAATGAAGAAACATCTTTTGGGCCCAGGGTCCCTGTGATGAGAAGCTCCTAGACCAAAGGAAGATTGATGACAAGAACCTTCCCCGAGAACCGACAGAAAGGGAAAGCCTTCCCCTGGAGCTGGTACCCTGAATTTGGACTTCTAGCCTCCTAGAGTGTGACAGAATACATTTTTGTTTGTTAACGTTATCCAATTGTGATATTTCTGTTATAGCAGCTGTCTTAGTCATCTAGTGCTGCTGTACCAGAAATACCACAAGTGGAAGGCTTTAACAAAGAACTTTACTCTCTCACAGTCTAGTAGGTTACAAGTCCAAATTCAGGGGGTCAGCTCCAGGGGACAGCTTTCTCTTTCTGTTAACCCTGGTGGAAGGTCCATGTCCTCAAGCTTCCCCTGGTTCAGGAGCTTCTCAGGTGCAGGGATCCCAGGTTCAAAGGACGCACTTTGCTCCTGGTGCTGCTTTCTTGGTGGTATGAGGTCCCCAACTCTCTGCTTACTTCCCTTTCCTCTTATCCCTTGAGAGATGAAAAGTGGTGCAGGCCACATCCCAGGGAAACTCTCTTTACATTGGATCAGGGAGGTGACCTGAGTAAGAGTGTTGTTACAATTCCACCTTAATCCTCTCAACATAAAATTATAATCACAGAATGGAGGACAACCACAGAATACTGGGAATCATAGCTTAACCAAGTTAATACACACATTCTGGGGGAGGGGGGAAAATAATTCAATCCATGACAGCAGCACTGGATAACTAAGACAAAACTGAACCAAGTGACCATGGTAAACACCATCAGTATCAAAACTGAGATGTAATGAACCCCTTGAAATGATGCACTGGGAAGGACACACATTTTTTTTTTTCCTGTGGTTTTCTTCTAAAAAATGCGTAACTTCATACTAATCTTAAGAAAACATTGAAGGAACCAAATTGAGGGGTATTCTACAGAATAACTGCTCAGCAGTCTTTAGAAGTGTCAAGGTCATAAGAGACAAGAGAAGACCAAGAATCTGTTGCAGACTGGAAGAGACTAAGAAGAATTAACAACTAAATGTAATTTATGATCCTGGATAGGGTCCTGGAACAGAGAAAGACATTAATGGAAAAATATGTGAAATTTGGGGGGGGCGGTGAGGCTGTGGTTTAGTTAATAATATTGTACCAATATTGATTCCCTGTCCTTGATAAGTGTGCTACGGTTTTGAAAGGCATTAACATTAGGGAAAGCATGGTGAGAGACATCAAGAAACTCTGAAATAGTTGAAATGGAAAATATTTTGTTATATAGATTCTACCACAATAAAAAAAGCAACTGTACTATTTTTACAATTTTTCTGTAAGTCTAAAATACTTCATAATAAAAAGTTTAGTAAAAAAAAAAAATAGTAGTGGTCAGAGAGACAAACACCAGGATGTTAGTTTTGCAGCTGGAAAAAATGAACTGAAGTTAGATGACAGAAGATTTTGATCAAGCTTTTCAGTTAAAAAAATTGAGAAACAGAAAACGTCCATAATTTAATCATACCAACGTTGATAACAAGTTCCCGTGTTTTCAGCTTAAGTTTGGCTGTTACTCCTTTAGAGCAAGGAGAGTTATAAAGAAAGAGAAAATGTTATGGGATGTATTTACTACGGTTTAGCTTTTATAGCTATAAAGTTAGGATAATTTTCTGGAATACATTTCCATCTACAACGGGGGAGTGCTGAAAGGGATGATGTGAGGAATAATTAACAAAAATTAATCTAACAATTAAGAAGGTATAAAGTCAAATACGGCTTCAGTTAAAATCAGACTAGTCATTGAAAGTACATGACTAAATGTCTGTGTGATGGTTAATTTTATGCGTCAATTTGGCTAGACTATGGTTCCCAATTTTTGACCACACGCTAGTCTAGATGCTGTCATAGAGTGCTTACATGTGATTAGATCAGTTCATCTTGGACAGAGCAAATTAACTTCCATAATATAATTCATACACCTAAACATCGATAAAGCAAAAGTCCATACAACTGGACCAATCAGCAATGTGATGAATGACAAAGAAATTGAAGTTGTCAAGGATTTCATTCTTCTTGAATCAAAAATCAATGCCCACAGAAACAGCAGTTAAGAAATCAAACCATACGTTGCATTGGGCAAATCTTCTGCAAACGACCACTTTAAAGTGTTAAAAAGCAAAGATGTCACTTTGAGGAGTAAGGTGCACCTGACTCAAGCCATGATATTTTCAATCCCCTCATAACAATGTGAAAGCTGGACAATGAAAAAGAAAGACTGAAGAAGAATTGATTTGTTCAAATTGTGGTGTTGGTGAAGAATACTGAATATACCATGGACTGCCAGAAGAACAAACAAATCCATCCTAGAGGAAGTACAGCCAGAATGCTCCTTAAGATGGTGAGACTTCATTTTGCTTACATTGGACATGTCATCTTAAGGAACTAATTGCTGGAGAAAGACACCATGCTTGGTAAAGTAAAGGTCAGCAAAAAAGACGAGGAACCTCAATGAGATGTATTGACAAGTGACTGCAACAATGGGCTCCAATATAGCAACAATTGTGAGGATGATGCATGACCAGGCAACATTTTGTTCCGTTATACATAAGGCCAATGTCAATCTTTCATTCTGCAATCTAATGTAATCAGTCAATCAATTGAGGTCATACGTAGGGTGGGTTCTAAACCTAATCACTTCTTAGTTATAAAAAGACCAGAACAGACACAGAGACATACGCAGGGAAAGGGCAGACAACATGTGAAGATCCATCTACAAGCAAAGGAGCCCCAGGGATCACTGGCAGACGTCAGAAACTAGGAGAGAGGCCTGCAGAAGGAATCAGCACGACTGAGACCCTGATTTGGACATTTAGCCTCCAGAACTGTGAGAAAACAAATTTCTGTTCTTTAAAGTGACTCACTTATGATATTTCAGTTACTACAGCACTAGGGAACCAAGACAGTGTGTGTGTGGTGGTGGAAGGGGCTTTTTATTTTGGAAAAATTCACGAAAATCCAAGAAACTGTGATCATCTATTCTTACCACAAAGCTGCTGGTAATACAGGAAAAAAAAAAAAAAAAAAAAGGAAAAGCTTTTAAAAAGGATGTTTGATCATTAAGATAAAGTGGCAACAAAATTTTTTTTCTCCCTTCTTAATCAAGGCTCTTAAAAACTTCAAGGAAATAAAAGAGGGAATAACTGGAGGCTTTAATAGAACAGAAGTCGCTGATTGTGTGAAATCCTGCCCAGATGTTCTAAATGGCTTTATAACAGCAATGTCAATATGTATATTTTTAAGACATACTAAAATGATGGTCATTTTATCTGGAACACTGTGAATTACTAATTTATGTATCGAAAAATTACCACTGTAGTATAGATCAGTGGTGCCTAACCCTGGCTGCACAGAAATATCATCTTCGGAGCTTTTTGTAAAAAGGCCAAGGCCTGGGGTCCTCCCTCAGAAGTTCTGATTTTATTCATACGGGTTGGAGCTGGGATTGTCTTTTTTTTTAAAGGTCCCCAAAAGCAAAAAAACCAAACCCACTGCCATCGAGTCAATTCCCCAAGAGATCGTAATTTATGCCCCCAGCCCACTAAGGTGAGAATCACCATTACAGACACTTTTTATTCAAATATACCTATAATTTGACATACAAGATAAATACTATAATCAAAAACTACATTTTGGCAAGGTGGACCATAATTGAATCTTTGAAGCCGTTTTCTTAGACTTTAATAGAAAAGGATGCTAGGAAATATGCTAATAAATTGAATCTAAATAATTATAAATATAAACTTGACCGAAAAGTAACAAAACCAGGAGGATTTAGTTTATTATCTTATCTCAGCAGAATAAAAATTTATCCTCTTTGATTTAAGATTGCTTTCATAAAGATTTCAGCCTAGGAAACCCGATGGGACAGCTCTAGTCTGTCCTAAAGGGTCACTATGAGTCAGAATTGACATGATAATACACAGCAGATCGCCACGTGTTTTTCCTGCAGGGCAGCTGGTGTATTCGAACTGCCAACATTTGGTTAGCAGCTGAGTCCTTAACCACCGTGCCACCAGGGTTCCTAGATTATATTGTTATTAAAAACCATGATCAGTTTAAATGCCCCACAAAGATCATACAGAGTATCAACGTAAACCTGTATTTTTGTTTTGTGTGTCTATTCATATACCCAATAAAACTATACATAGTTATACAATTCACTTCAAAAATTCATATTCACTGGTAATTTTCTTGATTAGTTAATTAATTGTAAAAAAACAACAAGGAAATGATCCTTCACTGAGTTACTTGATTGCAAAGCACTTCTCACCTTGTGTGAAATGCACTTGGAATAGCTTTAATTAAAATGAACACATCTTCAGCCACTGTTGTGAGAAGACATCTATTCCTATCACCCTTGGTGATGGGTTTGACAGCCACGAGAAGATATAAGCTTTATTTCAACAAGCTCGTACTCACCCTCCCTGTACACCGTAAAAGGCCTGGTTGATGTGATAAATGTACCTGCCTTGACACGTAAGAAATTCTGGTGGTTGTTTTCTCAGTGGTTCAGTCTGCTTTCAAAATGGAATTGGAGTCCTTTAAGCTAGTCTCTTTAACTGGAAAGACAGATGACTCTCCGCCTTCAAAAAAAAAAAAAAAAAGCAGGCACAAACTAAATAGCAGCCTTTTCCTTTCATTCTTGGTTTCTGAAGAAAATCTTGCAGGATAGCAATTGAGACAAAGACGTCATTTCACAAGGCTAAAGATGTAAGATGTGCCTATCCATGTATCGTTTCACTCGATAACACACTTTTTGAAATGTACTCTTGGTGAAAAAGCAAAAACTCATTATAGTACAAAAAAAAAAAACATGGTCTACAAAGACGGAGTGCTTGATTATAATCCCAGGTATGGCTCCAACCTCCAACTTCTGAAGAATATGTCGAGCACCCACTCACCAGGCCCTCTGATGAACAGAAACTCCAGAAAAGGATCAGGTCACTTGATTGTCCTTACTTCTGCACCCAGCTTAATGTATAAACTGTGTTCTATCTTATTACCAAATCTAAACTATCAACAACGGCCATTCTTGTTTCTCCTGGCACACTACTCCAGCAAATACCCCTTTTCTTGTATCTCTCATCTCTTTCCACTTCAAATCTACTTCTGTATCTACAAAAATGTTCAGGATTTAGCGCCTTAAAAAAAAGGAAAGAAAAAGAAGGGAGGAAGGAAGGGAGTGAGGAAGAGGGGAAGAGAACGAGAGAAGAAAACAGGAAAGAAAAAAAGGAGGAAAGATAAAATAAACGGTAAAAAAAACTGTGGTGGACTCTTCTTGTCTCTCAAGCTGTAGCTCTGTCCTCTTTCCTTCACTTCCAAATGTCTTTAAAGAATAGAAGGGGAAAGTTGATGACTCCGCAGACTCTAAAAAAAATAAAAATAAAACAAAATTCCTGCCTGCCAAAACATTCTGTAAACTCAATTATAAGGCAAAAATAAATAAATAAATAAAACTGGGGGAAATAAACATTTCCATGAAATAAATCAAAGGGATAATATAGAAAAGCTTTTCAAATTGATCTGAAACCACTAAAAACCTGATCTAAAAATGAACAAATTTCAAGGGTTAAAAAAAAAACTATAGGAAAAGAAAAACAAATGACTAATAAAGAAATAAAAAATATTTGGCTACAGTAGTAATCAAAGAAATACAAACCAAAACAACTAGGTGCTAAAAAAACCCAGCAGTTCAGCAAATTTTTACCATATCAGTGCTCAGTGTTAGCTAAAAGGGTATCCTCCTTCAGTTGCTACTAGTAGTCTAAATTTGTGCTTTTCTGAAAGAGTACACAAAAGTTCATGCCATTTAACTAAAAAAAAAATTCTCCCTTTTTTGCTCTATCTAAGAACATAATTAGAAGAGTAGCCAAAATTTAGTGTATAGAGTGTTATAAAAATACTGGAACCACACTAAAGGTCAAACCACAGAAAAATCGTTAAATAAGTCATAGTGCAAACATTTGAAGGAATATCACGCAACCATTAAGAAGTTGTTTTTTTAAAGATCATTGATGATATTAAAAACACTTTTAAGAGGTAAATGAAAAGAGTAGAAAATTAGACATACGCAGTAATGCCAACTTTTATTCTCTATGATAATGTACACTGGTTATACTGCAAAACTCCAGGTGCCACTAATCACGTTGGTGTAAATTTTCTAGAAATCTAAGTAAGAAATAAGAAATGTGGTCAAAATGTAATGGATGGCATTGTTTATCACATGCCATGTTTAATGGTGAAAAATTGGAAGCACTCTAAATGTCCCACAACTTCTCTACCAGCAGTGGGCAGAAGGGACTCAGCGTACATGTTTTAAAGAACGTCTCAGCCACTAGGAAGGGGAATGACAGTGACTGCCGGGGGTAAGCAGAGGAAAAGACAGAATCAGGAGGTTAAACGTCAGTGTCCTCACCTTCCTACCTTCTCCAGAGTCAGCTGCACCGTGACTAGGGGCCCCAGGTGTACAGAACAGGATGGCAAAGCCACCAGTGAGCAAATCTGGCCAGTAGCTTGCTTTGGGTTTGGTTTTCATATGGCCCGTGATTTGAGGATGGTTTTTACATTTTTAAAGGGTTAAAAAGAGGAAGGAAGAGGAGGAGAAGAATATAGGACAAAGATTGTACATGGCCTGCAATGCCTAAAATATTTACTCTCTGGCCCTTTACAGAATTAGTTTGCCGACCCCTGATCTAGGAGAAATCCCACATTTCATTTAGTAGCGAGTTCCAGCATGGCCGAAAGGTTTGGCCCAACCTTGAGGGAGGTGAACCTGAGTGAGAGTTCTTGCCTCCTCACAATCCATGCACAATGGGCCTCAGTGGAGAAGGGTGGGACCAGGGGCAGATTATACAACAGGTAAGGTAAGCACCATGCTCACCTTGCTTGCCAGATCTTCTGTAGTGAAGGATTTCTCATTTTCACCACATCGAAGATTCTGTTTCTAGATATAGCTGGCATTTGTCTCTCTCCCAACCCCACAGCAACTTCTTACAGAATCAAAGCTTATTTCAAATTTACAGTCCCTAACAGAGGCGCATGACCCAGTAAGCAAGGTAAGCATGGGCTTCCTTGTGCTTACTTACTAATCTGTGGTAAACGATTTCATAGGGTTTCACTACATCAAAGTCTGTTCACTGCAGATGATCTGGTAAGCACGGTGCTTACCTTGCCTATTGGACAATCTGCCCCTAGTGGGATACAGGAAAATGGTGAGAGCTGTAGACTGCTAGAGACCTGGGATCCGAATAAGGACCAGCCGCAGTGTGGAGAAGGCACAGCCAGAGGCAAATGACCACAATGCCCACACCTCAGTGGACACCAGTGTCAGATGCTCCAGACTGAGCCATAGGACAGCCCAGGGCCCTACCTGTCCTGACCCAGGCCCTGGCCCACAGCCCAGGGAAAGGTAAGCTGTTCGGGTCCACTTTCCTGGGGGAAGAGAAAGGAGTGAGGAGATATCTCCGAAAGACTAAGCAGTTAGCGAAAATAAACCAAACCAGCCCAGAAGAGACTGTTTAATTTTGCCTATCATGATCACAAATCTTTCCATGCTACTTATGGTTTTTCCTGATCCTAATTTCTTTTTCTTATTTTATTTTACATTTTATGGTATTTTATGTGTAGTAAGTAGGGCACCAACACCTAATTTACTTAGACAATCTCAGTTTTTTCCTGCAGTCTCAATGTCCCTGTTGGTTTAGCACTGGTCCCAGACTGTTCCATTTTTAAACACAGCATTGTTATTAATAGATGTGTTAAAATAAACTGGGAAGGTTTCTGCAGACTTCGATTTTGTCCTTCTCATTTTTGCCACGGACTTATCTGGTAATGAGAGGTCCCTGGGGGGTGCAAACTGTTTTAGCTCAACTGCTAGCCTAGAGTCTGATGGTTGACGTGACACCACAGAAGCAAGGCCTGACAACCTGTGCTTGTAAAGATGACAGAGAAGAAAACTCTATGGAGCAGTTTTACTCTGTAGCACATGGAATCACCATGAATAGGGGCCAGCTTGATGGCAACGGGTTTGGTTTTCGGTTTACATCTGGTAATATATGAGGCATACGTACAGCAAACAGATTTCTCAGCTTAAGATGAGTTAAATCGGAGTTTTCCTGACTCTTTACCATCTGAGGCGAGGAGCCTCCATTTTACAGAAAGCAAGCTAACTGATAGAGCATAGTGTGTCTCAGCATGCGTGGCCAGAGGCAGCTAACTGCTCTGGTCCTCAGTGATAGTGGGAAGATGTTTTGGATGATCTGCTCTGCCTTGGCCTCTGGGATGCAGGAAGCTTACAGGCCCTCCGTTGGCAGGGCCAGCAGGAAATGTGGAAAGTTATAGATTTCAGCATAGGGTAGACTGAATAACAGCCCCCCAAATATATTCACATCCTAGTCCTCAGAACCTGTGAGTATGTCACCTTACATGGCAAAAAGGACTTTGGAGATGTGATTGTGTAAAGGATCTTGAGATGGGAAAGTCATCCTGGATTATCCAAGTGAACCCTATATAATCACAGGGTTCTTTTAAGCAGAAGTCGGGAGAACAGAGTAAGTAATAGGAATGACAATGGAAGCAAGAGATTGGAGTGATTCAAGGAAGAGGCCACAAGCCAAGGAATGTGGGCGACCACTAGAAGCTGTAAAAGGCAGGGAAAACAGCCCAAATGATACCTTAATTTTAGTCTCTAAAGTCTCATTTTGAGCTTCTGACCTCCAGAACTGTAAGAGAATAAATTTGGGTTGTTTTAAGACACTAGGCTTTTGGTTATTTGTCACAGCAGCTATAGTTATGTTTTACATATGTGCAGGAAATAGAGGTGGAGCAGTCTCATCACAGACCACATGGTGAGTGGTCTGAACACTCTCGCTACAATGACTTTAACGTTTATCATATGGAATACATCTACGACTATTCATTTATTTTATTATTAGCTGAAGATTTTTTCCTATTTTTTAGCAAAAGCTTTCAGAAGCAATAAATGCCAAAAAAGTGAACCCTTAATTAGAAAATTAAGTACAACGTACAAACAATGGACTACTACTCAGCCAGCAAGAAATGAAGTCTGATACATGCTGCAATATGGATGGAGCTTGAAAATATTATGCTGAGTGAAATAAGTCTATCACAAAAGGACAAATATTGTATGACCCCGTTTATATAAAAAGACAAGAACAGGCAAATGCATAAAGACCAAAGTTTATTAGTGGTTACCAGGGCTGGGAGGGAGGGGAAAGAGAGAGTTATTGCTTAAGGAGTGTTGAGTTTCCATTTACAGTGATGGAAAAATCACATTGATTAAGGGTTGGGTTGCACAGCCAATTAATGTAAGGGCTGTCGGTAAGTTGTACACCTGTAAAAAGTTGAATTGGCAAAAGTCATGTAACGTATATTTACAACAAGAACAAAAGAGGAGCTGCTGAGGCTGCTTATCCGTAACCAAACACCTCATAGGATTTGGTTCCTTGGTTTGGAGGTTTAGGGTCATGGTTTCCTGGGACATCCCAGTTAACTGGCCTAGTAGTATGTTTAGTGCCTCTGTTCTACCTCCTTGTTTGTTGTGTAGTGCCTGAGGTCTTGAAAGGTTGCAAGCAGCCATTTGAGGTACAATAATTGGTCTCTGTTACCATACAACAGAAAACAAGGACAGTCAGGAATAGGAGGAGGAAATGGAATGTATGGTTAATTGACTCCATGAACAACTACGTCCTTTGCCATGGTAACAGAAGAACTGGATGGTGCCTGGCTACCAGTACTGAACGTTTTGATCAAAGATTTTATAGAAGAATCTTGATCAAAGGGGGAAAATGTAGAACAGGTTTCCAAATTTTCATGGACTCAAAGCTTTCTGGAGCCATGAAGGCCTGGATGAACCCCAAAAACTATTGCTTTAAGGTAATCTTTAAACCTTAAACCAAAAATAACCCTTGAAGTCTTCTTAAAACCAAATAATAGTTTAGTTTAATGAGTAAAGAAAGTCTGCCTTGAGCATTGTACTTTTTTAAGATCTATCTATATAAGATCAAATTGACAAGAGCAACTCAAAAGATCAGATACGAAACTTGAGGGGTAGTGAGTTTGCGTTAAAGGGGGAGGAACAATTCAAAAAAGGAGGGTGAGAATGGTTGCACAACTTGAAGAATGTAGCCAGTGTCACTGAATTATACATGAAGAAACTGTTGGGGTATGTTCTGCTGTATATATTCTCAACGGCAACAACAACAACCAAATTAAGCACTGACCCTTCATTCATCAGGGAAATTAGGATAAATATGTAACTTGGTCATAATGTTTGTCCACACTTAACATCTACCCTGGAGAGATCACTGACCATGTGAAACCCAGAAGACACAAATCTACTGAAGAAACTTAAGTATCTACTTCAAAAGCTAATGATTATTTTAAGAAGACTGTCCCCAACGATGAAGTTTTAAAAAATATGCAGTTGCAGACAGTATATCTACATCATACTCTGAAGCATGGCTTTTACATTCAGGTCAAATGACCATTCTTCTAAATTAATTTCACTTCTTTTTGCTTATAAGTTTTCTTGAGCATATGCAAAAAATGAAGCCACAGCTATTAATGTGCTGAGTTCATTAACAGAAAGACAATTGATGCCAGGTTTACATTGCCTCAGAAGAAAGGCCTGGCAATCTACTTCTGAAAAAATCAGCCATTGAAAATCCTGTGGAGTACAGTGCTACTCTGACATTCATGGGTCACCATGAGTCAAAATCAACTTGATGGCAACTGGTTTACTGGTTATATCAGTCATCAGATATTTCAAACAGAAAATCAGTTATAGTGGCTATTTCCTGGAAGTTCTTTTTGTTGAAGGAAACCCTGTTGGCGTAGTGGTTAAGTGCTATGGCTGCTAACCAAAGGGTTGGCAGTTCGAATCCGCCAGGCGCTCCTTGGAAACTCTATGGGGCAGTTCTACTCTGTCCTATAGGGTCGCTATGAGTCAGAATCGACTCGATGGCAGAGGGAGGGGTTCTTTTTGTTGAAGGTGCCACATTATTGTCAATATTATTGTAAACTCTGTTAAAAAAGTTCAACATTGAAGATAAAATTATTTGATTTTGCAGTAAAATGGGTACTTTTTTGGTGAAGCACAGCATTGTGGTAGAAACAATTACTACCTTAAGAAACCCGTGGAGCAGAAGTGTACTTTGAATTGGTTGTGGTAGAAACACAATACAAACAAGCTGTGATATTTTCCCAATTGAAACAGAAACTCGCATTGTCAATATGCATAAATATTTTTTATAGACAGCTTTAGAGTAATTGAATCAAAAAATTTAGGGATGAAGCCAATGTTTAAAAAAAACTAATTTAGGTTAGTAGTACGCAGTCTTGCTGTTTGCTGCCTGGCTTTCACAAATCATCCTAAGTGTCTACCAAAACCAAACCCATGGAAATCTAGTTGATTTCAATTTATGGCAGCCCCGTGTGTTACAGAGTAGAACTGCTCCATAAGGTTTGCTCGTCTCTAATCTTTAAAGAAGCAGTTTGCCAGGCTTTTCTTCAGCAGCACTGCTGGGTGGGTTTGAATCACCAATCTTTAGGTTAGCAGTCAGGCACAAACCATTTTGTCACCAGGGACCTGTGAAATTTAGTTTTTTGTGAACGAGTCTTCCAAACTTTAATTGCATTTTGCTCAATATTATTTAGTGTAACCAAAACCCAAACGTGCTGTTGTGGAGTCTATACTGACTCACAGCAACCCTATAGAATGGAGTAAAACTGCCCCATAGAGGTTCCAAGGAGCACCTGGTGGGTTTGAACTGCTGGCCTTCTGGTTAGCAGCCAAGCTCTTTAACCATTGAGCCACCAGGGCTCCATGTAGTGGGGTAAATAATGGCCCCAAAGATATCAAATCTTAGTCCCTGGAACATGTGAATGTTACTTTATATAGCAACAAAGGACTTTGCATATGTAATTAAGTTAAGGATCTTTAGGTGGGGAGACCATCTTGGATCATCTGGGTGGAACCAAAATGTAATCATCTGTGTAATCATAAGAGGGACACAGAGGGAGATTTGACGTGGGCAGAAGAGAAGGCAATGTGACCACTGGGATCAGAGATTAACGTGATGAGACCACAAGCCAAGGGCTGCTGGGAGCCACCAGAAGCTGGAAGACACAAAGAAACAGATTTTCTCCTAGAGCCTCCAGGGGAGTGAGGCCCTGCTGAAACCTTGATTTTTGGTCCAGTGATACTAATTTCAGACTTCTCTGTGAGAGAATAACCTCCTGTTGTGGTAATTTATTATGGCAGCCCTAAGAAACTAATACAGTTGGAAATCGTTAATCAAGGTATTTGATGAATTGTTGTTACTAGGTGCTGTCAAGTACATTTTGACTCATAGCAGCCCAGTGTGACAGAGTAGAATCGCCCCATAGGGTCTTCTAGGCTGTAATGTTTACATAAGCAAATTGCCAGGTTTTTCTCCCTTGGAGCCACGGGTGGGTTTGATCCATCAACCTTTTGGTTATGGAGCACCAAAAACGTCAAGTTTTATAGCTTTTTAAAGTGAATTGTAATTATTGAAAATAAAACTCGTAAGCAGAAAGAAATATAAATTTGTCCCAACAAAGAAAGAACTAAACAAATTAAATGATAAGCCCTCAAATCATGCATAAGATTTATAACTTGGAATATCTCAACTTTTGAGAAAAATCTTTTGATCAAACTCCTATTTGAATTATGCACATTTATGTTCTGTATTGGAGTAGACTGATGGGACAAGTCATACTATATTGCAGCATCTGAATATGACAAAGCCGTTGACAAGTTTCATTTTCCACAAATCTTTGTCAAATGAAGTTCATCTGAATGGAGAATACTGGGTTAAAATGTTTACACATTTCAATACAAAATAAAATAGTACTGAAAGTATCCTCTACTTAGTAGAATCTGCTCTGGGTTTATCAGTTATATCGGCAGCTGTAGAAAGACTCATTACCCAACTAAAAGTACCATACTCTATGGAGAAGAGTCAACTGAAGTTGTCAAAAATTTCACATTTATTAACCACAAAATGCAACTTTTAAAAGAAGATTGTAGGCAATTTTGTGGAAAAATTGAAAATAATAAGACCTTATTTGGAAAAAATACATTCTTCAGAAAAATACCGGAGATACTTTATTGTTGTTGTTAAGCACCTTTGAGTCAGTTCTGACTCATAGTGACCCAGTGTACAACAGAACAAAACACTCCCTGGCCCTGCGCCATCCCCACAATGGATGCTATGTTTGAGCCCATTGTTGCAGCCACTTTCTCAATCCATCTCATTGAGGGTCTTCCTCTTTTTCACTGACCCTATGCTAAGCACAACCAGGCAGTGCTTCCTTCTGTTTTACATAGGGTTGCTATGAGTCATAGCTGACTCAAGGGCGCCTAATAACGACAACAACTACTAAGCATGATGTCCTTCTCCAGGGACTGGTCCAGGGGTTTATCTATGAGAAATAGCGCATATAGCAATTAGTTTTAAACTCCTGAGTGATCGTTCGCACCTGGTGATGGAAATTTTTTTTTTTTTTTTTATAATAACTTTTATTAAGCTTCAAGTGAACGTTTACAAATCCAATCAGTCTGTCACATATAAGTTTACATACATCTCACTCCCTACTCCCACTTACTCTCCCCGTCTTGAGTCAGCCCTTTCAGTCTCTCCTTTCTTGACAATTTTGCCGGCTTCCCTCTCTCTCTATCCTCCCATCCCCCCTCCAGACAAGAGTTGCCAACACAATCTCAAGTGTACACCTGATATAATTAGCTCACTCTTCATCAGCGTCTCTCTCCCACCCGCTGACCAGTCCCTTTCATGTCTGATGAGTTGTCTTCAGGGATGGTTCCTGTCCTGTGTCAACAGAAGGTCTGGAGAGCATGACCGCCGGGATTCCTCCAGTCTCAGTCAGACCATTAAGTTTGGTCTTCTTATGAGAATTTGGGGTCTGCATCCCACTGCTCTCCTGCTCCCTCAGGGGTCCTCTGCTGAGCTCCCTGTCAGGGCAGTCATCGATTGTGGCCGGGCACCAACTAGTTCTTCTGGTCTCAGGATGATGTAGGTCTCTGGTTCATGTGGCCCTTTCTGTCTCTTGGGCTCTTAGTTGTCATGTGGGCTTGGTGTTCTTCATTTTCCTTTGCTCCAGGTGGGTTGAGACCAATTGCTGCATCTTAGATGGCTGCTTGTTAGCATTTAAGACCCCAGACGCCACATTTCAAAGTGGGATGCAGAATGATTTCATAATAGAATTATTTTGCCAATTGACTTAGAAGTCCCCGCAAACCATGTTCCCCAGACCCCCGCGCTTGCTCCGCTGAGCTTTGAAGCATTCATTTTATCCCGGAAACTTCTTTGCTTTTGGTCCAGTCCAATTGAGCTGACCTTCCATGTATTGAGTGTTGTCTTTCCCTTCACCTAAAGCAGTTCTTATCTACTGATTAATCAATAAAAAAACCCTCTCCCACCCTCCCTCCCTCCCCCCCTCGTAACCACAAAAGTATGTGTTCTTCTCAGGTTTACTATTTCTCAAGATCTTATAATAGTGGTCTTATACAATATTTGTCCTTTTGCCTCTGACTCATTTCGCTCAGCATAATGCCTTCCAGGTTCCTCCATGTTATAAAATGTTTCAGAGATTCGTCACTGTTCTTTATCGATGCGTAGTATTCCACTGTGTGAATATACCACAATTTATTTACCCATTCATCCGTTGATGGACACCTTGGTTGCTTCCAGCTTTTTGCTATTGTAAACAGAGCTGCAATAAACATGGGTGTGCATATATCTGTTTGTATGAAGGCTCTTGTATCTCTAGGGTATATTCCGAGGAGTGGGATTTCTGGGTTGTATGGTAGTTCTATTTCTAACTGTTTAAGATAACGCCAGATAGATTTCCAAAGTGGTTGTACCATTTTACATTCCCACCAGCAGTGTATGAGAGTTCCAATCTCTCCGCAGCCTCTCCAACATTTATTATTTTGTGTTTTTTGGATTAATGCCAGCCTTGCTGGTGTGAGGTGGAATCTCATCGTAGTTTTAATTTGCATTTCTCTAATGGCTAATGATCGAGAGCATTTTCTCATGTATCTGTTGGCTGCCTGAATATCTTCTTTAGAGAAATGTGTGTTCATATCCTTTGCCCACTTCTTGATTGGGTTGTTTGTCTTTTTGTGGTTGAGTTTTGACAGAATCATGTAGATTTTAGAGATCAGGCGCTGGTCGGAGATGTCATAGCTGAAAATTCTTTCCCAATCTGTAGGTGGTCTTTTTACTCTTTTGGTGAAGTCTTTAGATGAGCATAGGTGTTTGATTTTTAGGAGCTCCCAGTTATCGGGTTTCTCTTCATCATTTTTGGTAATGTTTTGTATTCTGTTTATACCTTGTATTAGGGCTCCTAGGGTTGTCCCAATTTTTTCTTCCATGATCTTTATCGTTTTAGTCTTTATGTTTAGGTCTTTGATCCACTTGGAGTTAGTTTTTGTGCATGGTGTGAGGTATGGGTCCTGTTTCATTTTTTTGCAAATGGATATCCAGTTATGCCAGCACCATTTGTTAAAAAGGCTGTCTTTTCCCCAGTTAATTGACACTGGTCCTTTGTCAAATATCAGCTGCTCATACGTGGATGGATCTATGTCTGGGTTCTCAATTCTGTTCCATTGGTCTATGTGTCTGTTGTTGTACCAATACCAGGCTGTTTTGACTACTGTGGCTGTATAATAGGTTCTGAAGTCAGGTAAGGTGAGGCCTCCCACTTTCTTCTTCTTTTTCAGTAGTGCTTTGCTTATCCGGGGCTTCTTTCCCTTCCATATGAAATTGGTGATTTGTTTCTCTATCCCCTTAAAATATGACATTGGAATTTGGATCGGAAGTGCGTTAAATGTATAGATGGCTTTTGGTAGAATAGACATTTTTACTATGTTAAGTCTTCCTATCCATGAGCAAGGTATGTTTTTCCACTTAAGTATGTCCTTTTGAATTTCTTGTAGTAGAGCTTTGTAGTTTTCTTTGTATAGGTCTTTTACATCCTTGGTAAGATTTATTCCTAAGTATCTTATCTTCTTGGGGGCTACCGTGAATGGTATTGATTTGGTTATTTCCTCTTCGGTGTTCTTTTTGTTGATGTAGAGGAATCCAAGTGATTTTTGTATGTTTATTTTATAACCTGAGACTCTGCCAAACTCTTCTATTAGTTTCAGTAGTTTTCTGGAGGATTCCTTAGGGTTTTCTGTGTATATAATCATGTCATCTGCAAATAGTGATAACTTTACTTCTTCCTTGCCAATCCGAATACCTTTTATTTCTTTGTCTAGCCTGATTGCCCTGGCTAAGACTTCCAACACGATGTTGAATAAGAGCGGTGATAAAGGGCATCCTTGTCTGGTTCCCGTTCTCAAGGGAAATGCTTTCAGGTTCTCTCCATTTAGAGTGATATTGGCTGTTGGCTTTGCATAGATGCCCTTTATTATGTTGAGGAATTTTCCTTCAATTCCTATTTTGGTAAGAGTTTTTATCATAAATGGGTGTTGGACTTTGTCAAATGCCTTTTCTGCATCAATTGATAAGATCATGTGGTTTTTGTCTTTTGTTTTATTTATGTGATGGATTACATTAATGGTTTTTCTGATATTAAACCAGCCTTGCATACCTGGTATAAATCCCACTTGATCAGGGTGAATTATTTTTTTGATGTGTTGTTGGATTCTATTGGCTAGAATTTTGTTGAGGATTTTTGCATCAATGTTCATGAGGGATATAGGTCTATAATTTTCTTTTTTTGTAATGTCTTTACCTGGTTTTGGTATCAGGGAGATGGTGGCTTCATAGAATGAGTTGGGTAGTATTCCGTCATTTTCTATGCTTTGGAATACCTTTAGTAGTAGTGGTGTTAACTCTTCTCTGAAAATTTGGTAGAACTCTGCAGTGAAGCCGTCCGGGCCAGGACTTTTTTTTGTTGGGAGTTTTTTGATTACCGTTTCAATCTCTTTTTTTGTTATGGGTCTATTTAGTTGTTCTGCTTCTGAATGTGTTAGTTTAGGTAGGTAGTGTTTTTCAAGGAATTCATCCATTTCTTCTAGGTTTTCAAATTTGTTAGAGTACAATTTTTCATAATAATCTGAAATGATTCTTTTAATTTCATTTGGTTCTGTTGTGATGTGGTCCTTCTCATTTCTTATTCGGGTTATTTGTTTCCTTTCCTGTATTTCTTTAGTCAGTCTAGCCAATGGTTTATCAATTTTGTTAATTTTTTCAAAGAACCAGCTTTTGGCTTTGTTAATTCTTTCAATTGTTTTTCTGTTCTCTAATTCATTTAGTTCAGCTCTAATTTTTATTATTTGTTTTCTTCTGGTGCCTGATGGATTCTTTTGTTGCTCACTTTCTATTTGTTCAAGTTGTAGGGACAGTTCTCTGATTTTGGCTCTTTCTTCTTTTTGTATGTGTGCATTTATTGATATAAATTGACCTCTGAGCACTGCTTTTGCTGTGTCCCAGAGGTTTTGATAGGAAGTATTTTCATTCTCGTTGCTTTCTATGAATTTCCTTATTCCCTCCTTGATGTCTTCTATAACCCAGTCTTTTTTCAGGAGGGTATTGTTCATTTTCCAAGTATTTGATTTCTTTTCCCTCGTTCTTCTGTTATTGATCTCTAGTTTTATTGCCTTGTGGTCTGAGAAGATGCTTTGTAATATTTCGATGTTTTGGACTCTGCAAAGGTTTGTTTTATGACCTAATATGTGGTCTATTCTAGAGAATGTTCCATGTGCGCTAGAAAAAAAAGTATATTTTGCAGCAGTTGGGTGGAGAGTTCTGTATAAGTCAATGAGGTCAAGTTGGTTGATTGTTGTAATTAGATCTTCCGTGTCTCTGTTGAGCTTCTTACTGGATGTCCTGTCCTTCTCCGAAAGGGGTGTGTTGAAGTCTCCTACTATAATTGTGGAGGTATCTATCTCGCTTTTCAGTTCTGTTAAAATTTGATTTATATATCTTGCAGCCCTGTCATTGGGTGCGTAAATATTTAATATGGTTATGTCTTCCTGATCAATTGTCCCTTTTATCATTATATAGTGTCCTTCTTTATCCTTTGTGGTGGATTTAAGTCTAAAGTCTATTTTGTCAGAAATTAATATTGCTACTCCTCTTCTTTTTTGCTTATTGTTTGCTTGATATACTTTTTTCCATCCTTTGAGTTTTAGTTTGTTTGTGTCTCTAAGTCTAAGGTGTGTCTCTTGTAGGCAGCATATAGATGGATCGTGTTTCTTTATCCAGTCTGTGACTCTCTGTCTCTTTATTGGTGCATTTAGTCCATTTACATTCAGGGTAATTATAGATAAATAAGTTTTTAGTGCTGTCATTTTGATGCCTTTTTATGTGTGTTGTTGACAATTTCATTTTTCCACATACTTTTTTGTGCTGAGGCGTTTTTCTTAGTAAATTGTGAGATCCTCACTTTCATAGTGTTTGACTTTATGTTAGTTGAGTCGTTACGTTTTTCTTGGTTTTTGTCTTGAGTTATAGAGTTGTTATACCTTTTTGTGGTTACCTCATTATATACCCCTATTTTTCTAAGTAAAAACCTAACTTGTATTGTTCTATATCGCCTTGTATCACTCTCCATATGGCAGTTCAATGCCTCCTGTATTTAGTCCCTCTTTTTGATTATTGTGATCTTTTACCTATTGACTTCCATGATTCCCTATTATGTGTATTTTTTTTTAATTAATCTTAATTTGTTTGTTTTTGTGATTTCCCTATTTGAGTTGATATCAGGACGTTCTGTTTTGTGACCTTGTGTTGTGCTGATATCTGATATTATTGGTTCTCTGACCAAACAATATCCTTTAGTATTTCTTGTAGCTTTGGTTTGGTTTTTGCAAATTCTCTAAACTTGTGTTTGTCTGTAAATATCTTAATTTCGCCTTCATATTTCAGAGAGAGTTTTGCTGGATATATGATCCTTGGTTGGCAGTTTTTCTCCTTCAGTGTTCTGTATATGTCGTCCCATTCCCTTCTTGCCTGCATGGTTTCTGCTGAGTAGTCAGAACATATTCTTATTGATTCTCCCTTGAAGGAAACCTTTCTTTTCTCCCTGGCTGCTTTTAAAATTTTCTGTTTATCTTTGGTTTTGGTGAGTTTGATGATAATATGTCTTGGTGTTTTTCTTTTTGGATCAATCTTAAATGGGGTTCGATGAGCATCTTGGATAGATATCCTTTCGTCTTTCATGATGTCAGGGAAGTTTTCTGTCAGAAGTTCTTCAACTATTTTCTCTGTGTTTTCTGTCCCCCCTCCCTGTTCTGGAACTCCAATCACCCGCAGGTTATCCTTCTTGATAGAGTCCCACATAATTCTTAGGGTTTCTTCATTTTTTTTAATTCTTTTATCTGATTTTTTTTCAGCTATGTTGGTGTTGATTCCCTGGTCCTCCAGATGTCCCAGTCTGCATTCTAATTGCTCGAGTCTGCTCCTCTGACTTCCTAGTGTGTTGTCTAATTCTGTTATTTTATTGTTAATCTTTTGGATTTCTACATGTTGTCTCTCTATGGATTCTTGCAACTTATTAATTTTTCCAGTATGTTCTTGAATAATCTTTTTGAGTTCTTCAACAGTTTTATCAGTGTGTTCCTTGGCTTTTTCTGCAGATATCCTAATTTCATTTGTGATATCATTAAGCATTCTGTAAATTAGTTTTTTATATTCTGTATCTGATAGTTCCAAAATTGTATCTTCATTTGGGAAAGATTTTGATTCTTTTGTTTGGGGAGTTGGAGAAGCTGTCACGGTCTGCTTCTTTAAGTGGTTTGATATGGATTGTTGTCTCCGAGCCATCACTGGGAAACTAGTTTTTCCAGAAAATCCGCTAAAAAAAAACTGCAGTCAGATCCCTATCAGAGTTCTCCCTCTGGCTCAGGCTATTCAGATGTTAATGAAGCCGCCTGCGTGCAGTCCGAATCCCTGTGGGACGGTTCCCCGGCTCGGATGCTGCTCTTTCTGCTCCAAGATCAGTCACTGCCTCCCGGGGACTTCTCCTAACGGCTGCGTCCCACGCCGCCCGTGGAACCGGCTAGTCCCCCTCCCGGGGTTAGTTCAGGGGGGTGGAGCAGGTCTCTGTGCTTGTGCCGTACCTGACTGGTATGCTGGCTCCAGGCTCTGGAAACAATCGCTGCTTCCCCGTATTAGTTCGTTCTCCGTCTCTAAATCTGTGTTTGTTGTTCAGGGTTCGTAGATTGTTATGTATGTGATCGATTCACTTGTTTTTCCGTGTCTTTGTTGTAAGAGGGATCCGAGGTAGCGTCTGCCTAGTCCGCCATCTTGGCTCCGCCTCTGGTGATGGAAATTTTGATGGCAATAGAAACTTCTCACTAGCACCCCTCCTCAAGCAGCCCCCAGGGCACACTCCCTACCTGCCATACCTTAGTTACACCTCTGGACTGGTCCCTCCTGATAGAATAAGTGTGGTGAAAGGATACAACCCTGATGCACACCTTTCCTGACTTTAAACCATGCGGTATCCCCTTGTTCTGTGTGAACGATGGCCTCTTGGTGTATGTACAGGTTCTGCATGAGCACAATTAAGTGTTCTGGAATTCCCATTCTTTGCAACGTTATCCATAATTTGTTATGATCCACACAGTCGAATGCCTTTGCATAGTCAATAAAACACAGGTAAACATCTTTCTAGTATTTTCTGCTTTCAGCCAGGATCCATCTGACACCAGCAATAATAACCCTCCTTCCACAACCTCTTCTGAATCCAGCTTGAATTTCTGGCAGTTCTCTGTTGATGTACTGGGCAACCATTTTTTAATTATCTTCAGAAAAATTTTACTTGTGTGTGATATTAATGACATTGTTCAATAATTTCCACATTCTGTTGGGTCACCTTTCTTTGGAATATAAATCTTTTCCAGTCGGTCAGCCAGTTTTCTAAACTTCTTGTCATAGATAAGTGAGCACTTCCAGCACTGCATCTGTTTGTTGAAACATCTCAACTGACATTCGTCAATTTCTGGAGACCTGTTTTTCACCATTGTCTTCAGTGTAGCTTGGACTTCTTCCTCCAATACCATCGGTACTTGATCATACGCTACCTCCTGAAATGGTTGAATGTCGACCGATTCTTTTTGCTACAGTGACTCTGTGTATTCCTTCCATCTCCTTTTGATACTTCCTGCGTCATTTAGTATTTTCCTCATAGAATCCTTCAATATTGCAACTTGAGGCTTAAATTTTTTCTTCAGTTCTTTCAGCTTGAGAAATGCCAAGAATTTTTTTCCCTTTTGGTATTCTAACTCCAGGTCTTTCACATTTCATTATAATACTTTGTTTGTCTTCTCCAGCCACCCTTTGAAATTTTCTCTTTACCTCTTTTACTTCATCATTTTTTCCATTCTCTTTAGCTACTGTACTTTCACAAAAAGTTTCAGAGTTTCTTCTGACATCCATTTTGGTCTTTTCTTTCTTTGATGTCTTTTTAGTGACCTTCTTCTTTCTTCATGTATGATAGCCTTGATGTCATCCCACAACTCGTCTAGTCTTCAGTCATTAGTATTCAATGTGTCAAATCTATTCTTCAGATGGTCTCTAAATTCAGGTAGGATATACTCAAGGTTGTACTTTGGCTCTAGTGGACTTGTTTTAATTTTCTTCAGCTTCGGCTTGAACTTGTATATGAGCAATTGATTGGTCTGTTCTGCAGTTGGCCCCTGGCCTTGTTCTTACTGATGAAACTGAGCTTCCGCATTGTCTTTTTCCAGGGATGTAGTCGATTTGATTCCTGTGTATTCCTTCCAGTGAGGTTGCCATTTATGCTGTCGAAAAAAGATATTTCCAGTGAAGAACTCATTGGTCTTGCAGAATTCTATCATGCAATCTCTGGCATCATTTCTATCACCAAGTCCATATTTTCCAACTACCAATCCTTCTTTGTTTCCAACTTTTCATTCTGATCACCAGTAATTATCAATGCATCTTGATTGCATGTTTGATCAATTTCAGACTGCAGAAGTTGGTATAAATCTTCAATTTTTTCATCTTTGGGCTTAGTGGTTGGTGGGTAAATTTTGAATAATAGTTGTATTAACTGGTCTTCCTTGTAGGCTTATAGATATTATCCTATCACTGACAGCATCGTACTTCAGGATAGATCTTGAAATGCTCTTTTTTACAATGAACACAATGCCATTCCTCTTCAATTTGTCAATCAGGGCAGAGTACCTCATATGATTGTCTGATTCAGAATGGCCAATATCAGTCTATTTCAGCTCACTAATGCCTAGGATATCTATCTTTATGTGTTCCATTTCAATTTTGACAACTTCCAATTTTCCTAGATTCATATTTCATACATTCCACGTTCCAGCTGTTTCCAGCTGGTTCTTCTCATTTTCTATTGTGCCACATCATCAAATGAAGGTCTCAAAAGCTTTACTCCATTCACGTCATTAAGGTCAACTCTACTTTGAAGAGGCAGCTCTTCCCCAGTCATATCTGAATGCCTTCCAACCTGATGGGCTCATCTTCTGGCACTATATCAGGCAAAGCTCCACTGCTACGAGTAAGGATTTCATGGGCCATTTTTTTCAGCAGTAGATTGCCAGGTCCTTCTTCCCAGTCTGTCTTAGTTTGGAAGCTCCACTAAAACCTGTCCACCCTGGGTGACCCTGCAGGCCTTTGATATACCACTGGCATAACTTCCAGCATCACAGCAATACACAAGCCACCACAGTACAACAAACTGACAGGTGAGATACTTTATTGGAAACAGATACTATGAAACTAATCAAAATATGTGACTATGTACCCAGAGTAATTGTTCTGCTTCTGTTATTTTTAATGTTCAGATAATCAATATAATTTAATTTTGCTTTTTAATGTACACACATTGTTATTATTTTAGAGAAAATTTTCTTTTTGAAATTAGCTTTTAAGTAGTATAACGTATAGGTCTACATAGAAGCCCTGGTGGTAGAATGGTTAAGAGCTTGACTGCTAACTAAAAGATCAGCAGTTAGAACCCACCAGCTGCTCCTTGGAAATCCTATGGGGCAGCTCTACCCTGTCCTATTGGGTCACTATGAGTCGAAATCAACTCAAAAGCAATGGGTTTATCAATGTGATAAAACCAATTTTTCTGGTCCATAAAAATTTTCTTAATTATACAATTTTAATTATTTTAGCATGTTCTTCATTCTAGGGTGTCCCAGTTTGTATGACAAATTATATTACGAATATTTTTTGAACACTCTTCTTGAAGAAAAATGACCTAATCTTTGTCTTACCCTTTTAAAATCTTTTCAGCATTTGGCAGTTTTGCCTCTTCTCTCTAGGCAATGAAACTGAGAACGCTAATTAGGGGAGGTATTGTGCTGGGTCTATGGGGCAGTTCTGCTCTGTCCTATAGAGTCGCTATGAGTTGGAATCGACTCGACAGCAATGGCAAATGGCTTTTTTATTGTGCTGGGTACTTTATATACATATGAACTTTATATACATATGAACTTAGGAACATAAATATGAAAAATGTATCAATAGCTCCATTTTAAGGATAAAGAAATAGGCTTATAGACAAAATATTGCCCAGGAATGTAAATCCTAAACAGCAGAGGTGAAATTTAACTCCAGTGGGTCTACCAGATTTCTTCCTCTCTTTACTTAGCTTCCAGAGTATGAGCCACTTACGGAGTGAGTTAACTTCCATGACCACATTTGTCTCCTTTGATGGTTACCTCTCATCTTCCTCGGCCATCCTCTTTCACAGCTTCAACTCTTGCCTCTGTTTAAATGACTTAATGTGGCGAGTAGCCCTGAGTTACTGACGAAAATGTGTAGCTCTCATTCAGAACCATGCTTTCTAATTCCTTCCTTACCTTACCGAGACAAAATTAAGTACTCTTGACCCCAAAATTTGAAGAGGAGGCCCATCTATTAGAGTTCAAGGTTCAATACAGGAAATATATCTCATTTTCTCCAACCCTTATTTCTAGAAAGAGGGCTTCTTACCTTTGGATTCCATAGGCTTATGGGTATTTTTTATGCTGATACAGTAGGTGGGATGGAATGAGCTCTTTTGGTACCCATCTTAGCTGTGTGACCTGTGGCTGGGTATCCCAAGGTCAATCTTTTTTGGGAAGCCCTGAAGAGCACGGTGAGATCTCAGCAGCTGTCTCCAGGATTATAAGATACTAAGAGCTTCAACTCCCTGGCTTGACACAGGTGTTTTATGATTTCAATGCTTTGCTTCTGGACATGAAAAGGGGGGACAATAATCAGCAGCTATTTCTCCTAGACTCCAGATTTCAGGTAGGTCTGGGTCAACTGCTCAATAGCCAGTTGTTGAATGGCCAATTCAATGAAATCGCTTTTAATAAAAACTATTAGTTTATCAGTTTTAATCTTGTCTTTATAATGCCTTAAGAAATGCTGAATGTCTCTCCCAGATTTCTTACTGCTGTAGCTGTTGACAAAAAGACCCAAATAGGGTCTTATTTAAGAGCATGACCTTGAAAATGAGTATGAAAAATTTTCACATACTTTTGTGAACACACATTTTTTCCATCAAACTAAACAATGAAGTCAGTTTGGCTGGTGTCATTCTGTGAACTGCTGCTTCTGTGTGTAGGGTTGGGGGTAGTTCCAGCTCATCAATTCCAAAGCCCTCTTTCTTCCTCTGAAATTTCTCTTCACTCAGGAAAGCCCCTTGTTTTTCTCTACGTTTGCTCATAGGGATCAACGGATTGTTCTTTGTCTCCACCTTAAACATATTTACCTGATACTTTTGCAAGTCCTTGACCCTCATCATGTTTATCCAGCAGTAATCTTTGGACACACTGCTGGAAAGAGGTCATTCCTTATTGCATGAGCACAATGATTGGTTAATGTTTCATTAACATTTTCCTGTTCATGCTCACATCTAAGACAGCTCATGACCTCCATTAATAGGTCACTGCAACTCCAGGATACAAGAGACACAAGTAGAGAAGCATAACTGGGTGGGGAGCATATCCGGAGATGTACTTTTTAGTTTTAAGTACTCCAGGATTTCTCAAGATTGGCACTATTGACACTTTGGGCTGGAAAATTCTTTGTTGTGGGAGGACTGTCCTGTGTATTGTAGGATATTTAACAGCCTAACTGGCCTCCACCCACTAGGTGCCAGTAGCACCTCAGATGTGACAACTAAAAATGTCTCCAAACCTCTTGCCATCGAGTCAATTCTGACTCAGAGCGACCCTATATGACAGAGTAAAACTGTCTCATACAGTTTCCGGGGAGCAGGTAGTAGATTTGAACTGCCAGCCTTTTGGGTAGCAGCCATAGCTCTTAACCACTGTGCCAGACATCGCCAAATGTGCCGCTGGAGAGGGGAGGGGAGGGAATTGACCCCAGTGGAGAATCACTGAAGTACACTGATTTTCAGTATAGCCCCAAACAAGGATTTCCAAAAGCTTTATTCAAGATTACATCATAAAGCATGCTGTTTTACTCCACAAACATACACAGATGATTGTCTCGGCTCAAAGGATTACATGATGGCTTATAATAAGGTATGATATATGGGACAGCTGTGCAAAGACTGTTTGAGGCTAGGAACTTGATCAGCTGTTATCTTTATTACAAAAGTGGTTATGTCTCTAGTCGATCCTTCAAATTACAGCCTGTTCAGACTGAAGATGCCTGCTCTGGCAAAACATGGGGCACCCCGGTAGGGATACTGTTCCACAAGTCTGCAACGGTTGCTAGTTTGGTTGGTGCATTGCAGCCTCTGCTAAGCAATCTAATTTACTTCATTTTGTGATTTTTTTTTTCCAATAAAAATCTTTTTTTTTTTTTTTCTTTAACAAAATAGACTTAGGGAAAAAAATATGCTTTGTTTTAAAGCAAATTGCACACGCATCACATCTGAAAACACTGACAAAAACAGAGAATATATGTGTCCTAATTTGTTTACCTACTTTCTAAAAACACACCCACAAGTCCTCACTCAGAAGGCCAAGTGTTTGGTCAAATTATTCTCCCAGATCACAGGAAAATAAAAGGTGGCTACATACAAGATTTAATAACGAAATAGCAAGTGCTTTTTCACGTCTAAGGGGTTTTTTCTTTAAACACTATCAAGGAGAAAAAATCAAAACCCTTTACAATTTGACATGGTTCTTTCTGTAGATTCAACTATAATACAAGTCAATTAACATAAAAGAAAAATGAGACTTTAAAAAAAAATGTTATACAATTTAATTATTTTATTTTATACTTTCTGAAGTCACATTAGACTTAGCATGTCCTTGGATTTTACACACTGATCAAATTACTCTGCCAGATATAGTCAAGTTTAATAGCAGTTTCTTTAAAAGGTTATCCATTTGGGTATAAGAAAAATAAGGAGTCTGTTTTATTTTATACAACATGATTGTTTTTATTATAAATATATTTAAACTACTTTGGCCCCAGCATGTCTGCAGGTTTCACCCACTCATCAAACTGCTCTGCTGTGAGATAGCCAAGTTCAATGGCAGTTTCCTTTAAGGTTGATCCATTTTTGTGTGCTGTCTTAGCAATCTTTGCTGCCTTGTCATACCCTGAAGTAAAAAAAAAAAAAGATGGAGTTAGTAGTAAAATTTGTTTTCCTAACCAAATGCCCATCATTATTACTGACTTGATAGTGATGCTATAGGCCTCAACCAGTAATTTTTAATCTTAAAAATATTTAACAGTGATTATCTTGATAACTGTCATTTCTTACATATCATAAAACCTTCACTTTTCTTAAACAAGGCAGACATAAACCTATCTCATTTTCTACAACATAGTCTTCCTAAGTTGAAACTGCACATAAAGTCGGATATTTTCATGGGGGGTAGAGGAAAATAATGTAGCACCAAGACATAAAAATGTACACCTGGATAGTGCAAATATGTGTTGTTTCAAACAACATGTTTAATAAGAGAGCAATTATCTTTCCAGTGAAGTATTAGCAAGTTAAACGCTACAATAAATACACAGTACTGCACAGTGGAAACTGTGGGGAGTCGCTCTGAGCTGTGAGTCCTCCTCTCACAATGAGGGAAGAGCAGTCAGGGTTCTAAGGAATGATGTGTCTCAGGGCCACTGCCACTTCCAACAGCAAGTCAGCTCTCGGCTGCAATGTCTTCCCTAAGTTGGCTTCTTCCCAGACATCACAAGATTACAGGTGGGGAACTTTTAGTAGAAATACATACTTCTACAAAAGATCAGAGGTGTACTGTGTACTTCAGAATAACTTTTAAATTAATAAAGGAGGACGGAGCATGGCCGGGTAGTGTTTTGGCCTGTTGGACATAGGGTCACTATGAGTCGAAACTGACTCGATGACACCTAACAACTACATCAAACAGGCAAGCCAGTTCTGCAAGTTGTTTTAACATGATTAAAAAGAAAAAAGACAGACAGTTAAAGCAAGAAAGGACAGAAAAAATAAAACCATTGTGGTAGGAAAGTAAAAAGCAATGTCAGAGGAAAATGACCAAAGGGAAGAACCCTGCTGAAGCAGTATGCTCATCAACCAAGCAAGATGTTATGTGTCAGTATGCAATTAATAACCCTCTGTAAGGAAAATTATGGGTACTTCATTACTTAACTGAATTTGTGAATGTTAAACATGCTGAAATGGCATTTACTGATCACAATAACTTTTAACAAGGTTTCTCATGTTAAACTTCTTGGTCAATTTTATGTAACCTGTATTTTTATGTTAATAATAAAGTCCAAGCATTAATGCTAACCACACTGAGCTTTCTTAAGACTTCACTTCAAATTCTATAAAACACTATTAACAATCAGCATGTTACCTAACAAGGACGTACAAGAACCATGGTAAGGTTCATGCTTGGTCAACCAGTAAGGTGCTGCTTTTCCATTTTATCTTTGTATGGCCTCTGATAAGTCTTTTCACATCACATTAAATTAATTCCAGGAAAGGTTTAAAAATCACTCAGCTCCAGGAAAAATTCAAATGTTTCCGGCAAGTGTTGAAGTATAGAGCTGATGAAATATTTTGCACAGAAGCCTTCAGGTTCCCCTTTGTATTTCGCCACTTAAATGCCGATATACAATAATTTTAAAATGGATCAAAATATCATAACCAATCTCAATACTACATCAAAGAACAGATACCACATTGAGTTCAGAGCTACCCAAAGCAAGCCAAGTGCACTTTGTAAAACTGAACTTATAGCTTAATGTAAAGTTCAGGATTACAGAATAATGTTTTAAAGCAGTAACCCTATCAAGCCAAATGATGGAATCAACTTGTTTTAAAACAGAAAACCAACAACTATGTTAACATCCTCAGCTTGGCAGTAAGGAAAAGGGAGAAAAAGGCTTTAATGCATCATAACATAATGCAATGAATGCCTTAAAACCCGCAAAAGTCAAATACTTTTCTATTTATTTAAATATTTTCTGTTTATTTAAATCAAATCACAAATAAAAGCAAAATAAACACAGATATGTTAAAAAAAACTTACCGACTATCTTGTTACCTGACATTTTGCACTTACAATGAAAAAAAAATCTACTATTTGACTATTTGGCACGTTAACACCATACATCTGGCAGTAATGAACGCTGAGGTGCAAGGCGAGAGTAATGCTGGCTGTGATGATGGTTATGTGTCAGTTTGGCTGGGCCATGATTTTCAGTGGTTTGGCAGTTATGTAATGATGTACTTTAGCAGTTATGTAATGATGCAGCCATCCTCCATTTTTGTGAGCTGATGTGGTCATCCTCCATTTTCACATAATGCCAATTTTTGCATAATGACCTGGTCTTTGGAAACTAAACATGCTGATAAGTGAGGAGTGGGTATATTTAATGGGAATCACTACAATCAGTCTATAATCCCAATATATAGACGTTTGATTGTACATAACGAAGTATTTACAGTTTTGGAAAAGGCTTAGAATACCAAAGCATGGTTTTACATAAAATGTTTGCATTTCTCCCTATTTTTCCCATAAGCAATACATCTTTTTCTTTTGTTTTAATAGCAATTTTCCATCTCAGAAATAAATGCAAAAAGCAACAACAAAACACAGCAGAGCAGAATCTAGAGAAGGCAGGAAAACGAATTCATTCCATGTTGCTACTGAGCCAGTGCCACCTAGTGACATTGCCAGCTGGGAGGCCTAACAAATCAACCTTTCACAAAGGTGCACACAGAATGCCAAGCATCTGAATTCCATTAAGAGCACAGGAAGTTTAAACTACCACTTCAGAATTCACTATGACATCTGAAAAAAATGAAGCATCATCAATCAAGTTTTTGATAGAACTATGACACCATTAAGCTATAAATATATACTTTTCAACACAATTTCAAATATTTTAAAGAGATTTTACTGAAACAATATCTAAAAGGAATGTGCTGTCCACACACATTGATTCAGTAATCTCTCTAAAAATGTTCAACTTTTCTATTCTGTATTCAAAATAATATTATTATTCCTTCAGATCTTACCTATATGGGGATTAAGCGCCGTCACCAACATTAAAGACTCATTCATTAGCTTGTTGATTCTTTCTGTGTTGGCCTGGATTCCCACCACGCAGTTTTCTGTGAAGGAAACTGAAGCATCCCCCAGCAGCCTTGCTGAGTGTAACACATTTCTAATCTGTAGGAGAAAGAGACAAACCTACTAAGTCTCACATTTTTTTTTTTGGTCCAATAACATATATTATTCATAAATAGTATTACATATTATTAATAATGTTATTTATGGTTCATAAATTTGTAATTCAATAAAACATACAGCACTCCTACAAATTATAAGGTACTATATAAAAGAAAACAGGTCCCTGGGTGACACAAATGGTTTGTGCTCATCTAATTTTTTAACCTAAGACTGAAGTTTGAACCCACCCAGCAGTGCCATGGAAGAAAAGCCTGGTGATCTACTTCTGTGAAGATTACAACCAAGAAAATCTTGTGGAGTAGTTCTACTCTGTAACACATGCGGTTGCCATGAATCGGAGCCGATTCGACGGCAATGGGTTTTGGCTTGATGTAAAAGAACAAATATGAAAGGAATTATAAACATTTGAGGGCACAAAAATTGAAAACAGATGAGAATATGCAAATACAGATACCTAAAGCACAAGATACCCTGTGGTAAGTTCTGAGACAGAGGGATGGAGCACTGAACAGCACAGAGAAAGAGAGCTGGTGACACTCTATTTGACGGAGAGGATGCAGATGAGCCAGAGACAGAAGAAGAACCTTCCCGTAGAAGGAAGAGGATAAGCAAAGATACGGAGGTTAGAAAGTCCAGCCAGGGCTTACAAGTTCAAGTTCTGAATAATCACCACATTTTTTTTTTACACTTAAACTAAAATATTTCATGGTCACTTTAAAATAACTTTTCATATAATATTTAAAAATAGTGTTAAATCAATTAATTTGTTTTAGGCATTCTTTTAATTTTAGGTTACATTTTCAGTATTTATTATGATATATCCACATTCTAATTTCCTTTGGCCTAAAACCCAGGGTGTGACAACTATACTGCCAATAATACAAGACTCTAATAGAAGGTACAGAACTTTAAGGTCTAATTTGGTATTTTATTACAAGGCAAATGGATTTATTTTCTATTAAAGACAAAAAAAAAATTAACCAGTCACTTATTATGCAAGGCAGCTGGCATTAATTGTTAATAATCTGATCTGAAAGCAAAAGCTTATAGTTCTAAATCTTGTTTTGGCTCGTCTTTTTTATTTTCCACTAGAACGTACACTCCATGAGGGCAAAGAAAACGTCCTATTAATTGGCCTATCACTAGAACACAGCACAGTGCCTGGCACAGAGTAAACCTCAGTAAATATCTGACAGATACACTGAATGGATATACTTAATATTTGTCATTTGCATGTTCAGACTTTACACCAGATACCAACTAGATACACGTCCCCAATCTATTTTAGATATAATGCTTTACACAAATAAAGGACTCTATATGATGCCAACAACTCCCTTATTTGTAGCTGGGGAAACTGGGTGAAAAATGATGCCCTCTTGTTCCACCTTCATAAAGTTAAGGAAAAAGAACAGTTTTGGTGGGCACACTAATGTGTTCAAGGAATATGGAAGTGGTAAAACCAATGAAAGAAAGTCTGAGAGATGACAGGAAGACAAGGAACTCAGGAGAGAGTGTTGAAGAAAACGTGTTTCCAGGGGGAACAGTCGGCAGCAAATGTCAGTAAAAGAAGCATTGTTGAAAGTCTACTGAGTTTAGGAGGTCACTAACGCTGTGAGAGCAAGCCAAGCACAAGTGATGAGGGCTGAGGCCAGGCTGTAGTGACTGTAGTGAAAGTGAGTATGGACTAGTCTTTCAAAAAGACAGACTTTGAAGGAAGAAAAAAAAAGGCAGCCTGAGATGGAGACAGGGCTGAAAGGGGTTTATTTTCCTTTTTTTTAAAAAAATCTGAGGAGACCTAAACATTTCTAGCCACTGGTGCAGTAGTTAAGTGCTCAGCTTCTAACTGAAAGCTCGGCAGTTGGAACCCACTAGCTGCGCTGAGTGAGAAAGATGTGGCTGTCTGCTTCTGTAAAGATTACAGACTTGACACCGGACTGGGCAACACTACTCTGTCCTACATGGTCACTATGAGCTAGAATCAACTTGACAGCAGTGGCTTTTTTTTTTTTTTAGCACCCCTAGTGGTGAGATACAAGGAAGAAACCTATACCTTATTTTCAGACTTTTTCTTCCTATTTAAAAAAAGCAAACCACCAAATTACCTGAGCTAAAAGTCACCTAATTAAATATCCAGGTTGAATCCTCTAAAATAATATATGGTTAAGTTCCCATACGACTTACATAATTCAAGTACCTAATGTGGAATTTCTGGAAACCTTTATGAAAGACAAAAACCAAGACAACTTGGCCTTTGCAGGCAAAAACACTAAAAATCAAATTTAAAGCTCACCATCATTGGCTTGAAAACATTCAACTCAAAATGTCCATTGCTGCCTCCAACAGTAACAGCAACGTGATTCCCCATGACTTGTGCGGCAACCATGGTCATTGCTTCACACTGGGTGGGGTTCACCTTTCCTTTAAGAAAATCACCAGTGAGAGAATCCAGATCAAATATGCTCATGAATTCAGGCATCAATAAAGATTACGCTTAATGTCAAATCGGAAAAAAATCCATTAAATGAAGTAAAACATACAATAAAGCAGAGACCTAACCATCAATGTCAATTTAGTGTAACCAACCAAAAACAAGGGGATGGGCAGCAACGAACTGAGTCACAACTACACATTAAGTATAGTTCCGTACCTGCATGGATTTCATTCATTCTATAAATATTTATGGAAAACACACTGGTGAACAGGAAAAACAAAGTCCCTGCCCTCACAGAACTTGGAGGCTAGGAAGAGAGCAGGCAACTATAATAGGTAAGGGATAACTACAGAGACAGGCAGGCTGCTATGGGAACACGTATCAATATTCGGGAGGCTTCCCGCAGGAAGCTGACATGGAAGCTGGTCCTACTCATCATACAAGTCTCCAGAACCACATCACCCTGGTGACACTCCTCTGACAAGGTCAAGTTTGAATCAATGTCCCAGACATCCTCTGACAAGTACAAGGTAACACGCTGGGAAGATTATTTCTGTATCTGTGACTTTCTACTTCTCGTTTTTAGGCAATCACCTGGGATTTGCAATCAACTAAATCCTTATGTCATTTTTCAACGTGAATTACTTTAAAGTCAGATCTCTTCTCATTCTACACAGATGTATGTTTAAAAGAATTCATAGTCAGGTCCTTCTTTCACTATTAAAAGTCACCTTGTCAGTTTTATGAATCAGAGGCCTTTATGAATCTTGGCTCTGTCATCCAACGTATTGCTATCTCAACTTCTATCAGCAGTAACCTGTGCCTTCACCTCGGTCACCAGTAAATGCTGAAGGGGCGGAACCCTCCAGCTTACTGCCAAGATAGCCCTCCAGGCTGAAGTCACCTCATTAGTCACCCCTTAAATGTCACTGCTCCCCGAGCTGTGTCCATCTCACAGTAATGCCCACACTTCTCCACTCGACTCAGTGACTATCATCTGAGTCTGTCAAATGACATGCTGAAATCGAGACATACAGTGTCTGTATCACTTCGCTTATTTAACAGGCCCACAGCCCAACGGAAACGGTGAAGTAAGAGGCGTTTGGTATGACTCGTTTTTATTCAACCCATGCGGATTGCTTTAACAGTCTGTTCTAGAATTCTCTTGGCTTTTGAACTATAAAAGATAGAACCATTATATGTTTTCTAGTGGGAATCAAAGTACATGCTGCTAATTCATACTCTTTTTTCCTATCTTACTGGGTGATGCCCCTACAAGTCCTAATCAAAGGGGTGACAGAGACATTCTGAAACAAGCTGCCTCATGTACCCTACTCCATCCATCTTTAAGATGACATTAAACAAAAGGAAACGTTCTACGGATGACAATGCCTGGGAACAAGCCAAGTTCCAGCTGTATCTACTAGGGATGATACCTGGCATGATACTGCTTCCTGGTTCATTCTCAGGCAAGATCAGTTCTCCCAGACCCGACCGAGGACCAGAGCCCAGAAAACGGATATCATTTGCTATCTTCATCAGACTGCAAGCGGCAGTGTTCATGGCACCACTGAGTTCAACCAAGGCATCGTGAGCAGCCAGAGCTTCAAATTTATTTGGAGCCGTGACAAAAGGCAAGCCTGAAGAACACAAAAAGAAAAAACCTATATGGGTGAACAACAACAACAAAAACATTCTTCTACTATCAGTAAGGTAAACAGAAAGTTCTAGCATATGAAAAGCAAAAACAAAAAATAAAAATTTTACTTCAGAAAAGTGTGTACTTAAGACTCCCGCTTTGTCTATGTCTCAAGCTTTGTCTACGTGTCTTTAAGAAGTCCTGAAGGAATGGAAACAACGTGGTGATACACTTGCACATTTAAAGGGTGAAAAAATAAGCATGATAAATATATCGTGGGGAAAAAAAACACTCTCCGCTGCAAACGCGTTTGTATGATTACCTGGCTACTCTTGAGTAAGGATGAAAAAAAAAGGCAGGTAAAATTCACTCTGCCTTGTTCCACAATCCTTTCCTAGTACAACTGTTTTTACCCGCATTACTCTGTTCCATTCTTTCCTCTAGCTAGGGGGCCCACAAGAATCTCTGAGAGAACAGGAAGCCAAAATGAGTAAGATGTTCTCAGTCAACCTCTCCCATGTTCAAAATTTTAAAGACCAACATATTCTATTTGAATATACATGGACTGCCAAAAGAACGAACAGATCTGCCTTGGAAGAAGTACAGCCAGAAGGCTCGTCAGAGGTAAGGATGGTGAGACTTCATCTCATGTACTTTGGACATGTTATCAGGAGCGACCAGTCCCTGGAGAAGGACATCACGCTTGGTCAAAGGGTGGGTCGGCAAGAATGAGGAAGATCCTCAACGAGACGGACTGACACGGTGGCTGCAACGGTGGGCTCGTGCACAACTATGACTATGAGCATGGCACAAGACCCAGCAGAATTTCATTCTGTTGTACAGAGAGTCACTGTGACTCAGAACTGACTCGATGGCAGCTAGCAACAACATAACAGTATAGTCTATACTCTAAGAATATAGTTCTTCTCCATTAAAATCTGATTTTTAGGAAGTGCTGCTAGTAAGTAAGAATGTGCATTGCATAAGTATCTCTACCCTAGCCCTTTAATGTGATCTGCATCTTAATAAGAGATATCTGGAGATGACAACTTGGCTCCGTTAATAGTTATTATCAAGGGTATAGTACTCACTGTAGTAAAGGAAAGATAATTCAATTACCTTTTAAAGGCCAATAATTGAAAGAAATACCACAGTATGTCGAAGGAAAAAAAGATACCAAGCATGTTAATATCTACAACATATCTACCTTTCAAACGAATTTTTTAACCATCGGGTGATTCCACCTGCTTTGAAAACTGGCATTCAAAACAGCCTTAAAAGGAAAATGATTGCCCACCACCAGGCAGTAAACAAAGCCAGCATTGGCAGATTTTAATCCCAGGCTGTACGGACTCATAGATGGCAAATTTTTTAAAAAACCCAAGGGATTTACATTATGACATCTGAAACAGATACAAAACACAAATGTTTGATGGGAAAGTATATTTCTAACTTTAAATCTGGAAGAATTCAAGGCGGAAAAACCTAGAAAATGTATAGAAAATTATTAATAATTCACACTACCACTAACCTGTGAGTGCAGCCACTTTTGCAGCAACCTTTTCTGCAAAGCCAATTCTAGTATTTAAGCCAGTACCAACAGCAGTGCCTCCGGCTGCGAGCTCATAGATTCTCGGCATGGCAGCTTTTATTCTCGTCATTGCATATTTCACTTGTTGAACGTAACCACTAAATTCCTGAAGAGAAAGAAAGTGCAGTGAGGATAAATAATTCCCTAAGGGCTTACAAGTTTTTCTAACTGCATTAAATTGAAGTTTTTTTTTTTTTTTTTAAACACATTTCAGAATACTAAATAATAATCTACTCAAGTGGTATTTATACTGTTTCAACTGGTGAGATGAGCAAAGTGTAGGGAAGGATGAGGATTTACAAGCCCGTAAGACTGGACAATGCCACAGATGGTTACAAGCAGTCTGTTTATAATCTGGTCTTTTAATAGAAAGTAAAGAAAAACAACACAGAAAATAAACTTTAAAAAAGAATGACTTTACTATGTTATTTATTATTGGTTTATCTGCAGTCTATTTAAATAAGCTTAAGGGATTTCTTATCATTTGCTGGTCTCTGTCAGACAATTTTGAGGAAAAAAAAAAAATAGTGAATTCTCTATCAAGAAAAATGCAAACACTCTCCATACAATTTCAGTTTAAGAACCTGATAGGGGACATCTTTCCATGAGGACATCTGACAGGGCCTCGAGAAGCTAAGTGATACATTGAACAGCACCAGAAGATACCAGGGGAGCGTCAGACTACAGCTTCAAGATGCATCTCAATTCTGCTATTCATGTCACACTGGCACCCAAAAGATGACACACTTTAAATAAGGCAACCACAAAGTTTTTATGTTTCTAATGTGGCAAGGTATCTCTTAACAGTTATGCAAGGACAATATGCATAAGTTGGACACAGCTGGCCATGCCAGGCTATATGGTTCCATACCCTAAATCTATCTTTTTTTCTGCCTAAAAACACTGGAAAACTATTATTAGATTTGATTAGTATTAGGATTTCATACTATTTGAAAAAATATGTATTTTCTAAAAATATAAGTCCTTTCGGGTTATCCTGATCCATCTGATAGAACTTCAATTTTATATATGCCAGTTAGATTCACTTACGGATATATTTTAATTGGGGAAAAAGGTATAGCTCAATACACAATTTCAATACAGGCAAGTATAAATGGTTTTGACAAGATAAAGCCAAACAGAAAAACAGAATGTTCTGTCACGATATGAGGAATGATGATATAACAAAAGAGGCTGGGTCATGTCCAAACGGGCTTCAGCACAGTGGTTTTCAACACGTGACACACAAAAAAAAGGGGAAAAAATTAGAAACCAAAAGGCTATTCAAAAATTTCCAAGACTGACATTATTCCTACTTGGAAGTTATGCACGGTACTTACAAGACACAGTCTTATAAGGTGACTTAATCTCATGAGTTCAATTTAGTCATAACACCTGTATTTCAATTAATCATTTCGAGTTTTCCTCCTTCACGCCATACTGCAATTAAGCTAAATTATCAAGTTGTCTTCAGTGTTGCCATCACCATCATCTGAGCAAAGTCACAAATAAGAATCTTTCCAAGTAAACAGCGGCTAACCTCCTTCCCTCCCCTCAATTTCGATAGCTATTAGTTGCAGCTATCACCTAATACCTGGAACATATAACCGTATCTTAACTGATACACCATTTGTGTACGTCCTACCTCCCAAACTAGAGTGTGAGCTTACGGAGACAGAACTATTCATCCTGACATTTCCTTAAGGTACCGTTGATAAAAACACAGAAGTATTTTTGGGTATTTTGGAGAAGAGAATGATTCCTCTTTCGCATGTAGCTAAAACAATTTTTTAAAAGTATAATCTGCTTCATTTAATCACTTTAAAATTAGTTTTTGAAGAATCTACTTAATTTAGAGTGAGAGATACAAAGAAAAGATTTTAATGATATTGATGAAGGTGATGATAGCAAACACTAATATGTGCTTACTACGTGCCAGGCATGGTGCTAAGCATTCTACATGAATTAACTCTTTTGATTCTCACAATTATGCAACAAAAGAGATATTATTATTTTCCTCATTTTTCAGCTTGGAAGAATGAGGCATAGAAAGATTAAATAATTTCCCCAAGGTCACACAGCTTGTACTGAGCAAAGCTAAGATCTGAACCCAAGAAGTCTGACACAGATTCTGGCTCTTAGCCACCATGCGCTGCACTCTTCTAAGTGGATGTCAATAAAAACTGATGACCGGTTAACGCAGTTTTAACTTCATTGTTTTAACTTGGCCTTTTAAACCCAGTCTGAGTTAGAGGGCAATATTGTAGCCGTTTAGATCAATACTTAAATTTAATAAAATACTCCAGCCACACTCCTATACCTGTCCAAGAGTAAGTGGAACAGCATCCTGCGTATGGGTACGCCCAATTTTGATGATCTGGGCAAACTCCTTGGATTTTGCATCGAGAGCGTCATGTAGCTTCTGCAATCCTGGTAACAGTACTTCATGCACTTCTGTTGCGGCGGCAATGTGCATTGCAGTGGGAAAAGTATCGTTTGAGCTCTGTTTGGAGACATTTCAGAAGAAATGCATAATAGTAATCAAGGGCAACAAAAAACAAACTTGAATGTCTCATTAGGAAAATCACTGAATGACCACTCCAAATTCAGTGTATTTAGGGCTCAACTACATTTATGTATGGCAAGTCACAGGTCACTTAGGATCAAATAAGAAGCCACCTGGTTTCTTGTATAGAGCCTCCGAGGACTGTATCATGCCATATATCGCCTACACTGAATGTATTCACGTATTATTGTATCTGCTAATAAACGACAGTGAAACAGAGATGTACAGTTAGCAACCGCATCTCAAGACAGCAATAATAAAATACCTTACAGTTATATGCTGCATACAATCTTTCATAAACATTTCTTCATTTACTAAATTTCAGGAAAATTTTGTGAGGTAGGTCACCACTTTAAAAATAGGAAAGCCAAGCTCTCAAAGAGGCTGTGTGACTCACTGAAATGTTAGGAACCACAGAACTGGGACCCGGCCAGGTAAATTCAGCTCAGTGCTTTCCTCAATTGCTGCCCCGTACTAAATACTTGTACTTTTAAAGTGTAACATTATTTAAAAAGATACATTCCTTTTTTTTTTTTTAACTTTTTCTTATGGAAAATACAGAGCGACTTATAAACCTAGGGTGAATGGCATAACCAACACCCATGTACCTACCACCTAAATTCAATAATTATCAACATATAGCCAACCCTGTTTCATCTACAGTGCCACCCCACTCCTCCACCCTACCATACGCACTATATTATTTTGAAGTAAATTTTAAACTTAAATTGTATACAAAAAATAAACTCATATTTAGAGGCAAGAATTGGGTTTGGAAAGTCCTTCATATAATCAATTTATATGAAAAACTTCCCTATTAATACTTAAAAATAAATTATATCTAGCACTCAGATCTTGGCTTCTAAACATTATTCTTCAATAAGCTTTTCTAAGAATTCCTTGGAAAATGGCTGTTTCTATGGTCCTGGTGGTGCAGTGGTTTAGAGCTTAAAAGTCAGCAGTTTGAATCCACCAGCCACTCCTCAGAAACCCTATAGGGGTGTTCCACTCTGTCCTACAAGGTCTCTATGAGTCGGAATCAATTCAACGGCACTTCACAACAACAGGGCCGGTGTCAGGAATATACAGGAGGAGGAGCCTAAAGCATCTCCTAGTACAATAAAAAAGTGCAGGAAGTGTTTTAAAAGAAAAATAAATTAAAGGATGGTGGCACGTCAAAAGCACACAAAAGCCAAGCAAAGAGAGCTCCCAAAGCTGGAAAAAACTGAGTAATAAAATAATAACAGAAGTATTGGTTATAAATCAAAGAATAAAGTAAATGTCCATGAGTCCACAGTGATATACACAAATGATTGAATAAACAAATACATGGAAGAGAAGGGACAAATATTTCTTACAGAAAAATTTTAGTTAATAAATGTAAAAACAATAAGGAAACAGAAAATCACCATTAAAATGCCACAGCAGGAATTGCTGTAGCGAGATCCACCAATGGAGGCTAAAATTAGTGGACTAAAGTTTAAGGAGAAACAGGAAGACATTTGCATGGCCTCAAAGTATCTCCTCCAATGTTATTTATTAATTACTGTGGTGATTTTACATATGTCATAAATGTTTTGATACTCCTCACTCTAGGAAGTAGAGCTTAATTCCCCCTTCTCCTGAGTGTGAATAGGACTTACTAGTCACTTCTAAAAATAAAGTATGGAAGAGAAAAAAGAGTAACTTCACAGTGAAGAAACTTGACAAGCACCATCTTAACCAAGTGATTAAAGTTAACATCACCTAGTAGCAAGTCAATGAGCCCTGGTGGCACAATGGTTAAGCACGTGGCTGCGAATCAAATGGTCTGCAGTTCGAATCTACCAGCAGCTCCACAGGAGAAAAGACCTGATGGTCTGCTGTCCTACACATGAAAAAAAAAACCATTGCCATCGAGCTGATTGCAACTCATAGCCACCTACTAGGAAACCCTATGTGGCAGTTCTACTCTGTCCTATAGGGTCGCCATAGTGTCACTATGAGTCAGAATCGACTGGAAGGCACACAAGAACAGTTAACAAATCATGTTGCTATCATCTACACCTTGATGCTTAATGAGAGGGGCCCTTTACTTCTATGATATATTTCCCCAAAACTCCTAATCCTAATCATGAGAAAACATCAGACAAACCCAAATTGAGGGACATCCTACAAAACACCTGACCACAACTTCCGAAAGTCTCAGAAGACAAGGAAAGACCAAGAAACTGTCATAGCTTGGAGGAGGCTAGAGGGACCTCACACCTAAATGCAATGTGACAGCCTGAACTTATCCCTGGAACAGAAAAAGGACATCAGTGGAAAAACTGAGGAAATTCTAATAAAGTCTGTAATTTGGTTAACAGTATTGCACCAATGTTAATTTCTGAGTTTCGACCAAAGTGTCATGACTATGTAAGATATTAGCATTAAAGGAAACTAATTTAAGAGTATATAGATGCTCTATGGAGCCCTGGTGGCTCCGTGGTTAATTCTACTGCTAACCAAAAGGTCGGCAGTTATAATCTACTACTTATAAGAAGTCTTCTTAGTTAAAGAATTTAAGTACAATGAACCTTCCTTGTCAAAAAGCTAATGTTAGTTCTACAAGAAAAATTTCAAGTATTCTTTTTTTTTTCACTATAAATGTTCACTTTATTATTTTCTCCCTGTAAACCCTGCATTTTTAAAGGTTTAAAATGAGAGTAGGAAATACATTGCTTAACACTGATCAGTTGTAAATATTAGTTGCCTTCTCAAATGTTAGTTGCACAGTTCTACTCTGATACACATGGGGTCGCCATGAGTCACAGTCTACTGGGCTCCTTTTCCAAAACCTTTTGGACAACATGTGCTTTGGAATTTTCCAGACTTTAGAAAGGTAATATGGTTTATATACTGTATAGTATATAGCACCACTAATGGAGAGTACTGCAAAACCCCATAATCAAACACATACTTTATGTGACTACAAAATCTATAAATAGACTAATGCCAGTTTAGATGGGTTTGCTGCCAAATGAGTTCTGATCAGGTCAAATTTTGGCCCCAAATTAGTAATGTAAAACTTTCACTCTACAGAGCTTTTGAACTTAGGAATTGCAAAGGAATTGTATAATGTATTATTTTATTTTACTTATCTTAATTCTTTTATTATTATTATTATTGTATTTTAGATGAAGGTTTACAGAACAAAAAAGCTTCTCATTAAACAATTAGTACACATATTGTTTTATGACACTGGTTACCAACCCCATGACATGTCAACACTCTCCCTTCTCAACACTGGGTTCCCTACTACCAGCTTTCCTGTCCCCTCCAGCCTTCTAGTCCTTGCCCCTGGGCTGGTGTGCCCATTTAGTCTCATTTTGTCTGACGGGCCTGTCTAATCTTTGGATGAAGGGTGAACCTCAGGAGTGACTTCATTACTGACCTAAAAGGCTGTCCGGGGGCATACTCTCTCAGGGTTTCTCCAGTCTCTGTCAGGCCAGTAAGACTGTTTTTTTGTGTGTGTGTGTGTGTGAGTTAGAATTTTGGTCTACATTCTTCTCGAGCTCTGTGCGGGACTCTCTATTGTGATCCCTGTCAGAGGAGTCGGTGGTGGTAGCTGGGCACTACTAGTTGTGCTGGACTCAGTCTGGTGCAGGCTGTGGTAGTTGAAGTCCATTAGTCCTTTGGACTAAGTTTTCCCTTGTGTCTTTGGTTTTCCTCATTTTCCTTTGCTTCTGACAGGGTGCGACCAATGGAGTATCTTAGATGGCTGCTCACAAGCTTTTAAGACCCCAGACGCTACTCACCAGAGTAGAACATAGAACATTTTCTTTATAAACTATATTATGCCAATTGAGCTATATGTTCCTGGAGACCATGGTCCTCACAGCCCTCAGCCCAGCAATTTGGTCCCTCAGGGAGTTTGGATGTGTCTGTGGAGCTTCCATAACCTTGCCATTGACAAGCTGTGCTGGCTTCCCCAGTATTGTGTACCGTCTCACCGTTCAGGTGTTCTTTTTAATTTATAACAAAGAATAGATCATATACTAACCTGGCTTTTATTAACATGATCATTAGGATGTACAGGTTTCTTGCTGCCAAGTTCGCCTCCTAACATTTCAATTGCTCTATTGCTAATGACTTCATTTACATTCATATTGGTCTGGGTTCCTGATCCAGTCTGCCATACCACGAGAGGAAAATGATCATTTAATTTACCTTCAGCTACCTGCAAGGAAATAAAAAATTGTTAATGAGTATTTCAAAATACGAAACACTTAGTATTTATTTAACTATTTTAATCAACCATGATTAAGCAAGCCCCATTTACAGTACCATTTTTTTAATATGCTAAATGACTTGCTAACAGTACCCACAGTTCAAATGTGGTTGTCCAGCAAATCTCAGCTTCAGCTGTATCACTTGTTCAAATCACTGCTATTAGAAAAAGCGAAATATTATCTACTCTGAATGGTATGGTAATTTCACTGATTTCAAATGAAGGCTGATTTATGCAAAAGCCGGGTCTCCTCTAATAGCGTTCAGATAAGGCCACCTGTTAAGGCTGGCAAAATGTTAAGTCCTTAGACACATTTTTTGATGGTGCTCAGCAGGAGTATCTAACAGATGTTACAACTGGAGTCAGCAGGATAATGGACTAAATGTGAATTCACTAATAGCTACTTCGTCTCACAGATGCCCGATGAGTAGCAATTGCCAAAAGCAGAAACAATCACTGCCCAGATTTCGCCCTATTTTTGTCATACTTTTATACTTTTGGCTTATGTGTTAGTTTCTGGATTGTAAGCTTTCTAAGAGAGTGGGTATTTCATCTTCTGGAATGATTTGAGCTTAAAAAATTAGCATATGGTTAGGAAATTTATTACCTTAAAAAGCTGGCTCACTTTAATTTTTTTTCCAATTTTATAAAAATAATAATTAGAACATTATATACAGCTTTTAAACTTTATTTCTGATTGCTTCCTTAAAATAATGTTATTAGTGAATTACATTTTCCATGCCTATTATCATACAGGAACCCTGGTGGCGTAGTGGTTAAAAGCTACAGCTGCTAAACAAAAGGTGTGCAGTTTGAATCCACCAGGTGCTCCTTGGAAACCCTACAGGGCGGTTCTACTCTGTCCTATAGGGTGGCTATGAGTCGGAATCGACTCCATGGCAATGGGTTTGGTTTTGGTTTGGTAATATCATACAACCAACTAGTTTTAAAAGTAACCATTTATACATAAAATAAGAAATCAAATCTATACGTTCGGATGGTATCTTTTCAAAAAAGCAATTTAAAACATCATAAACTTAGAGGAAAGTCTAGAGGCTTAAAAAGATCATCTAGAAATTTTATGACAGTAGAATACTTTATACCATCATTAACATCTTCGCCAGACAACAATGCTGCCGTCCTAGTTTGAAATGCGTTAACTCCGGAATTCACAGTGTCCTTTTCCTCCTGTTCCTCCTGGTCCGAGGCTATTAAGTAAACATGCTTATCACCTACCTCATCTGCTGCCTTCATTATTGCACTGGCAATCTTTGGATCAAGACCATAATCCTGGTTTACTTCAGCAGCTGCTCGCTTTAAGATGCCAAAAGCTTTAATAACTGGGGCCTGAAATTAATCAGAAAAATGTGTCAAACTTGCAATTTTAATTAAGCATGAAAGTTTCGGATCATTGCTTTATGTAGGGATAAAACGTATACATAAACCAATAACTTAAGTATCAGTATGACCCTAAAATGTTGAGAATATAGAGAAAAAATTATAGATAGGTATATAACGAACCAAAAAAAGGAAAAAAAAAGCAAATAAATTCACTCTTCATATGTATGTGCATACATCACACACACACAGACACACACACGTACAAGGTACCAATCAGCCTATTTTTTAAGATATACACTGTAAAGTACATCTGTGTATTCCATACGCTGCATGTCACAGCAAACAGCACTCAGTTATTTCACCAACAAGCACCAGCGTTCTTCCTTGCTGGACCCCATGCTGCGTCATGAATTTCTCCTTCTCCTTTAGGACACCCAGTAGGAGAAAACCAGTCACTAAATATGGTATCAATTCATTCCGAAACCAAAAAAACTCATGATATTCTAGTAGTTGGTGAAGCCTTGACACTCATGTAACCAGAAACTTTCTGAAAAGACTTTTTAAAAAAACTCAGGTCTCTACAGGCTTAAAATTGCCAATTTCCAATATATATAAGCATGTTTCAAACCCTTTTAGTTAGCAGACCTTTTCACTTTGAACCCCAAATCATCTCACCAATTTGAAAGGATAAACTGAATAAATTTTGATGAGATGTCATGAAATGATACCTGGTTTTTGTAAGAAATGAATTATGAGTTCTTGTCCAAATTGGTAATACAGAATGTAGTACAGATCCCACACCAGGTTTGAATGAGGAAAGAGCAGAATGGAGAAGGGAGGGTAAGGGAGAGAGGGGTTTGAACTTATAAAACAGAAATTATAGCCCTTGGAGAGGAATCAAATTAAAAAAAACAAAGAAAACTAAGGAATAAAACATATTAAGCCACGGCCAAAGAGTGAATATAAGCTGAGGGACAAACAGAAAAGGAAATAAAAACAAAAAAATTTTTATTTTGAATTTTAAGAAAATAAAATTAAAACATTACAAATGTTTCACCCAAACAAAATGGAGAGAAATGGCACACAGGATTAGAAGATTTAAAAGCTTTAAACATGGGAAAAAAAAAAAGGGGGAATATAGGAACAAAAACTGTGGCGGTGGGTTGAACCACTACCAAAGTCATAACTGAATGCCCATGACCACTGGCATCTGAAAGGAGTGACTGGCTCCAATGCATGTGGACTCATAAAAATGAAAAAGAGTCACAGTGGAAAGAGTTTCACTGAGCACCATTAAAACAAAATGGTAAACTGTATCATTAGGGAGAAAAGAAGGGTAGCATTGTTCTTAATTTATTCACACTAGAAATTCCTAATCTTTTTTGCTTTTCCTTTGGATTTCAGGGGCAAAGGTTGAGTTTAATCATACTGCTCAGTTCAGGGCACATACAGTCTGTTTTACATTTAATAACTAATCAAGAAATTAATCCAGATGAAACCAAAAGACAAAACTGATACCCCAGGTCTCCATCTTTCATAGACATAACTCAAACAGCTGGCCTGTCTACGGAGCAACAGCAGATAACCATGCACCACAGAACCACATAACTTGCTCATTTGAAATAGGACGTTTCAAAACATGAGCCACGCTTATTCCTGTCAACATTAGCTAAGGCTGACATCCTTAACCCCAGAAATTGAATTACATGAGAATACTTTAGGATTGGTTGCTACACTTTGTCACCAAACCATATACCGTCAGATCCTATATTTACCTCATCACAAAACTTGCTGCTAGGTGGACAGAGTTTCTTCAGATGAGATTCAGCTGCCTGTTGTAAAATTCTATAAAACTGTCAAAATTCAGTCTTGAAGGCTTAGAGATGGGTCAAAATGTGGAAATAAAACTTATTATAAGACTAAAAATATATATTTAGAGGATATCTGTTAGAACCCTGGTGGTGTAGTAAAGCATTTGGCTACCAACCAAAGGTCGGCAGTTCAAATCCACCAGCCGCTCCTTAGAAACCCTATGGGGCAGCTCTACTCTACCCTATAGGGTTGCTATGAGTCAGAATCAACTTGATGGCAACGGGTTAGATAAAGGCTGGCTACGAAACTGAAAACCTTCTCCTTAAGAATGGGAACAAGAGAAGGATACCTGCTATCACCACTTCTATTCAATATTGTACTGGAAGTCATAGCAAAAGCAATAAGGCAAGAAAAACAAATAAAAGGTATCCAAATTAGAGAAGAAGAAATAAAACTATCTCTACTTGCAGATGACATGATCCTATATAGACAAAATCCCAAAGAATCCACAAGAAATCTTCTAGAACTGATAAGAGAATTCCCCAAAGTTGCAGGGAACAAGAACGCACAAAAACCAGTTGGTTTTCTATACACCAACAAGGAAAATTCTGAAAAGGAAATTAAAAAAAAAAAAAAAAATTCCATTTACAATAGAACCTAAGAGAATAAAATACCTAGGAATAAACCTAAGCAGGATGTAAAGGACTTATATAACCAAAACTAAAAACACTGCTGCAAGAGGTTAAGAGAGACCTAAATAAATGCAAAGACATTCTGTGCTCATGGACTAGAAGACTTAACACTGTGAAAATGTCAGTACTACCCAAAGCTATCTATAGATTCAGTGCAATCCTGATCAAAATTCCAACAGCATTTTTAATAGAAATAGAAAAATTAATCTTCAACTTTATATGGAAAGGCAAGAGGCCCCGAAGAGCCAAAGCAATTCTGAAGAACAAAGTAGGAAGCATCACACTTCCCAATTTCAAAACGTACTGGTCCTGATTTAATGATATATCTGTAGACCAATGGGATAGAATTAAGAGCCCAGAAATAAATTCATCTCTACAGTCAACTGATTTTTTGATAAGGGTGCTAAGTTCATTCAATGGGGAAGGAACAGTCTCTTCCACAAACAATGCTGGCAAAAACTGGATATCTGCAAACAGAAAAATTAAGCAAGATCCATACCTCACGACATACAAAAACTAATTCAAAATGGATCAAGGACCTAAAAGTGAAATCTAAAACCATAAAGTTCTTGGAAGAAAATATAGGGGCAAAGCTTGAGTTTAACGATAGACTATCAAATACCACATCAAATGCACAAGGAGCAGAAGCCAAAATAGATAACTGGGACCTCATAAAAATCAAATAATTACGTTTGTCCATGGACTTTATCAAAAAAGTAAAAAGACAACTTACAGACTGGGAAAACATCTTCAGGAGCCATATATCCAATAAGAGTCTACTATCTAAAATATATATAAAATTTCTACAACTTAACAACAAAAGGACAAATAACCCAATCAAAAAATGTACAAAAGACATGAACAGACATTTCACCAAAGAGGATATTCAAGCGGCCAACAAATCCATGCAAAGATGCTCATTGTCATTAGCCATCAGATATATGTAAGTCAAAACTATAATGAGATGCCACCTCACCCCTATTAGAATGGCAATGATCAAAAAAACAGAAAACAACAAATGTTGGTAAGGACGTAGGGAGATGAGAACTTTTATCCATTGCTGTTGGGAATGTAAAATGGTACAATCATTGTGGAAAACAATATGGCAATTCCTCAAAAAATTAAAAATACAATTGCCATATGACTTAGCAATTCCACTCCTAGGTATATAGCCCAGGGACCTAAAAGTAGTGACATGAACAAACACTTTACCCCTATGTTCACTGAAGCACCATTCACAATAGCAAAAAGGTGGAAACAACCTAAATGCCCATCAACAGATGAATGGATAAACACAACGTGGTACATACATACAATGGAATACTACTCAGCCATAAAGAGAGATGAAGTCCTGATATATGCTATGACATGGATCAGCCTCGAAAACATTATACTGAGTGAAATAATCATAAAAGGACAAATCCTATATGACTTCACTTACATGAAGTGACAAAAATAGGTAAATACATAGAGACCAATATTATTAGTGGCTACCTGGGGTGGGAGCAGGGAGGAAGAGAGGAAATTATTCTCTGGGAAGCAGTGAGTTTATGTCTATAAACCAAAAAACCAAACCAAACCTGTTGCCATCAAGTAAGAATATACATATTGCTTAAGGGTAATAGTTACACAACCTGACTAATGTAACTGATATTACTAAGTTGTATACCAGAAAAAGGGCAAAATGGCGAATGTGTTATATGTAATTTTACAACAGCAACCCTCCTCCCCACAAAAAAATAAAGAGGCTGCAGTTGCTGATACTACTTAGGTACAACCAAACACCTCATAGGATTAGTTCTTTTGGTTCAAAATCTTAGGGTCATGGCTTTGTGGGACTCTCCAGTTGATTGGCCTAATATAGTTTTTAGAGTTTCTGTTCCACCCCCTATTTCCGTGAGTGGTACCTTGGGTCTTAAAAGCTTGTGAGCTACCATTCAACATATAACAATTGATCTCTATTTGTCTGGAGCAGCAGAGGAAGAAGGAGACAGGAATCAGAGAAGGAACCAGACTGTGGGTCTGACTGCCTCCATGAATTATTGTCTCCTTGAGGACTGGACAGTGCCTACCTACCACTGCTGAACCAACAGATGAATCCCGATCAGAAGAGGGAAAAATGTGGAACAGAATGTCAAATTCTTATGAAATCCAGACTTACTAGACTCATTGAGACTGAAGGAACCGCTGAATCTACTGCCCAGAGAAAATCTTTAAAACTTGAACTGGAACTATCACATGAAGTCATCTATAAGCTGAACAACAGTTTAGCTAAATTGGTAAAGAATGTTCGCCTTGAGCATTGCACTCTTTTAAAGAATTATGTGTATGAGATCAAATTGACAACAGTAACTCTAAAGCATAGATGAGAAGTTTAGGGAGCAGCATGTCTAAGTCAATGGTGGTGAAAGAATATGGATAGAGATAGCAAAAACGGTGACACAATGTGAAGAATGTAGCCAGTGTCACTGAACTGTACATGTAGAAATTGTTGAATGGGTGTATGTTCTGCTGTGTATCTTTTCACAAAAAACAAAATAAGCGTTTTTTTTTAAAGGCTGGCTCCTTATTATTGTATCTTGCATTCCTGCGCTGACTATTCACACTCTGGTTGGCCTCCAGTAGGATATGTAATATATTTCATCAATTCTTTTCACACTTTAAAAAACAAAAACAAAAAACCCAGTGCCGTCAAGTCGATTCCGACTCATAGCGACCCTATGAAATCTCTGAAATCAAGATGCACGTTACAACCGATGACATGCCACAAACTTTAATCAGCAGCCTTTTCTTCTCAGTGGTACATATCTGGGTGGCTCCCAAATGATGGCATCTCAGATTTAATGAAATAGAGTATAAAGTTTTCTAATCATTAAATCATTCATGTGACATGAACAAATACTTACAAATCGTCTATTTGCATATCTGACACGGTAAAGAATAATACTTGATGTATTAGTGTATGACTTTCTGAAAACTGAAAACAAGATAGAAGTGTAACACTAAAGAAAAATCTGAGTAATGAATGAGTAAAAAAATTGAATTTGAGCACTGAAATAAAAAATGTTTACAAATTATAAAATCCTACCAAGAATCTATAAAGTTCTAACAAGAACGAAGAGGGAGATCACTTAGTTCTATCAAATAAAATAAAAATATCTAAAACCACATCCCCAAACAATAGCATACAACAACAAACTTCAAAAAGTTTTAACTTTGAAATTTTACTGAGAGGAAAACATCTTATTACTCACAAAGTCAATTACTTTACATTTCAATTCTGTAAAACATTTATTTATAAAGTGATTTATCTTAATAAAGCCTATTTCATCCAAAATAAGCCAATATCTCCACAAAGTCACTCACTGGCATGCGTTCTGTCACACCTCCAATCTTAAAGTTCATCGTGGATCTCACTGTCTGGGCACCATAATACTTATCATTTGGGACCTTGAGTTCACCGAAAGTGTCATATTCTATCCGATAGGAATTCTGGCTCGCCTAAAGACAAGGATAAGACACTGTTACAACTTGAAAAGAAACCAAGTTCCAAAAGCAATAACATCACATCAGCTGTAAGGGCAAAGAAATCTTAGTAAGTACCACAAAGACAAAAGGGGCTAAAATTCCATTTGGGTCCTCATTCTACTCCCTCCTCCTCTAGCTCTTTTCTTGGGAAATTTTTCTCACACAAATTTATTAATGTAGACGCTGAAGATGTAGAATTCACATAATAAACAAATGATCTTTTCCAATTTATATGCTTATTATAGGTCAAGCTTTGGCCAATTCAATGTACTTACATTAATGTTTATTTTACCGGGGACTTTAAAAAATATTCTAGAGATGATACTTTGAAATTCATAAATGTCACATATTTAAAGAAAGCTTAACTGTGGTCTACAAATATTATGCATGAGAGATAGCATAGTATCATACAAACAGTCCAGGCTTTGAAGTCAGAAGGTCCAACACTTAGCAACTGTGTCCCCTTCAGCAAGTCATCTTTTCCCATCTCTAAATCAAATGGACAGATGAGAGAAGATGGACTAGATCAGTTCTTAAACTTTTCGGGGGTGATACAACCATTTAAGAATCTGATGAAGCATCTCATAACATGGAAGGATCTGGATGGCACGAAAGGATATACTGTATGAGACCACTACCAGCAAAAACTCATGGAATGGTTTATACTCAAAAAGAAACACTCTTTGATGGTTACGAGGGAGGGGAAGGGTGGGGATGGAAAAACACTAAATAGACAACAGATAAGTGGTAACTTTGGTGAAGGGTTAAGATAGTACACAATACAGGGGTAGCCAACACAACTTGTACAAGGCAAGGTCATGGAAGCTCCATAAATACATCCAAACTCCCTGAGGGATCAAATCGCTGGGCTGAGGGGTGTGGGGACCATGGTCTAGGTGAATATCTAGCTCAACTGGCATAACGTAGTTTACAAAGAAAATGTTCTACACTGTACTGTAATGAGTAGTGTCTGGGGTCTTAAAAGCCTGTGAGCAGCCGTCTAGGATACTCCACTGGTCTCACCCCTTCAGGAGCACAGAAGAATGAAGAAAACTAAAGATACAAGGGAAAGTCCAAAGGACTAATGGACTACATCTACCATGGCCTCCACCACACTGAGCCCAGTACAAGTAGATGGTGCCTGGCTACCACCACTGGCTGCTCTGACAGGGATCACAACAGAGGGTCCCGGACAGAGCTGGAGAAAAACGTAGATCAAAGTTCTAACTCAAAAAGAAAGACCAGGCTTGCTGGTCTGACAGACTGGAGAAACCCCGAGATCATGGCCCCTGGACACCTTATCAGCTTAGTAATGACGTCACTCCCTGAGGTTCACCCTTCAACCAAAGATTGGACAGGTCCAGAAAACAAAACGAGACTAAAGGGGTACACCAGCCCTGGGGCAAGGACTAAAAGGCAAGGCATGAGGGGGCAGGAGAGCTGGTAATAGGGAACCTAAGGTTGAGAAGGGAGAGTGTAGACATGTCGTGGGGTGCTTAACCAATGTCATAAAACAATAAGTATACTGTTCAATGAGAAACTAGTTCTGTAAACCTTCATCTACAGTACAATAAAAAAAAGAATCTGAGGAAAGCTATGGATCCTTTCTCTAGAAAAATTAACATAATAACATCTACAGAAAATTTTACCTTTAATTTTCAGTGGTTTACTAACATCTTGAAGCCAACCCTTCACCCAGAATAAAGACCTATGGGCCCAAAGATCCTTTGAGGGCTAACTTGGGATCCTATGAAGTATATTAACTTGTACTATTAAAAATAATTAATAATAGCCCCCAACATATTTTATAACACTGTATACAATACTTATTATAAAACACTAGAAATTTGGGATTTACATATAATACTTTAAAACTGAAGAGACTTCAGAGAGATACACAGAGATTTAATACATTCACCTTGCATTAATTATGAAATAAATATTATCAGAGGATTCAAAGATATATATTTTGAAATCTCTAACCAAGTAATTTTGTTTTAATAAACAGTCCTCTAAGAAGGAAATTTTAATTTGTAGTTATCTCCTGGGCCTAGGAAGATTCAGGAAACCCTTCACATGTTATAAAGCTTTTTAGACTGCATGAAAGGAAAAGCATCATTGGATCTAAGTAGAAATCTAGGAACATAACCAATAAAGTACATTTTTCTCCCACGGCTAAAATGATGCACAGGACTGGCCTAGGCCAAAAAGAAGAAGTAGATAATAATAAAAGTAATCCTAACTCGGTATCTATAGAGCTATATAACAAACATTTTTCCCCGCATTGCCTTATTTGACTTTCACAACTACCCCAGGAGAGTTTACCACTACCACTCCCACCTTCAAAGAGACCCTAAGGCTAAAAGGAAAGAATAAATAACTTCAACACATCACCCAGGTAGCATGCGGGAGGGCCTGGACTCAAACCACTCTGATAGGCTCCAAAAGCTCTTGGATTCACTTTTCTGTTACCACCTCAGTAAGTCTGGAAACTGGGGCAGTAACTCCAGATAAGCTCACATGAAACCCTTGAATTGCACACCTACCCTGTAAAATAAAAGGCACTGAAGATGTGTGGTTGAGGTATTTCTCTAGTGAAGCTCAGTTATACTGATACCACTGTACATCCAACTTGCCTACCACCCTTTAAGCCAAAGGCAGCTGGGACTTTGTATCTCAAATAAAAATATTTTGCATTGTGACACCTGTTTTGAGTATTCTAAGTAAATATCCTTGTATGTAAAAATATACTTTGGTCCAATAACACTAGCGATGACAGCAGTAGTACTGAGTACTGAGAACACTAGGTTCTTCTTTCTGTCCATCACCTTGTTATAAGAGAGCAAAAAAGGTGCCACCTACAAAGAACAGGGACTAGCTTTTGTCAGTTGTTTGTGAAATCAGTCTCAAGTCCTTACATTTACATCATCACTCTTTGCATTCAAAATCATTACATTTGCATTATAAAACAATGATAATTTTGGTCCTAAATAACAGAAGGAGACAGGAAAGCTGGTAATGGAGAACCCAAGGTGAGGGGAGAGTGTTGACAGGTCATGGGTTGGCACCCAGTGTCACAAAATGATGTGTTTATTGATTGTTTAATGAGAAACTAATTTGCTCTGTAAAGCTTCATCTAAATTATTGGGGGAAAAAAACAGGTGGATACGATAAAGTTCTGATTCATTCAAAGTCAGTTGAAAAGATTCAAATCATTAGTAAACCTGAGCAATATACTTCAGCCTAAACCTTAAAAATTTTTTAATAAAAAAATAACAGCCTCAATCAAACCCTAGGATTTTAGCACTAATCATTAGCATAACGCAGAAGTCAACTGCACTGAAATCACAACCTCGTCAAACACGTAAAATTCTACTTCCTATCTTCACAATGGAGCCCTAGTGGAGCAGTGGTTAAGAGCTACAGCTGCTAACCAAAAGGTGGGCAGTTCGAATCCACCAGCCACTCCTTGGAACCCCTATGAGGCAGTTCTACTCTGTCATTTAGAGTTGCTATGAGTTAGAATTGAATCGATCGCAAAAGAATCTCGTAATGTGTGTGTGCCTTAGGTGCTGTCGAGTCAGTTCCTAGCGACCTTACGTACAACAGAACAAACGCTGCCCAGTCCTGTGCCAGACTCACAATCGTTGCTATGGTTTTCAATTTTCACACTATGTTTCACCAGTTTGTAGCACAGAAACTCCTGCAGCTGTGCATCACAGAAACCTAAGGCCAATCTATGACTAACAGGACGGTGGAGTTTATGTCCCCCAAACTAAAGCAATCAAAGCCCCCGCTTACAGACTGTTTCATGGGATGTGATCTAAAATACTTCAAAAGACAGAAGGGGATCCAAAGGGAGGTGACAGGCAGTATGTGAAATCCCACTGAAGAAAAGCACTTTGTTTAGACCACTGGCCTTTCCTTTAGGAGCTGCGCACTTAACAACTGTGCCATGAGGGCTCCTTCTATGCACATAAACCAAAAAGACCAAATCCGTTGCTGGTGAGTTATTTCAACTCCTAGCGACCCTACAGGACAGAGTAGAACTGCCCCATAGGTTTCCAAAGAGCGTTTGGTAGATTCAAACTGCCGGCTTTTTGGTTAGCAGCTCAGCTCTTAACCATTGTGCCACCAGGGCTCCCTACGCAGTGTCTTATTCACAGGACCCGATATATAGAAGGCTTCAATAAATATGTTACGTTTTTATGGTAAAGCTGGGTTTATGTGAATTTCTCATCACTAACACCAGGAAGAACTTTTAACAAAATCAATACAGAAATTTTGGAGCAAAGAGAGAAGGTTAAAGAAGGATGTGTTTAGAATTACGAAAAAAAAAAAAACTTCATCTGATGATCTGACGCTAGCTAACATTACAACCCTAAGAGCAAGGGAGTGCTCATTTGTTTGTTTTTTAATTATTTATTGTGCTTTAAGTTTACAGATGAAGTCAATCTCTCATACAAAAAGTTATACACCCCTTGCTATGTACTCCTAACTGCTCTCCTCCTAATGAGACAGCACACTCCTCCTCTCCGCCCTGTATTCCCTGTGTCCATTCAGCCAGCTCCTGTCCCCCTCTTCCTTCTCATCTGGCCTCTGGACAGGAGTTGCCCACATAGTTTCATGTGTCTACTTGAGCCAAGAAGCTCACTCCTCACCAGTATCATGATCTGTATTATAGTCCAGTCCAATCCCTGTCTGGAGAGTTAGCTTTCGGAATGGTTCCAATCTTGGGCTAAAAAAGGGTCTGGGTACCATGACCTCCAAAGTCCCTCTGGTCTCAGACCATTAAGCCTGGTCTTTTTACGAGAATTTCAGATCTGCATCCCATTGCTCTCCTGCTCCATCAGGGGTTCTCTGTTGTGTTCCCTGTCAGGGCAGTGATCAGTGGTACCCGGGCACCATCTAGTTCTTCGGGTCACGGCTGATGTAGTCTCTGGTTATGTGGCCCTTTCTGTCTCTTGGGCTCATAATTACCTCATGTCTTTGGTATTCTTCATTCTCCTTTGCTCCAGGTGGGTTGAGACCAATCGATGCATCCTAGATGGCCACTTTCTAGCATTTAAGACCCCAGACGCCGCACATCAAAGTGGGATGCATAATGTTTTCTTAATACATTTTGTTATGGCAATTCACCTAGGTGTCCCCCGAAACCATGGTCCCCAGACTCCTGTCCCTGCTACTCTGGCCTTCAAAGTGTTTGGTTGTATTCTGGAAACATCTTTGCTTTTGGTTTAGTCCGGGAGTGCTCATTTTTTAACATTTGCTCCAAAGGGATAGATTCAGGAGTTTTCAGTCTCATTTTCCCTTTACACAAAATACTTTTTTTTTTTTTTAAAGGCTCTTAAATTGTTAGAGCAGGGAGTTCCAAGAATATAAAACATCCCTCATTTTGTAGTTTCAGGTATAGTGACACCATCAAATTATCTTAAAGTTTATAGTCTAGGAAAATTCTTGGCATTTTCAAAGACCTGAGATGGGTGCATTTATTTAAAGTGCGTTTCTACAGTCAAAGGCTGTCAAGGTACTTTCACATGTATAATCTTGCTGAGTAGCTGTAATTATTTCTATTTTACATGAAGAAACAGACAACTTGCTCAAAGTAGTGGAGTGGAATTTGAAAGCACATCTCTGACTGCAAAGCTCATACTACACCATATTAAACAGCAGAGAATTGTAACTCTCCCCTAAATCGCCGTAAATTTCTTAAACTTTTCCTAACAATATACACAGGAACGTAAGTATCTAAAGCTTTTTAAAGCCTCAATTACTGAAGGGTTAATAATAACTCAGCATGTCAGAACTTCAACCTGGACCTTCAAGTCCCTTAGCTTCTATTAATGAAAAGTGCTCATTCAGCAATAGTTAGGTCGTACTCAACCTCCTCGAACACGCTTCAGAATACGAGACCGAAGTTTAAGAATTTCAGGGTTTTACAAAAGTTAAGTGAGGAAAAACTACATTCAGCCTAACAAAATGAATCGGCGATTTCACAAGTAAAATCTTCAAGTTCCTGAGATCTTTCAACCCCACCTGCAGGGCTGAAAGCAGTTCAGCGCTCTCCGTGGCGCCAGCTCAGAGGCGACTGGAATAACCCTCTGCCCGGGACCGGCCCGCAAGGCCCAGCTACGGGGGTCGGGGAGAGGCAAGGAGCCACCCCAGCCTCCCCTCACCCGGCACTGGCTGGGGCCTTCTGCACTGGCAGAACGGAGGCAGTAAGCGCCGGTGAGGTAGACGGGCTACCCCGAGCTCCCCAGCCTTGGCTCGGCCTTCGGGCCTCCGCGGAGAGGCCAGGAGCGGGCCCGGAGGACCCTCACCGGCAGCAGCCTCTCCTCCCCAGGCGTTCCCCGGGCCGGAGGCTCCCACCCCGCGCTGCAGGAGGCGCCGCGGCCGGGAGGCCTGCCACGCCGGCGCGGGCGCGAAGCCCACTGCCGGGTTCGGCCAGGACGCCCGGGGAGTCCCCCCCGCCAGCCCGCGGGCCGCCAGCAGGAGGCTGAAGGTCACCGCGCGAAGGCCGGGGACGGGCGGCCTGCGCTCACCATTCGAGCAGCGTTCGGGGGCCGGGATGGGAGGCCGGCAGAGCCACCGAGGCCGGGAGCGGAGCCTGGGGCTGCAGGCCGCACGAGGCGATCCTGGCGCGCGAGGAATCGGAGCGCTCGGCTCATTTCGCCGTATTAGCGTGGGTAGGTCTCTGGGTGTGTGTGGCCACGCCTCCACGCTAGCTGTCAGAATCTTTCCGGCCAGCCGATCCTCCGCTCTTACCCAATCAACAGCCACAAAATGGGCGGGACCAATGGTGAATAACCAATAAAGAGTGAGGAGGCGGGCGTTTGAAACCTCGGATTCATGGGAAACTACTGGGAAGGGTATTATGGGAAAGGGAGTTTATGCTATTCTTTGAGCCAGTTTGGTTGTGGTATCTGGCTGATAGAGGGTGAGACTACTTATTGTTGAGTCAGTTGGTGTTTGGTTGGTGAAATAACTTATAGTTATCATGTGATCACTTACTACATGTTCTTTTTGTTGGAAAGTTTTTTTTATTTCTTCCAGATTATATCTTCCATGTAGAAATTTTGGAGAGCATAGCAAAGTATAGCGAATTAAATAGGAGTATTCCTAATCCCACCACTTAAAGATAAAATAACCGCTTGTTTCTCTTGTTGTTTTGAGGTCTCTACAATTTCCTTTCTCTTCACGACATGTAATCTCAAAAGTGTTTTTTAAAGTATGCAGTGTGGGAGATGTCCACAATTACAGGTGATTTAAAATGTTTTATTATTTGCATTTAGGTTCTTAAAGTTTTCTGTATGGATAACATACATTTTTCAACTTAAAAAGTCATATTGTTTTAATATAATAGGTGGTGGTAAAAAGTAGGAACTAATAAAAAAAATTGCACCTGAACCCAATTCTGTCTCCTGTCTTCACCTTTCTATTACTTGGAACCAGATGACAGCTAATCAAGAAGAACCATTGAATGATGGTCTAGAAGTCAAAAGTCCAGAACCTGGGAAGCCACACTTAGACGAGTCAGTGGTTCTGTGAAAACTCTTGGTAACACTCTTTATGTTATATTGTAGCTTGTGTATTTGACTCATATATATTTAAAATGTGAACATTTGAATGAGAGAGCATAATAATTGAGCTATAATCAAAACACTCTGGAAAACCCACTGAATTCTTGGTATCTCAGATATCAACTGATGATTCAAAAATTACTGAAATACTTAATGAAAAATGAACCAAGGATGATGCAGAAGGTCGAATAAAGGGGGGGAAAATCAAAATAAAAAAAAAGTAATGGTTTTAGGAAACAATGAACCATCTATCCCATATGTTTACACTTTCAGTATTACAAGGCAAACAACACTTTTAATATGAAGATAAAAAAATTTTTTTTTTAGATAGTTTGTTATTATTTAACAAAACTATAGAAACTGTCATTTTCTGGGAATTAGAATCATTACTAGAAAATGCTAACATTTTGATGCACTTGCTTCATATTCTTTGTAATATGAAAGATATAAAACACCACTAATAAAAATATAAGAAATGGAGTGGCCTTCGCTACTCTCATTCCCAAGAACTGTCATGATTTTGATATGTATCTTCTGAGTATATCTTTTGCTTCATATTGATATTCAAACAATGGTTTTAAAATTTTACTTTAACATTTTTCTGTTTTATGACTCAACACTGTGTTTTCAAGGTCTACCTATAATCTTTTTAACTTAATGCTATTCCATCACATAAATTTAATTCATTTTATTTATCACTTTTTCTTAATTATCTTATTAACTTAATAATATTTCATCACATGAATATAAAACATTTTATTTATCCAGTTTCTTAATGAAGGGCATTTTTTGCTGTTACACATGGTGCTTCAGTGAACAGAAGTTTATCATTTCTTTGTAGATTGTCTATTTGTTGAGTAATGTCCCTCTTTATTTATTGGTGTTTGTTATTCTAAATTTTTTTTTTTAGTACTGTTATTTATATACCAGTTTTCTACTGGTTATTATTTGACTGATGTATATTTCTCATTTTATTTTAGACAATTTCTTTTTATTTTGTTTTGAGTGTATCTCCTGTTTCTACCACACAGTATAACTTTTTAAAAATCCAAATCAATAGCCTTTTTTAAAAAATGCACTATTTTACTTCTTTTTAACAATCTCCTTCTGACACATATTATGTTCCAGGAATTTTTCTAAGCACTTTACATGTATTAATTCACTTAACACTCAAGACACCCCTGCAAGGTATGTCCTATTATTATTTCTGTTTATAGAAGAGAAAATTGATGGCCAAGATCATCCACCTGGCCCAGTATCTTAACTATTTTGTAAGGCATGTTGTGAGATTTATTTTCTGTATCATTATTAATATTTCTCAGGAAATAGTATCAGGCACTGCAGAATGATTGAAAATAATTTTTTAAGTAAGTAAATAAACAGGTCGTGGCATATTCCATTTTGCAAAGAGGTGAGTTTAATTACCTTCCCCTTGAATTTGGGCTAGCCTTATGACTCACTAATAGCCAATAGAATCTAAGAGAAATGACTTCTGAAGCCAGGTCAGAAAACACCCTGCTGTTTCCCCATGGTTCTAGTGGGATATTTGCTCTGCACTAAGCCAGCCACCACGCAAAATATTTGACTACTGTGAGACCATCATGCTTAATCAGTCACCTGTAGGTAGTCAAGTCAACAGCACTAGCTGACACCCACCGTCAGCCCTCAGCCATGTGAATAAGCCATCTTGATGTCCAGCCCAGATTGACTCACATAATGGGAGTTCACAGATAGGGCAGTTTCCAGATTAGATAATCTTATTGTTGTACTTTTATATCTCTGCTGTTCTTTTGGTTCTACCCCTTTCCTTGTGTAGGCTTCATGTTCAGCTGTTAACAAGATGACTGCAGCAATTCCAGATCTCACATATGCACATAATAACTTCCAGTGAACAGGAGCAAGCATTCTATCCAGAAACTCTCAGAAGAATGAGAAAGAGCTTTCCCGGAAAAAAAAAAAAAAATTTTTTTTTTTTTTGAAGCCCTTTGCAAATATCTTATCAAGTCTCATTGATCCAAATTGGGTCACGTGCCCTTCCAAAGTAATCACTGGCAAAGGAGACTGGAATAACCTTGAACTAGCAGGCTCACTGCTAGGCTTAGATATGGAGTCAGGTTTCCCTGAGATAAATAAGTTACACAGTGAAGGGGTAAATAAAACAAAGGGGGGGTGCTCTTTTAGGAGGTGTGAAGGTAGTTACAGATATGAGTAGAAAACCTTGTTAGATACCCCTGGTGCCCCAAATGGCCAATCTCAACCAACCTGTGATTTCTGCCCCATAGGTTTTCCTATGGGAGTCCTAGGCTATAATCTTTACGGGAGCAAACCGCCACATCTTTCTCTGGCAGAGGGGCTGGTAGGTTGAAACTGCTGACCTTTTGAGTTGTAGCCTAGTGCTTAATTATTGTACCACCAGGACTCCTGGTGTTTGGCTTTCATCATATCCGCCTAGAGACAATTTCGGAGCCCTGGTCACACAACAGTTAAGAGCTTCAGCTGATAACCAAAAGGTTGGCAGTTCAAATCCACCAGCTACTCCTTGGAAACCCTATGGGGGCAGTTCTACTCTATGAGTTGGAATCGACTCCACAGCAACAGGTTAGAGACAATTGCAGTAGGTTGCTGTTTACACAACCTGCTCCCTATATTATCCTGCTCCAATCCATACCACATGCCTCTACCCACATAATGTCTCTAACATACAAGGCTGGTTTAGTCCCTTTATCACTTAGTATAGCTCTGGTGGCTCTCCGTTGTCTATTAAATTCGAACTCCTGTCATGGCATAAGGAGCCCTGATGGTGCAGTGGTTAAAGCGCTCACCTGCTAACCAAAAGGTCAATGGTTCAAACCCACCAGCCACTGTGTGGGAGAAAGATGTGACAGTCTGCGTCCATAAAGATTACAACCTTGGAAACCCCAGAGGGCAATTCTACTCTGTCCAACAGGTCACTATGAGTCAAGATGGCACATAACAACAACAACATTCTCTGACTTCCAGATAACGTTGGTGGCTTAAGCCTTCATCTGTCAAGATAACCATTTTGGTTTCCCCCTTCACCCAATTTATTTATTCACTCACTCATTCAATAAATATTTATTAAGTGCTTACTATGTACCAGGCACAGTTTGATGCTTGAGGATAGGGCAATGAATAAAATAGACCCAGTTTTTGCCCTCATGGAGCTTATAGTCTAAATGGGGAAAATGTCCTTAAAAATAAATAAATAAATAAAATTTATATATCATAATTGTGGCAAGTGCTACAAAGAAAAACTAGCAGATAAAACAGACAGCCCTGTTAAGTGGAAAATTATATTATTAAAATCCTTAGTATTGAATTCTCTTCGCATTCTGAAATAAATTCTATTTGGTAGTTGTTCTTTAAACAGAATACTGGATTTGATTTATTAATGTCTTTTTAACATCTTGGAATATCTAGAAATGAAATTAGTTTTTTTTTTTTTGTAATTATTTCAGGTTTTGGTACAGTGTTGTACTAGCTTCATTTAATGAACTGGGGAGCTTTCTATTTTGTTTGCTCTGAAACAATTTAACTTAGGAATTCTCTTCCTTAAAAGTTTGAATGACTTCTTCCGTAACTGCCTAGACCTAGAACCCTTTGAGAGTATAATTTTTTGGTGAATTTTTCTATTATTTCAATTTTTTAAAAGATTTTCTGCCTCTACTTGAGTCAATTTTGGTAATTTATATTTTCCTAAAAAACTATCAATTTCATGGAGATTTAGATTTTTATTAGCATAAAAACCAAAACCAACCCCTTTGCCACTGAGTCAATTCCAACTCATAGCAACCCTATAGTATGGAGTAGAACTGCCCTGTAAGGTTTCCAAGAAGCAGTTGGTGGATTTGAGCTGCCCACCTTTTGGTTAGCAACGTGAGCTCTTAACCACTGCACCACCAGGGCTCTTTTATTAGCACAGTGCTATACAATTAAATCTTGTAATTTAAAAATGTACTTTACTTATGTCTCTGGTATCATTATTAAAAATACAGATGTATGTTCTCATTCTCTGATATTTTTCTCTCTACAGTTGCTGGTGTCTGTTCTATTCCATTGTGTTTTTGTGAATGATCAACTTTCTGTTAAATCTGGTATTTATATGGGTACCCACCAACCCAGTGCCATTGAGTGGATTTCGACTCATAGCGACCCTATAGGATGGAGTAGAACTGTAGGGGCTGATAAATCATAACCAATTCTAAATTTGTTTCATTTAACTTTGTTAAATTTTATTGGTACCAACTAAAAGTACCCTTTGAATAGTAAGAAATGAGAGACAGGGAAGTAGTTGGCAAAGACACCCCTGCTTCTCTTCAGTGTCCAGAACGGTACAGCGGCCAGTTTGAAACCAATCTCATCTGTCAAGTAGTCAAACATCCAGTGGATACTCAATGGAGTTAGGGTCATTTAGGCCTCTAAGAGGGTTTATGTTTTTATACTGCTCAACTCAAACCTGAAAAAAAAACAAACTTATGGCTGTTGAGTCTATTCTGACTCATAGCAACCGTATGGGATAGAGTAGAACTGCCCCACAGGGTTTCCAAGCCTGTGAATCTTTATGGAAATGACTGCCACATCTTCCTCCCATGGAGCGGCTGGAAGGTCTGAACCTCCAACCTTTTGGTTAGCAGCTGAGCGCATTAACCACTGTACCACCAGGGCTCCTTCTGCTCCACCCAATAGTCTTTAAATCCTTGTCTAACATTTCTTTAAAGGGAGTAGGAAGAAATTGATTTTCTGTTATTATCAGGACTTTTTGGAGAAATTGCTGATTCCGGGACTGGGGCAGGAAATAAGATGAACCTGTGGACGTATGTCAAAGGGATACAGGAGCCAACTGAAAGAGCTCCCGATGGACAAAACTGAAACAATATGAACAATAAATAAATAAAGTACTACTGGGATTGGAGCCCTGGTGGCGCAGCAGCTAAGAGCTCAGCTGCCAACCAAGAGGTCAGCAGTCCGAATCCACCAGCTGATCCTTGGGAACCCTCTGAGGCAGTTCTACTCTGTGCTGTAGGGTTGCTGTTAATCGGAATCAACTCCACAGCAACGGGTTTGATATTTTTTGTTGTTGCTTAGTACTGGATTATTACCTAAATTATAAAATAAATACCCATAAGTCTATACTGATATCAGTAAATTAAAAATAAACTAGTTAATAAATAAATAAATGTCCCATGCAGAAAAATTCCAATTTATGGAGATACTCATGCATTCAAGGAGGTGAAGCATAACTCCCCATTCCTTAAGGATCAGCTGTGCTTAGTGACTTTCTTCCAAAGAGAACCTGGAGAAACCTGATAAACACTCTTTCAGCCAGGTGATCAAGATTAGCATTAACAATAAATAAGTCATATTGACAGTAGGTGCTCTTGATCTCATGTGATGATGATGACACTTCATCTCTGTGGCTTTCCTCTCCAAAACCGATAACCCCAATCATTAGAAAAATATTAGAGTAATCCCATTTGAGTGACATTCTACAAAATACCCGATCAGCTTTCCTCAAAACAGTCAAGGTCATCAAAAATAAGGACAGTCTGAAAAATCGTCACAGCCAAGAGGAGCCTAAAGAGACATGACAACGAAATGTAGTGGGTATCTTGGATGGGATTCTGGTACAGAAAAAGAGTACCTGGTAAAATCTAAGATAGTGTTGTTCTTGTTGGCTGCCATCAAGTCAGTTCTGACTCATAGCAACCCTACGTACAACAGAAACAAACACTGCTCGGTCCTGCACCATCTTCACAATCATTGTTATGCTTGAGCGCATTGTTGCAGCCACTACGTCAGTCCTTCTCGTTGAGAGTCTTTCTCTCTTTCACTGACATTCTACCAAACGTGGTGTCCTTCTCCAGGGATTGGTCCTTCCTGATAACATGTCCGAGGTATGTGAGACGAAGTCTCGCCATTCTTGCCTCTAAGGAGCATTCAGGTTGTACTTCTTCAAGACAGATTTGTTCATTCTTTTGACAGTCCATGGCATATTCAATATTCTCGGACATACCAAAATAGTGTTTTATAACTGAATCTTGTAATTTAAAAATGTGCAACTTTACTTATGGTTGTATCTCTGGTATCATTATTAATAATACACTAAAGAAAAGTGAATAAAGTATATACATTAGTTAGTAATGATGTATCAATATTGTCTCATTAATTGCAACAAATATACTGCACTAATTAATGTAAGATGTTAATAATAGAGGTAATTGGGTGTGGGTATAGAGACACTCTCTGTACTATCTTCACAACTTTTGTATAAATCTAAAACAATTTGAACATGAAAAGTTAATTTTAAAAAAACCAATAGTCTTATCTAGGTACAATACTGAAATGCCAGGTACAATTAGTTATATTTAAGAAAAACATGTTTATTTTTATTAAAATATTATTTTTAAAAATTAGAGCTATGTTACGTGTAATATAAATTCTTGAAATTTTTATTTCATGTAAAAGTTTTACTCCTAACTGGACAGTGTTGGTCCCTCAAACTTTTTAAGAATAGAGGCAAATTATAGCAAAAGAGTTTATACTTACTCAAAATATGGTTTGAAGTACTTGCTTTCATGTCAGCAAAATATTTCCCACTTCTCTACAGCTCTTGCTTTTCTTCAGTGTTCTTTTTTGGTTTTCTGCAATAGAGACATTAAACAGCTTAAAACTTAAATTATAAATTAAATCTTTTATTCAACATTCATAGCATTATGCCACATGGTATTCATTTTCAGCTGACTTTGCTACTCTTGAGGGAATTTCTTCAGCTTAGTTTCAGGCTGGTCTCAATGTTACTTATGTGGTCTGTAGTTGTACTGTGTCACTTTTAGCTTTGTTCCTGTGTGGTGAACTGTTAAGGTGTTCAGCTGCTAACTGAAAGATTAGGGATTCGAGTCCACACAGAGGTGCCTTGGAAGAAAGGCCTGGCTGTCCATTTCCAAAAAATCAGCCATTGCAAACCCTATCGAGCACAGTATAACACTCGGAAAACATGGGGTCTCCTTGAATTGGAACCGATTCCATGGCAATGGGTGGTGGTGGCCACTGGAGAGAACAACGTTTTAAATTTTATTCTTTGTTTTTATTTACACTCTGCCTGCTGCAAGGAGATTAAGACCAATTTGCATTCATTCCTTATGTAAGGAGTCCTGGGTGAAAATCTCTGTTTACTAGGACTTCATTTCCAATTTAGTCCAGGAGTATTTGGTTGCTTCTTACTTGAATGGCACCTTGCTTTGTGCCTGTCTGGCCCACCCCTTTCTATGTCTCTCAGCTCAGTGAGCCATCTCTGTTTGCTTCTGCTTTTACATCCTGAGTATACTGCATAATGGTTTTAGAGAACACGTAACCGTGACTTAAAAAAAAAAAAATTGCCAAGTGTTGCTCTAGTCTTCTGGGACTTACTTTTCTCACCCTTAATTTCCTGTAACTTCTGGTTGTGGTCGGGGTAAGGCAATCTGATCCTACTACTAAAAGTAGAGAAAAGGCCATCATTACTTGGAGGTTGTCAGGGAAGGAAGCCCAGTTCATCTCACATTTTCCCAGGACAATTGGTATTTTCTAGAAATCAAGTCATGGCTCTACTTGCCACCTTTTTATTTTCTTCTGGCTTTGGAACGTGCTTTTTTGTGTGTTCATTTCTTCCTGTTTAATTTTGGCTTATTTTGTATTTCTTTTTTCCAACTTCCTGATTTGAAGCCTAGTTCAGGGTTTCCCAAAGTGTGGAATGTAAAGCACTCTTGGTACCCAGGAATACGACATTAAATAACAGTAAATATCATACCATTTCAATTTTCTTTCAGCCCTTCCCTTCGGTAAGGCAGAGTCCTTTGGTGTGCATGTGTGTGTGTTTGCTAGTGTATATTTTATACCTCTCTAATGATGGCAGTGGGTTTTTTGAATGTCTGGGAGGAAACCCTAGTGGTATAATGGTTAAGTGCTACGGCTGCTAACCAAAAGGTCAGCAGTTCAGATCCACCAGGTGCTCCTTGGAAACTGTGGGACAGCTCTACTCTGTCCTATAGGGTTACAATGAGTCAGAATTAACCCAAAGGCAGTAGGTTTGGTTTTTGGTTTACTGTCTGGGAAAGCCTTTGACTATAGTTCTTCTGTAGGTACAGAATTCAGCTACAACTTAGTATTTATTTGTATGTTCCCCTTCTGTTTACCGGTGACACTCATTTCCTATATGCAGCAGCAATATAAAGTTCCATTTTTTATTTAAATAAAATGTATATCAAATTGAAATAAAATATTAAATTGTGAATGTGCTACATAACTGACTGAAACAATGGCTTAGTTCATTTATTTTCTTACTAAAAATGTATTTAAAAGTCTTTGAATTAATGGTTGACATTATGCACCTTCATTTTAGCAAGCAACCTTTTATCTACGTAAAATAAATGATTTTATCTTACTTACTTTTTTTTTTTAAACTTTGAACCTTGTCTGGTAATGATATTGACCTGCTTTCTTCTTGTTGACATTTCATGAATTGCTTGTGTTTCTGTTTTACTCTGCTTTCTGTTCAAGTATGGAACTCAATGAGCTGCTGTGTGGAACTGGTGGACAATGGAATGGTTTTCTGTCTTCTCTGTTTTAAATCTCAACACCTTGTTGACAAACTTGATAGAAAAGTTCAAATCTTATCAGTCAGAATATTCTCATTATGCTAAGTAAATATTTTGAAGATTCTAATTTAGAATACCTCTCAACCTGGAAGATTACTAAGGGGTTTCTTAGTAGAACTATTGGAAGATACACTTGTAAAATCAACCACAAAAAAATTGAAGAGAAGGAAAATAGGAGAGAAAAGTGAATAAAATCAGAGGAATAGCCCAGTAAGTATATCAAACATCTGAATATTGTTGAAAAACGAAGTAGAAGAAACCATAAAATAAACTGAAGAAAATATATTAGAACTAGCAGATATGAGTGTTTGGAATAAAAGACTTTCAAGCACCCAGAACAATGGAGAATACAGATGAGTACAAGTCATGTTACTGAGAAATGTTAGAACACAGGAGGCAAAAGGAAGAGCCTAGAAGCACCCAGAGAGAAGAATAAATAAGTTACACTAAAGATTAAAATGATTAAGGCTCCTCGACAGCAACAGTAAAGCTGGAGTACAGTTGAGTGAGGGCTTCAAAAAAAAAAAAAAAAAAAAAACCTTAGTATTCTATACCCAGCCAAATCAACTGGGAAGATAGAAATATTTCAAATATGCAAGGTCTCAAAAAATTTACTTCCAACTCTTTTCCAAAAAACCCTGGCACATGTGCCCCACAAAAATTAGAAAGGAAACCAAAAAAGACGAAGATAAAGAAAAAAAAAAGAGCTTCAGAAAACAGAGGCTCCTATCCGGAAGAAAGACATGGAAAATTCCCCAGATGAGAATACGACAGCTGTGCCCTTAGCACAGAGAAGACCACCCAAGATTAGAGCAGGTTAGACCCTCCAGGAGCTCTTTCTTCACAGAGACAAGATATTGATGCCTTAAATGAACTGACAAGAGATTAGATCATTGGGGGAGAACCTGGGGATTGATTTATGATGAAAAATACACAAAGGAAAAAGTGAGGCAATTATTAAACTGGGAAATCAAACAGTTGAGTTTTGCAGGAAAGGAAAACAATTATTTGAATGACCATAACTATAGTAAGTAAAATACTGAATATTGCTTTAACCAATTTTATGATGTAACTATACTGAAACAATGGGGAGATGTAAAAGATTTAGGGAGACATAATAGTAAGTGGTGAAAGAGTACTGATCCTCATCTTCAATAGTGGAAAGTCACTAGACCTAAAGCCAGGAACTACCAAAAAAAAAGAAAGAAATGGTTATATCAGCATGTTATTTGGAAATATGGAGGTACCTAGCCAGGAGTTGAACATGTGACCTCCGTGGAGGGACAAATGGCAGAGAGGTAGCGGGGGGAATCACTGCTTATGTTGAATGTCTTGTAGAAGTTTTTGAATCTTGAATGTGCACGTATAATAATTTTGAAAAACATGAAAATTAACAACAAAATATGTAAACTAACCTCTTTCCCCATTCCTCAAGAAAAAGAAAGAAAAAATCGGTTCCTCTACTAATGTGCGGATTTTCATCCCCTCTCAAGAGCATTGTCCCTTTCGTTTTCCACCCTTATTCCAACATTGTTAGTTTATTTCTCTTTATGGAGCCATTCCCATAAGCTAATACAGTAACCTTACTGTGTTAACTCCCGTATTTAAAACAAAAAACCCTGTCTTGATTTTGCATCACACTCCAGCTCCCTCCCCACTTCTAGGACAGGTTTGCTCACTGCCTTCATGTCACCTCTCAACCCCTCTTCAACTTATTACATTTTGGCTTCAATATCCATCACACCCTTGTTATTGCTCTTGTCAAGGACACCAATGACCTCTACGTTGCAAATCTGTATTTCCAACAACATTGATGCGATTGACACTCCTTTCCCTTGGAAATATCTCTTTCTTGATCTTTGCAATCTCTATTACATCTATTAGAAACCCTGGTGGCATAATGGTTAAGCACTACAGCTGCTAGAAAAAGATTAGCAGCTCGAATCCACCCAGTGCTCCTTGGAAACTCTATGTGGCAGTTTACTCTGTCCTATAGGGTCGCTATGAGTCAGAATCGACTCGATTGCGACTGGTTTGCTTTTTTTGTTTTTTATCCACCTATTGCTTGTTTCACTACTCCTTCACACTACCTTTTGCCAGCTCCTCACTTCTAATGAGGAATGTCTCAGGATTCAGTCCTAGATGGTCTTTCCTATTTCTTCCTTTAAAAAAATGTTTTAGTTTGATCTCAGTTAGAGAGGATTGAGTTAATCACACTCCTAGGTTTACGGCACAATATAGAGTATAGGATCCGGTCTTATTTAAATACATACATACATTTATTCATCCTCTACTCTTTTTCCTCCTTCACTTCCAGAAAACTATTCGGATGTGCTTATTGTGATACTTTGTTCATATATATCCTTGCAAAATATGGACAGTCGATCTGTGCATTTTAAAAATTTTACGTAAATAGCATCGAGTTATACGTGCTATTCTCTTTCTTAGCCATCTTTTCTGCCATTTCTCTCTCCCTAGGTGAATTATTTATTCCTATGGTTTTCAATACCATTTCTATGCTGATATACTGGTGGTTCCTGTGCGGATCAACAAACCTTCTTTTTCGGCAAGATAATAATGAAAATAAATCAAAATCCTACTTTTCACTTCTCTATTTGACACCAGCTGTACATGCGGCGCTTCTTCCTCTGACCCTAATTACCTGGAGCTAAGTCAGAGCTCCCAGGTTAGAGGACACAGTCCTCCAGATTGTCCAGTAGGCTCAGAACTTCAGGATGCTAGCCACAAGCTTGGGACTCCCCAGGGCGCCCCTGGCTTCTGACCTACTGGCTCCTACTGCTCCTTCAGGTTCGATAATTCACTGGAATGATTCATAGGACTCACTGAAAACACTATACTTACAATAACAGCTGTATTGTAGGAAAAAGTATACAAATGGAGAGAGGCATAGGAAGGATTCCCAACGTGGAGCTTCCTTGGCAAAAAGGGATGCAATTACCCTCCCACATGCGTGAATGTTTTTCACCAACCAGGAAGCCGATGGAGCTTCCGAGAGCCTTCGTGGTGGGCCTGATTACGTAGGCATGACTGATTAAATCATGCCCCCAAGCCCAGGTTGACTGATATCACCAAGTGATCATTGGGGCCTTGCCAGGCTCCACCCCTACCCCCACCACCCAAGGGTCATCTCGTGAGCATAACCTGTCAGGTCTGGTCTGGAAGCATATGGATAACTAGGCATCCTCAATGACTCAGAAATTTCCAAGGGTTTAGAGTTCTCTCTCAGAAACCGAGGACAAAGACCAAATTCTTTGGGTAAAGTTAATATAAACCCACCTTTTGAAACTTACTTTCTCAGCCTAGACTTCTCCGCTAAACTCCAGACTTATATATCTAGCTGTATTTGATATTTCCACTTATTTTATTTAACTCAGTACTCATATCCCAAAGTCAATATATTCCAAACCATAAATCTTGATTGCTACTCCCACCCAGTCTTTTCTACTCAGTAAATGGTACCAACAGCCACCAAGTTATTCATGCTAGAAACCTAGAAGTCTTCTTTGACTCCTCAGCTCTGCCCCCACCCACAAACACATGCATACGCTATATCCAATTTACGGACAAATCCTGGCCATTCTACTTCTAAATTATATCTTGATGCCATCCTCTTTCTTCCCTCTCCACTTCTACCAATATCTACCCATTAATTAAATAAGTTAAAAAAAAAAAAACAAACAGGTAGTACAGATAGTAGTAAATGCAGCAAGGGAAATAAATGTTTAACGAGTGACAGAGGGGTCACTTCTTCTAGATAGGGCCATCAAGCTAGGGATATTGCATTTCAGCGAGACCCAAACAGTGGGAGAGCCAGCATGCAAAGATAGGAGAATATTCCAGGCAGAAGGCTGCAAGTGCAAGAGGTCTGAGTAAATGAGTAAACAATTCTTGAGCAAGCTGAGTTCGTCAAACAAAGTAAGACAATATTCGATCAACTCCAATAGTTTAAGAACGACGAAAACAACAGAGCAAATATTACATTAATTAAACCTCTGATTAATATTAATTCCTTTTCAAAAATTGCTATTATTTCTGATATCGCTGCTCTGTTAAATTTATAAATGCACGCTGAGAGAAGTGGGAAATATTCCTTGTCTCCTGTACAGTATTGTTTCTCTTGGAATCATTCTGTTGTAAGAGCACCTACTTCAATGGCTAACACCAGAATCTCGATAAGGATGAATTGTTTCTGCTACTGACACAATATTTATCTCATAAGATCCTAACTTGTCCTACAGTCTCAAGGTCTTCTGGCTCAGAGGACAAGGAGAAACCAGTTCATCAGTTTCTTCCCTTCCTCCAGAAATTCCTCCAGAGAAAGAAGCTGAGGTGATCTTTAACCCCCCTGAGGCACCTCCAAGGCAACTCGACTTGACTTGTAGAGGAATAGAGGGATACATAGCCATGGCTTGAGTTGTAGATTTACAATCATTAAACTTTATTCAAACTTCTTGGTACCGTTTTCTTGCTTTCCAGGCACCATTGAAGGCTATCCTTCAAGTTTTGAAAGTCATCAACTGTGTTATTCTACCCAGGTCTGTTTTTTCCTGCAGAAACCCTGGTGGTGTAGGGGTTAAGAGCAATGGCTGCTAACCAAAAAGCCAATAGTTTGAACCCACCAGGTGCTCCTTGGAAACTATATGAGGCAGTCCTACTCTGACCTATAGGGTTGCTATGAGTTGGAATTGACTTGATGGCAACGAGTTTGGTTTTGTTGTTGTTGTTGTTAACCTCACACAGGAGTCCTGGGGTGGTGCAAACAGTCAATGTGCTTGGCTGCTAACCCAAATGTTGGAGGTTTGAGTCCACCCAGAGGTGCCTCAAAGAAAGGCTTGGTGACCTACTTCCAAAAAGTCAGCCACTGAGAATCCTATGGAGTACAGTTCTACTCTGACACACGTGGGTTCACCACGACTTAGAACCGATTCAACAGCAACCGGCTTTTAAACTCATGACCCAAAACCTGTTTCGATGGAGTCAATTCCGACTCATAGCAACCCTATAGATCTCTCCCACAGGGTTTCCAAGGAGTGGCTGATGCATTTGAACTTCCAGCCTTTTGGTTAGCAGCCGAACCCTTAACCACTTCACCACCAGGGCTACTTTAACCTTGTGCAAAATTAATTATCTCTTCCTTCCTCTTTCAACTTGAAACACATCAAATCAACATTTTTCAGGTGTGGCCACAAAATGTAGCTACTTTATAAATTCGGATTTCATTTAGCAGCCAAATGTTTAGTCACTGCCCCACCAGGGTTCAAAATATGCATAATCTGCTTATAAATTCTCAAGATACTCACATACGTGTGCGCTACATTACATATACAAGAATGGTCATAGCAGCTGCTGTATTCATGACAGCAAAAAAGTTGAAAACACCCAAATGTTTATCATCAAGGGAACGGATAAACACTACATGACAATGAACATGAATGAACTAGTGCTACATGCAACGATAAGAACGGCAGTGCAGTGGGCAAGAGCCCAGCTGATAATCAAAAGGTCAGCAATTCGAATCCACCAGCTGCTCCTTGGAAACCCTATAGGACGGTGCTACCCTGTCCTTACAGGGTCACTATGAGTCGGAATTGACTCGAGTGCAGTGGGTTTGGTGGTTTGGTTTAAAGTGTTTTAAGGAATTTGTATAGGGAGGTAAAAATCATAAATAAAAGCAAGGAAGTGATAAAGCCAGAAGGGTGGCTGCCTCTGTGAAGGAGGGGTGATGGCCAAAGGACACGTGGACTTCTGACAAATGTTCTATTTCTTAATGTGAGTGGTGGTTACACGAATGCTTGCCTCATAATAATTTATTGTATTGTCCATTTGTGTTTTATGTACTTTATTTTTATGTGCTATAGTTCATAATTTTAAAAACCTTTTTTTAAAAAAAGAATGAGACTGTTCCCTGTATATTGATGTTGAAGAATTCCCAAGATATATATTGTAAAGTAGAAAAAAAACTGTGCAGAATTGGGTATAAAATTTGCTACCATTTATGATTAAAAGAAGAAGAAGGAAAAAAAAGGACAGAAAGAAACGTGTAGGCTTGTAGCCCAGACATCAGAACAATGGTTTTCTCTGGGCAGGAGAAATAGGTGGCCAAGGGACAGAGTTAGAATAGTGACTATGGAATGTAGACTCTTTTGTGTCTTTCGAGTTTCGTGCCGTGTAAACGTATTTACCAGTTGTTGTCCAGTCATTCCAACTGATGGCAACCCCGTGTATCAGAGTAGAACTATACCCTGCGACGTTTTCAATGGCTGATTTTTCTGAAGCACATCGCCAGGTCTTTCTTCTGAGGCTGGGTGTACGCCAGCCTCCAACATTTTGCTTAGCAGCCAAGCGTGTTAACCTGTTCAATAAATAAATAAATCAAAATACTTAACAAAGTTTTCTAGCAACTGCTAACCATACTGATCCACAAGGGGGCACTATTGAACAATGTTTAACTCTGGTTCCCAAGCGTGGAAAACCATTCTCCGTGCTCTCCTAAGGTGAAGAGTCTTCACGTTTGCCCTTATTTTATCGTACACTACACCATTTGCCAGGGGAAAAAGTAGCTCACAGATATGCACAAAAACCAAATAATATACATTAAAAGTGGGTGAAAGAAGACAAAAAAGCTGGATAGATAACATGAAGCCGGGAAAGTTTACAGAAGCGTAGTGTTAACCATCTTTATTGTTGTTGTTGTTTAGTGTTAACCATCTTTATTGTCGTTGTTGTTAGGTGCCGTGGAGTCCGTTCCAGTTCGTAGCAACCCTGTGTACAACGGAAGAAACACTGCCTAGTTGTAATAAAAAAAAGTCGTGTGCCAGCCTCATAATCTTGAGCAGCCACCGTGTCAATCCATCTCGTTGAGGGTCTTCCTCTTTCTCTCTGACCCTCTACGACCACCTTTACTGGTGATGTACAAATTAGATTCCAAGTTTTCTAGTACTTTTTCCATTCTGTGACCTGCCTTTTCACTTTCTTAGTGGTGTCTTTGGAAACCATGGTGGCCTAGTGGTTAAGTGCTACGGCTGCTAACCAAAGGATCAGCAGTTCGAATCCGCCAGGCGCTCTTTGGAAACTCTATGGGGCAGCTCTACTCTGTCCTATAGGGTCGCTACGAGTTGGAATCGACTCGATGGCACTGGGTTTGGGTTTTGGCTTAGTGGTATCTTTTAATAAAAAGACGATCTTAATTTTAAGGTATTTTTTAAAAAGAAGATATGATCAATTACACAATTAAAAAAAAAATTCCCTAGTAGAGTCTATCAAAGACAACCCATGAGAAACCTTTTGGAGAAATTCCTGACTGGTCTTAGTAACAAGAATAATCTGTAGGTAGGTGAAACCATGCCACCTTATTCTGTAAGAGAAGTATAAAAATTCTTTGGGACTTCACACAAGGGAAGTTTCATTCATGGTTAATCATGAATGAAAACGAAACTGAGAATACACGCCTTAAAAAAAGAAGAAAAAAAAAAAGCCATAAAGTTGTGTTTTAAAAAATCCATGTGTTATACATAAGATAGAGAGTAAGTGTCTTCACTTGGCTGACTTTTTCAAAGTTTGCTTATTGCAATGTTACCTTTTTTCTTAAGCTGAGTTGATTCTACCGTAGGCTACTAAGGGGTTAAATGCTATCCTCTAAATTCAAGGGAAATCAGCCAAACACTGCTTCCTTCACTCTGAAAAGCTGGAGGCTCTAAGCAGTATAAAGGTTGAGAGAATCAGCGTGGAGGACAGCCAGTTCCCTAAGTGACAGAAGCGGCAACGTTTATGAGGAACACCTCGGCAGTTATGGATTCATCTGACACTCAACGGAGAAAAATAGCTGTCATTGGTGGTGGCTTGGTAAGAATCCATTGGGACATATCATTACCATGAGTGGCATTATATTAATTATGATTACTCTTAAATATTATTAATCACTTGTACAGAATGTTAATTTTCTTGTGAAAACTTTTTTGATATTTAAATATATATATTTTTTAAATACGGTATTTTAATTTGTTCTTTTGCTGTTTTTTAATTTGTTCCTATCCATTAAATACAAAAGTATCTGTTTCCCTTATCATTTCGGCTTAACATTTCTTAAAAACAGAAAGTCCAGCAAATTCAACTGGATTTTATCTCCAAAGTGGCTACTTAAAAAAAATAAATAAAACAGGTATTAGTCTAAAAAGTCATTTTAATAAAAACATTTTCCCCTCCCCTTGCTTAATTTAGCTTAGTTTATAGCATCTGATAAGGATAAAAGGGTCAAGAAATATAAAGCTAAAGCAAAATGATGGCATTGGATATTTGCTAATTATTTGAGAAGTTGGGGAAAATACCTATTTGTTGGTCCTCTGACTTATTTGCGTGTTCTGGTTTTGGTTTTTGTGTGTAGTGTTGCTCTGAGCTGGAAGCAACTCGCCAGCACCTAACAACAGTAACAATGAGCCGGTAAGGTGGCAGAGTGAGGCACTCACCTCTCTCTAAGCCGGGAGGAGGAGCTAGCGTGCTGGGACCTGCCCCACACCCAGGGAGATGTAGGAAGGGGCCAGTCCTCAGCTTCTATTGTTAGGGTGCCCGAGCTAGTTCTGTTTACCATGGAGTTGCTGCAAGTAAACTGGATCCCCTCTCTCCCTCAGCAGAACTCTTATTTTGGAATAAAAATATCCCCATTGGTTAAAATTTAATCATTTGTTTTCACCTTTGGTCTAATCATCTGCAGGCTTTCAGTTCATATGTATTCATTCATTCACCTATTATTTATTTATTCAACAAATATTTATCGAGGGTCTAATATGGTCCAGACAATGTTCTAGGCTGTATGTGGATTAGCATACTTTTCATCACAGGTGTATTTACAGACGGTATGCTAATTTGGTCTTTTGGCCTCCCTTCTTTACTGTCTTCTTCCCAAAATACTCTGAGAGCTCTTTTAGCATTTCTAAGTTTTAAAATGCTAAGGAATACTATGACATGTCTTATTGGTTGCTGGATGTGACATACGCTGTCATTTCTTTAATACCAGGCTTTCAGCCAATGCTTTCCTGTCAAAATTTTGCACAAATGAGAATGTATGCATTCAACAAACTCTTACTGAGCACCAGCTATGTGCTATAACATTGTTGTAGGCATCCTGGATATAGTGGTAAGCATTTCAGGGAGGACAGAGACAATGAAGAAGAAATCAAATACAGTAAGATGATCATTTCAGTTAAGGATAAGCATTATGAAAGAAATGCAAACTGGGGAATGCTGTAGAGAGTGTTTTGGGACGGGGTGTCTCTTTAGAGAGTATAGTCAGGGATGTCCAAACTGAGCACCTCAGACCTGAATAGTGAGAAGGAACCAGCGACGTGAAGGTCTAGGGAAAGGGCATTTCGGGCAGAGGGAACAGGAAGAAGGGAAGCTGTGTGGCAGTACTAAGCTTGACATGTTCAAGGAGCAGAAAGTTCGGCAGGAGCAGAAGGAGGCTGGAGAAGAGTAGCAGAAGATGAGCCTAGAGAGACCGGCCTAGCCAGATCTCCTAGGACCTTAGAGGACAAGGCAAGGAGATCAGACTGTATTCTAAGTGCCATGGAAAGGAAGCCATTGGAGGAGTCTAGGCAGTTGAGTCGTTGTTGTTGTTAGGTGTCTTGAGTTAACTCTGACTTATAGCAGCCTTATGTATAACAGAGCAAAATATTGCCTGCATCGTCCTCATAATCATTGCTATTTTCGAGCCCATTGTTGCAGCCACTGTGTCAACCCATCTAATTGATGGTCTCCCTCTTTTTCCCTGTCCCTCTACTTTACCAAGCATGATTTCCTTCTCCAGCAATTAGTCCCTTCTCATGATGTCCGAACTAAGTGAGATGAAGTCTTACTGTAATTTTAAAAGATGCTCCAGAATGATGTGTGGAGAATGACTAGCAGACTGTAGGAAGTCAAGATAGATCAGACAGGAGGAGGTTGATGTGTTAGTCCAAGACTTGCACTAGGGTGACAGCAGTGAAGAAAAGTGAATGCTTTAAAAAGTAAAAAGACAAGCTACTGACTAGGAGAATATCTTCAGAAACCATATATCTAGCAAGAATCTAATAACCAAAATATGTATAAAACTTTGACAGCTTAACAAGAAAGAGACAACCCAATCTTAAAATGGGCAAAGGGTTTGAAAAGACATTTCGCGAAAGAGGACATTCAATGGCTACGAGACACATGAAAAGATGCTCAGAGTCATTAGCTATCAGAGAGATGCAAATCAAAACCACAATGAGATACCATTTCACTCTCACTAGAGTGGCTAAGATTAAAAAAAAAAACAGAAAATAATAAATGTTGGTGAGGATGAGGAGAAATTGGAACTCTTACCCATTGCTGGTGGGAATGCAAAATGGTACAGCCATTGTGAAAAACATTGTGACGGTTCCTCAAAAAAACTAAAATAGAACTACCATGCGGCCCAGCTATTCCACTCCTAAGTACATGCTCAAAAGACTTGAAAGCAGAGACTCGAACAGAAACTGTAGCACTATTTACAATAGGTAAAAGGTGGAAACAACCTAAATGCCCATCAACAGATGAATGGATAAACAAAATGTGGTACAAACATATGATGGAATACTACTCAGTCAGTAGGAGAAATAAAGTCTTGATACGTGCTACAGTATGGATGCAGCTGGAAGACATTATGCTGGGTGAAAGATGTCAATCACAAAAGGATAAGTGTTGTATGACCTCGCGTATATAAAAAGACAAGAGAAGGCAAAGGTATAGAGACTAAAGTTTATTAGTGGTTACGAGGGGAAGGCAGGGAAGGGGAGTTAACAGTGATGGAAATATTGCATTGATTAAGGGTAGGGTTGTACAGCCAATTATTGCAATTGCTGTCAATAAGTTGTACACCCGTAAAAAGTCGAATTGGCAAAAGTTGTGTGACAGCCATATTTACAACAATGACTGTGATGGTTAAGGTAGTGTGTCAACTTGGCTGGGCCATGATTCTCAGTGGTTTGGCTGTTATGATGTAGTGTGGCAGTCGTATAATGATATGATCACCTCCATGATGAGATTTGATATGATGTGATCACCTCCATGATGGGATCTGCTGTGAGTAGCCGATCAGTTGAAAGGGAGTTTCCTTGTGGGTACGGCCTGCATCCAATATAGGTGGACCTTTTGGCAAGGCTCTTAGGCTTTTGTTTATACTGGATCCTGCAACTGACCCCTGTTTGTCTGACCTCTGGTTCTTGGGACTTGAACTAGAAACTTACCTGCTGTCTTGCCTGACGATCTTGGGCTTGGTCAGATTTCACTGCCTGTGAGCCAGAGCCCTGCTGTCTGACTTGCTGATCTTGGGTTTGCCAGCCCCTGCAGCATTGTGAATCAGAAGCCTCTAGCCTGACCCACGGACTTGGGATATTCTAACCTCTACAACCGCATGAGCCATTTTCTTAATATAAATCTCTCTCTCTCTCTCTATATATATATGTGTGTGTGTGGGTTTGGGTGTGTGTGTGTGTGTGTGTGTGTGTTTATAAGCTTTACTGGTTTTGCTTCTCTAGGGAGCCCAGTCTAAGACAAAAGAGAGAGAGAGTCGCTGCTGAGGCGCTTATGTACAACCCAAATCCTCATGGGATTTGGTTTCTTGGTTTGGAGCTTTAGGGTCCTGCTTTCATAGGATATCCAGTTAATTGGCCTAATAACTTGTATAGTGCTTCTGTTCTACCACCTAGTTCATTGCCTAGTGCCTGGGGTCTTAAAAGCTTGCAAATGGCCATCCCAAGCCTTGACCATTGGTTTCTATTCACCTGGAGCAACAGAGGAAGAAAGCATGTCAGGAATAGAAGGAGGAAATGGAATGTGTGGCTGATTGCCTCCTTGAACAACTGCATCCTTTACCACAAGACCGGAATAACTGAATGGAGCCCAGCCACCATTACTGAATGTTTTGATCAAAGATTCTATAGAGAAATCCTGATCAAAAGGGGGAAAAAGCAGAACAGAATTTAAAATTCTCACAGACTCCAAACTTCCTGAAGCCATGAAGGTTAGATGAACCCCTGAAACTATTGCCCTAAGATAATATTTAAACCTTAAGCCAAAAATATCCCCTAAAGTCTTCTTAAAACCAAACAATAGTTTAGCTTAACTAGTAAAAAATTTCTGCCTTTAGCATGATGCTCTTTTCAGAGATATGGGATCAAACTGACAACAGCAACTTGAAAGATTAGATAGGAACCTTAGGGGGCAGTTAATTTACATTAATGGGGGAGGAACAACTCAGAAAAGGAAGGTGAGAATGGTTAAACAACTTGAAGAATGTAATCGATGGTATATGCACAGACTGTTGAATTGGTGTATGTTTTGCTGTGTATACTCTCAACGACAACAACAAAATAAATAAAATAAACAATATAAGTGGATGGCCTGGATAACTTTTGGACCATTGAAAGGTAGTGCTTGCTGATGGATTGAATGAGGTGGGGAAGAAGCCTGACCACCAAGTTTTAGCTTGAGCAGCCGCATGAATGGAGATACCATTTACTGAGATGGGGAGCACTAGGGACAGAAAGGTTTAGGACAAGGAGTAGATTAAATAATTCTATTTGAATATGTTAAGTCTAAAATGTCTCATAGAAATCCAAGTGGAAATGTCAAATATATAATTGGATTCATGACTTTGGAAGACATAGGGTTTGAGCATATTCGTTTATTTCTCCGCGAATAACACTGAATTTTTTATCGTGTAATCACTTCATTATTTGAGCATGTGTGTATGTGCACAAAATAAAAGACAAATTAAAAAGCAAAATGTCACTTTGATGACTAAGATGTGCCTGACCCAAGCCATGGTGTTTCAATTGCCTAATATGCATGTGACAGCTGGACAAAACAGGAAGATAGAGGAACTGGTATATTTGAATTGTGGTGTTGGCAAAGAATATTCAGTACATCATGGCTTGCCAGAAGAACGAACAAATGAGTCTTAGAAGAAATACAACCAGAATGTTCCTTAGAAGCGAGGATGGAGAGACTTCGGCACTCTTATTCTGTACACATTATTAGGGAAGATCAGTCACTAGAAAAGGACATGTTTGGGAAGTAGAGGGTCAGCCGAAATGAGAGAAACACTCAGTGAGATGGATTAACACAATAGCCACAGCAATGCTCTCAAACACACCAGTGATCACGAGGATGGTACAGGACCAGGCAATGTTTCATTCTGCTACACATAAGGTCACCATGAGTTGGAACCGACTTAATGGCAACTAATAACAAAAAGAAGCAACTAGGCTGAGGATTCCTCTGCGAAGGAATTCTGCCTACGCTATTGTTCAAGCCCAGGCCAGGAATCATGCTTGATTCCTCTTTTCATGTTGCACAAACCTCAATTCACCTTGTACTCCATCCATTAAGACTTGGTGTCTCTATATCCAACACATACTCTAAAACAAAAAAACCAAACCCGTTGCTGTCAAGTCGATTCTGACTCATAGCAACCCTAGAGGACAGAGTAGAACTACCCCATAGGGTTTCCAAGTGGGTTCAAACTACCAAGCTTTTGGCTAGCAGCCAAGCTCTTAACCACTGTGCCACCAGGGCTCCATTCTAAATCAACAACCTCCTGAAATAGTCTCCCAGCTTCTACTTTCACCCCCTTACGGTCCGTTCTCCACACAGCAACCAGATCGTCCTTTTAAAACTTAACTCTGATAACATCGCTGCCTGTTTATACCTATTAAAAGTAGAATAAAATCCAAAATCTTTACCAAAGGCCCTACATCAATGGAGCCCCTGTCTACATTATCTACGAGTGTGTGAAATTATACTCTTTGTTTGCTTACCTGTTTATTAAATGTCTACTCCAACTAGAATATAAACTCTTGTTTACTAGAGTGTTTCAATGGGCAGAAGAATGCCAGATGTTAAGTACTCAATGGTTGAATGAATAAATTAGATGAATGAGAAGGATATGAAGCTGAAGGAAATTTCGTCATGGGTGCAAGTTTGAATATTGAGAAAATGATCAAAAGAAATGTTAATTAAATATAGCTATTCAAGAAGGTTAAATCCAATACTTAGCTGACAAAATTATTGCCCATCTTCTCCCCTGTGTTTATTTCACTCTTCTCATTCTCTTCCCGCCCCTGGGCTGTATCCTAGTGCCTTATATTGTCTGACACATGAGAGACTTTCCCACAACCTCCAAGAAAATAATTACAAGAGTGGAAAAACTTTCCTTAAATGTCTGACGAATACAGTGAAGTACCTTGAGTTTCGATGGTAGCCCATGATCTCTGGTCACATTGTCTAGCAAGAAGTCCCTCTGAGAATTCGTCCTTGCTCTGCAGTAGGAATCTATCCATCTGGTGTTAAACCAATTGATTTCTTTTCTTTGAAGACGTGTCAAGTCAAAGAGGTCTGGAGGAGGCAAGAGATCAGTGAAGGAACGCGTGCTGAGAAACTAGAGGTGAAAGAAATTGTAACTCATGGATCATGAACTGGTTAAAGTTTAGACGTTGAAGAAAAGAGTGGGGAAAAGTTTTAAAACAGTGTTCCAAGAAAGTTACTGCCAATATTTAGAAAAATGACGTATTAGAGATTTTCCTCCTTGCATGCATCACTGCTTCCCCTTATCTCCCTCTCCCCTCCCCACCAGTTACCTTCTAGAAGCTGGAGGATCCACAACCGGAAACAAAATCTCTTCCCACCTGTAAATACCCTCAAGGCTTTGTTTACATTTATCACATGCTACATACAGTCTGTTAAGCTATGTATGAATCAGGGCAGTTTGTATTAAAAATGCTGCTTCCGATGAACACTTTAGGCATTTACAGGTGTAATGGAAATTACTGCTGCCAGAAAGCACGCTGGTGGTCACAGACGCAGCCACCTCAGCCCCACTTTTTGACTGAAGCTGAGAGACTTTGCTAAAAGGGCTAGTGAGCACTTCAGGCTTGGCTGCCAGCTGCTGCTGCACTGTGTCCACTGCTCTAGCATATACTTTGAAGGTATATTTTACTGTGTCACGGAAGCACATCTTCTGTTCCCTCTGCTGACATGCAAACCTACTTCAGAGTGTTTTGTGATCCGTTCTCCATATGTTTCATTGTTGATAGTTGGTGTCGAGTCAGCTCTGACTCATGGTAACCCACATATAAAACAGAATGAAACATTGCCCAGTCCTGCTCCATCTTCATGATCATTGGTATGCTTGAGTCCATTGCTGTGGCCACTGTAGATTTTGGGCACTTTTCAACCTGGGGGCTCATCTTTTTGCACTATGTTAGACAATATTCTGTTGTGATCTGTAGTGTTTACATTAGCTAATATTTGGAAGTAAAATGCCAGGTCTTTCTTCCTAGTCTGGCTTAGTCTGGAAGCTCTGCTGAAACCTGTCCACCATGGGTGACCCTGCTGGTATTTGAAATACTGGTGGCATAGTTTCCAGCATCACAGCAACACTCAAGTCACCACAGTACAAAAAACTAATAGACCATTGGTGGGTATATATGTTTAATTCAGCAAAATTCTCCATTGAGAGGTATTTAAGAGTGTAAAGTCTTTTAAAACATCAGTATGCGGAGACTCCTACTCACACTCCTACATAATTTATTGTTAGTAATTGTGTTCTGTGCCCTGGCCTTCGAGTAAATTCTGTGGTCTCGCTGGTAAAATTGCCTTTCAAGCAGCTTGACATCGGCTCTGTGAGATTTGGGGTCTCACAGCTACAGACATTAGATTCTGTCACGGATTTAAGGCTCAAAATGGTCTGAATACCAAATTGGCCCAAATGGTATTTCTGTACTGTCTTCTTAGGCTCCTTCCTTCTCACCACTCATTCTTTATTCAGCTTAGTGTGACAGAAACACCATTAAATCGTGAGGGGATTTGGCTTGGGAAACTCTGGAACCAGCTGGAAGCTTAGGTCTCTAGGTCTAAGTTTCTTCCTCTTGGGTTAGAGCTAGATCTCTAAGTCTTTTAATTCTAAAATTCTCCTGTTTCTTTTCCACACCTCCCCACTCATATGTCTAGATTTGTTAAAAGTCTAGCCCTCTCTAAAAGCAGAAATCAAATTCCACCCAGGATTTTCACTTTCCTCACAGAAAACATCTTAGGCACCTGTAAGCCTTCAAATTTCATATAATCTTGGGTTGAAGTTTTGGTTCAAGTGTATGCTTTTTATTTTCTGCAAATATTGATGACATAAACAGTATAAAGGACTTAACAGTTAGCCACTACTACTATTGTTAGTAAATAAACAGAACTCAATTTACTCCACTCTTGCTTTCTACTTCCTAGCCATTGAGCCTTCACAAATATTGAAAAATCCTCAGTACTGCTCCCTCCCACCTGTATCTAAACTAAAAAAAAAAAAAAACCCACTGCAATCAAGTCGATTCCAACTCATAGTGACCCTATAGGACAGAGTAGAACTGCCCCATACAGTTTCCAAGGAGCGCCTGGTGGATTCAACTGCTGACCTTATGGTTAGCAGCGGTAGCTCTTAACCTCTATGCCACCAGGATTTCCCGCCTGTATCTAAACCAAAAAAAAAAAAAACCGAACCCACTGCCATTGAGTCGATTCCAACTCATAACGACCCTATAGGACAGAGTAGAACTGCCCCATTGAGTTTCCAAGGAGCGCCTGGCGGATTCGAACTGCCGACCTCTTGGTTCACAGTTGTAGCACTTAACCACTACACCACCAGGGTTTCCTACATCTGTATCTAGCACCTTCTAAAAACAGAAGTACGATATGAAGACGTTTGTGTCTGTGCTTATTTCGTTTTAAGCATAGCTAACGACCTGGTTCTTCTCATTTCAACATTGATATGTCTAAAGCTCAAACTCTTGAGAGCGCAAACTATAGTACCGTGACCAAGTAAAGATTAAAAAACCAGTTGCCGTTGAGTTCTGACTCATGGGGACCCCATGTGTATCAGGGTAGAACTGTGCTCTATAGGGTTTTCAATGGCTGATTTTTAGAAGCAGATTACCAGGCTTGTCTTCTGAGGCACCTCTCAGTTGGACTTAAACTTCTAATCTAATCTTTAGCAGCCCAACTCATTAACCATTTGTACCATCAGATTATAAGAGGTACAGAGAAAGTTTTAAAAAATCTGGTGACAAACTCAGAAACACCTGTGATTCTTGGGGGCCATTTTGTATGCTTCATGAAGTCAAAAGTAGTTGGCATGTGTTTAATATCACATTATCAGATTAATTTCAAATATATTACAAAAGAAGTGTCAAAAAAAAACCCCAAAAAACCTGTTGCCGTCAAGTCGATTCCTACTCGTAGTGACCTCTTTTTTTATACCATGAGTAAAGAGCTATAAATGCATAAAATTTTAATAATTATGGTCCCTTTTCCTACTAGGGTCGATATTTATAAATGAAGAGGTATTTTTCTCAAGATCACTGGATACTTAATCATTGCTGGAGGGGATCACATGGTAACCACCAAAAACTTGGCAAATCATATTACATAAAACCACACCATCTGAACACATGAGGAACATACCTCAGCATTTCTGTAAGAGGGGGAAAAAATTAGTATTGGTGAATTGGTCACCAGTCTGATGGACTAGGATGAGATCAAAGCACATGAACCTGTAAAGAGGGAAGTAAGAGGAGGCAGAAAAGGCAAGTGGAGAAATGAGAGAACTATAAACTGGGCAAATCCGTAATTATGTAACCAATGAATATCCTCAGAGCTCTGCTTACACACAAATGGGCTTGACCAGCTGTTAATAAAACTTCTAATTTACAAATTATTTTATCAAAACATTTTACTGTATTGTGGAATTTTAGTGCTTCAAAACAAATATAGAAACTTACCATAATTGTCCATAGTCTTAGTGGAAACGGTACAGTCTCTTTCAGGACTTAATTAACTTCAAGAATTGGCATCATGGAAACTGTTTTATTACTTGCAAGTGTCCAAAAAAAAAAAAAAAAACTGTCGCTGTTGAGTCAACTCTGACTTATTGTGACCCCATGTGTGTCAGAGTAGAACTGGGCTCTACAGGGTTTTTGCTGGCTGATTTTTTGGAAGTAAATCACCGGGTCTTTCCCTTGAAGTGTCTCTGGGGTAGACTTGAACCACCAACCTTTCAGTTAGTCGCTGAGCACATTAAACATTTGCACCACCCAGGGACTCCTCCAAGTGTCTAACACTGCTCAGTTAATTTTCTTCTCTCACCAACTTGCTTCCATATTTATGCTTAGGGACCCTAGGGACCCAGCTGTGCCTTAACCAAGAGTTTGTGGGGGGTTCAGAATGGTTCACATACCACATTTACCTTTCCATTTATATCTTTATGGTAAAGTAGTCTTTTTAGAAAGCAGCAGTGTAAAAACCAAAGCAGGAACTGACAGTTATTCACATTAGGCACTTTTTACAGAAAGTGAGAAGGGGAAATAAGATTAGAGTCTAAAAGCTAAGTTATTAGCAGAGTTACTAACATTCCACTGAATTAAATAACACCTACCAATATTTTTTTCCTTTATTTTAATCTCATTTACACAAAATTGAAATTGTCATAATCTTTGTTTCATGACGCTATTATGACCAGTCATGGAAAAGACACGGTATTTATTTACTTGTTTGTTTATTAATAATAAGAAGCACCCGTGAGCCCAACATCCACCACTAGAATTAATACATCACCAATGATTCACATCATCAGCCTCTATGCTTCTCTCCCACCCATTATAATCCGTATCCTAAACCTGATTTCATATCAATCCATTGCCTTTTCATATACTGTTTTAGCATATAAATACATATACAGACAGTCATGTGCCGCGTAATGTCTTTTCGGGTAAGATCTGATTGCGTATATATTCATGGTCCCATAAGGTCATAATAGAGCTCAGAAATCCTGGTCAAAGAATGGGGTGTATTGGACGTAACTGAACATAGTAAACGCAACAGCTTCCCGCACTCAATACGTGTATCTCATGTCTCATATATATAATATGGTTTTCCCACAATGTCCGAATCACATAACCTTCCATTTCACAGAACGTATTATGGACATTAAGCAAGGGATGCCTAACTGTATGTACATAAATATATATATACACACACACATACGTGTATATGTATGTATTTCTAAAAATTATAGGTATCTTTGCTTTAGTTTGTAGTCCCTGGATTGGTACAAACGGTTAATGCACTTGGCTGCTAATCAAAAGGCTGAAGGCTTGAGTTTACCAGAGGCACCTTGGAAGGAAGCTCCGGGGATTTACTTCAGAAAAATCAGCCATTGGGTAGAGCCAACATGACGCTATAGATATAAGCACTACACAGTCCCAAAGACCCCAAAAACTAAGTAAAACAGTTATAATCATCAATCTTGGAACCCTAAGCATCAAATGAAGGAATAAAGAACTCAATCAAGCACCAAATGGAGTGAGTAGGAAATGGACAAAGAACAAAGAACGAGGAGTACTACAGAGTAGAGGTCCCCTATCAGCTAAAGTCACATGGACATGCCATCGTGGACCTCTCAGACACCAACGGTGGTAGACAGGGAGTACAGAAAGGCAACTTCACAGAGCTCCCAGGAGGAGACAGCGCTCCCGGCATCCAGGGATACGTGCTTTCCCAGCCCCACCCTTCTTCCCTCCACCACTTTCTGGTGGGTCACGGGTCGCTCAGCCAGAGAGATACCAGCTCCTTGCCATTTGGATCCGCCCTGCCCCCACCGGTCAGTTCCTTCAGTGCCACTTATTGTTGTTGTTGTTTGGCTTCTTTTTGTTTTGTCTCTCTCTCTCTGTCTCACCTCCTTCTGGCACACAGCTTCCCCAGTCTGCACTGCCACACTGGTGAGCTCCCTCTGGGCATTTTTTTTTGTTCTTCTTATTATTTTATTATTATCATTACTATTTTGTTGTTTTGTGTTTGGCTTCCATTTCTCTCTCTTCTTTCCCACACCACTTAGCTCCACATATCACATCCTCCCTCTTCCCTCCTGCCTGACTGCACCACACGCTGAGCGCTGCATCCTAGAGCAGTACTGATATGGGCCATGGAATCTTGCGGTGTGACCCCCAGCCCTGCCCTCTTGGCCCCAGTACATGCCACAAATAACCCATTCCCATTACTCCCCCTCAGCTGGACCTACCCTGCTGCATCATAGCTGAGTGAACAGCCCTGCCAGCCTAGACAAGGTGGTGAGAAGTATCATACCCACAGATGAGTAAACAACAAAGAACGCCCAGCCCGCCTGCCGAGACATAACCAAATAAAACAAAAAAGGAGGAAGAAGCAAACAAATCTAAAACCAATAAACAAAGAAAAAATTCCTGAATGTCCTGAAGACAGGATATTCGACATTAATATTGAAACATATTAAACAAAAACAGGACAGGATGACTCTAGAAAGCGTCCAAAATAAAATACCAGATGACCTTTCAGTAGAAGTGAGGGTACTGGAACTACCTGATAGGGAATTCAAAGCTCTAATATTTAGGGATCCCCAATTTTTTTTTTTTCCAAGAGATGAAGGAAAATGCAGAAAAAATGAGGAAAAAATACAGACAAAATCATGGAAAAGGCAAACAAAGCAATGGCAAAATTCAAGAAAAAAAAAATACAGAAACACAATGTCAAAATACAAACAACTAGAAATCACACAAAAAACAGCAATTAGAAACCCAAAAGATAAACAACAAGATTTCAGGAAGAGACAGTGCCATGGAAGGTTTTAGGAACAAATTTCAAACAATGGGAGATAGGACCAATGATATTGAAGACAAATCTTTGGATACCACTTTGATTGGGGAAAAATCATAAAAAATCATTACTGTATAGTAATGTCACTTGGGACTTATTCTTTTCACTTAGAGTGTTGCAAATATATTTCTATTGGTGTATGAAATATTTTCATTGTGTGGCTATTGTTGTTGTTGTTGTTAGGTGCTGTCGAGTTGGTTCCGAATCATAGCGACCCTATGCACAAGAGAACGAACACTGCCCGGTCCTGAGCCATCCTCACAATTGTTGTTATGCTTGAGCCCATTGTTGCAGCCACTGTGTCAATCCACCTTGTTGACGGTCTTCCTCTCTTCCGCTGACCCTGCACTCTCCCAAGCACGATATCCTTTTCCAGAGACTGATCCCTCCTGACAACATGTCCAAAGTATCTAAGACCCAGTCTCGCCATCCTTGCCTCTAAGGAGCATTCTGGTTGTACTTCTTCCAAGACAGATTTGTTCGTTCTTCTGGCAGTCCATGGTATATTCAGTGTTCTTTGCCAACACAATTCAAAAGCATCAATTCTTCTTTGATCTTCCTTATTCATTGTCCAGCTTTCACATGCATGTGATGCCATTGAAAATACCATGGCTTGAGTCAGGCGCACCTTAGTCTTCAAGGTGACATCTTTGCTCTTGAACACTTTAAAGAGGTCTTTTGCAGCAGATTTACCCAATGCAATGCGTCTTTTGGTTTCTTGACTGCTGCTTCCATGGCTGTTGATTGTAGATCCAAGTAAAATGAAATCCTTGACAACTTCAATCTTTTCTCCATTTATCATGATGTTGCTCATTGGTCCAGTTGTGAGGATTTTGGTTTTCTTTATCTTGAGGTGCAATCCTAATTGAAGGCTGTGGTCTTTGATCTTCATTAGTAAGTGCTTCAAGGCCTCTTCACTTTCAGCAAGCAAGGTTGTGTCATCTGCATAGAGCAAGCTGTTAATGAGTCTTCCTCCAATCCTGATGCCCCGTTCTTCTTCATATAGTTCAGGTTCTCAAGTTATTTGCTCAGCATACAGATTGAATAGGCATGGAGAAAGAATGTAACCCTGGCGCACACCTTTCCTGACTTTAAACCAATCAGCATCCCCTTGTTCTGTCTGAACAACTGCCTCTTGATCTATGTAAAGGTTCCTCATGAGCACAATTAAGTGTTCTGGAATTCCCATTCTTGGCAATGTTATCCATAGTTTGTTATGATCCACACAGTCGAACGCCTTTGCATAGTCAATAAAACTCAGGTAAACACCCTTCTGGCATTCTCTGCTTTCAGCTGGGATCCATCTGACATCAGCAATGATATCCCTGGTTCCACGTCCTCTTCTGAAACCAGCCTGAATTTCTGGCAGTTCCCTGTCGATATACTGTTGCAGCCGTTTTTGAATGATCTTCAGCAAAATTTTCCTTGCGTGTGATATTAATGATACAGTTCTATAATTTCCACATTCATTTGGATCACCTTTCTTGGGAATAGGCATAAATATGGATCTCTTCCAGTCAGTTGGCCAGGAAGCTGTCTTCCATATTTCTTGGCATAGATGAGTGAGCACCTCCAGTGCTACATCTGTTTGTTGAAACATCTCAATTGATATTCCATCAATTCCTGGAGCCTATCACCATTTATTTATTTATTCATTACCTGGTGATGGCCGTTTGGGCTGTTTCCAGTTCTTTTGTTTGCCTTAGTTATGCAAAATGGTTCTCGGAAGATTCTGGCACCTGTCTCCTAATGTACATTTGCACGAGTTTCTCTTGGGTGTATGCCTTGAAGAGCAATTACTGGTTTGTATGATATGTGAATATTCAACTTGATAAGATAATCACAAGCAATGCGTGAGAGAGCCTATTGGCCCTCATCCTCTTCCAAACTTGGTATTTTTATGAACCAAGTCTATTTAATGCTACTGTGTTCACAATACCTGAGGCTCCTCCTTCCATCCTCCCTACCCCCATGAGAAGCAGTTTATACCTACTTGTTTGGCAAATGTTAATAAGCCTGATATAAGAAGTATAGATCGATACCTGCTGTCTTCGTCATCCAGTGCTGCTATAACAGGAATGCCACAAGTGGATGGCTTTAACAAAGAGAAATTTATTCTTTCACAGTCTAGGATGCTAGAAGTCCAAATTCAGAGCACCAGATGCAGGGTAAGGCTTTCTCTCTCTGTCAGCTCTATGGGAAGGTCCTTGTCATCAATCGTCCCCTGGTCTAGGAGGTTCTCAGCCCAGGGAACCAGGGTCCAAAAGACTCACTCTGCTCCTGGCTCTTCTTTCTTGATAGTATGAGGTCCTCTGTCTCTCTGCTTACTTCTCTCTTTCAAGAGATTAATTTAAGACACAATCTAATCTTGTTGATTGAGTCCTGCCTCATTAACGTAACTGCCACTAATCCCACCTCATTAACATTGTAGAGGTAGGATTTACAGCACATAGGAAAATCACATCAGGTGACAAAATGGTGGACAATCACAAAATACTGGGAATCATGGACTAGCCAATTTGACGAACATTATTTGGGGGACACAATTCAATCCGTAACACCTGCCAACCTGGAGGAAGGATTTGAAGCAGAATCTCCACCTGGGTTCAGCCTCCCTCTTCCCAAATTCTGGAATCACTTTTGATCAAAGAAAGGGAATATAGTAACTTCATGAAAGGGGACCATTGGCCCACTTTTTAAAGCTGAACTAAACACCCACATATATATATATATATATATATATATATATATATATATATATATATATATATACACATTTAGTCTTTATTTGAACCTCATTTACACAGAATTGAAATTGTCATAACCTTTGTTTTCTGACACAGTATTACAACCAGCCATGGAGAAGGCTCTTTGGCTTGGAAGCTCCACTGGCTGGGGCTGGTCCCATTGAGGCATGAGCTCAGAGACCATTGTTTGCAGCACTTTTTGTTATAGCTTGTTTATTCTATCATAGTTGAATTCCCAGGAAATGGATAAAGGGACTTCTTGCTTCTAAACCCCAGGCTCTCTACTTCTGAACCATTTCCCTACACTAGCATTTCCCTGAATATTTGCTACTTAGATCGTGGCCTATGTGTCTTGCTTATCTTTCCCCCAGCTTCTTTTCCCAGTATGAGACACCCATTTCTAAATGAACCTTTTCCAGGCTCATTCCACCTTTGCTGCCCTTGTTGGTTTCCGATCCACATCCTCACCTCATCCAGGCTTCCACCACCCTAAGGGAACAGGTTATGATTTAATATTGTGAAAGGAAGAGCAGTTTCACAAGCCTTTCACTTTTCCCTCAGTGAGATTTCCTCTTGAATCCCTTCTTTTTTTTTTTTTCCCTCCGTGTTATACAGCTATACAGCCTTCTGAGAAAATTTATTGTATCGTTGGAAATTCTCTGTAAGCTTACTTATCCTTGATACAAACCTATCACTAGTACTGCCCTTACTAAATATTCTTTAACACACAAATGAAAAGAAGACAGAGAGGCAATTTTCATGGTTGGAAGAAAGCGGGGAAAGAGGAATGAGATTTAAGAAATTTGTACTTAAGAGAAGGAAATCACACATGGTAAGATCATGGAACTGTGGTTAGTACTGGGAGGAAGTGAAAACAGCGGTGAAAAAAGATGTTAACACGCGCAGTCTTTATGCCAGGCACAAAGTTACACGATTCCTTGGGATAGCTTGGTGGCTGCTGAGAAAATGACAGCCCCAGAAAGTGAAGTCATTTCAGATTGAAGAATTAAGAGGGAACCCGTAATCTCTTTAGACCCACCAAATAATAAGTAACATGTTTATAATTTGAGCAATGGCTACACTGAAAAATTGGAAAAAGTAAAACAGTATTTATTTTAACAAAATAATTCAACATGTGTTTCTTGGTGGGCATTTCAGAATATGAAATACATGATTTATTCTGCAAAAATGAAATTAAAACACTTTTCAGACACTTAATGGTTTAAAAAGGGGCCCTGATGGCAAAGCGGTTAAGCACTATGCTGCTAACCAAAAAGTTGGTGGTTCGACCCCACCCAGTGGCTCCTCAAGAGGAAGGACTGGCAATCTACTCCCATAAAGATTACAGCCTATAAAACCCTATGGGACAGTTCTTCTCTGTCACATGGGGTTGCTAGGAGTTAAAATCAGCTTGATGGCGCCTAACAACGACAATGGTTTAAAGAGGGGTTACTAAAAAAAAAAAAGAAAGAAAAGAAAACATAAGTGCTTGGATGCCGTTATCGGTTAAATTGTGTCCCCCCAAAATATATGTTCAAGTCCTAACCCCCTGCTGTGAATATGACCTTGTTTGGAAATAGGGTCTTGCCGATGTAATGAAGTTAAGATAAGGCCATGTTGGATTACAGTGGGCCCTAATCCAGTGACTGGTGTCCTTTCGAGAAGAGGAAGGGGCACACAGAGGGAATGCCATGTGATGACGGAGGCAGAGGCTGAAGTGATACCAACAAGGAATACCAAGGATCGCCAGCAACTCCAGAAGCTAGGAGAAAGTCATGGAACAGATTCTCCCCTAGAGCCTTCAGAGACAGCATGGCCTTGTTGACATCTTGATTTCAGATTCTGGCCTCTAGAACTGCGAGAGAATAAATTTCTGCTGTTTTAAGCCACCCAGTTTGTGGCAATTTGTTACAGTAGCCCTAGGAGACTAATACAGATGCTAATGCCCCTTGGAGCAGAGGAGTAAAAACCTCTTTGCAACTTAAAAAAAAAAAAAAATTAAGCACAATAAAAATTATTTAAAAAAAAAAAACCTCTGTGCAGTTAACAGTAGAACAGGACTTGGATCCCCCTATGCTTGCACCAGACCTCTGACCACTAGGCCTTCTAAACGCTGGCCAGATTGGCAAGGGCTTCTCCTTAACTCCAACACACATCAGGAGGCTTCTGAGAACCTACCAGACCTCATATATCCCATGTCTTCACTTTATTCATTGACTGCCTCCTTGTTTTAGTCATCTAGTGCTGCTATACCAGAAATGCCACAAGTGGATGGCTTTAACAAGAGAAATTTATTCTCTCACAGTCTAGGAGGCTAGAAGTTAGGGCACCAGCTCCAGGGAAAGGCTTTCTCTCTCTGTCAACTCTGCAGGAAGGTCCTTGTCATCCTTCTTCCCCTGGTCTAGGAGCTGATCAGCACACGGACCCCGGGTCCAAAGGACACATTCTGCTCCTAGCTCTTGTTTCTTGGTGGTATGAGATCCCCCTGTCTCTCAGCTCACTTCTCTCTTATATATTTCAAAAGAGATTGACTTAACATACAACCTAATCTTGTAGATTGAGTCCTGCCTCATTAACATAACTGCCTCTAATCCTGCCTTATTAACATCATAGAGATAGAATTTACAGTACATAGGAAAATCACATCAGGTGACAAAATGGTAGATATCACACAATACTGGGAATTATGGCCTAGCCAAGTTGATACACATTTGGCGGGGAGGAGGGGGGGGACACAATTCAGTCCATAACACCCCTCAACCTCCTGACTTCAGCTTAAACCTGGATGCTTCTTAAGGACAATGACTCCCTTGAAGACTTATCTGAGAGCCCAAGTATCTCAGAATTGAGAGTTATTACAGTTTCCTTACTTAACCCTGCAACTTCCACCCCTCTAAGTCTCCACTCTCACGTGTAAATATTTGGAGGCTTATGTCATCTACTTATGAGTCGGAATTGACTTGATGGCACTGGGTTTGGGTTTTTCTGGTTATGTCATCTACTTATACCACCTTCTGCCTCTCCTCACTATACTCATCAATCAACCTCTGGGCCACTTCCCCCTGATATTGAAAACTTCAGCTCTTACACATAATCTTATTCTATACCCCAACCCTACCATCACCCTAGGGCACTATCTAAGTTCACACTGTCGACTCTTCCAATCCTAGTCTCGCCATTCTGTGAATTTCATGCTTCCAATCTCTTACACCTCCACCATACTTCAGCTTCCAAGTCTCATGACCACAGCTTGAAGCTGGACCTTGTTGTCCCACAGAAATGCCCTGTCTCTAAAATAATAATTGCAGACCTAGGATTCTCTGATATGAAACTTCCTAACTTTCTAGCTGTCTAACTTAGTTACTGCTACTACATCAGTTCTTCACATGGACATCTTACTTCTCCGTGTTCATCCACTTACCTCTGTCTTCACTTCCATCCCCATTCAGCTTGGAGGTTAAAAAAAAAAGGTCCATAAATTCAACCAATATCTTCAACTCCTTTACATCATTGTCTTTCTCCCCAATCCCCTATGGCCAAATTCTACCTTGCTTGTTTACAACAGTCTTCTTCTTCTGCATGTAAACCCAGGCTGTTCGGTGTTGCAAGAAAAAACAAAACAAAAACATTACATAACATCACATCTCAGTCCTATTGATCACCAACCTCAACTGCATCTTTGATACCGTTCAGCCACACTTCTAGTTTACTGGTTAAGAGCCCATACCCTGGAACTGGATTGGATAAGTTGGAAACCCAATGCCAACTCCACTACTCACTAGTTGTTACTTAGGCAAGCCTCTTAACTTTTCTGTGCCTAAGTTTCCATACCTGTAAAACAAGAAACTAACAGAATTTACCTTATAAGGCTATGATGAAGATTAAATGAATTAGAACAGTGATTAGTACATAAGTACGTCATGGATTGTTGTTGTTGTTGTGGGTGCCATCCAGTCGGTGCCCACCCACAGTGACCCTACGCACAACAGAAGGAAACAATGCCCGGTCCTGTGCCACCCTCGCAATCCTTGTTATACTTGAGCCCATTGTTGCAGCCACTGTGTCAATCCATCTCATTGAGGGTCTTCCACTTTTTCATTGACCCTCTAATTTGCAAAGCAGGATGTTATTCCCTAGGGGCTGATCTTTCCTGAGAACATGTTCAAAGTATGTGAGATGTAGTCTCACCATCCTTGCTTCTAAGGAACATTCTGGTTGTACTTCTTCCAAGACAGATTTGTTCTTTCTTTTGGTAATCCATTGAATATTCAGTATTCCTCACCAACACTGCAAATCAAAGGAATTAATTCTTCTTCGGTCTTCCTTATTGATCATCCAGCTTCCTCATGCATATGAGGTGATTGAAATCACCGTGGCTTGGGTCAGGCGCACCTTAGATGTTAAGGTGACATCTTTGTTTTTCAACACTTTAAAGAGGTCTTTTGCAGCAGATTTGCCCAATGAAATGCATCTTTTGATTTCTTGACTGCTTCTTCCATGGGTATTGATTGTGGGTCCAAGTAAAAGGAAATCCTTGACAACTTCAGTCTTTTCTTCGTTTATCATGATGTGGCTTATTGGTACAGCTGTGAGGATTTTTGTTTTCTTTATGTTGAGGTGTAATCCATACTGAAGGCTGTGGTCTTTGATTTTCATTAGTAAGTGATTCAAGTCCTCTTCGCTTTCAGCAAGCAATGTTGTGTCATCTGCATAACACAGGTTGTTAATGAATCTTCCTCCTATTATGATGCCAAGTTCTTCATATAGTCCAGCTTCTCAGATTATTTGCTCAGCATACAGATTGTGTAAGTATGGTGAAACGACATAACCTTGACACACACCTTTCCTGACTTTAAACCGTCCAGTATCCCTTGGTTCTGTTTGACCGGCTGCCTCTTGATTCATGCACAGGTTCCTCATGAGCACGATTAAGTGTTCTGGAATTCCCATAATGCTATCCATACTTTGTTATGATCAACACCGTCAAATGACTTTGCATAGTCAATAAAGCACAGATAAACATCTTTCTAGTATTTTCTGCTTTCAGCCAGGATCTATCTGACATCAGCAATGATATCCCTGATTCCACATCCTCTTCTGAATCTGGCTTGAATTTCTGATGGTTCCTTGTTGATATACTCCTATAGCTCCTTTTGAATGATCTTCAGCAAAATTTTGCTTGCGTGTGATATTAATGATATTGTGCTATAATTTCCACATTCAGTTGGATCACCTTTCTTAGGAATAGGCATAAATATGGATCTCTCCCAGTCAGTTGGCCGGGTAGCTGTCTTTCAAATTTCTTGGCATAGAAGAGTGAGCACTTCCAGCACTGCATCCGTTTATGGAAACATCTCAATTGGTATTCCATGAATTCCTGGAGCCCTGTTTTTCTCCAATGCCTTCAGTGCAGCTTGGGCTTCTTCCTTCAGTACCATTGGTTCCTGATCATATGCTACCTGTTGAAATGGTTGAACGTCTACCAATTCTTTTTGGTATAATGACTTTGTGTATTCCTTCCATCTTCTTTTGGTGCTTCCTGTATAGTTTAATATTTTCCCCATAGAATCCTTCAGTGTTGCAACTAGAGGATGGACTTTTTTCTTCAGTTTTTTCAACTTGACAAATGCAAGCATGTTCTTCCCATTTGGTTTTCTATCTCCAGGTCTTTACACATGTCATTATAATACTTTAGTTTTTCTTCTCAAGCCACCCTTTGAAATTTCTGTTCAGTTCTTTTACTTCATCATTTCCTCAGTTCACTGTAGCTACTCTACACTCAAGAACAAGTTTCAGAGTCTCTTCTGACATCCGTTTTTGCCTTTTCTTTCATTCATCTTTTTAATGACCTTTTGCTTTCTTCATGTATGATGTCCTTGATGTTGTTCCAGAACTCATCTGGCCTTTGGTCATTAGCATTCAACGTGTCAAACCCATTCTTGAGATGATCTCTAAATTCAGGTGGGATATTCTCAAGTTTGTACTTTGGCTCTTGTGGACTTGTTCTAATTTTCTTCAGTTTCAGCTTGAACATACGTATGAGCAATTGATAGTCTGTTCTGAAGTCAGCCCATGGCCTTGTTCTGACTGATGATATTGAGGTTTTCCATCATCTGTTTCCACAGATGTAGTTGATTTGATTCCTGTGTATGCCATCTGGGAAGGCCCATGTGTATAGTCACCGTTTATGTTGGTGAAATAAAGTATTAGCAATGCAGAAGTTGTTGGTCTTGTAAAATTTTATCAAGTGATCTCCAGCATTGTTTCTATCACCAAGGCCATATATTCCAACTACCATCCTTCTTTTTTGTTTCCAGATGTTTCATTCCAATCACCAGTAATTATCAATGCAGCCTGATTACATGTTCCATCAATTTCAGACTGCAGAAGGTGGAGAAAAATCCTCAATTTCTTCATCTCTGGTCTTAGTGGTTGGTGTATAAATTTGGATAATAGTCAGATTAACTGGTCTTCCTTGTGGGCATATGGATATTATTCTATCACTGACGGAGTTGTACTTCAGTATAGGTCTTGAAATGTTCTTTTTGACCATGAGTACAACGCCATTCCTCTTCAAATTGTCATTCCCAGCATAGTAGACCGTATGATTGTCTGATTCAAAATGGCCAATACCAGTCCATTTCGGCTCACTAATGCCTAGGATACTGATGTTTATGTGTTCCATTTTATTTTTGACTATTTCCAATTTACCTAGATTCATACTTTGTACATTCCATGTTGCAACTATTAATGGATGTTTGCAGCTCTTTCTTCTCATTTTGAATTGTGCCACATCAGCAAATGAAGGTCCTGAAAGCTTGACTCCATCCACATCATTAAGGTTGACTCTACTTTGTGGAGGCAGCTCGTCCTCGGTTGTATTTTGAGTGCCTTCCAACCTGAGGGCTTCATCTTCTGGTACTATATCAGACAATGTTCTGTTGTTATTCATAAGGCTTTCACTGGCTATTTCTTTTCAGGAATAGACCACTGGCTCCTTTTTCCTAATCTTAGTCTGGGAGCTTAGCTGATACTTGTCTGCCATGGGCGACCCTGCTGGTATTTGAATACCAGTGGCATAGCTTCCAACATCACAGCAACATGCAAGCCCCTACAGTAGGAAAAACTGACAGACACGTGAGGGACATCATGGATGGTGGATATTATTATTGTTGTTTCCTTGGTCAGATTGCTCTATTTCCTTCTCTCCAGCAGCTATTTTAAACTTTTATCATGTGCTTCCTCTCCCTGGAGCCCACTTCTTCCTGACCAGCCCACATGTATTTGGCTAATTCCTGCTCGTTCTGGTAGTGTCAGTTGAGTTTTAATTTTTTTCCAATAAGTCATACTTTATCCTACTCAAGGCCCCTGCTTTTGGGTTCAGAGTCCATTCTTCATACTCTGGTAACCGAACTTTCTCCACCATAATATGTACCACCCTGTGTTGTAATTGTCTGCAATCTTCTTGAGAAGCCTGGCCATGCTTGCTTTGTGTTGTATCCAAAGCACCTAAAACAGAATTGGCACCTAGAGGGGGAAAAAAAAGGCATATAATAAATGAATAATAATCGAAAAAAATGAAAATCCTGACAAAACTGTGAAATCCCTGTGGGACTCAATTATGTATTATCTTTGCATCACCCTTAATGCCTAGTAAGGGATCTTTTAATACTTCGGAGTCAGTATTTTTCAAATGATCATTTTTCTGTTTCTTGGAAGCTGTTTTTAAATTTCTAAAAGAATTCATGCTCTTTATCAATTTGCTTTTTCTCCACATGTCAAAATACTCTCACCCTTCAAAGCTCAACTCAAAAGTAATCTTCTCCAAGAAATTTTTGCCAATCCCCTTGTTTGAGGTATTGATTGCTGTGTAACTAACCACCCCAGAACTTAGTGGCCTAAAACAACAGTCTTTCACTATGTCTTACAGTTCTGTGAGTGGTCGGTCTCTCGTGTAGCTGGGACTGCAGCCATCTGAAGCCCTGACCAGGCTGGACATCCAAGATGGCTCACTCCCACAGCTGGCAGTTGATGCGTTTGTTAACATCCTCCATGCTCTTGCCTGGAGCAATTACATGTGGCCTATCCACGTGATTTGTGCATCTCATAGAGTTAGTTACAGGGCAGTTATTCTTCTTGCATGATGTTATGGATTAAATGGTACTCCCTCCCCCCAAATATGTGTTAAAATCCTAATCCCTATGCTTGTGGACTCCACCAATCTGCCAGTTTGTTGTTCTGTGGTGGCTTGAGTGCTGCTATGATTCTGGAAACTCTGCCACAGGCATTTCAAATACCAGCAGGGTCACTTGTGGTGGACAGGTTTCAGCAGAGCTTTGGAACTATGAAGAAAGGTCCGATGATCTACTTCCAAAAATTAGCCAATGAAAATCAATGGATCACAACAGAATATTGTCTAATACGATGCTAGAAGATGAAGGTTGGAAGGTCCTACATGATAGCCTCAGCAGTGGACTCAAGTATACCAACAATTGGAAGGTGGTGCAGGAATGAGCAATGTTTTGTTCTGTTATACAAGAGGTCACCGTGATTTAGAGCCAACTAAACGGCAACTAACAATAACATACCTGTGGATGCAATACTGTTTGGAAATGGAGTTTTCTTTGTCATATTAAGTAGATAATACCAGAGTAGGGTGAGTTCTGAATCTAGTCACTTCTGAGTTATAAAAGAGCAGATTAGGGACAGATGCACGCACATATGAGGTGAGAAGACAGATGCCATTGTCTACAAACCAAGAAACTAAGGAATGCCCAGGACTACCTACAAGGCAAGACTGCATCTTACATACTTTGGATAAGTCATCAGGAGGGATCAGTCCCTGGAGAAGGACATCATGCTTGGTAAAGTACAGGGTCAGTGGAAAAGAGGAAGACCCTCGAAGAGGTGGATTGGCTCGGTGGCTACAACAATGGGCTCAAGCCCTCAACGATTGTAAGGACGGCGCAGGACAGGGCAGCGTTTCATTCTGTTGTACATGGGGCCACTATGAGTTGGAACTGACTTGATCGCACCTAACAACAACAACAACAAACCGCAAGGAAGGAGTTGACATGGCTGAGACCCTGATTTATACTTTCAGCCTCCGTAACTGTGAGAAAATAAATTTCTGTTATTTAAAGCCACACATTTGTGGTATTTCTGTTACAGTAGCACTAGGTAACCAAGGCACAAGATAAATGTCTTCCAATAGACAAGAAGCAGGAGATTCCAGGCCAGTTAAAGACTATGCCTGAAATGGCGTAAGTGTCACTTTTATTGCATTCTATTGGTCAAAGCTACCACAGGCTCTTCTAGGTTCAAAGAGAGTGAAGAAACAAGCTCCACTTTTTGATGAGGGAGGCCAAGGCCGCATTGCAGAACATGTAGAATGGGAGACATGGTAATGGTCATCTTTAAACAATACAAGCTGCCACATCCCTCAAGGCAAAAATTACTCCCCCTTCCTTGTGAGTTCTCTAGGTCTTCACTTACTCCTTTTTTACACTGTTGTCCACCTCTGAGCCCAGAGTTATTGCAAGGGGCCTGTGAACCTATAGACACATGAACCATTGGGTAAATTGAAAAAAACATATAACTCATACATGTTGTTTTAAAGTATATGTAGATGTTTTGTGGTTAAAACAATACATTAAACTGTTATATATTTCTAATCAACACATATTAGAAATGCAAACAATGTGGGGGAATCTGAAAAATTTTTATGTAAAAGTGGGCCTTCATATCCATAAGAGGTGTATTAAACATTGAGCTGTTTGTATAAACTTGACTTTCCTTAACTAAGTTGGGTGTTTACTGGGCACGAGGACCTATCATGGTAATCTTTAGATCCCTAGGATCTAGCATATTAAAGTGTACATAATAGGTGCTCAATAAATTTTGGATTGGCTTGGTTACAAACTTGAAAATAAAATTGCTACCATGTATTTGTGCATCTAACAAATATTTACCAGGTACCACTATGTTGCAAGCACAATGGTAGAAGCTAGGGATAAAATGCTAAGCAAAAACAGTTTGTAGCTTATTGGGGTAGACAGATATTGATTGCAGAATGACCAAAAAATGTAGGCCTCCAACTGTAATAAGATCCTCAAAGGAGAAGTCCATAGCACTATGAGACATCACTAGAGATAAACTTGAGGTAGTTAGAAAGACCAAAGAAAGCTTCCCTGAGGCAATGATGCTTAGTGGAGACTCGCCTGAAGATGGATGGGCATTTACTAGGTAAAGAGGGAAAGGAAGAACATTCTTAGCCAAGGAAACGATATGTCCCAAAACCTCTGAAGGAATTGAATGTGACTGAGAGAAGGCTAGCAAGGCTGGGGCAAAACTACAACATGATATGATTGTGTATTTAAAAATTACGGGGAAAATTTGTGGCCTTAGATGATGTCATTTTTTCCATAGGAAGATTTATATTTGCTCTAGTCGGGTAGCTTTTGTTATACCTATCCTAGATAAATGTCATTCAATCAAGAGTAGAGATGATTCCCAGACAAGATTTAGTTCCTCTGATTATTGGTATATTTCCAATTTATCCTACTCCCAGGTCCTCACCCAAAGTCTGGTGGCTCTACAGGAACTAGCCTTCCTCCTGAGGTCGGGGGTCCTAAACTCCACAATGTGTCCTTCTAGCGTCATCAGTCTGTCAAAAATTCTGCTGAAGTTCTCAGCTTTTCCTGGACTTGGTAGATGTCCCTAGGAGAAAATAGCCACAAATGCCAAGGTCATCTCCCTGGATTTCCTTATTCTAGATTTTAGCCCTGTAATTCTTCACTGTCATCACCTATAGGATACCACCGAATAGATTTTATTCTTATATTTTGTCCAGTTTTTCTCAGCAGAAGAGTTAGTTTAAATGAAATAGTTCACCATTACCTAAAATAGCTGCTTGGGAAGAATAGATTTGGCAAGAGACCAGTTAAATGCTGGTAGACCAGACAGAAAACTTTGTATTGGTCCAGCATGAAGATTAGGACAACTAGGCATGGAGTGGTGAAAATGAAGAGAGAAGGATAGGTGGAGAGACAGTGTAAGGCAGAATTTACAGAGCTTGAAATGGTTTGGATACATAGTGTAAGGGAGAGAGAGGTGACACGATGACTTCTAGGTTTCTAGTGTGACCAACTGGATGGATGAGGTATCATTCACCGATGTAGTGGATATGCAGATTGCTGACTCATTTAGGGGGCAAGGATCACAAATTTTAATTGGATCTGTTGATTTTGAGGTGCTTTGAGACATACGAGAAGCTATATCAATTAAAGACATGTATGAATGAGCTCAAATAATATGTCTGGTTTGGAGATAAAAGTTTTTGCATCACCATGGATATAGATGAGACATTTTAGAAAGAAAGTACGGATTAAGAAGACAAAAGGGACCAGGGTAGGGGTTTGAGAAACTCCCACACTTGATGGTCTTTCTTTGCAAAGGGGAAATTAGAAGGAATAGCCAGAGATGTATGAAGAAAACCATCAGCTGAAGCCAGTGTTTCTAGAAAGAACGTATTGTCAACAGTGTTGAATGCTACTGAAGTTTCATCCGTTATGACCGAATGCAGATGACTAAAAAATTGATGAGGCAGAAAATAACCATTGCAACCTACATAAAGGTATTAGAAAGGCAACACAATAAAGCTTTGAGAAAACAATAGGCAAAATAATTTTCATGATATTAGAGTAAGGAAAGATTCCTTAAAACAAGACACTGAAAGCATTAACAACAAAGTAAAAGATTGATGAATGTGATTATATTAAAATAAAGAGCTTCTCTCCTCAAAATATACCCTAGAGTTGAAAAAGCAAGCTGCATATTGAAAGAAGATATTTGCAAACTTTAAAAATGACAAAGAACCTGTATTCATAAACTATAAATAACTAAAAAACTCAATAGGAAAAAAAGACAGCCCAGTAGAAAATGAGCAAAAGTCTTCAACAGGCACTTTTCAAAAGAGGAGATCTAAATAGCCAGTTAATACATGAAAAAGGTTCAACCTCTTTAGTAATCAGGGATACGCAAATTAAAACCACATACATACCTACAACACCTGCTTCCCAAGTGTAAAATGTCTGAGAACACCAAGGGCTGGTAAAGATGACCTCTCACAAGTTACTGATGGGAAAACATTAGTACAAACTCTTGAAACAATTTGGCCATGTAAATGGCCAAATTGGGGAAGATGCATAAACAGCGATTCCACTTCCTTATATAAAATGCTAGAGAAAATCACATACCTAGATACTAGGATACAGGTTCAAAAATTGTTTCGCAGCATTATTAATAATATTCACAGACGACAAACAACTCAAATGCCCTTCACCAGTAGAATGGATAAATAGTCTGTGATATATTCATACAATGAAAAACTATACAGTAATGAAAATAAATGACCTAGGGTTTACATGCAGCCAAATGGATGTATCTTGTAAGCGTAATGTTGAGTTAAAAAAAAAAAAGCAAGACGCAAAAGAACACATAGAGTGTGATTCTGATTAGATAGTTCTTGCTATAGTTCTATAAAGAAGCAAAAAAGTATGGTTATCACAAAAGTCATCACAGTTTTTACCTCTAGGTAAGAGGGAAAACCTAGTTGCCATCAGTCAATTCCGACTGCTCATGACAACTCCATGTGTGTCAGAGTAGGACTGTGCTCCATAACGTTTTCAAAGGCTGATTTTTTGGAAGTAGATCACTAGGTCTTTCTTCCAAGATGCCTCTGAGTAGAACCAAATCCCAACTTTTAGGTTAGTAGCCGAGCTCATTAACCCTTTGCACTACCCTGGAGATTATAACTGGGGAGAAGGTAAGGGAAAGTTAAGAGAGACTGGCGATGTTCTTTTTTTTTTTTTAACCAAAGTGGTTGGTTATATGGGTGTTTGCTTTAGAATTTTGTTTTGACTGTAAACCATACACATGTTTTACACTCTTCCTGTATGAAAGTCATATCTCACTATAAAAAAGTAAGAGAAGAAAAATCCAAACCAGCCTCTAAAATTATGTCACTTAATCTTGAATTCGTTATAATATTTTTGTAAGTGGTACTTTCCAGTAGCGACTGAACATATCAATGTGAAAAAATGCAGCTGCATGTAGTGGCTTATTTTAGCCACTAAAAAAAGTTCCCTGTATTTATGGAATCACATGAAAACACGGAAAAAAATTGTCTTGATTCTCAGGTTGGATCGTTAAATGCGTGCTTCCTTGCAAAGAGGAATTTCCAAGTTGATGTATATGAAGCTAGGGAAGGTGAGTAAACACTAAACATTGTGAGATTGTGGTTATGATTCTTTGACCTCTTTGCCTTTAGGCTTTCTGAATAAAAAAATATTTTTATTAAAAAAAGAGGAACTGTGAGAGTTTTCGAAACCTCAGATTTTTAAGTTTAATTTAATATAAATTTAATACAATTCGCATTTTCTTTAGAAGAGTCAACAAGGTCTTTTAATTTGGTTCTGAATGTACCAATTCTTCAGCTGTGATCTGTTCATCTTGTACTATGCTATGAGGAAGTATATGTAACACGGAGTCTGCTTCCAATGTCCTAGATCTTCGAGTGGCTCAACTTGGACATGGAAGAAGCATTAACTTGGCCCTTTCTTATAGAGGACGACAAGCCTTGAAAGCCATTGGCTTGGAAGATCAGGTACCTTGTTAATGTATTTTCCATTTCAACAATTGTGTGGTCTTGACCCTGGTTTAAAGCACCATCTAACGCCAAGAACTTCTGCATGAAAGCTCATTCTGAAAAGATTTTCAAACGTCTATGTCTGACATGAGGAGAATGTTTGACACTTGAGTACCTTCGGGGACCCGAGCATGACAGGGGATACTGCAGCCACACTTATTGACCTCTTGGACATTGGGTTGTCAGTGGAATGGGGGGCTCTGCCTACAGAAAGGGGCACTCCCAGGATCAGAGGAGACAGGAGAACTCCATTCTTTTGAGCATACAGGTTCATAATCTCATCCACAATTCTGCACTCCAAAACACCCTGAAAATGGAAAGCTTTTCATCACCCTCTTGGCAGCAAACTCTTTCTATGGTCTCTCTCTCTTTCTCTAATCCCCTTTAGTTTGAATACGCTTTGCTAGAGAAATAATTCTTTATTATGGGTTGGTGTCCCAGACCCCGCTGGGTGTTATGTATCCACTAAACGTACTATTTAAAATTTGAAAAATTCCCCCAAGGGTTTGGCTAAGGGACTGTGGCCCTGTAGTAGATTTTCTTCATGTGTTCAAGGTTGTGGAGCTTCTCACTTTCTATCATATATTTAGAATATTTTAATAAAAGTAGTATTTTTTTCTTGATACTATGGTCACTGACAATATGTCTTTGAAATGATACCAGTAAACCAGTTGGCATGCAGTTGACTCCAACTCTGACTCATTGTTATCGGACGTGTGTCAGAGTAGAACTATGCTCCATAGGGTTTTCAATGACTGGTTTTTCAGAACTAGATCACCAGACCTTTCTTCCAAGGCACCTCTGGGTAGAAAAGAGCCTCCAACCTTTCCTTTAGCAGCTGAGCATGTTAACTGTACTACCCAGGGCTCCTTGAAATGATAAGTCCAGGCTATTTCCATTTCAAAAATCTTATTCCAAAGCGCAGTAGCTGTATGCGTAGGAACACAATTTGCGCTGGGTTTCAGGAGCCCTGACTTTTCTCCCCACCTTTCGTGATCATGAGAAAACATTTAGCCTCTGACTATCAACCACTTTCTTCCATCTGTAATAATATCTAGATGGGTCCAGATAAACTTGAAGTCATGTCCATACCTAAAAGTGAAAAGAAAAAAAACCCAAAATTTTCAGGAACATACTTTTCATTGATTGAGTTTCCACTGTACTGGGCTTCCATGGGGACCCTGGTGGCAATTGGTTTAATGTTTGGCTGCTAACTAAAAGGTTGGCAGTTCGAAACCACCAGCTGCTCCTTGGAAACCCTATGGGGCAGTTCTACTCTGTCCTATGGGGTCGCTATGAGTAGGAATCGACTTGACTGCAGTGGGTTTTATAGGTGCTTCCATGGTCCTTAATTTTATCTTTTAGTTTTTTTTTGAAAATTATATTTTAAAATCAATGTCATCTGATGGATGATGCCATGTTATAGAAATTGATATTATTGTTTCTGGTTTCATTTCAGATCGTATCCCAAGGTATTCCCATGAGAGCAAGAATGATTCATTCTCTTTCAGGAAAAAAGACTGCAATTCCCTATGGGACAAAGTCTCAGGTGGGTTTTCCATAGATAGACTTGCTTGCTTTTTGGTTGTATAAAAATCTAGTTTCTGAAACTTGACCCTTGTTTGTTGGCCCTTCCCTTCTCCTCTAGCCTTATCTTTGGCATCGGTTGCCTCAGTCTGGACTCCAGGAACAGATATACTAGTTAACAAGTTACTAACACCCAGTGGGGTCTGGGGCACCACCCTGTGATAAAACACACTATTTCTGTAGCTAAGCATATTCAAACTAAAAGGGATTAGAGAGAGCGAGAGGCCATAGAAAGAGTTTGCTGCCAAGAGAGTGATGAAAAGCTTTCCATTTTCAGACTATTTTGGAGTACAGTATCGTGGATGAGATTATGACTGTATGCTCAGAAGAATGGAGTTCTGTCTCCTCTGATCCCTGGTGCTCCCCCCTTCTGTAGGCCCAGTACGTAATACGTATTCAGTAAGACTTAGCTACTATGGTTTGCTCTATTAGGCTTGCTTGCCTCTGTGCTTTGCAAAGCTGCCCGCTCTGTGCGGGCCCATTCCCTCCCACTTCCTTTCAATTAGAGCAGATTACCATGTATTTGCTGTCAAGTATAATATGCAAGAGCAACTTGAGAGGGTTTTATGATGTTGTTGCCTTGCTCTAACTCTCTTGCCCCAAATTTGTTTGTAATAGAATTACAGAATACACTAGAAATGAATGCTCTTGTCTCAAATTTGTTTGTAATAGAAAGTGTAGAATAAAGCAGAAATGCATTCAGTACTGTATCATTTCTAAAATTACAGACACCAGATGGTGATGTAGAGTTTACAAGAGAAACTCATTATTCTGCTTTGTGTTTTTCTTATCTTTCACACGGTAATGTACGGAGCTGGAAAAAGTATGCATTTTTATCTAATTAGATTTTCTGAATTTTTTTCCTTGAGAGGATGAGTGTACCAAACATCCATCCACAAAATAATCCAACTTGATTATTTTTATCCAGCAACCAAAACCAGTTGCCGTCAATTCTACCTCATGGTGACCTCGTGTGTCAGAGTAGGACTGTGCTCCACAGGGTTTTCAGGGGCTGAGTTTTCAGAAGTAGATCATCAGGGCTTTGTACCCAGGTGCCTCTGGGCAGACTCAAACCTCTAAACTTTGGGTTAGCAGCCAAATGCATTAACAGTTTGCACCTCCCAGGGACTCCTTAGCCAGCAACACCTCGTTATATTAAGTAAGGTTCCCATTCTTCTGGGTCTCTGGCCCTCCACGGAGCTCCCATTGCCGCTAGATCAGAGCTTCTCTGACTCACCCGGGAATTCATTAAAATGCAGTCTGTTTAATAGGGGTGGGTGGAGGCTGGGATTTTGCATTCCAACCACACTCCCAGACAGTCTCTTTGTTGCTGGCCCATGGGCCAGGCAGACACCATCTTAATGCATAAGCCTGGCAGGGAAGGGAGGGGATGAAGGGACACTGAGCCACCCTTAGTCATATAAACAATTTCAGATGATTATGTCCTTTCTAAATATCCTCAAATTGAGGTCTTCATGGGAGCACTGGGCGGTATTGCCTGGTTACATTTACTTCTTTTACTAAATTGGGAATGGCGTGTAATAATCATCCCACGTTTCTCTTGGATTAACATGGAATGTGCTGGGATTGAGGAAGGCCAATTAATCGTGCCCATCTCCCCTCTAGAGACTGAGCCAACAAAGTATAAATAGACAAAGGGGTAATTTTAGGTTCAAAAGATCAGAAGAGCTAGATGAAGAGAATGACTTGAACCTGAGACTAAAATTGACTATCTCACAACCACTATTATGAAAAAAGAGATGGGGGTGGGGGTAACAGCTTCATCACCAGTAAGTTCCCAAGAGAGAGAAAGTATTGGTGCAGTTCCCGTTTCAGGGCCTTCAACACCTTAGAAGTGGGAGGAAATCATCCCTCCCCACCAATCCTGCCATTTTTTTCATTCTTAAGACCTGAGCTAATGCTAAATTTACAGCCTGCACTCTTCCCTCAGTTTGCACCATTACTTTTATAACTCAGTGGAACATGGGGCCCCTGCGCCCCTTAAGATTGACATGAAATTTGAACCATCAATTCCACAGCTTCTGGAAATCAAGACTGTCCCTGTGTCCCCAGGATTTCTACAAACTGTCAGGGGCCTACCTTCTCTTGGCCTCCTCTGCCTCTTGGCTACCCACTCCCTCACACCTGGTGCTGGTGCTGTAGTATGTTGATCCAGACCTGAAATTCATCCCTTTCCCTCTTCCCACCAATTTCTACGAACATCACCCACTCAAAAGACCCATGAATACACTGAAGACCTAGGAGTCCTGGAGAGATTACATTGCACACAGCACACCAAACAATTTTCAAATCCGTAATGTGCAAAATATGACCTCCAAAATCCTTCTGACCACATCCCCTCATCTGCCCTCCTCCACGTGTTTTTTTTTTTCTCTGCCCTTTCTCTCACCAGTGTCCAGCTTCTGCTTTCCCACTGGTTTCTCACACTTCCTCCCAAACTGCCCTGGAAACGATCAAAATGTCCTCCAATATACGAAGCAGCTCCGAGCTTCCCAATTCTTGCTCTTAACCTCCTATGCTCCAAATCTCACAAGACACTCCTGTGAAGTGTAAAGGGTGTCCCCTTTACTGGGAAACATTCATATCTGAAGGCATTTGGGGTATAGAAAGTAGCCAGTTTTTCTAAAACATTTGAAAAAGTCAGAACTGCAGCTATTATAAATCTCCAAGAGAGATTCTCCAACCTCGTTTAGCTTGTATTCTTTTTTTTTTTTTTTTTTTTTGGTCACAAAGGTCACTTTATAGCTCTTGACCTATTTATTCTTATTCTGATTTATTCTTCATTCCCTATTTATTCTTCATGAAAATGATTCATTCTATCATAAGAAATACTAGAGAAAAGAGACTTGATGGGATGGCTCCCCTTTTTGGTTATATACAATATTGTTTAAAAAGATATGGGGTAGGCTGAACAGAGACACGCCCTGGTGTCTCTGCTAGACTGATGTGCCTGTCACTTCTCAGAGAAGGCAGATGTCAACCATATCTGAGAACAGAACCAGAAAGACTATTTCGCCTCATAAATGATTCTTTGCAATGTTGCCTAGCATGCTTTGCACAACAAGTTTGGTTTCCACTGAGGTATGGTGATTAGTAATATAAAGAAGGCTAGAAAACAGAACTGCGAGGCAGGATATTCAGAGACCTCTGTGAATTTTAATTTACAGCAAAGACACAGGAAGCTCCTCAGTCATTGTCATTGGAGCAAGACCAAGTTATTTTTATACCAAGACTAGATTTACTGTTATTTTAAAACTTCTACTTTTGAATGTAATGAAGGGTCATAAGTTAGTATTTTTGCATTGAATATTGTGATGTTTTATAACTTGGAAACTTATGTGCTTTAACTTTTTAAGCAGTAGATTCACCGTGCGTTGCATTGTGACTTTCCTACCACCCATCTGCCAGTTTGTTGTACTGTGGTGGCTTGCGTGTTGCTGTAATGCTGGAAGCCCTGCCACTGGTATTTCAAACACCAGCAGGGCCACCCATGGTGGATAGGTTTCAGCAGAGCCTCCAGACTAAGACAGGCTAGGAAGAAAGGTCTAGCAATCTACTTCTGAAAATTAATCAATGAAAACATTACGAGTACACAACAGAATATTGTCTGATATAGTGCTGGAAGATGACCCCCCCTAGGTTGGAAGGCACTCAAAATACAACAATGCACTCAAACATGCCAATGATGGTGAAGATGGCATAGGACTGAGGAACATTTTGTTGTGTTGTGTATTGGGTTGCCATGAGTTGGAGTTGAAATGATGGCAACTAACAACAATTGTGACTTTAATGGGCTCTAGGAATGTTTGCCCTCACGCACCCCTTTTTCTATAAAAAATTAAATATTAATTAAATTTTATGACTGTGTAGAACAAAGGTAAATATAATCCAGGCTGTACTCATTATTACATATTTATTTTTATTATATTCATTTTTTTCTTCTGAATTTAAATACATTAAAATACTTTGTAGACTCCTAGATGTATTGTGGGCTCTAGATACTGCACCTGTTGGGCCTAATGAAGTCTTTATAGACTGAGGCTTAAATTTACTAAGGAGTACATGGACGTGATTGGATTGGTTATCCAAGATAAAAATTTAATTTGTAAACCAGTGACTTTTCCATTAATAGTTACTTCAATTAGAAACCTCAGAATTATATCTTAAGCTTTCCTCTTTATCCAACCCCTATCCAGACCAGTTGCCTCCTAGTCAGTTCTATAAAGTCAGATACAACCAACAGCGTATGTCCCAGCCAGGGTCGATCTATATCTACCAACTCCCATCATTACCACTACACCACACTCACAGCTTTTACACAGAAACGAAGTCCTTCAAAGTAGCCCACTTGGGAAATAGTGCATTTATTCTAGTGATGCTGTCATTACTGAAGTTTTCCTAAACTTGGATACCTAAGATTAAAAATATGAGAGTTATGACTTTTTGGCAGTGATAATTGACAAAACTCCTATCTTAATGAAAATTATATTTTTTGCTATAAGAGTAGGGTTTGGTTTTTATGGTATCAAACTTTGAAAAAGCCTAAGTTTAAAGTTGGGCATTGTATTATATGTATTTGGTTTAAGTGCTTAAAAAACATATAAAAAAGAACCACTTGGCTAAATGATTATAAAACTAACCTTGCAACCTTCTGCTAAATAACAAATGTTTCCTATTGCTGAGTGAATAACTTAGAACTACCTTTGTTTATTCTCTCAAAATAAACAGTACTTACTATATTTTTCTTGCAGTATATTCTTTCCATAAGCAGAGAAAATCTAAACAAAGATCTATTGACTGGTAAGTCCAAAGTTTTTATTTACCAGTGGTAATTTTGAGTAAAACACATGAGAATAATCTTGCCACATGATTTATTGGGATTTGTCTACTATTCCTTTTTATGGATATTAAGAACAAGACTATGTATATTGCAAAGTCCTTCTTGAAAACTAGTCATGGTACATCCTCTGGCATCTCTTTTCCTTATTCATTATCTAAATTAAAATCATTTTTTCTACACTTACTGAATTTCCATTGCCTTCTAAGCACTGTAATGAATAAGTTCTCACTCCCCTGTTGGAGAACTCACAGTCTAGTGGAACAACATATTCCTCTCAAACAAGTAACATATTAGACTTGCACTCCTGAAAAATGAAAAGCTGTAGCACAGAGGGTAACTGTTGCTGTTGGGGGCCAGCTCAACACAATGGAACAAAACACAGCCCAGTCCAGAATCTGGATGGGTGATGCAGCCCAGGAATTGAACCCAAGTCTCCAGTACGAAACGCAAGGATCCTACTACCACTGAACCAACCAACCAATGCCTCATTGTGGAGGATGGTAGAAGGATACAAATCACTAGGCTCTTGTCATAATCCCTAGGATCTTGCCTGAGGCCCTGAACTGAAGGTATAGCAATGTGGTTGGAGGAGAGAGTGTAGATTCACGATATGTTGTGTAGAAGGCCAAGTAGATACCATGTAGGGGGTTGGTATGGAGCACAACTCTACTCTGATACACATGGGGTCACCACGAGTCTGAATTGACTAGAAGGCAACTGGTCTGGATAGGGGTTGGATAAAGAGGGAAGCTTAAGATATAAATCTGAGATTTCTAATTTGAGTAACTAAAAAGGCCAACCCAATGGAAAAGTCAGTGGTTTACAAATTAAATTTTTATCTTGGATAACCAATCCAATCACATCCCATGTACTCCTTAGTATTTAAGCCTGGGTCATAATAGGTTTTTCTCCTTGTCAGTATTTGTACTCAGCAGATTTCATTTCCAGCAAAACATGCTATTTCTACTATTTTTTTTAACCAATCTTCTTGATGCAGTTCAGTAGCCTGTGGTTCTTTAGAAAACAACGGTTCCAGAAGGTATATTTTTGTTTCTCCATGGCCCCCAGGACAGAGTGAGTTTGCAATATGTCTACTGGATGGAATTGAATTGTATTGGAGGAGGAATGTGATGGGGAAATTCACTCTAGTTGATTCCCTAGGGACTTAGGAAATAAGGTTTCTGTTATTATTAATTCCTTTTCTTTAGTTACATTTGCAAGACTGTCTTTTGGATTAGTAAATGGGTGGGAGTGGGCTAGTTTGTTAGATGTATTCACGTTGATCTTAAGAAAATAAATGAACCACAAAACAGCTTTTAGAGAAAAAGCAGTTTGTTGTTGGTTATCATCAAGTCGATTCTGGCTCATGTTGACCTAAAACAACCCCTTTATAGAATCCTTTGAATTTATTAAGATAAAAATGATAGCAAACATTCATTGAGGTCCCATGCACCATGTTAAGTGTTTTATGTTCATTATTTTTTCTAACTCTCTCAAACAACTATGTGAGGTGGGAATTATTTTTATCAGTTTTTCTGATGCCGAAATGCAGGCTGAGAGAGCTCAGGTCACACTGTCAATAAGTGTCAGCACCTGGATTTGAATTGGAGCCTGCTTTATTCCAAAGTCCATGCAGTTAACTGCTACAGTTACTGCTTCCAATATTGTATATGAAATATCTGCTGATACTATGGAGCTAAAGCATGGGAAAGGATACAATCTTGATGTGCAAATCAGAAGTTCCCCGTTTCTCATTCGGAATGTGCTACCCAGCATGCAATCTATAAATGCTATAAATTATGTTATTAAAGGGAAGGTTGACTCTTGACTCCAGAACTTTATTCAGCATGTGTGGTTGTTGGGTGCTGTTGATTCATTTTCAACTCACAGTGACCCTACGTGAAAGAGTAGAACTGTTCCACAGGGTTTTCTTGGCTGTAATCTTTACAGAAGCAGATCACCAGGTCTTTCTCCCATGGAGGGGCTCGGTGTGTTCAAATGGCCAACCTTCCGGTTAGCAGCCAAGTGCTTAGCCATTGTGTTACCACGGCTCACTATTCAGCATATAAAGCTTTATTCCTTTACACGGCATCAACTGTGTGAGTCACTCACCCATTTCACACGTTCAATCTGTTTTAAGCATTCATCCCTCCTTAACTGAACAGCCTCCCCTCTGAAAACGTTGTAACTAAATCATTTTCCAGCAGCATCATTCGCATAGGATTGTCTCACCATTTACTAGCTGTGTCGGATGTTAGTAACTTAAACAAAACAATACAAAACCAGGATATGTGGTCAGGTGAGTTTGATAATCTAGTTTTTATTGAGAATCTTCTAGAGCAGTGCTATCCAATATGTGGCCACAAATGCAAGCTACGTGTGTAATTTTCAGTTTTATATCAGCCACATTAGCAAAACTAAAAATGGGGAAATTAATGACGTATTTTATTTAACCCAGTATATCCACAATATTAGCATTTCAATGTTCAATCCATGAGACAAAGTTATTTGTGAGACATTTTTATTCTTTTTTTTTTAATCTTCAAAATCCAGTGTGTGCAACGTATCTTAATTGAGACTAGCCACATTTCAAGTACTCAAGAGGGTCACCGTATGCCACATTTTTCAATGGAGACAAAATAGAATTTGGTTGAATCATATTTTACTACAAGAACATGATTAGTAGTTCAGAAAATGAAATTCACTAAATTTTAATGATTATTAGCAGGCAAATGAAAAATTACTAAAATAATTTGGTTCTATTTATTGAATCCACCAGGTGCTCCTTGGAAACTCTACGGGGCAGTTCTACTCTGTCTTATAGGGTCCCTATGAGTTGGAATCAATTTGATGGCAATGGGTTTTTTAAATTTGTTGAAGAGTTTCAAGCATTCTTACTTGCTTTTTTCTTTTTTTTTTTCCTATCCAGTTCCATTATTCGATGCCAGAATGACCTAGTGTCAAAAGTCTACATTCATGGCAACTTGAATCTGAAGTCCAGAGGACTTGCTGAAAAGAGATATAGAGACAGGCATAGTACGAGGAAAGGAGTTTGGCTGAATATTTCCAATCACAAATAATGCCTTAAATTAGAGACAAATTCTTTGTATATATATAAAAAAAATTATTGTGGTAAATATATAGGTAACAAAACATTTGCTTTTTCAGCAATCTTTACCCGTACAGTTCATTGACTTTAATTATGTTCATCACGTTGTTCAACCATCACGCTTATCCATTTCCAAATTATCCTGTCACCTTAACAGAAGCTCAGTGTCTCATAAGCACTGAGTTTCCTATATACTTGCCCACTCTAGGTAGAGACAACTTTTAAAATAGATGATGCTTGCTTCTTTCCCAAGGTGCCAACAATTACAGCGATGTAGGCATCTGCATAATGGAATTTGTTGGATTTTTTTGAGATGAGAATAACTGATTTTTATGCATCTGTTTTACTACCAAATTATACAGGAACATTGGACAGATATTTGTCAAATTATCGTTACAACTAATTCATTTTTACATTGTGAATAATAAATGCTCTCTATCGAACTGTTCTCAGAAAATGATTACGATTTCAATTTAGTTTAGTGAAATAAAAATAAAAATTTTATTTCCCCTTGTTTTCTTTCTTTGTTTCTCAGCTGTAGAAAAATACCCCAATGCCAAGGTGCACTTTGGCCACAGATTGTTGAAATGTAATCCTGAAGAAGGAATGATCACAGTCATTGGGTAATTGCTGGGTCAGGCTTTTTACCACAGAGGTGAAGGGTTGGCATGGAAAACTGACCTGTAAACTTTGTTCTTTGGCTCTTTTGAAAGAATTAAAGAATTACCAAAAGGGTAATTCAAATCGTTTTTAGATTCAAAGTATTTTAGATTTAAAACAGACCTTAGATACCTTCTGACGCATGTTTACTCAACTTTCTAGAGTGTTCAACACTGGTGATCAGGTTCTTTTTCAACTCTTTCCTCTTTTGAAGTAATATGTCGCCCTCCACCATCTTGGTCTTCCTCTACTCTTTCTGGAGGCTATTCTTCTGCCTCTCCTTGACTGATTCTATTTCCTTTAAGTTTCCAAGCCTCATATCCTACTCTTAGGATATAACATGGATTCAATAACCACTTCTAAATTCACATCTCTAAAAGGAACTTCTCCAGCCCAGGTGTCTATCCTCATTCTGTACCCTGTGTCTGTGTTTTCTCGTTAAACATCTTCATCCGTACATCTTGCCATTATCTTAAATACATCCAAAATCTTGATTATCTATTTCTCCCAAAACACACCCTATTCCCAGCCTCCCTAGTTGTTGTTGTTAGTTGCCGTTGAGTTGGCTCTAACTCATGGCTTCCCCACGGACAACAGAATGCAACGTTGCCTGGTCCTGTGCCATCCTGATGATCGTAGGTATGCTTAAGTCCATTGCTGTGGCCATTGTGAATTTTGAGTGCCTTCCAACCTAGGGGGGCTCATCTTCCAGCACTATATTGGACAGTATCCTGCTGTGATTTGTAGAGTTTTCAATGACTAATTTTTGGAAGCACATCACCAGGCATTTCTTCTTAGTTTGTCTTAGTCTGGAACCTTCGCTGATACCTGTCCACCATGGTGACACTGCTGGTATTTGAAATATTGGTGGCATAGCTTCCAGCATTGTAGCAACATGTGAGCCACCATAGTATGACAAACTAACAGATAGGTTGTGGACTTCCCTAGTACCACTACCCAAAAAAGTTAGATTTCATTCTTGATGTGTCCTTTTTATCTAATTTCTCCTGTTAAATGAAATCTATAAATCCTCTCCAGTCTTTCTTACTTCGTACTGTTTTTAGAATCTATGTCTTCCTTTCCTTCCTGCTGCGCCAGCATGGTTCAGACTCTCATCCCTGCACACACAGGCTACTGCAACCATCTTGTCCCTGTTTCCCCTCCCTTCTGTATTTCTGCCTCTACTTCAATACATCCACTGCCCAGTGAATTTTCTTAAATTGCCACTTTTTATACATCATCCCCTTAATGAAAAAAAAAATTCCCTTTTGCCAGAATAATATATTTAAACTTTTTGTGTTAGCATCCAAAATTCTCTTCTCTCCATGTCTTTCCTTAAATGTTCTTCTGCTACCCTCAGCTCAAGCCAAACTTATTATTCCTAGGAAATAGGAGTAATGAGATTGCTCACACACTCCCTTCATTGGAATGCCTTGACCTCTTTTCAATATTGTCTTCCTTCAAGCAGAGAGCTCAACTCTTAGTAACACTCCCATGGACTTGCACATCTTTATTAATCAACATGGTTGTGTATTATTCTCATTCTCATATGCAAACCCATGATTGGGACAAGTATTGTAATCTTAATTTTATAGACCGTCAATTTACAGCTCTAAATCAAACATGTAAGGGTGAGTCTTCTGGGTTACCCATTGAACCGCTACTTTCCATGTCCAAGTTGAGGCGCATTCTCAGTTTCACCATTAGACATTTTCCTTGATGGCTCATTTTATTTTTCAGATCCAACAGTGTTCCTACAGACATCACTTGTGACCTCATTGTAGGATGTGATGGAGCCTACTCAACTGTCAGAAGCCACCTCATGAAGAAACCTCGCTTTGATTACAGTCAGCAGTACATTCCTCATGGTTACATGGAGTTGACTATACCACCTAGGAATGGAGATGTAAGTCATTTCCTTCTCATTTCCTTACTGGAGGCTGTCCTCCTCCCCATACCAATATAGAAGCACATTTTCGTGCAGTGCTTCTCAGAAGCATGTCTTGATCAGTTTTGAGGTTTGCCACAAATGTTTTGCAATTAATGATAAATTGGATGTAGTTACTTACTCCCTTAACTTTGGATATGTTTTCTTGAGTGGGAAAGAAAGCAGAGGAGCTACAACTACCCTACTGGAAACTCCCAGGGGATATGTCTTACATAAGAATGGCATTTGTCCTGGGAGGAAAAAACAGGTTGGAAATCAATTCTCCACCATACTGTCAACCAAAGTTCTTATAATCATGATTAAATCAAATCATTATTAAATCTACTAACAAGTGAATAGCAATTTGTTGCGAAAGTCAACAAACTGTCAACAAATGTTTTTCTCATTTCCTGGTTCCCACTGTTTAACCATATGTGACCTAAGGCAAATACGTGTCATGCATATCCTTACATTTTCCATAAGCAAATAGACGTAGGAACTTATGAAGAAAAAGTAAAATACCAACAGAAGTAATAAAGATCTTGGCTTAACATTAAGGATAAGTAAACAATATTAGTTAAATAATCAATTTGCATATAAACCATCCATTTTTAAGGTACTGATTCAGTCTGTAGTATATGAAATTCAGGAAACCCTGGTGGAGTAGTGGTTAAGTGCTACGGCTGCTAACCATAGCAGTTTGAATCTGACAGGTGCTCCTTGGAAACTCTATCGGGCAGTTCTACTCTGTCCTATAGGGCTGTTGAGTTGGAACCAACTTGACGGCAGTGGGTTTTTTATATGAAATTCAGATATCTATAAAATAGCTAGTCAATGTAGGATATTAATGTTATATACTAACAAATATATGAACCAGTCAAATCCACGTTTTCACATTTCATTTTTTTCTTTTCCTTCTTCCCAATCAAAACATATTTACTAATTTTTCAATGTTTATTTTACTGTTTTCAAGTTCTCACAGCCCAGGATCTGATAATTCTGGATTACAGCATAGTAGGGTTCTGTTGAAGGGGGTAGTGGTGTTTCAGCTGTAGAATGCTCACATTTCATACGAGAGACCCAGGTTTGATTCCTGGGCAACACACCTCATGAGCACCAGGCTTTTTGTTCCGTTGTGCATGGATGCACCATTGTTGCAAGTAATATCAACAGGGTTCTGTGGAAAAATCATCCCAGACTTCTGTGGAATCATGCCTGCTAAAGAGGATTTTAGATGTCTATTTATTTCCTAGGTATTCACAAAGAACAGAATTTTTTTTTTTTTTAATATTTAAAGAAACACTGTTTTGACATAGCAGTGTGATCCAGACAGGGGAGCATTTTGACATGGCCCCAAAACAATCTGTGAAACTTTCTCTTTTGAAAAATTTTTTCCCTATTTCTTTCTTTTCTTCCTTCCTTCTTTCCTTCCTTCCTTCCTTCCTTCCTTCCTTCCTTCCTTCCTTCCTTCCTTCCTTCCTTCCTTCCTTCCTTCCTTCCTTCCTTCCTTCCTTCCTTCCTTCCTTCCTTCCTTCCTTCCTTCCTTCCTTCCTTCCTTCCTTCCTTCCTTCCTTCCTTCCTTCCTTCCTTCCTTCCATCCATCCTTCCTTCCTTCTTTCCTCCCTCCCTCCCTCCCTCTCTCCCTTTCTTTTAACGTAATACATACAACAGATATTTTTACTCTACTTCTGATGGTTGGAATGAGGGAAAGAGATTGAATGAGTGCCAGGATTAAGGTGAATATCTGAGGGGAGGATGGGATGGGTGTTGTTGGGGATTGGGTGCAGGACTCATCTTAAAGCTGCTTTTGCACAGGAAGCAAACTATTTTTGCTGAGATTTTATGTTTAGAGGGACTTGTAGTGGGGGGACTAGTAGAGACGATGCCAGGCCTAGCCTTGCAATGCTATTTATTAGACAAGGGTATCTATTGAGAGCATCACCTGGCAATACAGAAGCTGAAAATTTAAAGGTCTGTTCTCCTAGGTCATGAAATATGTGTAAACATCCAAGTGTTCTTGCATCCTATCTCCTGTGTCAAAATGACATATAAACCGCCATCTATACAAATGAGAAAGAGTGGAGGTATCTAATAACTTCCAAATGGTTTTTGATCAGCAGCTTCAACATTTACTGCTGCAGCAGACGATAAGCCAAATTGATTTCAGGTGTCATTTCTTCTTCCTTTTAGAGTTTAACAAGGTTGTGGAAGCAGTCAGAAGATAGTAAGGGGGAAAAGCAAGGATATTTGCCTTCTCCAGGCTGTTCTCCTCACAACCTCACTAAGACATTAAGTTCATGCCTCCTCCACTTTGCTCAGCAAGTCCCCCCCACCCCCAGCCCACTGCCCTTCCCGTCTTATCTAATCTATGTAAATCTTTCGTTTTAGTCCCTCCAGCCCCACAAAGTCCTCACCTCCCAGCTTTTATTTAGTGAACAAATAATCACTCCAGGGCAGTGGGTTTGCTTTGGTTTGGTTGATCTGTCAAACAATCAATGCTTACTCAGGCTATTACTGCATTGAAAGAAGTCCACTATTTATGTTGTAGGAAACAAATGATAAGAAGCTTGTTTGTGAAACGTTTGCTTGGCTCATGAAATTTAAGCTTAAGACCTTCTTGTCAAGTTCTGATAAGTTTCTAAGTAAAGCAAAATATAAAATAAAATTACGTACATATGCACACATACCTGTATACACACATACATACATATATGTTAATATACCATATAGCTATTTATTTCTCCGGTTGGTCTTTCTTTCTTTTTTTCCCCTGCATGGATATGTGTGTGTGTGGATATCTATATGTCTGTACATATACATGTGTATATATACACATATACATATAAAAGCTCAGCTGCTAACCAAAAGGTTGGCAGTTCAAATCCACCAGCCACTCCTTGGAAATCCTATGGGACAGTTCTACTCTGTCCTATAGGGTCGCTATGAGCCGGAACCGACTCGATGGTAATGAGTTTGAGTTTTTGGTATATATAAAAACCTAACCCATTTATATATGTATGAACAGTTGCCATGGAGTTGACTTCGACTCATGGAGACCACATGTGTGTCAGAATACAGCTGCGTTCCATAGGGTTGTCAGTGGCTGATTTTTCAGAAGTAGGCTTCCAGGCCTTTCTTCCAAGGTGCCTATGGGTAAACTCAAACTGCCACCCTTTTGGTTAGTAGCCAAGCTCTTTAGCCATTTGCACCACCCAGGGATATATAGAGATGTAGATAAAAACATGAGAGGAAGAGAGAGAGAATCACCTTATAGCATGTTCTCAAATCTTGAATTATATCTGATATCAAAAACTCACCTGAGGTTGAGTTTATAATTGTAGAACACAAAGTATTTTCTCAGACAACTTTGACTTTATATAGCAATAGGTGTGCATACGATACTGATTTAAAGTGCCGTGGAAGCAATTATAAAGTAAGCAGGGTCAGTTTTATAGATGTGCTACATTAATATGCTAATAAAAATAGGTATAAATATACAGTTTTTTTTTCCTCTGCAGCATGCCATGGAACCTAATTACCTGCATATTTGGCCTAGAAACACCTTTATGATGATTGCGCTTCCTAACACGGTAGTATTAATCTTGCGTCTATAATTAATGTTTTCCTTTACTTTTGTGCTTAGTATGGGTATATACTAACTAACCCCTTCATTGTTTAATTGGCTAAAAATGTGGGATCACTGAGGGAAAAAAAAGAAAAAAAACAGAAGGGATCCCAGTGATTTACTTTGGAAAAGAGATTTAACGTACACGAAATAATAAAGGAAGCTTATGTGTGGTGGTGCCTGACTCTGTCTTCTCCACTGAAGACGGTGTGGATGGACATGGCCCCCAAATAAAGCCATTTCAGTTATATATTAGGAAGTCTGTTTAGTATTTAGGGTCTGTGGGACACTGGAATATACATTATCAAAAAGGAGTCTGGCTTTTCTTTCATTAGACCCTACAGACTTTGTTACTATATCATATAGCTATTTATTTCTCTAGTTGGTCTTTTTTTTTTTTTCCTCCTGCTATCTGTCCCTGGGGCCTAAACCAAAAAAAGGAAACCCATTGCTGTCAAGTTGATTCCAACTCATAGCAACCCTGTAGGACAGAGTAGAACTGCCCCATAGGATTTGCAAGGAGCAGCGGTGGATTCCAGCTACCAACCTTTTGGTTAGCAACCATAGTTCTTAACCGCTGCACTACCAGGGCCCCCCTGGGGCATACCTTAAGAGCAAAAAGAAAAGAGGAGAAATTGAATCAACCTACTTATTAGTTATCTAAGAAATATAGTATCTACTTGGGGAAAATGGCTGATGTCTACCAGTATCAGTCACCATGGAGTCAATTCTGACTTGTGGCAATGTCGTGTGTGTCAGAATAGAACTACTGCACAGGTTTTTCAGTGGCTGATTTTTCAGAGATAGATTGCTAGGCCTTTCTTATGAGGTGCCTCTGGGTGGATTCAAACCTCCAACCTTTCCTTAGCAGCCAAAGGCATTAACTCTTAGCACTACCCAGGGATTCCTGGCTGGAGTCTACAGTTTAGTCTTACAGGAAGCCAGGGAATGTCCTTTGGTACTTGGTAGGCTCTTGCTTTGGGTATGGGGGAAGAAAGTGGGGATGCCTTTCCCATCTGTCTGGACAGTCCTTCCAGGTGCTTTTGGTCACAACAAGAAACAGTGCTATCTAGGCATCAATCTTGAGTGCCTGCATTACCCCACCCGCCATTCCCTCTCTCACTGTTCCGTTTCTCCTTGCAGAACAAATCTTTCACGTGTACTTTGTTCATGCCATTTGAAGAGTTTGAAAAACTTCTAACCGGTAGTGACGTCCTGGGTTTCTTCCAGAAGTACTTTCCGGACTCCATCCCTCTAATTGGAGAGTAAGTGGCAAGATGTGCAGCTGTGCCTTTGGCTCCACGGGTGTGAGTTAATCAAAATTCAAAGGAAGGTTATGCAACTTATTTGTTTTAGTTAAATGTGACCAGTCATGCAAAGGCCTGGATATTGGAGTCAGAAGTCTAAAGGAATGTTGTGCTGTGAACAGGAATTCCAAAAAACCCCGAAGTCATGGCCAGCTTCCCTGGGAAAGACGAACCAACCATACGGCTAGGATTTTACGTATCCTGTGCAGGATTGTCAGGCCTCTCAGGGCGCAGCGCGCCACAGGCCTGGTAGTGCTTCCTTCTGTTGTTGTTAGGTGCTATCGAGTTGGTTCTGACTAATAGCGATCCTATGTACAATAGGCCAAAACGCTGTCCAGTCCTGCACCATCCTCACAATCCTTGTTATGCTTGAGTCCATTGTTGCAGCCACTGTGTCGATACATCTCTTTGAGGGTCTTCCTCTTTTTTGCTGACCCTCCACTGCTTTACCAAGCATGATGTCCTTTTCCAGGGACTGGTCCCTCCTGATAACATGTCCAAAGTATGTAAGACAAAGTCTTGCCATCCTTACCTCTAAGGGCCATTCTGGCTGTAGTTCTTCCAAGAGAGATTTGTTCATTCTTTTGGCAGTCCTTGGTATATTCAGTATTCTTAGCCAACACCACAGTTCAAAGGTGTCAATTCTTTCCTCTTCCTTATTCACTGTCCAGCTTTCACATGCATATGTGGCAATTGAAAGCACCATGGCTTGGGTCAGGCGCACCTCAGTCCTTAAAGTGGCATCCTGCTTTTTAACACTTTAAAGAGGTCTTTTGCAACAGATTTTCCAAAAGCAATACGTCCTATGACTTCTTGACTGTTGCTTCCATGGGCATTGATTGTGAATCCAAGTAAAATGAAATCCTGACAACTTCAATCTCTTCTCTGTTTATCATGATGTTGTTTATTGGCCCAGTTGTGAAGATTTTTGTTTTCTTTATGTTGAGGTGTAATCCATACTGAAAGCTGTTATCCTTGATCGTCGTCAGTAACTGCTTCATATATATATATGTATGTATAGTTTATGTATATTATATATATACACACACATAATCCTGCGGTAATCAATAAACCTGTAAGAATCAAGCATTCACCACCCATTTTAACATCTTTACCTTCTGCTCGTTTTCCTTTAAAGGCAAGCCCTGATACAAGATTTCTTCCTGTTGCCGGCTCAGCCCATGATATCCGTAAAATGTTCTCCTTTTCACTTAAAATCACGCTGTGTGCTGATGGGAGACGCAGCTCATGCCATAGTGCCCTTTTTTGGGCAAGGAATGAACGCAGTGAGTTCTTTACCTTGAAATCTTTTTTGGGTCACTTGCAACTAAAATGTCTTAGATAAAATATGTCTGAAGTTATCCTGACATAATCTTTGGGAAGACAATCAATTCAACAATCAGACCAGCTGTATGCTAGACTGATCACAGACTTGGATTACTTGATCCAGTAATTCAATGTGGAAAAAAGCAGGAAGCATAATACAGCGTTCTGTTCCACAGAAATGCGTGCTTGAAATCTGGAGAGGGACTATCAACCATTCAAGACTTAATTTTTTTCAAATAAATATTTTTCTAGAGAGTATGCTTATGTAATGTCAGCCTCAAAGGAAAAAGAATTTCCAAGTATCTGAGTTTTTTTTTGGTCACTTTTTCTTTCAAAAGGAAAGAAACACAATTAACAGGACAAAATAAAACTATGAGATATATTCGATGTTAATTATTACTACCTTCGTGAGAGTTTTTCTATTCTCAATATAAAAAAAATCGGAAAAGAAATGGTGTTCAAATATGGAACATTAGTTTTAGGAAACCCTAAAATAAGTGTCTGCTGTGTGTGTGTGTGTGTGTGTGTGTGTGTGTGTGTGTGTGGTGAGGGGGAGGAATAGCTTTATAAACGTTAGTCACATATTGTTGTTTTAGTGACTAGCATATATTCCAAGTATAAACAGCTTGCGAATCTAATTAATTCTATTTTCCACAAGAGTGGTTAACATTTTCTGTTTTATAAAAACTTAGCACATTAATTAGAGTATAATGGCTAAGCATTCAGGCTTATCCTGACTTTTTAAACTGCCCGGGTTCAAACTCTGGATTTATTGGGATTTACTACAATATATTCTTGCACAGTTATCTTTGCTTCCCTATCTGTCTAACTGGGATTTTGACAAGACCCATCTCATAGGCATTCTGAGTAAGTGACTTAATTTAAATAAAGACGTTAAAACAATTCTCAGCCCTATATCTATCACTTTTCTCTAAATTCCTACAGTGTTAATAGTCTACGTAATTTATTTAACGAGTAAAATCATTATTTGCTTCAGGTGTTATAATTGATATGAAATATTATTTTATTTTATTTACTTTTTACATACTTTTCATAGGTCCCTAGGTGGCACAAATGTTTTGCACTCAACTGCTAACCTAAAGGTCGGCGGTGTGAACCCACCCAGCAGTACCATGGAAGACAGGCCTGGTGACCTGCTTCCGTTAAGATTACAGCCAAGAAAACCCTATGGAGCAGTTCTACTCTGTAACACAACGACAACAACAATATACTTTTACATTGTCTCTAAAAGTATAGTTTGAATTTTTGAAAAGTAAGAAGCGCAGCTTTTGATTTTCTCTTTCCCTGATGTATGTAACAGAGGTGCTTACTAATTTTTGTGGACTTCTTAAGAGTAGAAATTCACTTTGCTCTTGGGTTATAATAACTAAGTTTATGTGGGAGTTCTATTTTATCATTAAATGACTTTAAATGTGAATCCTGAAAACCTGAGTAATTTAATGTAATTCTAAAACTCATGGTAGAGCAACATAATTATTCTTGCCTTTTGAAAAAGTAATAAAAGCCTTCAAAATTGCAACAATAATTTAAAATTTTGGTCAAGTTTCAAATTGTTGTAATCAGTATATATATGAGCCTGACAAAAACCATCAATCACGGAATTGGTGGTCTTTTACAACCAAAATTCAATACCACGTGTGACAACTAAACTGTTGTGTTTAGAATAAATATCCTATGAGTTATACTCACTAATAGAGGGTCTGTTCAAAATTAAGAAATTTTTGTTAGGTCCCGTTTATTTTGTCCCATTTTTTCTTATTTCAGGGCTTTGAAGACTGCTTGGTATTTGACGAGTTAATGGATAAATTCAGTAATGACCTTAGTAAGTAAAACTTTTCAGTTGGAGGTGAACTAGCCCTGATAATTAATTGTGGACCTATTTCTGATCCCCAGCAGTCCCAAATCTATGATACATATTCCCTGTTCAGGTCTAGAGATTTCATGATTTATAGCCTATGCCACTGTAGCCTATATCAGACAACAAGCACTCAGAGAGGGAAACATAGCTTCTTTTAAGATTGGTACACAGAGGTCTATGCAATGATCCACACAAAGAGAAAAGATCGGAGCAGCACACTGGCACCGTTCTCTCCCTTTCAGCCTCAGTAGCACCCCCTTGCCTGCACCGCCTGCAGCATGTCCTCGGAAACACTCTTACAAGCTCCAGCACTTTCTTGCTCTTTAATGTATCAAAACTTATATCTGATACTTCCATTTACCTTTTGATTAAAATTGATTCAGCCAATATATTAGTTTTACAGATATTGAAGTTACAAGTTTTTGTATTTAATTCTGAAGTTAAATGTACACAGAATGCAATAATAATAAACCAAAGCCGTTGCTGTTGAGTTGATTCCAACTCAAAGCGACTGTATAGGACAGAGTAGAACTGCCCCATAGGGTTTCCAAGGAGCAGCTGGTGGATTCGAACTGCTGACCTTCTGGTTACCAGTCAAGCTCTTAACCACTGTACCACTAGGGCTCTTAATATTATTTTAAAAAAAAAACAACCAAACCCATTGCCATCGAGTCAATTCTGACTCATTGCAACCCTATAGGACAGAGTAGAACTGCACCATAGAGTTTCCAAGGAGCTGTGGATTCAAACTACCAACCTTTCGGTTAACAGCCGTAGCACTTAACCGCTATGCCACTAGGGTTTCCTAATATTATAATATATGATATTAATATTAAATATGTACATAGTATTTACATATTTTATGTATATATAAGTATATACATAATGCAACGTACGTAGTATATAAAATATATACATATGTGTACCTGTAAAAGAAATTGTAAACAACCTGAGAACTGGGTAAACTGTCCTTGACTCCCAGCATCACGTGCTTCAAAGACTACCTCTAAATTTCAACTTGTTTAGGGTAAGGGATAGGCTGGAGCACTGACTTTAAACCTATACCCAGTTTCCAGTCTTGACTTGCTAGTTTATTAGCTCTGTGATCTTGAGCAAATCACTTCATCTTTCTAATGTCTCAGGTTTGGGTTTCTTTTTTTTAATCTATCAAGTGGGAATAATAATGCCTACTTCAGAGAGTTCACAGAATAATAGGGGAGCTGATGGGTAAGCTAATAAGGTGTCTTAGGTGCAATGAAACAAGTGTGCATGGGATACCAGGATACACAAAAACAGGGTAGCAAATTCTGAGTGACTCAGGGTCATTTGCAAACATTTATAGGAGCTGCTTTCCATCTGTGAAATAAGGAATATAATGATGTTACCAATCGACAAACACATAGCTTATTGGTTTTGTTGTATTATTTGATCACAACAGGAAATGTTCTATGTGTGTTGCTCAGTATTCGTAGATTGTTGATCATGCAGCACCGGTACGCATAGATGTCAAAATTTAGAGAGAACGTTGGAAGAGAGTAAATCATTTAATTTGACTTGAGTAAAGCCCAGTGCATTTTTATAGGCTACTTTGGAAAAGAAGATGCATTATTTAACTTGGTTTCTAGGTATATGTCTTCCTGAATTCTCAAGATTTAGGATTCCAGATGACCATGCGATTTCAGACCTGTCCATGTACAATTACATAGAGGTGAGTGAGAAGATTTGGCTGTGAGAAGATTTGGCTCCAGTAACAAACGTTCTTTCCTTTAGTTTTTCTTTGCTCCAGCCCCGTTTCATGCATGCTGCATAAGAATAGGTACAGCCGAGCGCGCGCACACACACACACACCCACACACACACACAGCACTCCTCAGACTTGGGCGGATTGCAAATATGTAGTCAGTGACAGTAACCTACACACGTATCTCTACCTACATTTCAGGGACATCTAGAAGAGAACCAAGAGGACAAAACGTCTTTCGTTTCAATTTCTGATAATTCAGAGGCTCAAAGCTTAGACATTCAGTAGAGTTAGTAATACGCTATTTAAAGAAAATATAACTCTGAAATGTGTTAACACATCTGAGAAATCTAAAACATGTTAAATGAGCTTTCCACTCTTAACATTATAAGGTACATAGTTAGAGCAACATTAAATACCTGTTGGAAACTTAGGTACTGAAAAAAGATATAGAACACCAAAGAAATTCATAGTCAGAAAGATGAATACTTTGAAGAAAAATATATTAAGCACGTTTTGGATCAGGCACGTAAAAGGGTCACAATACATGGTTGGAAACCCTGGTGGCGTAGTGGTTAAGTGCTACAGCTGCTAACCAAAGGGTCGGCAGTTTGAATCCACCAGGTGCTCCTTGGAAACTCTATAGGGCAGTTCTACTCTGTCCTATAGGGTCACTATGAGTCGGAATCAACTTGATGGCACTGGGTTTGTTTTCGCTCTTTTTTTTTTTAAATACATGGTTGTGGTAGTAGTTTCAAAGTAATCACGTGAAAAATTTGCCAGGTAAATTAAAGGAAGACAGTGACTAGCTGCCTTCCATCTCTCCTGAAGACAGAAAGAAATATGGTGGACTTCACCTGGAGCAGAATTGTATCCTATGTGGTGAAGGAAGTTCGACTATAAGACACTGAACTTTTATTGATGTATCTGGCCTGTGTCTTTAAAAACAGGACAGCTACAACGCAATGTTTGTCCTGAACATGAAGTAAGTGAAGACAGACATAGCTTTAAGCAGTTGTCTTGCTGCCTTAAATAATACCCCCATCCAACCAGGAAGCAACAGAAGTTTCTCAAATCTTCGGGCTCATATATTACCTGAAGATCTGGTTGAATAAACCCTTTGCTGGAAGAGAGTTCCCGTACTGATCACTCAGCAAAATAACCTTCCCAACAAGTTTTGTGTGGTTGTACATTTTCAAGGCAATGTTCTATAGTATTGACAAAGGAACTGGGAATGACGGTTATGGAAATAAGAATTTATTTGACTAGCTTGTGCCCAGGATGGTGATGAATAGAAATGAAGAATAACAAGCTGCAGTAAAGGGAAAAAGGTACTTTGTTTGAGGTCTTCTTTAAGACTCTGGCCTTGTTGCAGATGCGAGCACACGTCAATTCAAGGTGGTTCATCTTCCAAAAGAACATAGAGCGATGTCTTCACGCTATTTTGCCATCTACCTTTATCCCTCTCTATACAATGGTAAGGCCTGGCTTTAAGACTTTTCTTCACTTTAATCCTCCATTTAGCCATTAAAAAATACACAAAAATACTTTTTAAACTTCCCTACAGGTCACTTTTTCCAGAATAAGATACCATGAAGCAGTGGTGAGGTGGCATTGGCAAAAAAAGGTTGGAACGGATTGCTTTTCCTCTTCTAATCTGGGGTGTTGGAGCATCATAAGAACTACGGTTATGTCGATTTTAGGCAAATACAGAAATGATACGACACACACTAGATGTTTGCCTTCCAAATAAAAAATGCCTGTGGTACGCAGAGGGCGGGGTGCCCGATGAACAAAGTTACAAAGATGCAGGGAGGTGGGAGGAAAAATGAGACAATAAACCAATGCTAATATTCTAAACATTTTACTTTATCTTGGAAATGTGAACCATTCCGGGCTTTGGCTTGATGCAACATTCTCATGGGTTTAATTTGTGGAATTGGACAGAATGAATCACTTAGAGAACACAATCAAATTTCAGTGTAACGCTATGCCACGCTCATTTTGGGCAGCTGACCCAAAGATGTCACTCTAGGGCATTCAGGCACCTGATTTTACACTTTGGAAATTTTACAAATCCATTTATTCAACCAATAGTTTTATTTAGTGCACAGGCAATCAGCTAGGCTTGGTAATGAACAAGACCCAGTTCCTACCCAACGTACATAGCTCTGGGACTAGCGGGGGGACGGTCTATTGCTGTGGAAGGGGATAAAGGGCCCCTGAGGGAGAACGGGTGGGGGCCAGCACAGGCAGGGGCTGAAGGAACGCCAGCACCGTGGCCAGCGTGGGCACTGCGTGTGCTTCCGTGGAGCTGCAACGCAGCGCCTCAGGGTGAGAATGGAGAGCGAGGTAAGCAGGGCCTCACAGGTCCTGAATGTCACCTTGTGAGAAATAGGGAAAGCGCGAAGGACGGCAACAGACACAGGTTTGGATTTCACAAAGACTACTTTGCAGTGTGGAGGATGAGTTGGAAGGAGTCAATTTATTCTTACAGAGATGAAAGCAATAGAGTCTCTGTCCTCAGGTGGTCACAGGCGATTAGAAGGCAGGACAATAAGTGCCTTGATAGCAATGGGCCAGGATGGTGGGGCGCACTGAGCAGAGACCAGAACGAGCCTCGCTGGAGCTGTGCTGACGAAGGCTCCTGGTGGTGAACACTCGGTGTCCAAAGTCTTCTGCTGCGTGCGTCTCCGCGTCACAGATGTCACTGAGTCCACCAAGTTCTGCTTATGTTGACACATGCCGTGTCCGAGAAGTGACTAAGCTGTTTGTGGCTTCCGCACAGTACTCTCCCGAGACAGAGCTCACAACTCTTTGTCTGAGGTTTTTTTTTAAATCAGTGCACAAAAGCTGACTGCTAAGCCTTCCTTACACAGAACACAGACTTGTGCTTTTCTTGAGCGGGAAGGGAGGAGGAACAGTCCAAGTTCGTCCTTTTCAGCCACCGCAGGACATGGAATGAAATTTCTATCCCAGGCTAAAACCAAAGAGGCAACTGTATAATCCTTAGAAATTTCAGGAAACCCTGGTGGCATAGAGGTTAAGAGCTAAGGCTGTTAACCAAAAAGGTCAGCAGTTCAAATCCTCCAGGCTTGCCTTGAAAACTCTATGGGGGCAGTTCTACTGTCCTATAGGGTCACTATGAGTTGGAACTGACGGGACAGCAAGAGGCTTTTTTTTTTTTTTTTTGGTTTAGTAATTTAAGAATGAAGTCTATTTCAAGATTTTAATCTCTCAACAATTGAAATGAGAGTTCTTGCTGTCTTTACAGGTAATAAACAAAGGACTCTTTTTCTGTGGAACACTGATAGCCATCGGTAGTACCTACCTACTTACACGTTACATATTACTTCGACCTCTGGACTATTTGAGAAGACCGTGGAACTGGATCACGTACTTCCAGAATACAGGGCATGTTTCACCGCAAACTCCATGGAGCCACTAGAACAAAATCCCAGTTTTATCCGCAGATGACATAAAAGTTTTGAGGTGGCAAATGCTTGATTTCCCTGTAGCGGCAACTTAGGGTTAAAAGTGTGTTTCCATCATCGTATTTAATTCCCTAATGGAAGTTTAAATTAAAGATTAATTAATTAAAGATTGCAATTAAATTCAATTTAGCTTCTGTGTTGACTGCAATTATTTGAAAAAAAAATTAGCACTTTTTGTAAGCTACAACGCACAGCTTCACGGTAGTACTACTGGGCGGCGGGGGGGGGTCGTAGTAAATATGACTTTCACTTCGAAAAAAAGGAAGGCCCCAAAGGCCTCAGAAGACACTGATCAGTACTTTTTCTTTAGAGGGGGTGGTAAAAGTCACAAGAAGGTTGACTCAATATCTGAGACTAAGCATCACATCTTGCCTAACACGCTAATTGCACTTTTCACCCAACGGGTGCAATTTATCTAACCACAGTGCTCAAATTCACTTGAAAAAACTGGAAGTGAAAATGGGAACTTATGAGGAAATTCCAGAGAGTTATAAAACGAATCTATTTCCCAGTCTTCAAATTCCAGTATTACCTTCTGAAAAAAAAAAAAAGAAAAAGGCTGCTACTACCATACAAAGTGAAGGATAGGAAAGCATTCTATTCCTACCGTAAATCTCTACATGTTCAACAGAGTTGAAAGGAAATGAGAGACAGCTTTCTTAGAAATGTGAAGTCATATTTTACTCCATTTCATATGCTCAGAAGCAATTTGCTAATTTATTCTGTAACTACGTGCTGTGGCAGAACCCAGCAAAAATTTGATTATTACAAGCACATTTAGTGAAAAACTTTTTCTTTGGTTCTTCCTTCTTCGGTAGGCTGACCTAGTCATTGAGAAATCCTGCAAAATTGATTAATTGTGAAGATGCAACACTAGTAAGACAGTTATCTAAGAAATAAAAATTAGGCAAAAAGTAAATAAATGATTGTATTTCTTTTGTATATTGTCAAAAAAAAAAATCCTTGTGTTCTAACAATCTATGTTAAGTGTAAACAGTGACCTGTGGAAAACGATCTCTGTGATAACACTGGCCATTAATTATCCAGTGGATTGACTGACGAATAATAAAGATTAAAACATTGTATGACTATAGCTCTACACTTACTTCATCACCCTCCAAAAGTAGATTCGTTTTTGCTTGTGTGTTTGTTTTACTTAGAACCTCTATTATAAATTTGGGATTCTGTGTCCATGGCAAAATCGGGGTAAATTATTAAAAGGAGAGGCTAATTTTAGCACACTCCTGTTGGAAATGAAATGGATGGAGATACTTACCTGCCATCAACACCATCTTCACTATGTACATCCTCTGTGAATGTGTAATTAACTATATTCCATGATTATCTTGAAATTTGTGATCCTATTTGCTTTGCTGTGATGATTCTTAATTCCTAGGGCTTGCTCAGCAACATGTTGGTCTGAAGTGCCTCTCCAACATCCTATGCATGTAGCAACAGTCTTTGTATCAGATAGTTATAGGATTGATTTTCTTTTTCTAGAAATATCACCTTGGTAAATTTGATTGGGTCAACATATGCTATGACACTGAATAGGACCCAACACTACAGAAAAACCAAGATTGTCTAGGTATTTTGCACATTTGTGTAAAACAAAGATATTTTTACAGCTGAGGTTTTTGAGAAAAATGTATTATATGCCTTGGAAAATACAGTCATTTAAAAATATATTTGAAATAAAAATGTCTAACATGCTGGATGATGGTGCCAGATGCCATGTTGTGCTTAAAGTGTTTTTGTTTTTGTTCTTCATTATATAAAGCACCCATTGAATTAAACACATATTTGTCCTGCTCAATTGCTTTCTTGGGCAGAGAGCATATGGGTAATTCAGCTTTCCTGCTGGGCCACAAAAGTTCTGTTGATATCACATAGAATGGAGATTCCAGAACAGTCCTTATAATTATAATGGAAGTCTAAAAGTAGTGTCTGATTTAAGACCCCTATTTTTTTGTTGTTGTTGTTGTTAACATTATTTATTCCTATAAAGGACGAATCTGGATTACATCAGCTTTGGACCCATTGGTTTTGTCAATGTTGTTGACGGATAACGACTCATCACTGGTAATGATAAAAATGATGGAAGAAGAGTTAAAAGTCACTTTCTTCTTTGGCCTGTCCCCATCTTTCTGTGACATCACAATAGGTCTGATCTGCATTTCACTCCCAACCACTGGCAGGTCTTTAGCAGGCCGCTGGCATCTCAGCAGGCGGAAACATAGCAGCTGCAAAAGGGATCTTCGAAACTGGGCAAAGAAAATCAAGTTGAATATTAAGCAGAGTTTGGTCCTTAGCCTGGATTAACGTTCAAGGAAATTAGTCTAGTGACTGAGTTGTTCTTTTAGCAGATGTGGTTGAGGGTTAGGTGGCAGTGTTTCCATCTACCTAAGTAACCCTGAGGTTTTATGTCTTGTTCATATTAATAATTCTTAATAGCTAGCTCACATTAAAAAAAAAAAAAAAAAAAACCAGTGCCATTGAGTTGATTCCAACTCATAGCGACCCTATAGGACAGAGTAGAACTGGCCCATAGAGTTTCCAAGGAGCGCCTGGCAGATTCGAACTGCCGACCCTTGGTTAGGGGCCATAGCGTTTAACCACTATTCCACCAGGGTTTCCGTTCATATTAATAATTCATAATAGCTAGATCACATAGGCCTATTTTAATACCGTATCATCTCCATAGACTCAAGTGCCATGCTTCTTCTATGAGGGCAACTAGATCTGTTTCTTTAGGGGGGCTGGAACATGAATTCATTCCACAAATATTCAGTGAACACCTACTAGGTGACAGCCACTGTCCTAGGATCCGGGGAAACTGTGAAGAGCAGAGACAGAATGGGTTCTCCCTGCAGAGTTCAAGGTCTGGTGTACTCATTAATGCTGTTCCTTTGATTAGATAAAGATTCCCCCCCTCCTTTTTTTTTTTTTTTATCAAGATTGCTAATTAGTTGGGAGGAAAGTACTGCAGCAGAAAGTGCTAATGTTCACCAGTACCCACGATTCTCCTCTTCATTCTCGGGACAACACTGAACCATATTTCTCAGCCCCCTTTCCGGGTCTCCTCCCTGCCCTTTCCCTTCTACAAGGACCTTAGAGGTCAAGGACCTTAGAAGATAGTAGCATCACAAAATGGGAAAAAAGCCTTGATTCCTAAATGACTGTATGGAACAGCTCCCACCTCCACCAGATGCATAGGACGGACTGTGGACAGGGGAGGATTGACCAATAAGCACAGTACACACTGGCTTATGGTAAGCACGGTACGCAGGTGCTAAATGTTTTTTACTCCTAATCTATAAGAAAGAACAAAGAGGGAGACTTAGCACTGGATGTTTTATGGTTAATACATAAGTGCCCTCTTCTTCCAAACTCTTGAGCATTTGAACTCAGAGTTGTTATTATTGCTTGTTATTATTTGTTACCATTTGCCTTCTAAAATTCCAGTGGAGCAATTAACCATTATTTATAACTTTTAAATACGCTGATCCTTAAACTTTATAACTTAGAGGCTTAGCTTCATATTAACTGTATTGAGGACTCTCATAGCCATGACTGACAACCATCAAGACAAAACCTTTGTACTTCAGAAAGAAATAATAAGATTCTCAATAGATCTGGAGGAAATTTCTTGAGCCAAATTGGTTTTGGCTAGACGTTGGCCATGGCATATGATTAGTAACTGAAGAAATTGCCAACAGTACCTATAACCCAAAACGATGAATTGTAAGTGTGGGCTCTTAATGTACAAGGAAACCAGGCTTAAATTTTGGCTCCAGCAGTTCCTAGATCAGGCAAGTTATTTAACTTCTTCAAACCTATTTCAAACCCATTAATAAAATAAGGAATAGTAGTAGTACCTCTTTCATGAAACTTTGTAAAGATAATGGTGTAACCTGTATAATATAGCAAGCACTTAAAAATATTAAATATGGAGTTATTATCATTACTAGACACATAAATATTTGTTAATGAATTAAACATTAATTTTAATAGAGTTCTTCTGGTCATGTGAATCCCAATTGGTAGATCTTAAAATTATTTTTATTTTCTTTGGAAATATCCTACATTTCTTCCTGAAGTCTTTCCTTTCCTATAAAATTCTTGATTTTTGCTGCTATCATTGAAATGGCTCTAAATAACCTCTATAGAAGTATTTCCCAACCCCACTCCCGGGATCCCGATGAGTGAAAACAATCACTTAATTATTCAGCTTACCTTTCTGATCATGAAGGTATAAATAACTGGATTATATACAGTGCTTGATTTAGCAAAGAGATACGAAACAATTGATATTGTTGGAGTGACCAGGTGTCCATAACCATTAACCACCAAGAAACAGATGACGATATAAGGCATCCAACAGATCAAGAAGGTGAATATCATAAAAAGACACATTTTGGCCAGTTTCTTTTCATGTCTTAAAATTTTGATCACTTGAATTGTCTGGAGATCTTCAACACAACGAAGCTGCAGAAATAAGAGAAAAAGAAGAGGCTAAAAACAAAAGAATCATTTTCTTTTATTGCTTTTAAGAGACATTCAGACACCACTCTTGATCTTGCCTTAACGGAAAGAGGACTGAGCAGGACCTTGGGGTGGGGGTGCCTGCTGATCCAGGACCTGCAGCTGGGCTCTGCCTTTACCCCTCTGGACCCAAATCTCTTCATCTCTAACTTACTAGGGTTGAACTACACAGCCTCTTAGATTGTAGAATGGCTTCTAAAGTTTTGCTAATTTACTTAGTAAGAATAAAATGAATTCTTTTCCCTAGATCTTCAACTAGCTGAAAAGACAGCCTGAAAGAGTCATGATAAAACAATTTCTCCTTAATCCTTGGAAGAAATGCTATTACCCAGAGCACAATTCTCAGCTCTCAAACTAGGCAGCAGACCCCTGTGATAGTCACGAGCCTTGCAAGGTTCAGCCTACATCCGGTCTTGATGGGAACTTAATACCTGAATGAATTCTTGCTGGAAATGACTGCGTTTTCCAACTCTTTGCTAATGACCACTAAGTGGGATTTGATGAGGAATTTCTTTGTTATTAGTTCCACCAGCGAGCCAGCAGCAGAGGAGAAATCAAAAAAAAAAAAACCCCAAACCCAGTGCTGTCAAGCTGATTCCAACTCATAGCAACCCTATAGGATAGAGTAGAACTGCCCCATAGAGTTTCCAAGGAGCGCCTGGTGGATTAAAATCGCTGACCCTTTGATTAGCAGCCGTAGCACTTAACCACTACCCCACTAGGGTTTCCTGGCAAAGGAGAGCACTTGGTAAAACTTGAGTAGCCCTGTTTCTCTGAAATCTACTCCTAGCGTGCCCCCATTCAAGAGACTGAGGATTAGTGTCCAGTACGGTCCATAAAGCTCTTTGGGTTATCTCAGATAAAAGATGTTTTAGAAGTTACTCCCTGTTATTACTATAAGCATGTTATTAAGTTGAAGGCAATAATATTCCTGGTCACCAAAAGCAAGTTCTTTACACAAAAGTGGTGATTTCTGAACATCATAAGAAGCTTTACTAATTATGCTACAAAATATAAATGCTTTATACATTGATACAAAAAGGTATTTGACATGCCATTGATACCTAGTATTGATATTTTTAAACTGGGAAATTTGGTGCATTTCAATGAACCCCAAATGTGCCTTCTGCTTCTAGGGTTACCATAAAAATTAAGAAAAAAAAATTGAAGAATAATTCCAAAGAATAATTAGAGCATGTGCTTATAGTATTTATAAATATATTTCAATTGATATTTCTAAATTGTTGGTATCATCTAAAATTATATTTGAGAAACTATATTCTTATTAAGATAATGTATTCATATTGACAATGAATAGAAGGAAACACAAAAAAACAAGAGGATTGTTTTGGGGAATGTTTATTTGGGTGGTGATGTTAAATTCTGGCACTATTATTTTCTGTATGTGTGCAATCCTATTTTAAAAGAAACTATTTTATTTACTCTATTTTCAGAACAGTATTTTTTCATTGTTGTTTTTGTTCTCTCTAATTTTTTTAAAGTTTATAGGAAGGTCATGAGGATCTAGGGAAAATAAATCATTTTATTCATACTAAGTAAAAGCTCAGGATTTGAAATCAGGAGGCCTGGGTTCGTACCCCAGACTTGCCACTTTCACTCCCAATGTGATGTTGGGCAAGTCGGTTACCTTCTCTAAGGGTAAATATTAAAAGAGATTAAAACAAATAACCTATTAGAGTCAACAGAACCTGGGCCCCAGTTCTATACATATGACTTTGTGGGATTGTTTCCAAGATTAAAGATTTTTTTTCTCTCTTCTTAAAGATTTGTTTATATTAGAAACTATATTTAAAACAAACATGCATATTATTTTTATGATACTATAGAATATTTGGAATCATGATTTTTGACTTCTCTGAGTTTTGATTAATCAGTAATAGAACCCAAGATGAGTTACCTGCCCTGCAACCTCCTGTTATTTAGGGCCCAACAGTTTTATCCGTATCATTTTCTGGGCAAGTCAGTCCCCATCCTTAACAACACCGTTTATCCAAGCAGAGCTTTCATTTATTATCTTGGAATTGCATGCATGCTAAAGAAGTTAATTGAAGAAATGTTGGTTTATACTTCCTAGTGCCTCTTTGGTATAAGGAGAAGACCCTAACTAATGTTTCAGGTTATTTGGGTTTGTGTATATGAAGTATCCATAATTATTTTTAATTTGTTTATCTTTTGACACTTTTGTTTCATCACTCTCTATTTCTCCATTCTGCTCATTCAATGTTTTCCAGATAAAGAGCTCTATTTCATGTATCCATGTATCACCCCCTTTATTCAATCACCTGAGGAGGTTTTTTTTTTTTTTTTTTTTTCAAAATGACTATAGAAGCAAGACCACAGGTACAATCAAATCTGTCCTAAAGGTGAACCACTGAAGATAAAGTCTCTAGAATTTCCTCTAGAGGTAATTTACGCCTGTATAAATGGAGGATTCGTTGTCTTTATTGATCCACGCATCTGTAGATTTTCAAAGAATTTATTTTGAGTTCTCACTCTCAAGTGAGTAGCAAGTCATTTCCCTCAATATCCTTAGCTGGATAAGGCTGCTGAGGGAAACGCCTTGCACTGAATTCTGTGTTGAGGTGATACCAGCTACCAGCTGCTATTGAATTGATTCCAACTCATGATGACTTCACGTGTGTCAAAGTAGAACTATGCTACAAAGCATTTTTCAATGGCTGATCTTTTGGCAGTAGATCTCTGGGCCTTTCTTCCAAGACACCTCTCGGTGAACTTGAACTTACAGTTTTTTTGTTGTTGTTGTTAGCAGCCAAGCATGTTAACCGTTTGTACCACCCAGGGACTGTTGAGGTAAGAGTGGTGTCTAAAGTCGAATATCTTCATACTTTTACTACACACCTGCATCTTCCCCTTGCTTTGCCCTCTGCCTGTAACTCATTCAAAATACAGTCACTGAGCACCTACTGTATGCGGTACTGCTCTAGCTTTAGGTGAAAAGACAAATAAGACTTAGTCTTTGCTCTTGAGGAATTCACTATTTGCTGAGAGAGACAGGCGGCACAAGAACAGATTGCTTTGATAGGTGATATGGGCCGTGAAACGGGTGACCAGGGAGGGAAATGGGAGCACACTGAATGGGCCATCAATTCAGAGGGTGAGTGAAATGAGAACATCCTGATCTCAGCCTTCTGGGGTGAGTAGGAGTTAGCCAAGTGAAGAGGAGAGAAAAAATATTTCAGGAAAGGGAAGTATGCTAAGACAAAGAGGCAAATGAATGTGTGTCCAACTTTAAAAGAATAAGAAATGTTGCATTGGCTGGAGCTTGAAGTGGCCAGAGGAGGGGAGTGTCAAGATATTAGGCTGCACAGGCAGACAGGTGATAGGCACAAAGGAACTTACAGCCATGCTCAGGAATTCATTTAAAATATATATATTTTTTTAATTTTTAAATTTATTGTTTTGGTGGAGACTTTACACAGCATCAGGGATTCATTTTTAATCATGAAGTATTTTAAGCTGGGAAGTGATATGAGAAAATTTATATTTGAGAGCAATTCCCCTGGTGGCAGTGTGGAGAGAAGGGATTAGAGGAAAGCAGCAGTAAAGGAAGAACAACCCAGGTCCTCTTGAATTAAATCTGTGGCAGTGGGATAGGGAAAAGATTTGTTGGAAAAAAATATTTAAGAGATGGAATAGGTAAGACTGGATAACTGGTTGGGTCTAGGGAGATTAGGAATAGTCAAAGATTACGCCCTGATTTCTGACTCAGGTAGTTGGAATGATGACCATTCACTGAGAAAGAAAATGGAGAAGTAGTAGATTTGGGAAGAGGAGTGAATGGGGCATGAGGGAACAGTGAATGAATGATTCACCTATACTTAATGTTGAGTTTGATGTGTCTGAGAACCATTCCAGTATAGGTAGGTATTCAATAAGCAGTTGACTAAGAGAACCTGGTAGAGATCAGAAGAAAGACCTGGAACGCAAATAGAGATTTCAAAGTCATTTCAAAGTCACCAAGCTATTGTTAAAAGGAGAAATCCTGGCAGTATATGAGTTCATCCAAGGCAAGTATGTACCACGAGATAAGAGCTAAGCATAGAATGCTGAGAACAATGAAGAGAAGTTTTTGAAGGAGACTAAGAAATTAGGACCAGAGAGTCAACAATAAAGACAGGTGAGAATGGGGTCCTAGAAACGATGGAAGAAGTTACAAGAAAGTGGAAGCAGTTACTAGTATCAAATGCTGCCAAAGGAAGTAAGGAAGGAAAGAAGGAAGGAAGGGAAGGATGGGAAGGAGGAATGCAGGGAGGGAGGGAGGAAGGAAGGAAAGAAAGGAGAGGAAGGAAGGAGGAAAGAAAAGGAAGGAAGGAGGAAAGAAAAGGAAGGAAGGAAGGAGGAAAGAAAAGGAAGGAAGGAAGGAAAATGTGTCCATTGGACCTAATAATTAGGAGATCATCAGTTATGTTAATGAGGGTTGTTTTCAGTGAAAACTGCTGAAGGAAGGTGATGCCAATTTGCAATGGACTGAGGAATAAATGCTAGGTGACTTTATTAAACTACAAATTTATTTAGGGCAGAGGCTATACCTTATCTATTGTTTCTCTAGGGTTTAGCAAGTAATTGGTGCATTTTAGGTGCTCAATAAATATTGGTTAAATGAATGCTTATTGGAAGAGAATGTGGCACCAAAAAACACAAATGGTTCTTTGAGTTAGCAGTGATGAGAAAGAGAGAAATAAACTGATAGCTATAGGGAGCTGAGAGTAATTTTCACTTTTGTACTAAATCAAGTCCCTGGGTGGCGCAAATGCTAAAGTGTTCAACTGCTAACTGAAAGGCTGGAGGTTTGAGTCCTCTAAAGGTACCTTGGAAGAAAGGCCTGGAAATCTACTTGTGAAAAAAAAAGAGTCATTAAAAACGCTACGGAGCACGGTTCTGCTCTGACACTCGTGTGGTCATCACAACTTGACAGCAACTTGTACCAGTGGTGGTTGTTATATGCTAAAGGGAAAGAGTCAGTAGAGATTAAAAATAAAAGCAAAAGAGAAAATTATTACTTGAAAGAGATCCCTGAGGCAGGGAATGGGGTAGGGGAGACAACAAGAATAGAGGATCACCTTGGTCCTGGAAGACCTCTCCAGTGACCCCGTAACAGAAGAGGGGGTCAAAGAATAAGCGTGAATATACAGGTTTGAATAAAAGGAAGTAGGGAGTTGAGGAACTTCTTAAAGATGGCTTTATTTTGTCCAATAATTAAGAAGTAAGCTTGTTTGATAAGAATGAGGAAGGCTAGGAGGGCAAGAGATTAAAATAAGAATTGAAGACATGAACAGCTATTGTACAGACAGAGTGAGTCATCTAGGGATCCAAAGACTGCTAGACAGCACAGTCAGGACATCAGAGTATGGACACTGGGAATCTGATGTGATTTTTCTTCAGCTCCTCTTTGCAGTTTGACTACAAGCATGGAGAAGACAGATAGTTGGACTGATCCAGAGATATTTTTAACCAAATGGGTTGCATAAAGAAACTGGAAATTGAGGGAAATCGGGTCATGATTTGAAGTGATGCATGTGGCTAGCTCAGTAAAGGAAGAGACAAAATCTAAAGGGCTTGGACAGAGTGAGCAAGAGACTAGGAGGTTTGGATGAAAGAAGAGAACAGATAGAGTAGGACGAAGTAGTGAGAAGAAAAATAGGTAAGGCTGAAGTTAGAGACTGGGATATGGAGCGTGTCCTACACTCTGTTCATTATTTCAAACACCTTTTCTGCTAGCACCCAACATGAAGACTGTTTGTGGTCAAATCTTGTCATATATGACTCTAAAGTTATTTCTAGACTAAATATCTGTGTCATTCTCTAGTGGTGGGTTTATGTGACAGTTGTTTGAATAAAATAAAATTATGTGAAATGTGGAATTCCCTTTGTTAGAATTCATAAATTCTAAGTATGCTGGATAATGGCTTTTTTTTATTAATTTTGTCTGTCTACAATCCCTTTCCTTCCTTGTTTAGGTTTAGAGAGTGATGTAGAAAGAGTAAATGGTACTCAGAGGCAAAGTAATAAGTTTGTGCATGAAAATAAACAAATAGTAAAACTAGAGTGTGTTCATGCACTCAGCATTCAACAAATCTAAAGAGAGTAACTCGGTGCAAAGTTGAATGAAAAAATTATCTAACAGGCATGTTTGTGATGCTCCCATTATTAGAAGTCCCGGATATACATTTTCCCTTTGCACCCTCTTCACTACACAACTTACATGGAGATTCTCTTTTCTGGGTGAAACCAATTTCCTGTGGTTTTGTCCAAAGTTGAGTCTATGAGCCAGACCTACACAATCTGAGTGACCCACTGTTACTGTTCAGAGAGGGACACAAAGAATATGAGATTTGTCTCTGAAGTGAATGTGATTCTCGTAAGTACAGTTTCCACCGAAGTGGTCCTTGCAAATCTTAGGATCTAGAAGTTCAAGGAATTGAAACCAGCAAGACATAGCAGAATCTTTGTTCATGTATCAGCTCTTTCAAGGCTCTGAAAATTCAGGAAGGGTTAAACACATACTGCAGGCAAACTCTCTAAATTTGCATGTAGCTCAGATGCTAAAAAATGAAGATTAAGAAATCAAATGAATTTGTTTTGCTTAGCAAAAGTGCAAGAAACATACATTTGTGGAATGTTAAACTGGGAGAGGATTTGACTTGATGGCACTGGGTTTAGTTTTTTTTTTTTGGTTTATAGATTATCTATGTCAGCCTACTGGATAACTAAGAAAACTGAGACAAAGTGCTAATAGAAGGAACACCAGCTCATAGTGACATCAGGAAGAGCACCTGGCTATAGTTTTAACTACAACCCCATGCTTCCTCTCTAACACTTCAGCTGGTCTTTCAAATTTCTCCTACTTCTCTTTCTCTAGGAGCTCTTCTGTAATCTGCATACCTCATGGTTATCAAAAGAGAAATGGCCTTTTTCTGAATGCTTTGCTTTGGGGTCCCAAGTGTATATTTATATCTCACCAACCGTGAAATAGAATATCAATCAAAAAAGAATAATTTAAGTAGGATGAAGGGAGTATTTTTGTTACATAAAAGGGTACATAAAGTATCCAGTGGAATGATTTCGACATATACTTTCCCATTATACAAGCATCACGATTTTGTGAAGATTATTAAAAGCATTATTTACGATAGGATTTTTAAAAGAAATATGTTATTTCCCATTGGAATAAATTATTCATCACTGGTCTTTTCAAAGAGTGGCTCTTAGTGCACATTTCTCCCAAAAGGAAGATTCCTCGGCTGCTCCAGTGCGGAGAAACTACTAACGAGAGGAGAGAACAAATAGACTGGGAAGAAATGGTGAGCAAATTTTGTGTGGAAAAAATCCTCTAGTCTCTTGCTCACTCTGTCAAAGCCCTCTAACTCTCATCTCTTTTTCTGTAGAAATTAGCCATTGCAAGTAATGATCCCATTGCCCTCAACTTCCACGTTTGCACTTTCCTCATGCATACCATTTGGTTGAAAAGCAAAAATCCCAGAATCAATCCAACTGTCTCCATGCCTGTAGTCAAACTGCAATAATTTGCATTCTTTTCCACCTAAAATTTTCTACCCTGGACATGGTTTTGGGTGGAGGAGCAGTTGTAATCTTCAACTCACCATTCGAATGGAATAGAGAATATGGCCATAACAATGCGCTATGACGCCCACGGGCACCACCAGGCAGCCGAGAAATAAGAAAAGCACAAAGGAGGAATCACTGGAGTTGTTGGATTTCCAGTCCACAGTGCAGGCTAGTCCGTGTGTGTCCAGGATGTACCTGTTCCAGCCTAGTAGAGGCGCTCCTGACCAGGCCAGTGAGTAGAGCCAGATGTAGGTAATGGCCCTCCAGGCCCAGGAGAAATTGATCACTCTGGCATGGACCACACGAATATAACGTTCATAGGCCAGCACAGTTAGGGTTGTGATGGAAGCAATCCCTGGAAGAAGAAAAAATGGAAAAGTATAGCATGGCCCAAGGGAACAACAGATATAACCAACGTAATCAATTCTCTCCTGGAAATATCTTACAACCTATGTGGAATTGCTGGGAAGCAAGATCACTGATGCTCCAAAAGCTGAAATATCTGAAAGAAATAATGCCCCAGGGCCCAGGAAATGTGACTGGGAACGTATTTGCTCATAAAAGAAACCATGGAACAGAAAATGGCATGTGATTGCAGCAGGACAAAAATAAAAGTTCCAAAAAACAGTCTGCCATCCCCAATGATGGGGATATTTTATTACTTATTCTGCCAAGAAGAAACTCTGGAGTGAGTCAGAGACAGTCACTGGAGCCAGTGTCTCTTTTGGTTTTGCCTTCTCTTAGCTGTATCTGACTCGGGTACTAGAGATAAAGTCAAGGTGGGCTCCACAGGTCTGAACTGGACAAATCAATGGTGAAATTACGCAGAGCGCAGGCTTAAACTACCTATTAGCAGATGTCAGTATATTATCTGTTCATATTCAAGGATTTTTGACAAAGGGGTGAAGGCTTCTGCGCTCCCATGGTGTTCATTTATACCTCTATTTTGGAACAAATATACCTTAACAATAGTATTCATTTATTTCTCCACCTCCCCTGAGAGAGTGATTTATTCACTCATCAAGCTCCTTTTGAGCAGCTACTCTGTGCCAGACATTGTGCTGATGCTGAAGATTCAGTGATGACTAAGACTCAGAACTGTAAATGTCAGCAGGAATGGAGGTGTATGAACAACTATAACACTGCACAATGTGTAAATGTTACCACTGCAGTACCAAGCAATTGAGGGAAAGTCATAAAAAGGGGGGCATTTGTGAACAAGTCAGGTGAAACACACTCCAGGGAGAATGAAAAGTTATATACCAGAGCATGGAGGCATGAAACAGTCTATACGTGATGAGACAGTTCAGAGATGCCAGGACACAGAGGAGATGAAAGGGAAATAAAGTTTAAAAAAAAAAAAAAGGCCATATTGAGAAAGACGTTTAATTTCATGTTGATGTTTTTTCTTTACCTTCCTGTATGAAGTGGTAAATTATAAACGCGTTAACCTGTTGTCATGGATTGAATTGTGTCCCCCCAAAATATCTGTCAACTTAGCTGGGCCATGAGTCCCAGTATTGTGTGATTGTCCACCATTTTATGTGATTTCCCTGTGTGTTGTAAACCCTATCACTAAGATGAAATGAGGTGGATTAGTGGCAGTTATATTGATGAGATATACAAGATTAGATAGTGTCTTAAGCCAATCTCTTTGAAATATAAAAGAGAGAAGTGAGCAGAGAGACGGGGGACCTTATACCACCAAGAAAGCAGCGCCAGGAGCAGAGCGGGTCCTTTAGACCTGAGGTTCCTGCACTGAGATGCTCCCAGACCAAGGGAAGATTGATGACAAGGGCCTTCCTCCAGAGTTGACAGAGAGAGAAAGCCCTCCCCTGGAGCTGACAACCTGAATTTGGACTCATAGCCTAGTAGACAGTGATAGAATAAACTCCTCTTTATTGAAGCCATCTACTTGTGGTATTTCTGTTATAGCAGCACTAGATGACTAAGACACCTGTTATACTTTTTAATCATCAACTCGGCACAATTAAGTTCTCCTTCTCCTCCTTTTTTTTTCTTCTGAAAGGATACTCTAGTAGTAGCATAGAACCTGAAACACAGTCTGGACCTGTGGAGACCAGTTTGAGGCTATTGTCAAAGTTCAGGCAAGGTATGAACTAGGGTAACATTAAAGGTATGCAGAGCGTGCAAAGTCTAGGCATGGAAAGCAAAGTCTAGATTCCAGGGACACTTAGCAATTAGTGTCAACAGAATCTGGTAGCGTAGTGAATGTGGGGAAGGGAGAAAGGAGTCAAGAATAACTCGGAGAATTTTGAACCTGCATGACGGATAGAGAGTGATTACATTAACCAAGATTAAAAACAACACGGTGCATGAGCAGCAACGGGGAAGAAAATGAAATTATGAGTTCCCTAGAACACATAGGGATAAATACTTTTTGAATGAGTGGATCAAGAGAGGTTGGAGACAAAGACAAGACTGGTCTCCTGAAAAATAGGGTAGGATATGTAGGGGGGTGATTAGTTGTCAAGAAACCTGAGGTCAAGTCCCAGCTCCCCACTATGTAGCTCTAACTTAGAATAAATCATACAATTTCTTTAGACTTTGATCAGCTGGTTTTGTTTTATTGCCATAAAATTGAAAATCCATTTACATTATAAAATTCTGCAATTATGAAAGCATAAAATGTAGAGGCCCTGGGCTCAGAGAGCAAATGGCAGAACATAGTTAATATTCACTTATACCATAACAGTTTTTTCTTGGGGACGGGGAGTATTATCCCCAACATCTGATACATGCGGCATTCAATAACTGTTCACTAACCAAATGAGTGAATGTTTACTAAGTACTTAAGTGACTAGAAGATGAAAATTAGATTTTGGAATACAGTGGAAGGAAATACTTCAGAGAGTAGTGATATCACAGCAATAATGGACTTAAATTTAAATTATAAGAATTAAGGGGACAAGGAACATATCAAGTTAGATATGCCATCTTCAGAACCAAGAATCAAATTTTATCTACTAAATTTTTATTTAAAAAGCTTTATTTATTTTTATCCTTTCTTTGATTATATTCCTAGAAGGAACTCTAAAAAGCCTAAAAATAATGGCATAACACATCGACTTTAATGAAATACTGTTAGCTTTATTTAATTTACAAGCTTTCTTGTTAAATGTAATGGTATTTAATTATATAATTGCCTTTATATGTTCATGTAAATATTTAAAGTTGGCCTTCAACTTTTAATTAATTTACTTTGAATATGACTTAGTCCTTCACAAGCAAGAAAACTTGGTGCAAATAATTGCACGTTGTTGTACATAAGTGACTCTCAATGTACCTTAAAAAAAAAAAAAGAAGAGATGAACAAATGAGTTTTTATGGTTAAAACAATAAGCTGGTATAACTTTTGTTCATTCATTTATTCATTATTTATTGCTTATCTGCATGTGTTAACCAAAGAGTTATTTATGTGAGATCAAATTGATGGCAACTCGAAAGGCTGGATGGGACGTTAAAGGAGCAATGAGTTTAAGATAATGGCAATGGAATAATTTGGAAAAGGATCTCAAAAATGGTAGCACAACTTGAAGAATGTAATCAATGTCACTGAATTGTACAAGTGGAAATTGTCGAAATGATGTATCTCTGGCTGTGTATACTTTCAAAATAAAAATGTCTTATGGTTTGAGTTAACTCTACAACTGCCGTTAGTATATAACTGATCAAAATATTTTGATTCACATTAAATATTAAAAGTAAAAATTTGAATTAGAAATGCATCTCTTAAAGAGATCAATGTGGCTTCCCCTGAGAGTAAAGAATTTACATATTCCTGGATTATTTTAGTTATGCTAAAATTAGATGGATTGTAGGGTAAATTCTACTACTATTTTTTCTTATAAAGTTAAACAGAGATTTCTTGGTCACGTATATATCCAGATGCTAAGAGAAGGATTTGTGTTATATTCCATTGTAATTGATTATAAAAAACTACTATATTCAATTATTTGAACTCTTCCTAGTTTATATGTTAAAAATCACGTTTTTAAAAAATATATTTTTAATGATCAACCAGCTTACAACTCAATTTTTTAAAAAGCTAATAATTGGAAACCACCTGACTTGCAAAAGGATTTCTACCTAGTCACTAGCCATTCACTTTCTCAATATCTTCAACAATATTTTAAATTGTTCTGTTGTTTGTCCTCCACCCCAATGGCAACATTCCACGGTAAGATTTTATTTGGGAAGAGCGGAAAGTTTGCCTTTCTGTGTAAGTGGAAGAAGGGTAATAAAAAAAGGGAATGCCTTGATAGTAGGTAGCTGACTTCTAGGGAAGAATAAAAACGGAAGTTGAGAACTTGGAAATTGATTCTCTGACACTATTCTCAAGTAAGGAGTCCTGGTGGTGCAGTGGTTAAGAGCTCACCTGTTCACCGAAGGCTTGGTGGTTCAAACCCACCAGCTGCTCTGCAAGAGAAAGATGTGGCAGTCTGCTCCCGGGAAGATTACAGCCTTGGAAACCCTATGGGGCAGTTCTGCTCTGTCCTATGCGGTCACTATGGATCGGAATTGACTGGACTGCAGTGGCTTTTTTTAATCCTCGAGCAGCCTCGGATAGGGTTTGTGGACCCCTAGTGGTATGCAGCGGGGTCGTGGTGACACAGTGGTTAAGAGCACGGCTGCTAATCAAAAGGTGGGTAGTTTGGATCCACCAGCCACTCCTACGGCGCAGTTCTATTCTGTCCTATAGGGTTGCTATGAGTCATCATGGATACGACAGCATTGGGTTTGGTTTCAGGTGAGGTGTATGCATGCCCCAATTTGAAGACAGCGACCTCTAAATCCAGCCTTATTGCCGTATTATCAAAGCTTTGCTGAATCTCGCAGCACCACTGACATAGGAGGCACGCCGTTCCTCAAACACCCACCCACCGCCATAGCGTGCAGCTTTGATACTGCTGTTCCCCCATCCGACATCTGACAAAGCCTGGAGGAGAAGACAGACATGTAAACAAACAATTACAGGAATGTAAAATGTGCTAAAACAGAACTGTACCCACAGAGCTGGAGAATGCATTCGAGGAAGTACATCCCTCTGTCTGGGGAGAAACGGGGGAAGGTTTTAAGAGAAAACAACATGTGAATTGATGAATGGGAGGAGTTTATGAAGTTGAGGAGGGTGAGGATATTCGCAGGCCAAGGAGGTGTGTGCAAACAAGCATGGAAGTGAAAGGAGATATACAAATAGTAACTCCACACGTCAGTTTGGGGCAGGTGAAGTTCTTTGTGATATAACATGATTATGCATAAATTTACAACATTTATCAACAAGCATTTATCAGACACATACAGTGTTCCAGCCACTCTGTTAGGCAGGGAGAAAGCAAAGATGAATTATGAACAAAGGAATAAATAGTTGTGAAGTGATGTGATAAATTCCATGATAGAGGACTGTGTTTGGGATAAAAGTACTGGATTCAGTTTTAGTTTCTCTTCATAATTACCATGTGACTCTGGGAAAATTAACATCTCCGAACCTTAATTTTCTCATAGGTAAAATAGGAATAATAGTACCAAAACGCCATCTTATGGTGCATGTGTTCCTGTGAGTGTGTATTAAATGAGAATATGAAGGCATTGAGTAAAGCGGTAATGTACAAGGTATTATGATTTTGAAGAGTTGAGTAGTTGGGAGCAAAGCTCCTGTACGTGATGGTTGGCGGAAGGCACGGGAGTGGGTAGAGCAAGAACAAAGTCATTTTCCCCTTTGGTCACTAGATGGCCACATTAAATAGCTTATTTATAGTTCACCAGTTGCCATTAGACTGGGTAAGCAAGTCTGAACTGAATAGAATAGTGCCTAGAAGCGCTATTACTAGGCTGAGCCCAGATATGTGAATACTCTCTCATCCCATGTTAAATAAAAAAAAGTTAATATGACACCGTTCATGCCTTCAAGGAGCTCACGCTCCAAAAAAGAAGGCAGAAGAAGAAACTCCAGTCTGATAGTGGGAAGAATATCCAACTCCAGAGAAAACTTTCTGTGAATGCCGGCATCCTCTGTACAAGTTTTGAAGATGAAGTAGATTTTAACCAGGCAAAAAAGGAGGTGCGGGGGAGGTGCTGCCAATCCTACCAGGAAAAGGGAACCATTTATGCAAACACGTGGAAATCTGATAGAGCTTGCACCACGTCGGTTACTGTGACTAAGTCAACGTGACAGAGGCAGAGAGTTCCAGGAAGAGAGGAACTGAAGACTAGGGGCCCTCCCGGGAAGGTCCTTAAAGCCCATACAAGGAGTATGCGACACAATTCTGTAGAAATTATTCTCACCCCCATTTTACAGCTGAGGAAACTGAGGCAAAAAAAGTTAATCTTTGCCCAAGGTCACAAGCTAATCAATGACAGAGCCAGGATTCAAACCATGCAGTCTACTCCCCAACTCATTGCTATGCTATACTAGTTTTCCAGTTGGCTTTTTGGAATTATCAAAAATTCAGTATTAGTGAAGTAGGCTCTAGGAAAAGCGTATTTATCCATTTGTTGCCTGTTACATATGTTCTGTAATCATGTCTACCTTTGATATGGAAGAAGTTATTTTTAACCCAATTTTTTAAGCCGAAAAATTTTAGAGGAAATCAGAGGTGACTAACTTCATGAAACCCTGGTGGTGCAATGGTTAAGAGCTTGGCTGCTAACCAAAATGTAGGCAATTTGTATCCACCAGCCACTCCTTGGAAACCCTCTGGGGCAGTTCTGCTCTGTCCTACAGGGTCACTGTGAGTGGGAATCTACTTGATGACACAAAACAACAACAATTATCATTTGAATAATGCTTCCCAGCTCTTGGACTGAGCAATTACCATTTGATCAATAAAAGCAGGCCTCTAAAATTTAAAACACCAAAATGATGGCTAGTTTTTATATGCATCTTTAATCCATTTACGTGATGTCTATTAACATGGAAAATTAGTTCTAGTTCATGATTCCTTCTTTCACCTCTGCTTCCCTCCCTTTATCAAATTCCATTTTCAATTATTTATCCCCAAAACAAGTTTAATATATATGTTTCATACATGACCAAGGGTAACCTATCACAGCATAAAAGTTAAAACTCTTTACATGTGTTTTTAAAGAAGTGTGATTTCAGATAAGCAGCTTAAACACAGATTTATTTTTGACTGCCATGTGGAAAGGCAGCCACCCAAATGCTTGCCGAGCTTTAAGAGCTGAAAGCTCCCTTGACAAAAAAAAAAAAAAAGGACCTAGGAATTACCAGGACACAGTGGTTCAACAAGGCAGCCCTCTCAGGGTGCTCTGGGGGCTGACTTCGCACAAGTTAAGATGTCTGTACCATTATTTCAGAGTCCTGGTGGCCCAGTGGTTAAGAGCTCAGCTGCTAACCAAATGGTCAGCAGTTTGAATCTACCAGCCGCTCCTTAGAAACACTATGGGGCAGTTCTTTCTGCCCTACAGGGTCACTTGTGAGTCGGAATCGACGGCAATGGGTTTGACTTTTTTGGTTTGGGCTATTGTTTCAGTTGTTCAGATTCATGCTACCTTTCGCTGGTATTTCATGTATTTTTTAAAAGGGGGCACATTTTTTGTCCATTAAATCTGGTGTTTTTTTTTTTTTTTTTTTTTAAATAGGCTGGGTAAAGAGTTGATGCAGTTGGTAAAGCACAGGGGGCTTTGTCTACCACGTGTATCCTCTCCTCCTTGGCTCCCTTGTGTACCTGCACAGTAGCTTGGAAATCATTCCAGGCTCCTCTCCCCTCGGTTATCCTTGATTCTTTCACTATCAGCCCCTCAGTCTACGACTCCACTTGCTTCATGACTTGGCTCCTTGTCTTTCTTATAGCCCCAACTGGATACATGGACCCAGCTGTAGGCTGTTTGCCTTGACTAATTTGCCACTCTTTTAGGATTCTTCCCCCGCCACCAAATGACTTAACTCCATGCACCAAAACCAAGGAAAAGAGTGCCCTATCCTGGCACAGGCCTCATTAGAACCTATTCCACACTTACCTTCCTGTTTGCCAAGTGAGGATATTGAACACAATGGCTCACAATGGAGGAAAAAAGGGATAATTACTACACTAAAACCAAACCCATTGCCATCGAGTTGATTTTGACTCATAGTGACCCTACAGGACAGAGTAGAACTGCCCTACAAGGTATAAGGCTGTAAATCTTGATGAAAGCAGACTGCCATATCTTTCTCCCAAAGAGCAGCTGGTGAGTTCCAACCATCAACCTTGTGGTTAGCAGCCGAGCGCATAAACCACCGCACACCAGGGCTCCTTGATTATTACACAAGGGGACCAAAGAGATACTCATTGTGACCAGATTCTACAGGTTTAGCAAGAAAGGGCAGTTTAAATATAAAGTACCTCCTCTGTGGTGATGCTTAAGTTGGAAAGAGTCTGGGAGACTGTCAGATGGGAGCACTTTTAAGAAACTGAGATATTCTGAATTCCAGCCCTAATTCAACTTCTCTCACAAAATGGGTGTAGTGCTGCATGTAAAATGGGAGCCATACACTTTCTTTGTTTTCATAATTTAATCAATAAACTTTATTTCTTGGCATGACAATCTAGATTTTATGATAATCTACCATAATATGCTCAAGACAACTGCGTTAGAAAATGCTCTTCTAGCTGGCCTTGTCTCTGACCCACCTAAGGAACACGCTCCCTCGTGGAAATTCCCCTCTCCTCTCTTCCCATCTCAGGTTTTTATTTAAAACCAACAGAAGGCTTTTTCTTTTGAAATAACTTTAAGTTTGTCTCCTTGCCTCATACTGCTTCCACTATTCTGGTCCAGGCTCACACCCCATAAATGACCGCACTAATTTATCCTAATTAATTTCTTTCTTTGCCTATCCTCTATCATCCTTCTGTGCACCAAATACCAGATGAATCACCGACTGGGCTCTGTTTATTTGTCATCCTCCATCTCCTTGACCCAGCTAACAAACCCCTACTCCCAACTCTGGGCCTTGATGACTTGCCTTGCTTCCCAGCAATTGTGGTTCTGTGACCACAGTTATAAACCCCAGCTGCTGCCGCTGTAACCACCATAGACCTACAAGCGGTACCATCCTGTGCCCGTGCACTCAGTTGACTGCATTCACCCTCAGAGCCTCTGGCTTTCTAGGCTACTGCCTGGACCCAGCTGGCACAAACCAAGAGCAAGGGGACATTAACACCTTATGGAGCTGACTTAGAACAATATAGGTCAGGAGATAAGAAGGAGCCAGAGATTAAACTGCTTGCCCTTCCTTCATACCTCTTGCGTTGTTTCAAGTCTTATAAAGCCTCTCTGAAGATGTAAGACTGAGCAATCAGATGTGTTTTTTTTTTTTTTTGTGTGTGTGTGTGAAGCTACGGCCAGCTCTCATGGTGCATTCTCTTGTATTTGGTCTCCTTTCTGCCCTGCCTCACTTCCTCTAATCCCCTCACTCTTCTTTCCCTGGGTTTGTTTATACCAGTTGCCATCCAGTTGATTCCTATACATGATGACCCCAAGCGTTTCGGAGTAGAGCTGAGCTCTACAGGGGTTTCAATGGCTGTAACCTTACAGAAGCAGATCTCCAGGCCTCTCTTCTTAGGTGCCTCTGAGTGAATTTGAACCTCCAACTTTTCCGTTAGTAGTGGAATGTTTAACCATTTGCCCTACCCAGGGACTCCCCTCGGTCTATAAAAAAAAAAAAAAAAAAAAATTTTAATATACAAAAAAATTTTTTTTTTTTTTTTAACTACCCAATAAATCATTCATATGGAAACTTTTTGCCTTAGGCTCTATTTTCTAGGAAACTGGCATTAAGATAATCTTATTCTTTTCATAAGATCCACTGTAGCATAATGACATACATAGCTTCCTTTCCTTAATGTGTAAACTTTCAAGGAACTCTGCAGATTACCTCCACCAACTAGCCAACCTTCCCTTCCACCATTTCTAACTTCCTTAGTATATGCTGCTCTGCTCATACACAAAACGGGAGGGCTATACTTTGTGGTTGCTCTTTACTACTTATTAGAATTTGGTACAGTTCTATTTACACATATTTTATCTTTCCAATTAAATTGTGAACATCTAAGAGCTGGGACCACGTCTTTTGCTTCTTGGTATCCTCCTTGGGACCTGGAATAGTTAACAAGGGATTATTATATGTTTGATGCTGACGATAAACACTATGTACACATGAACACAGTTCTTCTCTAATAAAGAAGAGAAATCCTGGAGTAAACATCCTTGCTCTATAATTAACCAAATATTAGGATTTTCACCTGCTTAGAAATAGTCACAGTCAGCTTTCAATGAACAGGAAAGTGTTCCTTATTGAAAACAGCAATTTATAGGTTAGGCAAACATAAAACAAAACCAACTCCCTGCTATTTTTCCTAAAAAGGTTCCTTACTGCAACCAAAAATACTATTTGACAGTTATTATGTGACAATTTTTGACTATTAAAAAATACTTACAATGAGTTCATTTTTTACAGATAACGCTAAATGGTATTCCTATTGATTTATTATCTTTTTGTATCCTTGGTATCTTCAGCTACAATAATAAAAAACAATGCAAATACTAATACCTTATTTCATATGGTATTTTATAATTTTTAAAGTACTGTCCCATGCAGATTTCTCATCAGACCATCACAGACATGTGAGGGAGGAAATGCTCATGGTCTCCATTTGATTAGAGCTATAGAAAAAGGAGCTGTAACCTGTGACTAGCTTAAGGTCACAAGCTTAGTAAGATCCCTCTTGGACGAGGACTCAGACATCCTGACTGCTAGTCCAGAGCTCTACTTAGATTTTCCCTGGAAAGATTTGACATAGCGAGTTGGCTGTGATGAATGGAGAAGCTTGAGGTCTTTTTAATTCTATGAAAAAATTCAACACGTGAATAAATTGTGGGATAGCCACGTGCCCCCTACCTGCAATGATGATCCTAGTTTCTAAGTGCACCTTCCTGGATTACTAAACTGGCTCCGAAAGAAGACAATCTGAGATAGCCCAGAAGAACAAACTAAAAACATGAGGGAACCGGAAAGGTACCAAATTCAATCTTCCTTCAGTCATTATTTACAAAGTTCTCAAAGGAGCTCAGAGTTTAGGTTTTACAGCAGGTGGTAACAAGGCTGATTCCATTTTAAGTCATTTTCTATTACTGGCTGCTGACTTATGTGGGCAGTATCAAAACACAGCTAGAGGACCAGGGTTATTTTTCTCTCAAAAGTGAGTTTAATGCAATCTGCTACAATTTGTGCATGCGTGCGTGCATGTGTGTATAATGAGTCACCCAGAAAATGTGATATAAGACACTTCGGGGCTCTAAAAAGAGAATGGGGAAAGAAGATAAGAAGCTTGTCAGAATGTATTAAGAAAAACACTGTCACAGCCTGGGCAGTGAAGTCCGAAACACACCTTTGTGAGGTGGTGGTCTATAAAGTAAAACCCAACTCCATGACTGGTATGGGACTAGGATAAGTCAGAAAATACCATTTCCCTGAAAATCTTAGTCATCCTGAGCTGGCTCTGAGACAAAAGGGAAGGTCAAATGAAAAAGAACTAAAGAAAAACTGAAGACAGGGGAGGGACATTTGGCAGCAATGAGGTATGTCTTCGTTATCTAGTGTTGCCACAACAGAATTACCACATACTGGCTTTAACAAACAGAAATTTGTTTTCTCAGAGTTTAGCAGACTAAAAAAGAAGTCAAAAATCAGGGTGCCAGCTTTAGGAAAATGCTTTCTTTCTCTGCTCTGGAGGAAGGTCTTCATCTCTTTGTTTTCTATTCCTTGGCTCCTTTGATCTTCATCTATCTTCCCCCATCTCTGCTTGCTCCTTTTATATCTTGTAAGAGATTGGCTCAAAGGCACACCCTACATTAATCCTACCTCTTTAACATAACTGAAAACTCATTCCCAAATGGAATTACAACCACAGGCATAGAGGTTAGGATTTACAGCACATATTTTGGGGGGACACAATTCAATCCATAACGGTATTTTTGCATAAGACTACAAAGCTAATAGGTGTTGGAGCAGGGCTGATTCCCAGACCCATTCACATTCTACTATTTCAAGCATCTCTCCCACATTGTCAAGTTGGGCTTCATATGGACTTAACTCTCTTCCTTGACGTTCAATTAAAAAACCCTGTGGATCAGAGCAGCAGGTTTCTTTCCCTTGATAGAAACAGTGATAATATTACAAGTAACCCCTTAAAAATGCCAGCTCTTGAAATAGCTGGAAACCCTGGTGGTGTAGTGGGTAAGTGCTATGGCTGCTAACCAAGAGGTCAGCAGTTCAAATCTGCCAGGTGCTCCTTGGAAACTGTATGGAGCAGTTCTACTCTGTCCTATAGGGTCGCTGTGAGTCGGAATCGACTCGATGGCACTGGGTTTGGGTTTTGATCTTTTAAGAGCTACATGCTAACCTCCTGGGGAGAGTCTTTCTGTAAACACTGATTCTCGGGCTCTACCTTTGAAGATCCTGCTTCAGCAGGCCTGGAATGGACCCTGAGACTCTGCATGCTAAAAAGACCTCCCTGATGAGTCTGAATTTCAGAACCACTATTCTAGATTCAGAAACCCTGGTGGCATAGTGGTTAAGTGTCATGGCTGCTAACCAAAAGATTGGCAGTTCAAATCCACCAGACACTCCTTGGAAACTCTATGGGGCAGTTCTACTCTGTCCTATAGGGTCACTATGAGTCGGAATCAACTCAACGGCAAAGGGTTTCAGTCTAGATTTAAATCAAATCTCCTTAAATATAGTCTCTGTTGCTATTTGCTCATTTCCCAGATTTTCCTCCAGAGACCCAATCACTGATAGAGGAAGAAAAGAAACCACTCCTTGTGTCCCTGAGACCTTTAGTCCTTACACCAAGAGATGCAGTCCAGAGCTCCTTTAATTGTGTGGTTTGCAACCATGTCAGTCAGCAGGTGCAGTGGTGGCCATCCCTCTTCCCTCTGACACACTCCAGGAGGCAGCTGGTTCTGCTCCAGCCCCTGAAGTCTTTGTGTCTTTTCCTCTATCCTTTTCAGCAAAGCACCAGCATCCACGCCCTTGTCTCCATGTCTGGGCAGTAGCACAGGATTGGAAATAAATCTAAGTACTTTGTTCTGTGGAATGAGTGCTTCTCTTTAATGAGAAGACTTGTATGGTTTCTATGGTTTAAGGTTTTCATTCTTCATTGTGTCACATTGTTTTTCTTACCCACGTTTTATTTTTTGGCTTCTTCCATGCTACCTAAGAACTGTTCTACATCTTTAATAGAGAGCAAAGATATATGCCTCAGGTCCCTAGCAAAGAGACAAATATATATACATAGAGAGAGAGAGAGGATCAGCCCAGAGAAGGAAACAGATCAGACCCTACAAATCAGTGCTATTGTGCCTTTTCTGCTTGTAGTCTTTGGTTTTTTAGAGACTGTTATGGGTTGAATTGTGTTCCCCCAAAATATGTGTTGGAATCCTAACCCTTATACCTGTGGATATAATCCCATTTGTGAATAGGGTTTTCTTTGTTATGTTAATGGGGCCATATCAGTGTAGGGTGTGTCTTAAACCTAACGAACTTTTAGATATGAAAAGAGCATATCAGACATAGAGAAGCAAGCGCAAATGGGGGAAAGAGATGCCATGTGGAGATCTCTGAGGCACAGCAGAATACTAGGCTACTGAACAAGGATTTTCCCCAGAAACTACAAAGAAGAGAGCCTTACCTTTAGAGCCTGTGACTTGAATCAGACTTCTAGTCTCCTGAGCTGTGAGGGTGCTAGGGCACAGGGCTGAACCAGCCCTAAAGAAGGAAGGCCTTTTCCTAATTTGTATAGGCAGCTCCAGTTTTCATATTTACTCCGTTTTTATTCTTCCCTACCTAGTTCCTGGTCTTTTGCAACTCTGCTGCCTCTTGTCTCCCAACGAGCCATGATAATGCCATGTTTTCTGGAACCGGGCAGAGCATACCAAAAGATGGCTGAAAGTAATGTCATTTGAAAAGAAACTCTTATAAATCTAACGAAGTGACCTTCTGCATATTAGGCTGGCCCTGGTCTGGCCAAGATAGCAAGACTCCAGAACCCGTCAGTGAACGAGAAGCTTGTTGGGGAGGCATCAGCAATTTCATCATGAAAAAGGAAACCGAATGAAGACTAACGTTACTTCCTACGGAATTTGCTCATATTATGGAGAGCACAGTGAAGCCTGGGTTCACAAGAGACTTAAGGCATATTCTAGGTAAATAAGAGAAAATTGTCCAAGGACAAATCACATCTTAAAGGCAAAGTCACTCAGCCAGGAGTATCTAAACCTTCTTTAAATAGTTTAGTGTAGGGCCTGAGCTTAGAGCTGGGGAGGCAGAGTCATGAGAATGGTCCCTGATATAAATGAGAAAAGGCAACAGAAAGGCAAACCAAAAGACAAAACTGTATTTGAAATGCCAAATGAGATGTACACACCTAAGTGCCATAGGAACTCAGAGAGGAAAGATCACCAAGGACTGGGAAACTGAGAAGGCTTTATAAAATGAAGGGCGGAGAAGAGACTTAAGGATGCTGAAAACAATCAGTCTGAAAACTTGCCTATACGAGGCTCAGCCATTTCACATCTACTTATATATCCCAGAGGCTCACTGTCCAGTATAAAGACAATGTGAATCAGTATGTAATTTGAAGTTTTTCTAATAGTCACATTGAAAAGAGTAAAAAGAAATGGGTGAAAATAATTTTAGTAACATATTTTACTTAACCCAATGTTATGGATTGAATTGTGTCCGCCAAAACACGTGGTGGAATCCTAACCCCTATACTTGTGTATGTGATCCCCTTTGGGAATGGGTTTTTCTGTGTTATAAGGCCATATCAGTATAGGGTTTGTCCTAAACGTAATCACTTCTAACTTATAAAAAGAACAGATTAGACACGGAAGCACAAATGAGGGAAAATAAATGCCATGTGAACATCACCAAGGAACTGAGGAATGCCAGGGCTATAGAGCTGAAAGATATCTTCCCCTAGAGCCAATGCCCTGAATTCAGACTTATAGCCTCCTAAACTCTGAGAAAACAAATTTCTCTTCCTTAAAGCCACCCACTTGTGGTATCTGTTACAGCCCCATACATACATACCTACTGCTGTCGATTCCGACTCATAGAGACCCTATAGGACAGAGTAGAACTGCACCATAGAGTTTCCAAGAAGCGCCTGGTGGATTCGAACTGCCGACCTTTTGGTTAGCAGCAGTAGCACTTAACTACTATGCCACCAGGGTTTCCTCTGTTACAGCAGCACTAGGAAATGAAGACACCCAATATATTTAAAATACTATCATTTCTATTTATAATCAACATAAAAATTATTAATGAGATATTTTATATTTTCTCATACTAAGGCTTTGAAATCTGGTATGTATTTTACACTTCATACTAGCCACTTTCAAATGCTCAGTAAACACACGAGGCTAGTGGCTGCCATATTGAACAGTGCAGCCCTAGAGAAACTCATGTACATTGGGCAGGAGACATGTACAAGGATATGCTTTGCAGCATTGTTTGCTATCGTGACAACCAGGAAATAACCCAACTAGCCATCGAAACAAGGAAATAGGTAAATAAACATGAGCAAAAAGATCAAAGAATTGCCTAGATTCACCTTAAATTTATGTCTGTGGTTACGCTAGGAGGGAAGAGATGGACTGGGACTGGAGAGAGGGAATACAGAGACATGAATTTTATCTGTAAAACCGTATTTCTTTAAAGACAGATAAAAACAAATACAGAAATACTAATATCTGTCCACTTTGGGTGGTAGATACATGGGCATTTATTGCATTATCCTCTGTACTTTTGTATATTTAAGTAAGTTTTAAATAATTTACAAAAGGAAAACAAAAATTCACTGAGGACATGGAAGCAGCAAAACAAACAGTAATGGGACACTCAGGTCTTTAATTATATGATCTGTAATAAAACCTGGTATAAACCCACTGCACTTCAATCCCCAAGAATTCCCATTTCTCTTAAACTACAAAATGCCTACGGATTATATCCTTTGGACTGAACTAAAGTTATCTTCTTGTTACAGTTTGTCAACCATGTGCCTGAGTCCAGAAGTTATTCCTTTGATATGCGTATCTTTATTTATTATCATTATAGTTGTTCACAAAGCGTATTAAGGGTTAAATATATATTTAACAACAAGCAAATGCTAAAATCATAGGACACTACCCAAACCAAACTCATTGCCGTCGAAGCCATTCTGACTCATAGCGACCCTATAGGACAGGGTAGAACTGCCCCATAGGGTTGACAAGGAGCACCTGGTGGATTTGAACTGCTGACCTTTTAGTTAGCAGCCGTAGCTCTTGACCATTATGCCACCAGGTTTTCCAGGATGACAGTAGGAGCTAATAAAGATAAAATATAAAGAGACAAAGCTCTTGACATAAGCACCAGGATAAAGAGTTTGTTTTGATTTCAGTTGTGAGCTTAAAAAATCAAATCCCTTCTCCCTCTCCCAGCTCGTTAAAACCAAAAACCAAACCCAGTGCCGTCGAGACGATTCCACCTCATAGCAACCGTACAGGACAGAGTAGAACTGCCCCGTAGAGTTTCCTCCAGCTCGTTAGCCCACTTTAATTATACAAATTTTAAAAGATTGTTATTGAAAAACAAATGTATTCTAAACTTCTAGAAGCCACCACTTTTAAAATAGTAATTTATGTGTTACACATTTATTGTAATAAAAAACTCTCTTGAGATGGAGGCAAAGTGAGAGGTTCATGTTAATTCTTACTAATGGATCCAAGTCTTATCTATAAAATGGATATAAATACCTGCCTTTTCTTACCTTACATAGTTGTCCTGAGGATCATACCTGAAACTGCAGTTGTCGGGAGAAAAAGCAGCTTTCCTACCAATGTGGTAGCAGAACTGGTCTGTAACAGCCATGATAGTCAAATTTTTTCCATTGACTCCCTCAGGCCTTTGGAGTACACAAAGCTGGGAGTATTGTGCCCCCTGCTGTTGAAATGTTATTACATTTGGTAGTTGACTGAAGGGAAGGGCACTATACTGGCAAGGTAAAATACCTCTCTAGAAAATAAAGGTAAAAATGCTAAAGTCAAAATTTAAAAATCTTCAGTGAGGATAGCAGCTACCTCAATGCAATAGGAGCACGGCTGGTCCTTGTCTCACCAAGACCGAGGTAAATGAAACTAATCCGGATCAGAATTCCGTGGTCTTGAACTTTATGACCTGCATCTGTTTTTGATTTTTCACCTTGCCCACTCCCTAACCTCAATGCCTTGGGCTTCTGGAACCCAGTCTCCTCTGCCTTCTCTTCCCTCTTCCCTGCCAGGCAAAAGAGAAAGCTTCTGATTGTCAGAAACTTCTTAATTAACTCTACGTTATTCAGAAAATGTTAAGGAATCCAGCTTTTAACTTCCAAGCAACTTGTTTCCAACCGTGTAATGTTTTGGTACCCTTTGAAAAAATACCATGAGTTTCTAAGGAGCACCTGGTGGGTTCGAACTGCTGACCTTTTGGTTAGCAGCCATAGCTCTTAACCACTGTGCCACCAGGGTTTCCTCCTCCAACAGAATGTTTCTCAGGTCCAGAGGGCCTGTCTTAATTCATTTTATGTTTCTAATTCTTAGAATAATGCCAATCCATAGGCCACAGCAGATGTTTAACAGATGTTTGTTGAATTCGAGCACCCCGAGCTGGATCTCTCAGGCTGGTGGAAGAGTCTGTCACACCCCAAACCCTGAGATTTGTCGTTGGCACACGTCTCTCTTCAGACCTTCCTGAGGCCCAAGCTTGGTCATTCCATCTCCCTGGATTCCAAGACTCCCAAACAAAGCATGTGTTCCTGGATTAGGGGCTACGCTTTAACTGGTAAGTAATGTCTTCATATTGATGTACTGGAATGCTCTGCTACTATAGCTACTATTCCCAGCTCTGGTTCTGAGGTTTCAGCAAAAAACAAAAACCCATTGTCATAATATACCGCTTTCTTTAATCCTTAATCGAGGCATTATTCTATTTTAATAGGAAAAAAAAAAAAGTTAAAATCTAAATCACACTAAAAGAGGAATGCAGAAAAGGGAAAAAAATTTTTTTAAATAGCCCTCAGGTTAACGCTGGGCAACGGAGAAAAGATACACACCGCACAATCCACCTTGATCAGGAATTCATTCCCTTCCAGAACTGTAAACATTTGCACCACACACTCTTGGAGATTATCTTTTTGATTTTAACGTTAAAATCTGTATTTTTTCCTTTAAAGGGGAATTTTATAAGTCCAAGAAATAATTGTCTCACCAATTCAATAAATCACTTTACCAATTAATCTTTTATTTTTTATTACACACTTCAACATTTTACAGAAAAAAAAATAATAAAGAATGCCTTAAACTCCAGTTAATCATATCTGTGCCTTCTGATTCTTCTCAAGGTAGAGACCTGAATTTTTACAGAATCAGTGAACACATTTATGTGCTAATTAACATTTTGTTTCATTTAAACATTTTTGCATACAATTTCACATATATCAATATTACTTAATAATTATATTAAGCCTTAAATAGCAATACACAAAAACTAACTTAGCCATTTCCCAATTCTTGGGCTTTTTAGCTTTTGTTTTTACTCTAATGAATAGAATTCTTAGGCCTATCTTTGTACAAGTAGCTCTTATTTTCTTTTAAAATTTTCCTCGGCATATATTACTCAAAATGAGTTAGTATGTGAAAAGATAGATCAATTGTAGCTTTTATATTCTAGGTAGTTTTTGAAAAGACTAATACACTTTGCTATTGGTACAAGGGGAAACCCTGGTGGTGTGCTGGTTAAGTGCTACGGCTGCTAGCCAAAGGAGCAGCAGTCCAAATGTGCCAGGTGCTCCTTGGAAACTCTATGGGGCGGCTCTACTCTGTCCTATAGGGTCGCTATGAGTCAGAATCGACTCGACAGCACTTGTTGCTGGTTATTGGTATGAGGACACATGTAACTTTTTAAATGTTTGCTAATATGAGTTGTTTTAATTTGCATTTTTAATGCTAGAAAATCTGAGTATCATTGTAAGAATTCATTTTTATTGGTATCATCTCACCTGCATTCTATCCTTTTATAAATTTGCCTAGTAAAGAGGAGAAAACCGTATGGATTTGAATATATTTTAAAAAATACATTAAGCACTTTATTCATGTACAGTGCAAAAAGCTGTTTTTATTCCTTTTATCTTTTTGTGTTCTTCCTGTTGGGATATATTTTCATTTTGCTTTTAGTCAATCTCACTACCACGTCAGTAACATTTTTCAATTGCCATGAAGTACCCTTTGCACTACTATTGGGAAGAAAATTCCATTTTTTTAAACTTTTAACATTTTAACCAATTTGGAAGAAACTGTTTTCATATGTAACAAAAAATATAAAATACCTTGCCTTCAAGTCGATTCTGACCCTATACTTCATGCGCAAGGTGTATCTAATTCCTTTTTTCATATTGATATCTGGCTAGTCTTTCCACCAGCAGTTATTAAATATTTATTTCTTTTTGACTGGTTTATTACCACTTAGTTAAACTTTCTATTCAGCACGCAGAAATTTCTGAAACATTGCTCAACAGCATGTTTTAAGGATTGGAAGCACAAGCCTCCTTTTTTTTTTTTCTCCCTGATTTAAAAAGGTCTATGTTTGCTTGCTTATTTTCCTAAATACAATTTATTACAATTCTATCAAATTACATAAAGTATCCAGTTGGAATGTTGAATGGAATTGTAGTAAATCTATATACTTATGTCACATTTGGAAACCCTGGCGGTGTAGTGATTAAGAGCACTGACTGCCAACCACAGGTCTGCAGTTCGAGTCCACCAGGAGCTCCTTGGAAACTCTGTGGTGCAGTTCTATCCTGTCCTATAGGGTCGCTATGAGTTGGAATCAACTCAACGGCAACGGGGTTTACGGGATGTCACATCTGGCATTCCTTTTGAATTGGTTTCACATACATTATCTAACTTAATCCTCACAATAATTCTGTCAAGAGTTATTTCTACCTCATAGATGGTGAAATGGAATCTCACAGAGTGATTTTCCCCAAATTATACAACTGGTAAGTAATGAAGTGAGGACTAGAATTCTGGTTTTCTGACTCCCCATTTAGCACTTTTTTGTTACACTAGATGTCTCTCACAGCAGTATGGCCATCTTTTTAAACTTGGTTCCTCCAGCCTGTAGCACTGTGCTTCCAATAAGCACCATTCTCACTTTATCCCAGTACAGCCACACAGCTATAGACTAAGACTCTAACACTTTCTAAGCAGTAGACTGTCGCTGTTGAAATCTAGAAATAAGACTACTTTGAAAAAATTTTATATCCTGCAACTTCTTGAAATTAGTGTTTTATTTATGACACTATAAATTTTGCTAGTTACAAAGTCATCTTAATAGAAAATAATATTTGTGATGTTTCTTTCCGTTTTTCTCATTTATAGGTAATGTTTTGTTTCTTCAACCATATTATATAAATAAAAATGGTACCAAAACTATTTTATTTCTGCTTGAGAAGTGGTTCTCACATGTTTCCCAATAGGAATGTTACTGGCTTTAAGTACTTACTCACTACACTATGGGAAAAGCCTATGAAATTATTGTCTTTGTTGTTGTTAGGTGCTGTTGAGTCAGTTCCGACTCATTGCGACCCCATGCACAACAGAACGAAACACTGCCCAGTCCTGTGCCATCATTACCAGAGGTAATTAAGTCAAAGATAAATGGTGATTGTTATTGGCATTTTAAAAATTATGTTATTAATATTTTGAATGTTTAGCATTTGTTCTGTTGACATTGACTTAATGGTTGTCCTTTGAACACCAGCCCTGTAATCCTGACTCATAGTAAATAATTATTTTTATTTGGTGTCACACTTGCCAATATTTTGCATTTTGTGTATGTGCAAAATGAGACCCTTTTTAAAATCTACTTTGCCTCAAAATGCAATTAATAGTGTATATCCTTCATTATACATACTTATTCTTTGAACATTTGAAAAAATTCACCAATAAATCTATTATGGCCAAATTCCAACTTATTGGAGTATTATACCATCCCCTAGATTTTTAAATGCTTCTTATTGGTTACAATGTTTCTCATTTCCAATTTATTTTGTATTAATTTAAATAAGAAAGTAACATATTCATTTTGTTAGTTTTTTTTTTTTTTTTTAAAAACAACCCTATTTGGGACCAGACTAACACTTTTTCTTACTTCCATTATCTTTAGCTGTACTATCTTTTGCAACTTCTCATTGTTCCTTTCTCAATTTCTTACAAATGACCCGTGATACTGAAAAACTTTTCAGTAGGTCTGCATTACCTTTACCCTCCATTTATATAACTTATTTTTAATTTTAACTACTTTTTTTTTTAAGCCTACTTCAGGCATTTCCATTGTTCGCATAAGCTTAAGCCTTAGGATCCACCCACTAATACTACTTTCCCATATTCAAACAATACATAAATAATAAATACCAATTCATGACTTTTCTGCTTTCAGTGAGCTGGAAGTTACTTAAATCTTTCTTGTCTCATTTTCCTCAGACAGACAGGAGCAACAGAGGATTGCTCAGAGTATATTTCAGCCTAGTAACATTTGTATTTTTTGTAACACAATCTTCAGATTAAAAGATACATTATTAAAAAAGCATTACTTTGTTAAAACTTAGCCAAATTCTGCTTCAATGAGATCCCTGGCTCTAATATGTGTATATACGTATTTTTAAAACTAATCTTATTCGTCACATATCTCTAATTCATAATGAGCTGAGAGACCAGTGTGGGGTCCCCACTGTCTGCACACTTTTCTTCACCAGCAATACTAGATTCTGATTTTCATAAGGATGTTTTCTTTCTCCTACAGTATTGCTACTCTTCAAACAATGGAAGTTAGTGGAGAAATCAAGGGTTTTTGGACTCATGGAAGCCTGGAATTCAATGCTGGCTCTGGCACATACCAAATGTTGAGCAAATAATAATTAAATCTCTATTTCCTCTCTGAAAATACATGCAATAACATCTGCCTGGCAGGGTAGTTGAGAAGCTGTAATGAGAAAGCATAATATTAAGTGCACCATGAGTTGGAATTGACTTGACAGCAGTGGGGAAAGTAGCACATAATAAATGCTTGTGTTTCAGAAAACAACTGTCATTATAGGCTGGCTTCCTATAAGATTATCAAGCTGGCCACTAACCAAAAGGTTAGAGGTTCAGTTCTACCCAGAGGTGTTTCAGAAGAAAAGCCTGATGATCTACTTCCAAAAAATCAGCTACTGAAAAGCCCTGTGGACCACAGTTCTATTCTGACACTCATAAGCCACCAGGAGTCAAAATCAACTCGACAGTAACTGGTTTGGGTGCCTGAGGAATGGAAATGGGACAAAAAATGGAGGTTCACACTTTTTCAGCACTGGAGTACAACAGGTTTTATGACTTCTGGAGGTTCTGAGGAAACAGTTTCTATCCTCTAGATATCAGCCAGGAGACAAATGATTATGAAGGCTGTTACCTAGCCTTGACACAAAACGAAGGGTATGTCAAATGCTCTGATTCACTGCTATCAGTTTTAGTTAGTGTTGCTACTTAAAGCTGGTAGAGTCATCAAGGTTGTATGTTTCATTCTCACTGAGAAACCTCGACTGAACTATTTACCAACCAAAACAACCAAACCCATTGCTGTCAAGTCATTCCTACTCATAGCAACCCTACAGGACAGAGAACTGCCCCATGGGGTTTCCAAAGAATGGCTGGTGGATTTAAACTGCGATGGCTTTAATCCCAGGTTAAACATGCCTCAGTCAATTTCTTAGGAATTTCAGTACAGCCACTGTGAAGTATCTTTTCTTGGAGCATTGCTGCCCCCCTTTGTGGCCTGAGTTACTTGCTGGAAGTTCTTTTGAGTTGGCCTCATCTACTGAACTTCAAGTTAGAGCAGGGCTCTGCAGAGATTTTCTGAAGTATTAAACCAGAACTAATCTTATCCTCTAACTTTTTTCTCAAATGAAACTCTGAAAAATAAGCTCTTCAACTAGTAAATTCTGACTCTTTCTGTAATATGGAACTAACTCAGTTGGTTACCAAGGTCAAGCTGCTGAATTATACCATAAAATGTATTTTAAACATCAGCCCTTCACAAAGAATAAAGAATCATGCAAGGCTATTTGCTTAACAATTACAGACAAATGTATTTTATCATATTGGCACTTGGATTGGTTGCTATTACCATCGCCACACTACGTGTCCATAATACACATAAAAAGACTCACATAATTTATTTTTGTGTGGTTCACTGTTCGAATATCTCCAAGAAAGCAGATGTGGTAGGAAATGCAATCGTTGCAAAAGTATTTGAAATATTCCTTAGGGATTATTAATTGCTCTGTAGATAATGATAAAATCTGAAGATCACTGGATACAATATTACCTTCCTTTAAGCAGAGTTCCGAATATGGAACGCTCATATATATATGCAATACCAAAAATAAAGCTAACACTATTTAAGTTTATGGATCTTGGGGTCCATTCTTAAACAAAAGAAGTCCAATAAGCAATGAATCAGCTACCGATAAACAAAGACATCCAATGACTGAATGTCTGTCTCATAGAGAGTTAAAGACAACATCTAGCACTGCATTTATCATATAACCACTTCTATTTATTCATATGGAAACTGTCCTTGAAATGAGAATATTCTGACGCCAATGCAGAATTTCCAGTTTTGCCTGTTCTAATTTTGAAGCAGCTTCCCTGGACTTTCTAGGGTTTTGCTTTCTTCAGAGGATTCTGGTTCAGCCATTATTGTCTTATTGGTTCCAGGAGCCTCTGGTTGCCTATCATCACCATCAAAGACAATGTCTTCTGGATTTGGAGGTGGGGGGCAGAATTCTTCACTTGGAAAGATCTCATGGAAAAGTGTTTCAGCTTGCTTGACAGCATGCTCACTTCCCAGACCAGAGTCAGGCCCAGAACAGACATAAACGTTGGAAGGCAAGCCATTATATGAGCTTCTGCTGATTCCTGAGGAATCTCTCATATTAAAATAAAGAGCCCACAAGAGTCTTGGCTTTTCAAGCGCTTCCTTGTCTACTTCCGTTTCAGCATATGGGGTGAATAACTTCTTCACCACTGATTCTAAATCTTCTCTTGCTGTTTTAGAAGATGAACACGTCAAATGCACCAGATAGGTGTCTTTCATGCATGTCATGGTTGAAGAACATAATTCAATGACCCGAACAGCACAGGTCCCTGCTTCTACTGGAGGCACTATCAAAACAGAAATCTGCTGGTCTGAATCTGTCTTCAGTATAGATTGGTCTGTAATGAGCACTGCCCTAGAGATCTGCTTATACTGCACATGTGCACATGTTTCCTCAGAAAGGTAGCTATCCTCCACAATAAAATACTTGGCATTTATCCTTTGGCCAAAGTGATCTATAACTGCTTTACATCTCCCAGATTCTTTGTCAACTATAAGGCAGTGTACCTTATGCCGAAGACAATAGATTCCGCCAAAGACTGCACACATCCTGCAGAAACACTGGGGAATTTCTCCTTGGCCGTATAAGGGAAATAAGAAGGGAGTGTTGCCGAACCGTCCAAGACACTGAAGGAAGTTTTTTGTTGCTTTAAGGCCATCTATCGTAGTGCAAGATGACTCTGATGTCATTGCAATTGAGTGCAGTACAAAATGTTGGAGATTTGGAGTTAATTTTTTAGTTTTTAAGTACTCTGAAAATGAGCATTGCTTGAAAGCTTCGTATTCATCAGGATGTTGCTCATAGTCAACGCAAAACGTGAGAAATTTCATGAGCATCCTCTTTTCAACCATAGTGAGTTCTTTGCTATTGAAGACATCTGCTCTGGAACAAGGCACTTGTTCAACTTTTCCTTCCCAAAATGCAAGAATCCTTGTGACATTTTTAAATTCTGCATATCGACTGACATTTGATTTGATTAAAAGGTCAATCAGCAATCCTTGAGAATACAGCAGCTTTGATACCAAATCAATATTAAACCTCCTGCCTTCTTTAACTATCTGAGAGTAAGTAATCCTGTTTCTTGTTGGCTGGTCTGTGTTGCCTTCTCCTGCAGGTTTGTTTTCATCTTTGTCTGCATCTGAAACCGCGTGAGCACGAGCTCTGTCTCCACCATCGTTTCCTTTCTCCGGGGGTTCCTTGACGTCATTTACATCTAGCGAAATCTCTCCATCACTTTTTGAAGTGTCTTGGGCAGGCCTTTCATAGCTAGGAATGTGTACTAAGTGCTCGTCTTCGCCCAAGCATGCAGAATCCAGAGTTTCAGTGAGGGTACTAGATGCCACTGAGCAAGGATTTTTCTGCAAAGCACCAACCTCTTCAACACTGTCATCCAAATCTTGACTGGCATAACAAAAAACTTCCACGTGTTGAATGGTTTCATCTTTCTTGCGAAGAGTAATGGCTTCTTCTGTTTCATGGATCAGGCCTTGCCATGCAGCTGTACTTTCTTCCCCATCAACACAGTTTTCCTGATATTCCTTCAACCAGGATAGCAATCCTGAAAAGCTGAAGCTAGCCCAGTTCCCTCCATAGTAACTTCTGGAGTCAACATGCAGAACCCTCTGGCCACTTCTTGAACTTGCAGCTGCAAGGATGGATTCAGGCAAACCTGTCCCTATTATAACCACATCAAACTCTGTGGGGAGACTGTCTGCCATCCTGGGAGGTAATGTGTCTGGTGACAACTGCCGATGAAGGAAATGCGTACAACTCTAGGATGAGGGCTCAGCCGAGGTGTGACTATGCTGAAATAGAGTCTCTCCTTGTGATGTTCCAGTTCATCCCAGAGGCATCAAGGTTGCAGGTCCTAGCTGTTTAATGATTACCCTTTTTAAATATATATATATATATATTTTCTTATAGGTCAGTAGCATGAAAACATGATAAAGTACATCTAATCATTCTGAGAATACTAAAAGTGATGTGTGGTTTTCATTTCTGTATTTCATCTTAGCAGTGAATGTCAAAATGCATCACATATGCATTTGTGACTGGAACTCTTCTCTGAAAGAAGAAAATTCAAAAAAGAATACAATTGTAAACAACATAAAAGTAATTTCATGCAACACCAATTACAGTCTGATGGGGCCTCACTTGTTATCTGGATAGAAACCTCAGCTAAATCAAGTCATTAAATGCTTTCTCACATAGTTTCTAATTTCCTGAAAATGAACAATGGAGATATACTCTCGCAAATCACTTAGTTTGATAACGAAAAATGGACATAATAATGTCTGACAAAAATAAAGAAGAATTAGCATAATAAAATTCTGTAAGTTTTACTTTCAATAAAACTACATACAACTATGAGTTTAGACTCTAAGAAATGTGTGATGCCATTGTATTTCTGGGAATAGATTATAGGCTATGTGAATACTGTCATGATTAGGGGTATTTCCAAGGCCAATATAGTTGGTCATTCTAGAGGTGTTGACCAGAATACCTTTCCAGACCCCAACCACCCATAGGATCTTATGGTAGTCACATGAAAGTATGACTATTATGACTGAATTAATCAGCCGGTTATTAATAAAAGATGAATCTGTAAATCGGTAAAGCAACCGGCATTTAAAAATACTTAGGTGCATAAACGAATAGGCCTACCGGGAAAGATATTTATTTGTAACAATTTTTTTACGTGAATGTACATACGCACATATATGTTCTGTAGAACATTCCCGGGTTCATATGTTAGAATATCTTAACATAAATAACTTACATCTACTTCTAACATTTGAATAGGATGATTTCGTATTTTGCTAGACTTCTACAACTCTGAATCTCTGTATCCCAAGAAATACTTGCTGTCTAAACATCCTCTGCCAAGACTAACGTGTTTTTTTGATGTTTTTGGTTTTGAGGGGGTGGGAGGTGGTAGTGATTAAAGTCTTCTGTGAACTTCCAGCATACTCCATGTGCAGAACACCCGTGTGGCACTAGGTGTGGCCAGCTGTGGAGCAGCCATGGGCTAAAGGGCATTCTCACCTAGAAGTCTACAGTAAAGCACGACCTCCCCACACCTATGCACGAGGGCTGCCCTCTACACACTCTGCTGCTAGAGGGGTCTTTCTATCATTCATTACACAGTGAGTAAGAGTGACAGTGCTTTGAATTCTGATCTCCCTTTCTGCTTAACCTACTAGAATCTGCATCAGTACAAGTTAGGCCTACCTACGCTGTCTAGTCAAAGCCTCTGCCTCATTCCCTGAGAAACCAGGAACTGCACACAGAACGAGGTGTTTGCCTGGCCTATACATGTATATATATGTACGTATGGCTGAGTTATTTATTCTGCCTTCTTCCAGCAGGTGTGAAGAGAGTGACAGATTCCACGAGGGTACGTGAAGAAGTGTGATCCTAGCACAGGCTTATCCTTAGCTTAGCAGGGGATAGTTAGGAGCTGAGGGTGGAAGTCAGTATAGAGAGAGGACAGAAGCCACAAGTGCTAAAAGAAAGCACCTCTTAAGCTACAAATATCAAAGGAGTCATCAAAATACATAGCTAGACGAGACCTTAGAGAACATTTAGCTCAACTACTCCATAACAGAGATGAGAAAACTGACCCCTGGAGAGTTTAATCGACCTGGGAAAATGTACACAGTTCATCAGCCATAGACTCAAGAGCGGAATGCACCCTCATGCCATCAGCCACTATATTTTCCCACTATATCAGGCAGCCTCCTCAAATGCCTCTGGGGGCTGAGGACAGGGTGTAGCCACTGCAGCTTTTTTTTTCCCCCCTCCCTCTTCAGTACTCCATGGCTAGTTGCTTTTTGCTCAAGAATAATACCTGGGGAAGCATGCTGCCTTCTTCATGTTTAACCCTAATCTAGAAGCATCATCCTTAGAATTTACTCCAAAGAAATCTGAATCGTTACTAAGAACTTTTCAAGCTCCATCATAACCCCACTCCTGACCTGTCTCCAAGGGTTTAAACAGGTCTCTGGACCTCTTACCTCTGAGTCCCCACCTCTAATTCAAAAGCAGGAATAAAGTCATGGTTGAAAACACTGACCAAATGCCCAGAAAAACAGAGCAGTCCTGAGGTAAAAGACTGCACGATGAGTGTTTCTAGCATTCTTTGAAAATCGCTTCTGATTGGGATGGGCCTTGGGCAGGGAAGGTGAAGGAGGAGAGAAGAAAAAGGAGACAGGAGACAGGAGGGTGGTGTAGGCAGAGGAAAGAGGTTGAGGAGAGGGTCCACGTTGGCAGTAATAAAGAACTCAATACACCATTGCTTTCAAACTACCTTCCAGGCAGATTAAGGTAGAAATAGAATTTCCCAGCACAGAAAAGGTACTTTGTGGAAATAAGAGATTTCACATCTATGACCAAACACCTGTTGTCCATCCTAGGGGGCATTATTTTTGACACTTGGCCTTGAATCACCCTCTTTAAAGCTTAGCCCTGACTTTAAAAAAAAAAAAAGCCTAATAGGTATTTTTATTAATATAAAGAATTTAATCACATAGCCATCTGTATCATCACCTACATACACTTAAAGCCCCCTCCCCAAGTTTCAAATCTTTGTACACATGAAAGTCTCAGATGAACGCTTACTGGGGAGTGGGGAGAGAATGGTATTAGAATTACTGAGATAATTAAATTAATGGAGTGATGATTCCTACGACATTTTCTTGTTTGCTTCAAAATATCAAAAAATGAACCATTAGCAAACATCATATTTGGGTTTGTCACAGCATAAGAAATCGGTGAGCAAAATATTTTTGATGATTATTACAAAGATTTTGTTCTCCGAAACCTGCTAAGATAAAAAAGCAGTCATAAATTATCAATAGATTTCTGGACAGAAAAGGAATTTTAACACCTGAAAAATATACATTTCTATCTCAAATCATTGTTCAAATAAAACTGCCAGAAAAAAAAAGGGCACCCCAAAATAATTTATTTCCCAAGCTTAGAAAATCATGTCTTCCAACGAAATGCTGGGTTGATCATCCTTAAAATGTCAGTTTCTGTGAGATTTAATTCTTCCATGGGGATTAGAAGAGATAAACTGTAGAGATAAATTTTCAATTAACAATCAAGTCGTTCTGCTTTAATGAAATCTACTGTTTGCACAGCTATTTGTTCATCTGAGTTGGGATTCTCACCTTAGATTTTGGTGTCATGGAACCTATAAGGAGGAAAATATAGTAAAAAACAGCTGATAGGACACATGCTAATTTGCATTCCTGAATGAAACTGTGTCACTTCCTAGGAAGCATTCAAAGGTTTACAACTGCTAAGGTGCAAAAGAAAAAAAAAAATTACACATTGCTATTATTTTAGGTTTCCACCTCTCATTTTAGGAATAAGAAAAAAAAATGTGTATGAATTAAGTTTCTTCCCGTTACCCTTCCCCCAACTTTCACGAGTTAGTCACTTTTTTCCTTGAATCTCCCGATTCTACTTTCCTCGTCTCTTTCCTCAAAGTGCAAAAGCCGTCGTTAGTGCCCTGTTGAATTATTGTAGGAGGTAAAAGCAGAGAAAGGAGATGAGCTTGGCAGCGGCTGGCCAGGGCTACGGAGGGGCTGGGGCTAAAAGCAGCAGGAGATGATGACGGGCTGGGGTTTGGGGTCCACATGGGGGGACGGAGAGGTGGTCAGCGCTGGCGGGGCGAGCCCAGGGGAGGAGGAAGGCGGGCCGTGCAGCAGGAGGGAGACGCGGAGGGGAGGCTGGTGCCAGGGGCGGCAGGCGGGGCGAGCGGGCGCGCCGGGCCGGGCGGGAAGGAGCCGAGGTGGGCTGGTGGCTCTGCAGGGAACCGGACGCTCGCTCCCTCCTCCCCGCCCAACTCACCGAAGAGGCTGCTGCTAAACCCGTCCCACACGCAGCCCACGGTGTCCCAGACCCAGCCGTTCCTCAGGCAGGACACGAAGGTAAAGGTGACCCCGAAGAGGGACACGAGCAGGTCGCTGAGGCTGATGTTGACCAGGAACAGGTGAGTGGGCGTGCGGAGCCGCTGGAACTTGTAGTACAGGACGAGCACCAGCAGGTTGTTGCCGACACCCAGCAGCCCAATGGAGCCGACCAGCAGCGCCAGGCGCTCGTAGGTGCCCGAGCGGAAGACGGGCGCGGGGCTGAGCGTGCCCGCCGGCCCCGCGCCGCCCGAGCCCCCTCCGCCCTCCCACAAGTCCTGGCCGCCGCTGCGGTTCCCTGAGTACATGGCCCGGCGCCGGCGCGCTCGGCGTCAGCAGGCGCTCAGCGTCCGGCGCAGCCCGCGGCGCGCTCAGCACTGGGTGGGGCTCGGGCTCCGCCGCCGGCTGTGCTCATTGCGCGCCGCGGGGCCCTGGCAGCCGCGCGCCGAGACCGCGAGGCGCCGTCCGGGACCGCCCCCTCCCCGCCCAGCCCGGCCCGGCCCGGCCCCCGCCCGCTCCCCGATCCCCACCGCCCTTTCCGCCGGCGCGTCCTGGTTGCCCCGCCCCTCCCCTCCCCTCGGGCGCGCCCCCGCCGTCCTCGTCGCCCCGCCCATCCTGCGCGTCCCCTTCGCCCCGCCCTTTCCCGAGGGCGCGCCCC